>NC_136062.1:20025894-20625894 GCF_964261635.1 Lissotriton helveticus
TGAGCATCGACACAACTCCGAGGATTCTGGAAGGGGGAGCCTGACACAGGGTGAATATCATACATCCAATGTTGGCTAAGAACCAATGGGTCTCCATTGTATGGTCTATATGGTTATTGTGTAGTATAAGTACATGGGGTATCCAGTTAGCAGTTGCTTCATTCCACACTGTCTAATATACAGTTGTGGCTCAGAGTCAGGTTAAGTACCAGCATATTTGGAAAGGAGACTATCCCGACTGAATGTGCAGACCCTGATTTCCCTTCTACATACAGCTGTTGTTTCTCCACATATGGTGGTTATCTGTCCATTAAGGAATCAGAGGTACTGCAACTTTTCAGTACTGCAGTATAAATCATCGGCTAAGTGCCCATATATAGTCTTATTCGTATCATGGCCCCAATGTATGGTCATTGTTACCAAGAACGTGTGATGATGTGCTCATGGTATAGCTATGCCATAAAAAAGTCTATTTCCAGCTAGAATTGCCAGATATTGCATCAAAGATTAACTGAAGTACTGCTAACCCCAACAACAGTCACCCGATTTCTTACAGAAGTATTGCGGAACAACCTAATACCTTGTTTTACATCAGCTAGTATACACAGCTGTGTATTACACTATAGTTTATCAATCAGATGACTCCAATTTGAGCACATATAATCATAAATGAACATACAGTTCCTTGTCCCCATACAGTCCGTGTGGTGCCTTTGTTCTCAATCTTAAGAGAGATGACTCCAGTCATCTTAGTTTGAGGACTCAATCCCCCCTCACTCATTCTTAGGTATGCTTGCTATCCCTTAGTAGTGCATACTTTGCCAGTCTTTTTCAGGGTGTGTAGGGAGACGCTTGGCCACGGCATAGTTCGAATCCTTGTTCTGCACTGCTCTGATGTGCTGCAGTATGCGTTTTTTCCAGAGGGCAGATGGCACTGCCCAAGTACCTTAAACAACAATAGCATACTATCACATGCACTACATATGAAGTGTCTTTCGTGATCATATTGCCCTGGAAGTCTCCAATGTGGCAGGCTTTGCACTTCTCACAGCGAGTAAAGCCAATTTTTTGCTTGTCCAGCCAATTTTGATTTTTTTTAATGAAAATGGCTCCTTACTAGCTTGTGTTTCAGTGAGCATACCTTTCAAAAGGTGACATTGGATCTGGTCCCTAGTATGTTCCCAATGTCCGTATTTTCTTCAGTACATTCCAGTACTTCTTCAGAATATTCACATTGCACTGGTTCTTCTTCCTATATGTCAACACCATTCTGATTGTAGTGCCTTTCTTGCTCTCATTCTCTTCATTTTTGGTGTTAATGACTAATGTTTGGGCATGAGTGAAAGATCTTCCTCGTTCTTTTCCATGTTTGATGTCACTGTACTTGTATCCCTTCCATAGGAATCTCTGTTCCGTTTCCTCAAACTTTGCTTCTGTTTGATTATCATTAGAGCAGTTTCACCTCATTCTGATAAGTGTACCATAAGGAATACTTTTCTTCAGTGAAAACTCAATCCATGTAAAATGCTATTTGTTGATGTGGGTTTACGATACAATGTAGTTTGTATTTGATTGTCTTTAATGTATATTGTTACATCAAGGAACTGTATTTCTGTGGTACTGGTGTTGCAAGTAAACTATAAAGCTACTTCATTGTCATTAAGAATCTCAACGTATTGCTGAAATTTTGCTACCGTTCCATTCCAGATAAGCTATAAATTGTCTTTTCCCCAACCTATTGTTATCTCCCGCCAACCCATGGTGAGGTTGGCATAGCATGGAGAGAAGAAGACTCTCATCTCTGTACCACAGATTTAGGAGGATAATTGGTGGTTGAAAAGAAAGACATTATTCATGAGACAGCTCATTCATTTACAACGGCATGTTGGAATGTTGCAATTCTGGAATGTTTCTCTGTTGCAAAAAATACTTAATGACTTTTAAGCCTAATTCATGGATGATGGAAGTGTACAATGATACTACGTTGATTAACACAAGTAGATACCCCTCCTGCCATCCTGTATCTGCCAGTATCCTGAGAAAATATCCTATGTCTTTTATGTAAGAGCTGAGGGTAACCACGATTGGTGCTAAAAAAGTGATCTACATATGTTGATATATTCTCATATAAGGAACCACAACTTAATATGAGCAGTCTCCTAGGGGGTTTCACCAAGGTTTTCTGCTCTTTTGGGAGGAAGTAGATAGTGGGAATTATAGGAGTCTCATTGCTTAGAAATGCTACCTCAGGATCACCCAGTAGAGCCTAAGTATACAATTGTTTTACTTTTGTATTCAGTTCCAATGTAGGTCATTAATAGGATTTGTTGTTAATTTCATGTAGTTGGTAGTCACTTTCAATTGTTGCATCGCTTCTTATTTATAGTCTTGTTTTTCCAGGATGACTATATTGCTACTGTTGTTGCTAGTTTAAAATCCAGGCTATCAATTTTCATCAAATTGAGTGCTTGTTGTTCTGCCAAAGTAAGGTTTTCTTTCCTGTCTTTATGTTTTATGTTCTCTAGTTTTTCCAGTTCCGATACCACTATGCCATGAAATGTATCTATCTTGTTACCTGGGCTCAAGGATGGATAGAATGTAGATCTTACTTTGAACTCAGTGTATATGTGAACATCTGTATCAATGCCTAGTTCTTCCTGTATTTGTGTCTTAGTCACATCACCCGCTTCAAGATTGTGCATCAAATTATAAATCATTTTACCCTCCGATTTTTGTTCTATTTTTAGATTGGTGGGTTGGTTCAAGGACCAGGCCATTTGGATGTTTTTTAGTTCCCTTTCTGGAGAACTTGGCCAGCTTCAAGTTTCATACAAATTTGTATAGGTCGATTCTTGTCTCAACATAGCCAAAGTGTTTCTTTCGGCAGAACATCAAGCCATTATTCAGAAGTTTAATTTCATGCTCAGTTAGGGTATGCCTAGAAATATTGATTATCAGATGTTCCTCTCTAATCATTTCTGATGAATTCTTGTTTCTTTTGTTTGTTGCGCAAGGGATAGCCTCTTGTTTTTCCAGACCACCTTCTTGTCTTTCTGGGTTTGTTTGGCCTGGTGGGTAGCCTCTCCCCCATTTATGTCCCCTTCCTCTTCCTCTGGGTGTTTGTTGATCTATGTAAATGAACTTCATCTTGTCTAAAAAAGTAATTTTTCTCGATGTTTGAGGTGTTCCTTCCCCTTCGCTGAGGTCCGTGTCTGATTCACTAACTGACATACCAATGCACAGACTCATTCAAACACTCATACATCTACTCACTAATCCATGGAGCCACTTACACATCAACTTACACATACAGCCACTAACATAAAAACTAACTCACATATGCAGGTACTCACTCATGCACCAACTCACAGATTAATATGCCCACTCACACATCCAGTCATACAGACACTTACATATCCACTCATACATCCATAGAGTCTCTCACACAGTAAATCAACTATACAGCTGCTCACACCCCTACATAGCCACTCACTTATCCATACAGTTACTCAAACACCCACTCACTTACTCATACATATGCTAACACAAATACTCATCCACCAATACTGTCACTGAGACAAGCATATACTCTCCCATTCAACCCCACTCACAGCACTCACACACCCATTCACTCACCCACTCACTCATCCATACACCCACTTACACACCCCTACATGCACCTGTATAGCCATTCATGTACCCTGTCGATCACCCATTAAGACACTCATCTACTTCCTCAGTTAACCATTCAGCCACTCACACAACCGTTTACAGCTACTGACACACCCGTACACTCACACATAAGCCACTCATTCACACTCTCATTAACTATTACAGCCACTTGCACACCCACTATCTCACCGGTACAGATGCTCACACAGCCACTCACTTACACATACATGCACTGACACAGCCCCTTGCTCACCGATACAAAATCTCACACACCCACTTACTCATGTATACAGTCTCTCACTTACCCACTCACTCTTCTATAAACCAAATACACACCCACTCATTCACTCATACAGGCACTCACACAGCCTCTGACCATAGTATATATGTTTAACACTCACTAACTTTTATTAAACACTCCAAATCACTGGATGATGTTGTCAGTGATGTCATTTGAGATGTCATCAGTGGTGTCACTGACCAGGTCAGGAGTGATGTAATATGTGAGGTCATAAGCAGTGCACTGCAATCATGAAAATATGCTTTTATAAAATACCCTGTGGCATAATGGGGCGCTCCTTCCTAGGAGCAGAGAATAATAAATGAGCAGCTACTTTTTGAGGGTTTTGGTCCCCGGGGCCTTTCAGGCTTGGGAAGGAGGGCCGTGGAAGATAGGGTCCCCGTAGCCTCCCAGAGGATGGCCATGTGCCACCCTCCCCTAAATATTCTATTGGACCACCCCCAGGGCCAGGCCCACCTCTGGGGTGTTTATTTTTCTAGTGTGGGAGCCTGAACTTTTTTTTCCAATATACTGGGGATTCATTGATCCTCCTTGAATTTATGGTAACATTTTACACCTCTCCCACACCAGGCCTAGGGGTCAAGGTATCTCTACCCTGCCCCCTTATATCTATTTTTTGGGTTTTTGTATGGCTTAGACTGGAGTCTTAGGATGGCTGCTGCCAGAACCTTGTTGTTGTGGTGGTAGCCAATGAGATCTCTTCTGTAGATCAATTGGCCTATGCATCTACTGCAGCGTAAAATATAAAAAGATTTTGAGCCGTAATTTTTTACAAACTATTGAACGTATTGACAGGAAATCATAAAAAGTACGCTTTCTAGGCCAAGATATAGCTTACTGCCAAATGTAGTGCAATTTCGTTCAGCAGATTTTGCTGTATCACTGTTCAATTTTCAAATGCAAAAATGAATGGGGAAAACACATTTTGGAACCCCTCTCCCCCTCCACCCCCCCCCCATTTTCTCGACCCATGCTTGACGAATTACTCCAAAACTTTCCTGAAAGGAACTGCGGTAGATGATACTTTTTGTGGAAAGTTTCTTGAAGAATTGTCTAACGGAGCCAAAGTTATTATGAAAAGATAAAAATATTTTCATATGGAAACATGATCTTAACTATAAGTACCTAGTGGCTTCTGCCACTGGGTAATATATTTATATTCCATAGGAAATGGCTTTTTTGGTTTGCTAAAAACTTTGGTGCTATTTGACAAAACTTCATGAAACTTTCCCAAAAAAAGTGCTCTTATATCTTCAGCTCCTGCTGTGAGAAGTTGACCTGGTATATGCTGTCCACTAGTTAAAGTGGGCACCTTGCACCAATCCAAACGACCCTTATTGATGATTAGGTGAAAGACAACGTTTATTGAAAGGTGTCCTAGTGGTAGCTGTGGAGAGCAGCCTTCAGGCTAAGTTTCGAAAGAATGTAAAGCAGCTTGGTTTACCAGATTATAACCTCCTGAATGACCAAATGAAAGGAGAACCACACAAGGTATATATAAAATATATGTATTTATTACTAAACACTCTCTACTAACCTCTTTTTGAGATTAGAGAACAAGGCACACACTATCATAGTACTAGAACGACATAAATATCACAATACACAGCGGGCTACTGGGGAGACCGAACCTTATACTAAGAAAGAGGTTTAACAACCATGACTTGACTAGACACAGTGCCTAGAGCACATAGAATCGCTGAGACCCCAAGGAACCACCCAAGGTAGTGACACAGGGGACCCACAGGGGACGGGTGCAGTGTGAGAACACAGCAGCGAGCTCCGTACAATCCTATGGGAAAGTCGCAGTTGGAATTTCAAAGACTAAGGACACTTACTAGAGGACTTTGAGCAAACTCTTTCAAACTTAGAAGGTTGTAAGGCCAGCACCCACGTGAGCACCAGAGTACTCATGTTACCTAACCCAGGGAAGCCAGGTGCATAGGTGTCAAATGGTGTGGGAAACTTCATCGTTTTCAATGAGTGATGCGCAAGGTGCTGCTGCCATGAGGAGGAAAAGTGTCCAGTGTGATCCAAGCCTGGATTGGAGCTGTGAAGAACCTGAAAGCGGAGGGGACAGAGCTTGGGTCACTTGCCAGTGACTAGGGGTTCGGTAGACGAATGCCCACCGATGTCAGATGTTTCAGGTGCGAAGAGGTGAAGCTTGACTCTGCTGCCACGGGGACCAGGAGACATTGATGATGACCAAAGTCTGCAGGTGAGCTGTCCCACAAAGGACATCGAGTGCTGGGGGGGGTCGGTGTCCGGATTGGAGACCAACAAGCCTTGGCAACTGCAACCCACGTGGTGAGAGAAAAGATGCTTTGGTGAGAACCAGTAAGGTCCTGGGGACTCCCCAAGCTATGGAGAGTCAGGGCACATCTGGAGCAACCAGGAAAGCCCATGGAAAGTGCAAATGTGCACGATGTCCAGGGGTTCGGGTTGCATGGTCCCCATGAGGGCTGTGGGTCTCAGGTTTGTTGAGAGCACTGGTTGGCCTTGGGGAAGTTTAGGAACCCACCTCCTGTGTTGCAAAATCTTTGGAGTCCTTCAGGAGCTGCATAGATGCAAACTGGTCAGATGCATCGAGGTGCCTGCCTTGCAGGGGAGTAATTCCTTTAGTCCAAGGGCAATACTTCAGTTGTCCATACTTGGTTTCTGTAGCAGAGTTTAGTCTAGGTAAAATCTAAAGTCCTTTAGCCAGGGGTTACTACTTGATACCCAAGGAAGGGGTGGGACAAACTCTGGGGACCCACCTATGGGAGGGTCCTTTGTCCAGTTTTGTGCAAGAGCAGGGGCTGATAGCCCTTGCAACCTGTTTGAGCTGGACTCTGCAGAGGGACACCAAATGTACCCCCAGTGTAGACATCAAAGCACTCTTGGAGTGCACCCACTCTGCCCCAATACACTAAAGCCTGTCTGGGAGGTGGTTACACCTCCCTGAGATAGCAAAACCTATTGTCAAGCCTTCCCCTGCCGAAGTTTCATCCAGCAGCAGGAGGGCAGACTCATGCCTGTGGCTGGCAGCATCCATCGTGTGATGCCAGGGTCGAGAAAGATGGTACTGGGTGTACAGGTGTTGTCGTATTTCTCCCTCTAGGAGGGTGGAATCATACCCCCCCCCCCCAGTACTGGCGGGGAGGTATGATTCCAAGGTGTTTGACATCAAACACAACATCTTTCCTTGCTGTTTTAAAGTTAGAATTTACCGCGAGGTTATAATGCACTTAAGAGTATATGGTTGGCTGCATCACAGAACAACCCCGGAGAATAGATTCCGAAGGCTGCAGAGGAGCTCTGCTCATGCATGGGCACCCTCTCACACAAAACCCAGCACCCTGCCTTCAGAATTGATAAGGCCTGCCATAGGGGTGACTGATAGGTTTATATGTGCAGTGAGAAAAGGTAGATATAGTGAACCTATATTTAAGTAAGGGGTGCATGCACTATCTTACAGAGGCTGCAGTAGCAGACCTGTTGTGTAATTTTGAATGGTCTCCCAGGGGTGGTATAATACATGCTGCAGCCCCTGAGAGGCCACTGGGGTACCTATGCCGTGGGTATATAGTTTACCACATACTAGGGTCTTATAAGGGTACCCCAGAATCCAATCTGGAGTTTACCTAGAGTACATGAACAACCAGTTTAGGACAAAAGCAGATAGATTGGGATCCTGATTGGCAGGATCCCAGTCAAGCTAAGTCGAAAACCAGCAAAATAGGGAGCATGAATGATAGTTACTGTAGATTAGGAGTTATAGTTACTTGAGATAAATATAACTGGTGAATTTCGGTGGTTTTTTTTAGTTTAAAACTGTGTTTAAACTGTCATTGTCACCTAACTATAAAGTCACTACAAACTTTTATTTTATCAGTGAATTAAAAAAGTTTCTATTAATGTAAAGGAAGATATAATTACAATTCCTAACTATAACGTTACTTTCACCTATGTGTTTTGTGTATATATATTTATATATATCCACTGAGGAACACAAAGGTTACAGTGGTGTTATAGTAAGGCTTGGAATTCACTCATAAAAAACCCAGTGAAATCCATTCAGGGCACCCAGATACTTATGTTGGGGAGCACAGAGCCTCAAGGCCTACGCAGTCCCTGCCGCCTCCCCGTCTACAGCGGGAGCCGGCATTGTTTTGACAGAGAGGGAGCTGCTGAACATGCAGCTCCCTTTCGGTCAAAGCAATTGTACCCTGCTTCCAGCAAACGGCCCCCCTGCATTCTTCAATCATAAAGCCCGGGGAGGTGGTGAGCCCACTCCCACTGAGCCACTGAGGCAAGGGGGGCCATGTGCCCCCCTTTATTAAAATGCTCCCGGGACTTGGCTTTCCCGGGGGCCGATTAGAAACAAAGTGCAGGAGCCTGCGCTTCATGTTTTTGAAACTTTCTACCTGGCCCCCATTTCTTCTTTTTTTTTTTTTTTTGTGACTTGGTTCAAGCCGGGTCACAGAGAAAGCTACCAAAACTTCCTGGTTCAAAGTTTTGGCATCCAATCAGATCTCAGCATTAGATCGAAAAAGGTGGCGGATCCTCAACATCCCTCTATACATAAAACTGGAGATTTCTTCAAATGACTCCACAACTACTGAACAGATATACACCAATCTACAAAAAGGTCACTCTTTGGACTAAAAGCTACCTTTCTACCAAATTTGGTGTGATTCCGTTTAGTAGTTCGGGCTGTAGCGTGTCTAAAGTTCCCATGGAAATTAACATGGCAAATGTGTTTTTGGACCCCCCCCCTTTTTCTCAGCTCATGGTTGATGGATCACCCTGAAACTTTCAAGACAGCAGCTGAAGTGTGTGTCACGCTAGTTTTTCGAGGATTCATCAAAAGACCCTAAAGTTGTTGGCAAAATAAAAAACGCAGTTCCTATGGAAACTACATCCTAACTATAACTACCTGCTGTCGACCACCAGTAGTGTTTTTACATTACCAAATGTATAGCTGTCAACCTCTTGACTTACAATTGTGGGTTATGCGAAGTCTTTAAGAGGGCAATATCATTAAGGTGAATGGAAATTTGCCCACAGGTGTACCAAAATATATTATTTAAGTCAGCAAACCCTATAAGATGTTGTTTCCACTGCACGTGGCCAACTCAAATGAGTACATAGCAGGTTAATGAAGTGCATCACGAACATAACATAACAAGCTACTAATAAAACCATAGTTTATGGTTAGTTATGATTCTATAAATGCATATCCAGACAACCTATGACATTTGTCATCTAAGGTAAGCAAAACGAACAAACCACAACTCATGCCTTCCGCCTTGCTCACATTCCAGTCTGCTAGTGGTGGAAGACAAAAACAGTTGTCTATCAATAGCAAAACATGGTGGGTGGTGGGATATACATAATATAGTAATTCAGCTTTGGATTGATAGCATAGAAAACAAACAATCTTGGAATAAATAAAAGTAAAGAATAAGATGAAGCACTTTCTTTACACGTGGGTTTAATGTGGATAGCCATCAAGCTCAAGTCTTTACTGGCAAATGCAAAATGTCTTTGTCACTTTCTAGCTCAACACTGATAACAATTTCCAATCCAATACTTAAAGTTATTGCTAGAAAAACAGACATTTGGGGAGGATAGATAGAATTTGTTGTTAGTGTGGGTGTTGTAGATGAATGTCGGAAATAGCTCTCTGCGGAAAGACACCTAGCCTGTTCTTGCCAATATAAAGAAAGGAACAGCCTATACTTACAGTGTTGCCACTTTCAGCTAGCATTAACAATGGCAGTAGGTATGGATCATAATTAAAAGTTCCTTTTCAGGTATTGGTGAGCTTAGGCTCACAACATGTCGTCATAAAGGAAGTCTGACACACAATGTGTACTCACTCATGCATTCATTCATTTACCCACTGACTCATTCTTACATTCACCCACAAACCCATTGAATATAAAGCACACGAGCATATGCATAATCAATTAAAAGAATAAAAGTAGAAAAAAGAAAACATAATTAAATTCAACATAGCAGCTGGCAGCGATATTGCAATGATATTGTACATAATGTATCTTAGCTTTACAGTTCCAACATAGCCACCAACTTTAGAAGCAACGTGTTAGAAATCTTAGAACAATAATGATGCACTATGGGCAATACCATTCTAAGATGGCTGCCCGGTTTAGAAGCAGTGGCAAAGCAAGACAAAAAGCATTGTGGATGAAATAAGCAGCAAACGAAGGCCCCAGTTACACAGTCTGGGGAGCCGCAGTACCCTATAAAAAATAATAATACAAACAAAAGGAGCCACAAACAGAGAACATTGAAAACTAAAGGTGTAGCCCACCAGCTGTGGCATGGAATCACATTCATTTTCAGGAACTGTGCACTTGTGATAAAGCAAAATGATGAAACTCGTAGGGCAATTTAGCTAATAGTAAAGTGGGCAGATTCATTGCTCAATGCTGTATGCTATCATGAATGAAAGCAGAATGCGACTGAGAACAGACCAATGACAGAAGAGGGCTTATCCAAAAGTGGGTAATCAACACCAAAACCCTTGCCTTCTCACTTAATTACAGATAACAAAATACCTGTCCAATTGGTGTTATGACAGGAAACGTTATGTCCGATTCTATAGTCTGATCTGTTATGAAAAGTTATGTTAAATAAAATGAGCCTGAACAAATTTCTAATTAACTAATCAAGTATATACCTTTTAACATTGCATGGTTAACATAACCAGCTCTTGCCTACTAAATTGAGCATATGCTTTCCCAGAAGCTAAACATCATAAAATTATAAATATGTACAACATTATAGTTGGGAACACTGCATACAACATGGGGACTTAACATAGATTCTAATAGTGCAAATCTTCTACCCCAAGGATTTTCAAAAGGTCAACCAACAACGGCATCTACATATAACCTCCCATGTATCAAAATTCCTGTCTACACTCTTTAGGTTAGTGTAAGACTAATCCATTCTTAAAGATACATTGGCTTTAACAAATGTGTTTCACAATAAATAAATCAGGCCTACTGCCTTTGTCATAACTTTTTGTAAGAAACAGATCAGAATGACAGTATCTGACATATTTTTCTCTGTGAACCAATCAAGCTTTTATCATAAGTTGCTTAGGCCTACAGAGGTGTGCATAAACTGGTACAATTATTGTTGCCAAAACAATATGCAGACCCTCTCAAAAATGGCCTAACAAGGATTATCACATTACAAATCATAAAGGGTTGTCAGAGGTGGAGCCTCACACCAAAACCTTTGCTTGCTACTATAGTCTGTGGGATTCCATGTAGAAAAATACCGCTCTATAGTCTTTAACACTGTAAAATAAAAAAACTTGTCTGGGGATTTGGTAGTGAGACATGGATCTGAAATCTCCAAGATGGCAGCTGGGAAACAGAACAAAGACAGAGCTATTGACCGGTCCAGAAAGGAGACTGCCCAGTCATCATTCACCATATTAAACCAGCTACCGGAGAAAAAGAGAAGATGTATTGTCCATTCCATGGTCCTGGAGGAGCCATGTGGCCACAGGCATGTGACACGATCTTTATTACTAAATTAGTGTAATTGATGGCACTAAACAGATAAATGATCACTGACTGGCTCTATCATGAAAAAACCCTAACGATCAAAGACTCAGTAAGGGCTGAGGTCTTGGCCTAACGTGCTTACAAGGGTGATGGTGGTGGGATATTAGAGATGGGACAGTTAAGGCAAGTGGACGTAGTAAATCAGACTTTTTCTGGCTCTTCCTCTTTAGGGAGAACGAAAAGCGATCTTTCCAGGAAGAGCAGGGATAAAAAAATCTGAACATGGATTTTCCCAGATCTAGAACTGATGTGGAGAAAGAAATAGGGGACTCTAAATAACATTTGCACATCATCTCCAGGATTTTGAAACTGCTGTCCAGAAGAATTTCTTTATTTTACCTAAACAAAAAAGACTGTCTCCTTTTACTGACTGCAGATCACGTCACACCACCCTTAAAGATATGTTGGCTTTAACAAATGCTTTTCACAATGAATAGGCCAGGCCTGCTGTCTTTTTTGTAACCTTTCATGATAAACAAATCAGATTTATGGCATGTAGCACAAGCTTTCCCACTGAATTAACTTTGGCCTATAAAAGCATCTATTACTGGCTTGACACCATAAACAACTCTGGCCCACTGAATTGAGAATAACCTCTGCCACGGAGCAACTATTTGGCATACAGTTATGAAATTACAAAAATAATAAATCAATGACAAAACAAAATACGATGCCATCTAAGAGAGTTTAACATAGATTATCACTGTACCAATCTTATACCCCAGCATTTGTCATTGGGGATGCTAAAACCAAATCTCTTGCCAACTATATTGATCTGTGGGATTCCACTTTCCTGTTTACAGCCCTTACTACAGTATGATCATCAACAATTCTTAAAGGCCGATTGGCTTTAACACATGCTTGTCTCAATAAATATTCCAAGCCTACTGCCTTTAACATAACTTTTCTGATAAACAGATCAGACATGTGGCATCAGACATAAGTTTTCTCAGTGACCCAATCAAGCCTATAGCCTTTATATTTGGGTTGTTACCACAGCCAACTCAGGCCTACTGTATTGTGCGTAAACTTTCCCAGAAGGCAGCCATCTGAGGTGTACGGTCATCAAATTATAGCCATGTTTAATGTAAAAGTTAGCAAAATACAACCCTCTTAATTGGACTTAACAAGGATTATAACAGTGGAAACCTTCTACCCCTGGGTCCGTCGGATTGGGTAACCAACACAAAAACACTTTGCATATTATGGTAATCTGTGACATTCAATGTGACAATGTGTCTTTCTATAAAGATTTTAACACAGTATAATAACAAGCTACCGTTATATGCTTATTCGGTTTAACCTATGCTTTTCACAATAAATATGCCAGGATTACTTCCTTTGTAGTAACTATAAATAATAAACACATTCTGTACTCAGTTAAATCATGAGGTGGGTAGAACCAAAGTAGTGTGTAGTGCTTTTGAATGTCCTTTTTCTGTTGATCACAACAGCTCTGGCGACAGCTGCGCTGTCAAGTCAGACCTAGAAACTATTCATGGGTCTTCTTAATTTGATAGCAAGGATCCCTAGGAGCAGCAATTGCTCTCCAAACTTGCCAGCGATTGGTGTATTCTGCAGCCTCCTGCTTTCTCATGGCCATTGAAATCAACAATAAGGCCACTTCCTCTTTTTGTAGTTTTGCCATCACTTATAGAGCACCACAGTCATAATGTACATTGTTGATTCTTTTTCCCCTCTATCCATCAACAAATTCCTTTGGGGGAAGGTTTTATGTACATGTGTAAAATAGAGTCAAAGTTATAGGCACTCCACAAACACTCTCCTTCAATGGAAAATTAAATTCAGCTATACCCACATAGTCAGTGATAATGACTGTGCATCCAACAAATAATGCGCCTTCAAGAGTTTATGGGCTTTTATCCCAAGTATTGCAAAAGCATAAATAAACATTGTGGCGTTTGGGAGTACACTGCCAAGCCGGTGGTATCCCAGCTGCCGCATTATGAGTTTATCTCCGGGCTGCGTTGTGGCAGCGGTGGTCTTGCAGTGGCGGCATGCTTTGGCTCACAGAGTGAGCCTGAAGGCAAAGCCGCTGCACTGCTGAGCCTGCACTGTCATTCCTGCCAAGCATATTGTGGGCTCCTGACCGCAACCTCCAGGGAACAGCGGTTCCCTGGACCGCCAGACTTGTAATTAATTACTAATGGGGTCATTACGATGGCGGGCAGACTGAAGTCCGCCCACCATCGTGGTGGGGATCAGGACTGCCCGCCATGCATGCAGCGGTCCCGCACTACAAATTAGGATGCGACCACCACCATGACGGTCGCATCTTGCCATTTAACATTGCGGCGGATGCTGCAGACTGCAGCACCCACCGCAATGTCAAAAAAGCAGGTTGTGCTTTCGCAGGCAACACACGGAAATGGTACCCCCCCCAGTGCACCCACATCTCCCCCCACAACAGGCCCCCGAAACAAATCCCTGCCAGCCTTTCCATGGGGGTATCGCCATCATGGAAAGGTTGGCTGTAGCCAGAATCTGAATTTGGCGGACGGTCCTGCTAGGCACGCCACCATTTTAGCCTATCTCGACCGTCTGCCAGGCAATCGTAATGATTGCTTTTGGTGGTTCCGTGGTGGACTGTCTTGGCGTCCACCACAGTCGCAGTCTGGATCCCCCGCCATCGTAATATGGCGGGGGAAAATCACGGTCCAATGGCGGAAGGCCTGCCACTGCACGGCTGGCGGGCCTTCCACCATCATAATGACCCCCTAAGTCTCTTAG
The DNA here is from genome assembly GCF_964261635.1 of Lissotriton helveticus. Classification (NCBI taxonomy): domain Eukaryota; kingdom Metazoa; phylum Chordata; class Amphibia; order Caudata; family Salamandridae; genus Lissotriton; species Lissotriton helveticus. Next base: position 20,040,208 of record NC_136062.1, read on the forward strand.
AGCTCCAGGTCATGGGCAAAGTTTGAGATTCTAAAGTTTTAATATTGCCAAGTGTATTAGACATAACATCTCCTAGCCAAAGGGCAGTCCCCATTTCTCAAGCAATATAATCCAGAGAAGCAACGGCTCAAACTCAGAGAAGACACAGCAAGCGATTTCGGATGGAGAGCAGGGATGATGGACCTTCAATGAATACTGAAATTCATTCATCTTTAAATGGATAATATTCATTACATTTTTCAATTGGATATAACAAATTAGATTCAGTTGAAATGCTTCTTTATGAATTCCTATTCAGGAGTTAGAAGAGATATTTTAGAGAACTACATTGTAAAAAAAATTGTATAGCATTTCATCCATCCAAGGTTGATAAAATTACTAATAGACCTATTGCTATAGAGTTTTTTTTATGTGGGTAGCGAAGATAACACTATATAAAAATGCCTTATTATTTTTTGCTTATTATACTTACAAATTGGTCCCAGTTCAATGAGACAGTCAAATGCACAGACCCCAGTGGTACCCAAAGTTGCACAAACCTACAAACAAACAATAAAAGATTTACATGAATGACACTAACATTAAATACACAATAGACATAGCGCTCTTTTCTCTTTCCCCAAATTACTTTTCTTAAACAGTTTACATTTTTTCACTATACAATTTGTACTACATAAACTAACACCATAGAATTTTGAATTTCTGAAATCATCAAATTTTTTGACCGATCTAAACTTGAACAATTATTCAAATTGACATTGCTGTTATAAAATGCTTATTATATATTCCTTGTACATTTTCAATGTCAAACATCACTTGTTTAATTGCACATGAATCAGCATTTCGAGAATTTTGAAAAATCGCTAAGAGAAATTTTCAGAAAGCCGTACTGTGAATCACTTAAGACACAATGATAATGATATCAAGGTTAATTTACAAAAATCTAAAAGAGTAGACCTCCATTTAAGAATTCATCGAACTCTAAGGTGGTTACTGGGAAATTTCCAATATTTGTATGTTTCTGTGATTGTGCAGCCATCCTCCTGACCTAGTGACCCTTAACTCAAATTCTGTTAAGGGATAAGCGTAATGTGTGTTTGGAACTGTTCTGTAAAACCCATTTCCTCCACAGGGAAAATAGTTTTCCTGTAGAAAAATTGGAGTTTCCCTATCTAATAATCCATGCATCCTGATACCGCAGACATGTGAAAGTGGTGTGGTGTAAAAGTTGCGTGCAGCGCACTGTGGCGAGCGAGCCCAAACATATCATGATGCTGCATCATTTGACTTGGCAATACAGGCTCTGTTTCCTTGTAGTTGAGCCTTTTTACAAAGTGGGCATAAATTATTTCCTGTAAAGGAATCCGACTACTTCTCCTGAAAACTACATTCCACTATCACAGGGTACAGGAATTGCACTTTTGTTTAAACAATTAGCTTTCCCATGTGTGACTCATAGGCGAACAATAGTGCATACACTTTCTCCAGCCTCCCCGAACTTGAGTTTTCACTGCGCTCAGTGTGAGATTCCGTGACAGTTGAATAACGACACTGACTCCTCTGTGCTTTATTGATATATCTTTCTTTGCATCCCTTGCTATTACTTGATGACGTACTAGAGAAACTTGCCTCACACCATGCTGGCAATAAGATATCTTAGCTTAAAAAGCCCTTTACTCGCCCTGCCTCCTGCCCATCACCTCAACAGAAGTGGTACCAAGGCTGTGAGACAGGGAGAATTCTGCACTACTGGAACCTAGGGGCGATATAAGGACACCACATCTGACCCCACCCGAAGAAAGATAATACAACCCCCTTAAGGGAAAACCTCCTTTGAACTTGGACCGCCTGTGGTAGTGTTGCCTCTTACAATGAGGTCGTTGTTTTAGTCGCTCTATGTCTTTTGGTGAAGATGGTGTGTGACTCATGCGGTCATGTTACACCAATAGATGTGTTATTTAAAAACTATTGACCAGTATCTCCAGAGATTTTAGGAGATTTTAAATGATGACTTCCTAACATGTTTTGCTACTCTTCTATAGGAATGCCTACATGAAGATCTAAACTGAAATGCCACTGGTTCTTGTATTGCCTAAACTTCGAAACAATTTTGTGAAAATTTCAGGGTATCCGATTCCCTACGATTGCAACTTGACTTAAACATCATCATAGCACTCAACAACATACACAATGGTTATTAACCTGGTAGTATCAGAATTATTAACATGATGTATAATCAAGATATGCTAGTGGATCTCAAACCAAACAAACACATGTATTACATGATTAAATAGGTAACATATTGTCTTTTCTGGGACATGTCAAGTGCTCAGTCTCATTTTGAGCACACTGCAGTAATATCTTAGGGCCAGTGCAGGAATAAGGTGAGGCGACAGGCACGCAGGTGTTGGAATCACTGGAGAACAGCAGCAGCTGCTGCCAAACTAAAATGGTGGGGCAGCGTGGGGCAAATAATAAAAAAGAAAATGCACTTACCTGCTTCTCCCGCTGCCACTCCATCTTCCGGATGCCTCAGTGTTCCTCCTCAAGAAGTCCTGGGCCAACACAGGCTCCCAGACTCTCCACTCAATCCAGATGCTGCTCTCATGCTTTGAGAACAGCGCCTGGATTTGTCTGAGCAGCCTGGTTAGGTGCTCGCGAAGGGACTGGGGGCCTGTGCCATTTCTCCACCCAGCTGTACAATACATCTGGGTGGAAAAATTCTAAGCGCATATTTCTGTTTGATAGGCCTAAGACAACCAGCCAAACCGACATGCGCACTTACAAGTGCCCGCCACTTCTCCCAGTCCCACGCTAGTATTCAGAGGATTGCCTGACCCCACTGGCCTATCATAAACCCCCACAGTGCCTGTGGTGCGGGGGGGCCTGAACTCCAGGGGGCTCCCTCAGCAAAAGTGGTAGGTTGTGGGCTGGGGAGAGGGGGCCCCCTCAATGTACTTTGCAGGGGGGCCCCCTCAAGTTTCGTTACACCACTGAGCACTGGTTTATTTGTTCTTCCGACGCCTCTGCCCTGTGCAGTGTTGTTCCATGTGGGTTCTTTATCCGCCTCTACCTGGACTCAGATTAAGTTTACAGTGCTGCGGGCGGCTTAGCAGGGATACTTGTCGCTCATTAGGAGACCAAGGGTTGCGGCGTTGATCAACTCTCGCTCTTCTAATGTGCAGCCGCCAGCCAGAGTAAAGACACAAGTGCGCATGTCTGGGCTGGTCGGGAAAATTCTCCGACCCAAACCCAACATGCGCATTTGTGCTGCTGTGCGCTCGGCTCCACTACCCCCTAACCTGAATCTGACAATGGCATGTCAGTCAACCTCTGGCTGCCCCGCCCCAGCCCCTTCAGACAGAGCCGCAGAGCTGACAGCCTGCCTGCCTCGGGAGTCGGGCGTGGCCCGGGATTAAAAGCCAGGAAAAAGAAGTTAATAATAGGCTTTTATTACCTTCTTATACGGGCCCGAAATTACTTGTGGCTAACGCACCACCACTGTGATACCGTGTATCAGGATGTGAAATGTGTGAATGCATGTCACACCTTTTGAATACTTGAGTACGTTTAAACCATGTTTGAGGAATTAAGTCTTTGGTAAGTAAAAAGAATAGTAAACATCCAATCACTGTTCTGTGGAAATGAAAAGACACTGCCTCCATGAAAATATATACACCATACAACTCATGAATTTGACATGCTTTGGGACTAATTAAATTGTGGAAAGCTAATAATATACACCTCACTTGGTATGAGTTTGCAAATATCACCCTCTGGATATGGTCAGATAGATCAGCCTCACTACAGTTCCTTCGTTTGATGTTGCATTAAAACAAAGAGGCAGCTGAAAGATCCCTGCCCCACCCCGCACTTTTTTTGCCCATATCAGCAAGTCCTCTGATTTGTGGCATTTCTTGCTACTTCACACCTCAGAATGGAGATTTACTATAGCCCTTTGATGGAACAAATGTCTGGACATTTTCAGGGTGTGTAGCACATGAGAACAGTTTGTGACTGTCCGCAAACCCATTAGTTTGTGCTCAATCAGAAACTTTCAAGGTAAACCACACCTTGATCCAACCACTATTCACCCCCTATGTGAAGGTTCCTGCTGAGCATTTATGTATTCCAACTATCTTTTTGTGGTTGCTGGAAAGATATAAATGTAGCCATTTTCAGTCACAAGCATATATTTACAGATAAAAATGTTTTTTGAAACAGGCGCAATATCTTGAGTTCTGTTGTCAGGCAAGTTATGATTCTTTATGTACCATCATGCATCTACAATTGGTTGGCGGCAATTAAATTGTCCAGGAGCCCCAGAAAACAAAATCAAGTAGTTGATAGGCAACATGTAAAACAGTAAGAGGGTGATTATAAAGAGAGGCATTAACAAGGATAAAGTTACATCTTTCAGCTTGTTTACTAACATTTCAGCTTGCACATCATCTAAAAATTCATTCATTATACATGGCAAAAACAAAATAGTGTGGTTTTCACAAAAAAGTTGATGTATGCCTATTTCTGTAGCACTAATTGTGTAAATTCCACATTGTGTTTCTGAAATTTGCAATGGGTTAGAAAATGTCCAAAACACTCTTCTAATTTATTTTTCCATCTTACAAAAAATTACCCTTCTATACATGTCACATCTTACTCCATTCATCTTGTGATAACTGGATTGATTGTCTCACTTCACTACACTTTTCATCCATGATGTGCACCTTTTCTACTGAAGTTAGCCAGAATATCTTGAGTGGAATTATATCAAGGTAAGTATTATCTTTAGAGGGTATATCGTTTTGGCACTTTATATAATATTATTGAATATTAAAATGACTATGACTTAAATATTGTTGTATAATATTATTGTTTTTAAGTGTTTTAAGACATTACTTTAAATAATTTTGCTATAGTTTACATGCATTTTTGTGTTATTAATAACTTTGGTGCCGTTTGATGAATCTTCACAAAACTTTCCCAAAAAGATTTTATTTATGCCTAGAAAAACTTGGGGTCATCCGTCGGGGAGTACCAAAAACGCACGTGGTCCAGAAAAGGTCTTTTTGGTGATTTGGTGTAAATAAGTTAAGTAGTTTTTGAGCAATTATTGAACAAATATTTTGTATATTTCAAGTAGTGGAGGGTCTGCGGACTGATAGTTCACAAGCTGAGATCTGATTGGCTTTTACCACATCAACCAAGATGGTGCGGCCGCCATGTTAGGACTTGGGACCCTTTCCTGAGTCCTAAAATGAAGGAAAAACAAAGACATAAGCGGGCGGGGTAGGGCTAACCTTACCCCAGCAAGGGTGTTGTAAACCCCCGCTTTAGTTGCTACAGCAGGTCGGGGTTCTTAATGGGCCTTGTCTGTCTGCAACTCTGTATATAAAGCTCATAAAGAACATGAAAGGTTGGGTGGGTGAGTGTGTGAGTGAAATGATGTATGTAAGGCTGGATTTGAGTGTTAAAGGGTGGCTGGATGGATGAATGAAAGTGTGGATGAATGGATGGATGACGAATGTATGGATGGAAGGATGGACGGACTGATGGAGGAGTGAAGGGATGTATGGATGAATGGATGGATATGTGAATGAAAAGATGGATAGATGAGTGCGTGAAAATATGGATGGATGAGTGAAAGGGTAAATAGATGGATGTTTGGGTGAGTGGATGATGGGTGGAAGGGTGAATGGATGGATGAGTGAAAGGATGGCTCACTGAGTGAAAAGATGAATGTAAGGATGGATGGGTGAAAGAATAGAAGAATGAGTGAAAGGGTAGTGGGATGAGTGAAAGGGAGGATGGAGAGATGAGTGAAAGGAAGGATCAATGGATGAGTGAAAGGAAGGATGGATGAGTGAAAATATGGATGGATGAGTGAAATTATGGATGGAAGGATGGATCAGTGAACAGAAGGCTATTAATTGAAAGAGAAAGGGAGGGTGAATGGCTAGATGAAAGGGTGGATGGAGGATGAATGAATGGGTCAATAGATGGGCGGATGACTAAATGGATGGATAGATGGATGAAAGGGTGGATGGATGAGTGAAAGGATAGATGGATGGGTGAAAGCATGAACGTATGGGTGAAAGGGAGGATGGATGTAGTAAAATGGTGAATGGATGGAATGAAAGGATGGATAAATTGGTGAGCGAAAGAATGGATGGAAACGTGAAAGGGTGGCTAAGGGGCATATGGAAGTATGAAAGGATGAATGGATAGATGCTGTGATTGAAGAGACCAGAGCTCCTCTAGGGAGGGTCACGACGATGACTTGCTATACCTGCTTGGTTGCCATAAGAGTTTTGGTTCAAAGTAAGGCACATTTTAATCTTCTGGTACTCCCTTGCTCCCTAGGTAAGGTGATGGGATCCCAGAGAGACAAACACGGAGGCCAAAAACAGAGGATACAGTGCAAAATGAAAAAAACAAAGCAGGCTTCAGCGCTTCTCTTAAAATGTTCCCCACCGCGGTGGGCCAGGGCCCAGAGGGCATAGCACAATATTCTTGTGGGGAGGTTATAAACCCCCCGCTTTAGCAGCTACAGCGGGTCGGGGTTCTAAATGGGCCTTGTCTGTCTGCAACTCTGCATATAAAGGCTCATAAAGAACATGAAAGGTTGGGTGAGTGGGTGTGTGAGTGAGTGACAGGATGTATGTAAGGCTGGGTGTGTGTGTTAAAGCGTGGATGGATAGATGAGTGAAAGTGTGGATGAATAGATGGATGATGAATGTATGGATGGATGGACTGATGGAGGAGTGACAGGATGTATGGATGGATACGCGAATGAAAAGATGGATAGATGAGTGCCTGAAAATATGGATGGATGAGTGAAAGGGTAAATAGATGGATGTTTGGGTGAGTGGATGATGGGTGGAAGGTTGGATGAGTGAAAGGATGGATCGCTGCGTGAAAGGATGAATGTAAGGATGGATGGGTGACAGAATGGAAGAATGAGTGAAAGGTTAGTGTGATGAGTGGAAGGGAAGATGGAGGGATCAGTGAAAGGAGGGATGGATGAGTGAAAAGATGGATGGATGAGTAAAAATGTATGGATGGAAGGATGGATCAGTGACCAAAGGATATTGATTGAAAGGGAAAGGGAGGGTGAATGGCTGGATGAAAGGCTGGATGGAGGGTGAATGAATGGGTCAATAGATGAATGGACGACTAAAAGGATGGATAGATGGATGAAAGGGTGGATGGATGAGTAAAAGGATAGATGGCTGGGTGAAATCCTGAACGGATGGAGAAAGGGAGAATGAATAGATGTATGTAGTGAAAGGGTGGATGGATGGAATGAAAGGATGGATAAATGGGTGAGCGAAAGAATGGATGGATGAATAAGTGAAAGGGTGGCTAGAGGGATGGATGAGAGAAAGGATGGATGGGTTTGATAAAAAGGCTTGAAGATGGATGAATAGATTTGGATATAGATGGGCAGATGGATGGATGGAGGGATAGAATGATGAAATACTGAAATAGGGATGTAATAATAAATGGATGGTAGAATGTAATGTGAAATGGTGGATATCTGTGGGTGCATGGAAGAATGAAAGTATGAATAGATAGATGCTTGGATGGAAGAAACTAGAGCTCTTCTCGGGAGGGTCACAATGACTTGCTATGCTTGCTTGGTTGGCATAAGTGTTTTGGTTCAAAGTAAGGCACATTTGAATCTCCTGGTTACTCCCTTGCCCCCTAGGTATGCTGATGGTGTCCCAGAGAGACAAACACAGAGGCCAAAAACAGAGGACACAGTGCAAATTAAAAAAATAACGCAGGCTTCAGTGCTTCTCTTACAATTTGCCCCACTGCAGTGGGCCAGGGCCCAGAGGGCATAGCACAATATTCGTTTGGGGAGGAGGATGTGTGGCCTCTCTCCACGAGCCTCTTGGAGGTCCTGGAGACCCCATCCCCAGAGCTGTTGTATATCATAAGTGGAGGGGAGCGTGTGGATCCCTCCCTGAACTTTATTAGGCCCCAGGGACCCCACCCCCTGAGCTGAATGTCAGTAATAAGGGAACACAGTAGATTCCCTGGCTGCATTAGTGTGGGCAAGGAAACATGCATCTTCCCACTTGCCTGCAGCATTTTTAAACCTCCCGTAGGGTGGGAGCAGACATGCCTTCCCTGCTTGCAGGAGTGCAGGCCGGTATGGCATATCTGCTCTCACTTGGCATGAGCTGAAATAATGCTCCCATCAGGTGGGAGCAGACTTTTCATTCCCTGCCAGCGCGCCTGCAGGCATGGAATACGCATTACTCCCGCCCGCCAGGAGAAGACAAAAACAGGCTGCTCCTGCTGGGTCCTATGGTTCCCCTGGCAGCCCCCAACTTGCGGTTTGGTGGGTATCCTGGGTGATCACCGGGACACCCACCTAAAAGAAACACAGGCCCCCTCTTCTTTAATTTAACTGCTGCACCAGGGAATGGAGTCACCAAGGCCTAATAAGGTTTAGGAAGGAGTGCTGTATGGCCACCTTCCCCGTTTCTAAAGAATTCAGCCCCTGTGGGTTATATTGTCAGACCCTATTAAGGCTCAGGGAGCGGGGCCGAGCACGCCACTCCCCTTGACATGTACGTTTTGGGCTCAGGTGATGGGATCCCAGGGCTCCTATTACCTTGGGGAGGAGCGCTGTGTGCCCCCCTCCCCTCATCATATAGGTTTCGGCCCCTGGGATAGGGGCCACTACTTAATTGGGGTGGGAAGACATGACCCCCTCCCCTTAATTAGGAAAAAGGCCCCGGGAAATGGAATCCCTAGAGCCCAAAGTTGCTTGGGCAGAAGGGGCCACACGCTCACCTCCCTTTAAAAAAAATATTCTTGGGGGATGGGGTCCTCGGGCCCGAAGTGGCTTGGGGAGGGAAATTGTGCTAATGGTTTGGACAAAGGGCCTGGCTTCAGGCCAGGCCCTGCCACCAACCCCACGCTGTGCACGGCCAAAGGCCATGCACGGAACCACTGAAATTCACCAGTTATAGTTATCTCAAGATTACAATAACTCACTCCCTCACCATGCACTGCTAATTACCCCACATATTACCTCACCCATGACGTCTTTTATGACATCACTGATAATATCTATCACAAAAGGGGGAGAGATAGGGCATTAGTTGGTTCACGCCAGCCCAAAGTCGCTTGTCAAAACACAAAGACATTGCAATACACAATCACCATTTTCCCTTTGGTTGCCATGACAACCAAACTATTCATAGACATAGACGCTCCACAGTGACTATGACAGTGCATAAATCAAAATAAAGTGAAACATAAATGCAAACTGTGACAATTATAATCAACAATATGTCTCCCTTCACAACACTATATGAGTTAAAATAATCACTAATAATTAAAGACTTTATCTTGCCTACGTCCAAACATCTGAAATAGATGTGACCTCGTTTGTGCTGTTTGAACTGGCAGATCATAGACAGAGATGTTCCACAAGTGATAGATGTGTTGCTATCCCATGTAGATTAGATATTTCCTAGCGATACCGAGTATATTCAAGTTATCCCTAAGTAGACGGATTGTCTAGAATAAATAGAAAAGGTGGGCCGGGGGTTTAATTAATTATTTAAACACCGCAAATAATGCACGTTATCATACCGATAATTGGATTGTACATAGAATGCTCCTGTACTGATCAGCCGGGGGACGTTTATGATGTACTGATTATATTGATAAGGGATAAACTGACCTGTACATGCAACAATGATATGATTTTCTGTACCTGATAGACCTGAGACTGGGGAGAAAAATGAAAATGACTGTTTACGTTTTTAACTGCTTTGTGTTTTACCATGTCAAATTGCAGTCAGCAATAAAGTGTGTTAATTTTTTTTTATTGAAACACCGCAAGAGCAGGTCCTGCCCAAGTGGGCATGCGGTTCATGAAGATTGTATATGAAGTGGGAGCGGACCGTAACTAAAAATATACAGAAACGAAAGGGCCGTTAGTGTTGCTCAAAGTGTGTAGTGATTATCAAACGGGAAGAAATTGAGGGGGGGGATTGAATGATACAGTAACTAAAAATTATTAGATGAGAAACCATTATGCTCTGAGGAATGGATAATCAGAGAAGAGGCATATGGTTGTGACTAAGGAATTACAAGTGGACATTTAGCGCTTCATCGGCATTCATCCTTTGTGGGATTTTGGAGTTGAATAGAACAATGTATCTCGATTCTAATCTCCGTAATGCCAGTTGCTGGTTGCTTGGATTTTTCGGAACATTGTCACTAACAAAGTAGGAGAGGTCTTGGGCATTTCCCCCATGGCACGAGTTAATGTGGCGTGCCACTGGGTATGTCTGGTCATCGTTCGCAATAGCCTTGAGATGTTGTAGGATGCGAACATGAACCGGATGGATGGTACTGGCAAAATAGATCTTGGGGCATGTACATTGCAAAATATAAACTGCAAACTCTGTTTTGCAGTTGTAGCTGCCGCAAATTATATATGGTGTCTGTCTGAAAGGCATGTTTACAGATTTCATATTGGTTCCATGTCTGCAGGCCTTACATCTGCTGCACCTAGTGAAGCCTTTGTGGAAGTGTAACCAATTTTGGCTTTTCACTCTAGATGGTGCATTGCACACTAGCTCCTGACGCATAGACCTAGCTCTTCTAAAACGGATAGCTGGGACCTTGGGGCATGTGAGGCCATATACTGGGTCACCGCGGACTGTGTTCCAATGTCTATAGAGTATTCTTCTGACTGTAGTATGGTAAGCATTAAATCCCGTAATAAGTCTGGGGGTCCCTGCTTCATTGATCTTAGCATGTTCTTTGTTTTTGAACAGTAATTCTTTTCTTGTTACTAGCTCGCTTCTGCTTTTTGATTGGGCTAGTGTCTCTGTTTTGTACCCTCTTCTCTGAAGTCTACTGAAGAGCTCATTGGTAGATTTGCTTAGACCTTCCTCTGTACTGCAATTACGCCTCATTCTAAGACACTCGGCATATGGGATACCTTCCTTGACACTGTTGTGGTGGAAACTGTTTGCGTGCAGTATTGCATTCCCTGCTGTGATTTTTCTGTATGTTCTAGTTTTCAAACAGTTATTTCTACATTCATTTCAATATCTAGAAACTGGATGCAGGTTTTGCTGGTATGACTAGTGAATGACAAGTTCAAGTTGTTATTATTAAGTTCCTTAGCGAACTTTTCCGCACTGTCTATTGTTCCATGCCATAGAATGAATATTTCCTCTACATAATGGACATAGTTGTCCACATTTTCAGTCATAGCCGTTTTTTGTGTCGTCATGAGTACTTGCTCCTCCCACCAGCGCATATGCAAATTAGCATAGCTGGGGGCGAAGCAAGTACCCATGGCTGTGCCCTGTAACTGTTTATAGAATAGTTTGTCAAAGATAAATACATTTTTCTCAAGGCACCACTCTGCCATATGTAATAACATGAGAGAATGTTCATGTAGATTGATCTGTCTCTTATTCAAGTAATATTGTAGGGCATTAAGTCCATCCATGTGTCGAATGCTGGTATATAAGGAATTGATATCAAGGGTCATTAGCACACAGTCATCATTCCAATTTATATTGTATATTCTGGTCAGAAAATCGCCTGTATCTTTGATGTGTGATGGAAGTTCACATACTAAAGGTTGTAAGAAAAAATCAATAAAGCATGATGTACACTCAAATAGACCCCCAATGGCTGCAATGATCAGCCTCCCTGGTGGGTTGGTGGCGTTTTTATGGATTTTAGGAATTAGGTATAGTTGGGGGGTCACAGGGTAATCGGTTTTCAAATATTCAAATTCTGTTTTTGTAATCAGATTCGCATTTCTCCAATCATACAGTGATTTGTGATAATTCTCCTGTACACCCACAATGAAAGTTGGGGCTATGCGGCAGTAGCATTCTTTATCGCTAAGTTGTTTCATTGCTTCGGCATTGTAGCCATCTAGGGGCCAAAGCACTACATTTCCCCTCTTGTCCGACCATCTGACCACAACATCCTGGCGTTCTCTGATTTTGGCCATAACATTGTTGTATATTGTCCTGTTGATATTGTCTGTTTTTGGAAATTCTTTGTTACTCTTGAGTGCAAGGCTTTTAAGATCCTTGACCACATTTTCAGCGAAAATGTCTATTCCATCTTTGGGCATCATTGGAGTGAATGCTGACTTGGTTTGAAAGGGGTACGTATGTGGCCCTGTGTATCATGCCTAATATTGAAAGTCTTGACCCTGTTCCTCATGGGAAAAGTCCAGCCCAAATGGCCAAGCCAGGTCCTCCCTGGACTGGAAACAAGCATCCTGGCACCGGTTTCGGGGTAACACCCCCTATCAGCTAAGTTAGCTTGAATCCAGTGGTATCAATAGATTCCCAACGCAGCAGCTGTGATGAGGGGCATATGATTGAAGCAAAACAGCAACTTGGTGGAATTGGGGCAGCCTTAGTCAGATTGAATGGAGTGGCAGGGCTACGTGGCCAAATGAGAATGTTTATCTGGTTGTCTTGTGCCCATTCAGAGATGTAATGGTGTCATGGGCATTGCGCGGTATAATGGATATAAAGTGAAAACATTAGGCACTGCCATCTGTGGATTTAAATAAAGAACTGCGACACTAGTGTGGCGACCAAACAATCAGAATTTCTGGCAAGATGGCTGCAGCTCGCGTTCATTGGCCACTTATTCCACCAATGGAAGTGATCTTTGTTGCTTTTAAATCACGGTACATTGTGTATTGACTTCATTTTAAAATTATCAGCATTGAGAAAGGCATAGTCCCGAAACTCGCATGCTGTTATTAAGCAATGTAAAGATACCACGTGAGTGCTCTGTGCTGTTTTCTGATAGGTAATGTATATAGACATATTCCATGAGCAAATAGTGTTTGACATAAAACAACTCAACAACAAAGTACACAGAACGAGAGAGAAACACAGCAAACAAGAATACCAATACCATCAACTAATGTCCAAGTTACAAAACAACAATCAAATCATAATTCGTAACTCAGACAAGGGAGGAAACCTTATAATCTGGGGAAAAGATGAATATATGAAGAAGCTATGGTACAACTCACAGATACAAATTGCTACATGAAAAGCGATGTATTGTCTCTTAGGGTCATCTACAATGAATATTGTGCAAAATTATGAGTGTGGAAAAGTGCCGATTGATCACCATGCAGGAATATAAATTTCTGAAGAATGAAAATCCGACGATACCGATCATCTATTTCATACCCAGAGTACATAAAAATCCATTAAAGCCAACTGGAAGGCCAATTATATCATCATTGAACAGTTTTCTGGAAAAAAACATCACAGTACGTAGATTACTTTCTACAGGAACACGTTAAACAGTTACCTTCCTACATCAGAGATACTGGGGACTTCCCGGCCAAGATAAAGGACTTTGAATGGCAGAATTACCTCCTACTAATGACTCTCGACGTAACAGCATTATATACAAGCATAAACCATCAAGATGGACTGAGGGCTTTACAACACTATCTGAACAATAGACATGTACAGATGATACACCACAACACAATGCTTGTCAATATGGTGGAGTTTTGCTTGAACAATAAAGTTTTTATGTTTCATAACATGTTATATTAGCAAATGCGTGGGGTGGCAATGGGAGCGAGCTTCTCCCCCAGTTGTGCCTGCCTTCATATCAGCTGGTGGGAGGAGCTGGTTCTCAATAACACCTATGACCTATATTTCGCAAGTAATGTTAAATTACGGTTGCGTTATATAGACAACCTTTTTGTAGTTTGGCAAGGACCTTATCAAGCGCACAGGAATTTGTTGATAGGATAAATGTCAACGACATTAACCTAAACTTCACTGCAACCATCAGCGCAGAAATGGTGAACTTCCAAGATGTCCAAATTTATATCAATAATGGTAAGATCGAAACTAAAGTACACAGGAAAGAAACTGCAGGCAACTCAGTGTTGCATGCAACCAGTTCTCATCCAAGACATCTAGTGCACAGCATCCCCTATGGTGAGATGCAAAGACTAAAAAGGATCTGCAGCAACACTGAGGATTCAAAAAGAGCACAACAGGCCAGTAAAATCAGATTCCTAGAGAGGGGCTACTCTAACAAAAGTATCAATATCTCAATCTACTAAATTAATGTATTAGTCAGGTCAGACCTACTGAAAACTAAGAAGTTATTTGAGCATACTCTGCACGTGGCATTGACGATCAACATTAAACCAAGGCAAAGCAATGATACCTTCAGAATGATTTTAACTAACAGTAAACAGGGACGGGCAATTAAAAATATTATCAAAAGAAATTGGCCCATAGTCCTCAGTGACCCAGTCATCGGTTAATTGTTGCCAAAGAATTTAGCAATTACCCACAGCAGGGCAACAACGATGAGGGACTGTTTGTTAACAAGCAGTCTTGAGAGACATAAAGGTACTACGTGGCTAACACAATACAAAGGATTTTACAAATGTAAAACGTGTAAAGCCTGCCAATATGGCACCAACAAAACAACCTATTCTGTACTCTTTGGCAACAAAGACCGCAAAATAACAAAGGCCCTAACCTATAAGACTGACCGTGTAATTCATGTGCTGGAGTGTTCGTATGGCTTACAATATGTAGGGAGTACTACACTCCAAGGCCACAAAAGTATACTCTAGCACATACGTGCCATAAACAACCAGGATCAGTCCTACCCTGTGGCGCGACATTTTAGAGATACTCACAATTCAAATCCAAGGGATCTTCAATACTACTTAATTGATGCTGTGCCACCCAACAAAAGAGGGGAGAATCAGCAAAGGAGTTTACGCCAAATAGAAACTCGCTATAGCCTAGACCTAGATTCCAAACAACCAGGCGGTTTAAACGCCACGGAAGATCTATACACCTGTCTCTAACCAAAAGTATCAATCATAGCAAAGCCCATAAACCAAATAAAAATGTATGTGGTAATACTCACTCCATTATGGATGAATATTCAGGGACTTTTGCAAATGACAGAGGCAATATATATGCGCGCTCCATTTTCTTCAGTATTAACTGCAATCACTCGCTGTCCTCCCAGTAGTATTAACATTTTTTTATCTATCACTTTAGGCTTTTCACTTTAGGTGTGATTGCATACGCACTTTTACTTATATTGCGCTAGCACTTTATCAGTTGAGATGTTTACAATATGGACTTTTTAAATATGAGAAAACAAATGGTATGCCTTATTTAAAAGGTTGGATTACATAATGATGACAAACAACAACATCAATATGACAAATGTCATAGACGTTCCAAATGATTAATCATATTCTTAACAAATGTATTATATTAGATAATGAGATATGGATATTAATTTGTAGCCATGGTTACAAATGTGTACAGCGGCATCAGCAAAATCCGAATTTGAAATCTTTTGTATTGATATAATGACTGAATCATGGTATTTTATGTATTTAAACATGAATTTATATTGTTGAATTGCTTTTAATCTGTACATATTGAAACGTCATGAGGCATTTAATATTAAGTCTATTGTCGACTTCCATGATTATAAGCTAAATGCACTTGTCACTTTAAGAAATGGGTAGAAAAGGCAAAATGAAGCTGTGGAGCGTGTCATGTGATCAAGGCCCTCTGGGGCTGAAACGCATAATTGCTAACATCCACCAAGAAAGGAATTTGCAAGCACTTACTTGGTGGTCCGTGCTCTGGTCCTTGTTAAATGGATTACAAGCTGTGGTTGGAGTGCATGTATATATATATATATTCTCTTCCAGTCCTGGCATCGACAAACAGTCAGACACAGACTCCGTGTAATTCTGGCACAAAAAGTTTATTAATCCAACAAAGGCTAAACGCGTTTCGGCGGTGAACCACCTTGGTCACTACGTCTAGGGCACACTGATTTGCAGAATAAATACACTTTACTCTAAGCTACATTGCTATGGTTACCACATGAACA
The DNA here is from genome assembly GCF_964261635.1 of Lissotriton helveticus. NCBI lineage: Eukaryota > Metazoa > Chordata > Amphibia > Caudata > Salamandridae > Lissotriton > Lissotriton helveticus. The sequence continues at coordinate 20,056,156 of NC_136062.1, forward strand.
TCACCATAGACATAGTAGTTTCCTGCCATGACACGGCAAGAAAGTGCATTGGTAACAGAAAAGTCTTGTGTTATATGCCAGAAAATTTCGTAATATACCAAAACAAATGTAAACCTATTAAAGGAATAATGTTTACAACAAATAATACAGAATTAGTTCATTGTGTGCAATCAGGTGTTCGTACCAACTCATGTGTGACATCTTGGAACTCAGCAGTATAAAAATAGAGAAAACATTTGCGTGTCTGTAAGCCTCCGCTCAGTGAGTGTGTTGAAACTAAGAGAAAAGATTGTTAAAAAAGGCCAGGGGCTTGTTACACTAGATGCCGTTTTTTATCGAGTAGCACAAGGCCGCATAGGTAGAGACGATGAGGATTCCAGTGTATTGCTTGTATTGGATTGCCGCTGCACCTCCCGTTAATGTTTGAAGTGCCGGGTGCTGAGGTCTAGCAGAGGAGATTGACCAAAGTGACGGATCAATCGTGAACCCCTGTGTGCTAGTTTGGCAAGGCGTCTGATGCAAGTACCCCAAGTGTTTGCTCAATGTGTGACTAGAGTTGAGCGTAAGTACGCGAGATGCCTAGGGGAAACTGACTTGTGTGCCTATCCAGTTAGAACAGGGCAGCTACCCTTAGTTAAGGGGTTTGGTTTGTGTGTTTTCTCAGCGGCTTGCACTGTGATGTATTTACTATGGGTACTGTATCGATCCCCCTATTTCTGACCCTTGTCTGGTTAATAATTAACTAGCAGCCCTTCAACTGCACAGAAACCCGTTATCTGATTAGCCATACAACGGCACAGAAACCCGTTATCTGATTAGGTCATAGCGCATGCCATCTCATTAGGCAAGCACTATTTCTCCAGCCCCCTAATAGGCATACGGTGTTCTCAAAACAAATCAAACCTACCACGACCTGGGAAATCCCCGCAGCCATTGTTTTGATTTAACCGAGAACTTCAGTAAAGAATGTGCGAACGACCAGTTCGTATGACATCCTTATTGACGTATTTATGTCCATCCTTACGTCAATCTCGGCACCTTTCAGGTATAAATAATACCGACATTGCCTTAAGCAAACACACGAGGTGGTGACAAGATTGGAGCAGCGAGACTTGCCGAGGAGCCCAGCTGACAGCGAAGCCCACAGACGCTGCCCCTCCTTTCTGACGTGCTGAGAGAGAGACGCTGCCTTTTCTCCTGCCGAGAAATCCAGCTCCGGCGCTTCCAGCCGCCCTTGCAGGCAGCTGGGATATCAAGACCTGAGATAGAGATACCAGCACTCCAGCCTTCTAAATCCCAGGTACTGAACTGAATAACCCCTTGCAGAGAATTCTTGAAGCAGACCCTTGGCAAAACAAACTTAACTTAAACTGCTACTTATCTACTCCCGCCCACGTATTAGGCTTAGGTCAGGTACATTGGGGTAGGCGTAGTTAGAAGCACCAGTTGAGTACGATTAGTCAATGTATATATGTATGTATCTATTTTATCCATTTTAGTATCATATGGCTAAGAAACCATATCAATGCTTTTACAGTATTATTTTATAATTCTGTTATTACTGTATGCACTTTACTTAACTATAAGTATTGCAATAATAGCGATTCATTTCTCTTGTATGAGAAAAGAGACTGATCAATAAATAACATCTTTTTATTGAACACGCCCGTCTCTTCCTTTTCTCTACAATCTGGTGAAACTAAGAATGCACTGAACTGACTGAGTAAAACAATTTGTCTTTTGTTTTCACACGACTCTAGAGATACACTCTTGATTAGGGGAGAGCAAAGTTGTCATGTTCTATGGTTGTCAGAAACTAAATCCCTTCTTGTCTATCCAGGGAGGTTAAACTCCTCCTTGTCTATTCGAGAAAGTTTCTAGTGAACTCTGAGCTAGCTGGCAAACATTAAACTTTAAGTCTAATATCGACAGTAGAAGACCTAGTTAACCTCTGTCCTACGTCTATACTATTGAAGATATTATTCCAATGCGCAGAGCCTATTGGGATAATAGGAACTACACTACATGGCGCCCAACTGTTTGGATAGGCGATAAATCTAACGTAAGACATTAGAGTAACTCAGTCGTGCTTTTTCACACAGACCCCTTTTTCCCCATAATACTCCAAAGACGTCTGGAGTGGGTGAAAGGTTAAATCCGCCAAACTTAGTAGGAGGAGACTCCTATGTATGGTTCTTGGTTTATTCAACGTTGAAGGATACACTGTTCCAAAATATTGTGCATCTAATCTTTGTGCCCATAGAAACCTGATCTGCAAATAAACAAAATAACTTTCTTGACAGTAGAATGTCAGAAGCTGAAGAAGAAAGGGAGACAGCTAGAATAGCAGCTCAACTGCTAGCGGCTGACAATAGTCTCCTACAGCAAGACCCAGATGCAATACTCATCCCGGTCAACATAAGAAAATCTATAACTTTAAAACTTATAGAAAATGGGCTGACACCGAGAGGTGGTACAGTCATATTCGTAATTGAGGCACACGAATATCGGCAGACAGAGGTATTCTATTCATGGATAAACTTTCCAGCAGCAAACGCTGTAACAAAGGACTTCCAATATTACAAAATAGAGGAACCTCCTAATGAGTACACTCCTTTCGAGGAGGTGGAAATACCACTCAAATACCAAGAGCACCTGCTCTGGTTTAATGGCGCCCTAAAACATAATAATCACATCACCAGGCTCGGTCCACTAGGTAGACCAGGAGCAACGTGGGCGGTCCTATCCGGATACACACCACATCCAGACATTGAAGAAATGTCTGCACCAGAACTTTTAGCACAGCTAAAACAATTAATTAAAATACATAGACAATTAGTCCAATATGTAATGCGGACTTCAACAGTCCAACCAGCTATTAAAATTCCACAGCTGATCCCTCATCAGGGGAACACAAATAAAATTACACCACAGAACATACAGTCCTGTCTAGGTAAAGTACCCGCAAAACGGGAACAAATTCCATTCTGGTTAGCACAAAAAATCACTCAAATAGAGGCGGTATTTCCAGATACCACCCGGTTGAGAAACACAGGATTCTGACTATCTGTCTTCCAATGGGAATCGCACCACATGTGGAGGACTGTGACACTTGGGGTACAGTCTTTGCTTCCATTTACACAAAAACACATGGTGTTCCATCCATGTCAGTAATACCAGATGTGCTAAAACAAATTCAAGATGAATACGGTCCAGAACCTGCTTTAACTCTTGGTATGAAATTACTAAAAGACTTCAAGCAGGTCTCGGCAATATTATTAGCCAATATAAAGGGAGAAGCAGCAAATGTGGCGATCCGCCAGAGGTTGAAAGAGACAGATATAGCAGACCAACCATTTGAAATTGCCAGAATCATAGAAAAATCCTATGAAGAACTAGGAAGAGATAGTTTGGGTGGGAAACCAGTGAAACCCCAACTAATAGAAAGACCTGAAAAGGTATTTATTAAAAATAATCTAAACACTCAAAAAAAGAGCTGGGATGGAAATAAACAATCCACTCCCAAAGAAAAAAGATTCCAGTCCAGAGGAAGGTCTACTCGGCGGAGAGAAAGATCTCCGGACCAAGGACACAAGTCTCCCCAGAGGGAGCCCTCTGAGAAAAAATACAACCTTAGAAATAGGGATAATCTGAAGAAACCTGATAGATTTCAAGATATTGATACACGTCCCTCTCAATCTTTTCAGACTTCCTTGCAGAAATCGGAAAGAAGAGGACGGTCAGAACACAGGGAAGAGCACGTCAAGTCCAAAGACAAGGAACCTGCTCATCAAAATAAAAAATTACAGTTTCCAAAAAAGAAGGTAGCCAGTATTAAAGTAATCAACCATGCCGAGAATACTGAGGACACAGCTGAAAAACGGAGAATGGGCTCAGACAATGCTAGACAGCGCAGCAGAAGTGAGCATAGCTCGCAAGATCCTTATGAATCATCTGGAGACAGTGGACACGAATGAATACATTCAGGTGGAAACTGCAGATACCAGAGTTAGCAAACCTCATAAAATATATGAAATAACATTGCGTATAGAGGGGGATAAGACTAGGAAAATAAGGGGTCTCTTTTGGGATAATCTCTCCAAGGGCTATGACATCCTTCTAGCTGAAAGAGACTGGCCACCAGAGTTTGTCAGGGAGTGCCCTCATGGCGAAGTAATAATTATGCCTGCCTTCTCAAATCATATTCCAATCCATAAAAAATATACACTTGCAAGAAAGTGGGCAGTAGCCCAAGCTCCTGCATTATATAAAAACCATGTGGGATGGGATGAGGACTCTCCTCCTCACAAAATCCAGTTAAAATGACAACCTACTGCACAGAGGCAGTACCCAATTAAGCAAGAAGCTAGGAAACGGGTAAAAGAGATCCTAGATCAACTTGAATACCAGGGGGTGATTGAAACTTGCACCTCACAAATGAATAATCCTTTGTTTCCTGTCTCCAAACCAATCAATTCATATCGTCTTGTTTTGGACTACAGACACTTGAACTCATGTTGCAAAACTTTTGCAGTACAAAATTCGCATAGTGCTGCACTAATGAATGACATAGTGCGCAAAAAATACAAAACAACATTAGACATCTCTAATGAATTGTTCTGTCAAAATATAGCACCAGAGAGCAGATATTTGACCGCGCTCTCAATAAATGGCGTGCAAAAAAATTTCTGTCGTTTGCCCCAGTGGTTCAAGAACAGCCCAGGATTATTCTCAGCAAGAGTAACAGAGTTACTACAAATATATGATGATGAGGCATTATCTTATGTCGATGTCATCTATCTAACAGATGATGACTTGGATACTCACTTGAAGAGAGTGAACACCATAATACTTGGGTTCGCAGCAGAGGGTTACAAATTCAACTTTAAAAAATCAAGAATTGCCCATCTAACTGTCCTGTTTTTAGGATATGAACTATCAAGTGAAGGCAAAAGCCTGGCTGACAATTTCCTAGAGAAATGTGCTGTAATCCAAGCACCTAGAACACTAAAAAACTTACAATCAATTCTAGGTTTCCTAAATTTCGGAAGAACTTACATTATAAATTATGCAGAGAGAGTTAAACCTCTCTATGATCTTATAAAACCAGATTTTAAAAGAATCAATTGGACTCAAAAACACACAGAAATTTTGAGATCTTTACAGATATGTTAGTTAAAACAAAATTACAAACACGTGATAACACACGCAACCTTGTGATTCGAGTCATCCCAGGAAGATGCGGATTCACATACCTGACCTCTAATGAAGGAGAGAAGGTACCAATTGCATACAAATCACATTTGTACACAGAAGCTGAAAAAAGGTTCAGCATTAAGGAAAACATTGTTCATGCGGTTCAAACAGCTGTAGCAAAAGAAAAATACCAAGCCGACGGTAGACAGGTTACAGTCAGAACAGCAGAATCAGCTTTTGAGGCATTAACAACACCATGTAATTTACCGACAACTGCACTGAATCCAGAATGGATACAATGGGTAAATTCTGTTGCTACAGACAAAGTAAAATACTATTTTGTCCCGGAAATGAAAGAATTAAAATATCTAGAATATGAGAGAGAATACCCTCTGCCAATCGACATTCTGCCTTTACGACAGTACGCCTGTGTAATATATACAGACGGTCATGCTCAACCCTCAGTTTGGGGAGAGCTGGCTTACAACGCCACATGCGAAATTATAAAAGAAGTGTGGCGCGGAGTTAAATTAAGACCTCTACTTACAAAAACACACTCAGTGGAAAATAATTCGGAACAACAAACTGAAATAATAGCGTTAAAAATGGCGCTAGATAATGCCGATCGCGAATTCCCGACACTTATAGTGTGCGATTCGTATTACTGCGTCAAATCATACAATAAGGATTTACAGAAAGGGATTCAAAACGGTTACAAAGATGACACAGGTGCAACAATAAAGCAAAAAGTGCTTTGGGAACAAGTAGTTCTTTTACAGAAAGAACTACCAAAAACTCACGTGATACATTCACTGAGTCATCAGCGTGATGGCGTTCACGTTGCAGGGAATTCATTGGCTGAGACAGCCACAGCGGTAGCAACTAAATCGGCTTCCGTAGCTACAAAGAAGCGTGCAGTAAAATACATTGACGGTGAAACTGTGCTGGCAGTAAAAACGTCATCAAAAGGCGACTGCTCAGCACTACCGATCAATTACCCACTCAATTATACATACATAATCGATACAAACTCGGTCCCTTTTGCTCAAATCCCTGGAGTGGGGGACAGAGTAATTCCAAACACGGACAGGAGAGGCTTGTTAATAGCAGACGCACATATGGGTGAGGGTCTCAGACACCTTAAGCTAAAAGATTCTCTGGAAGAATTACAATCAGTGTACTGGTGGCCAGGCATGAGCCTGCATCATCACATTTTTGTAAAAAACTGCCGAGACTGCAACAGAGATCGCAGTGGCGAGAGAAACGGTTTAATACCATGGCGTTTCACTCCAGAATGTATCAAATCAACAAAAAAAACCAGTATGCATAATGCATCATATTAACATGTAGAGACTATCTTCACTTATAATGTAGACCCCAACTTTCGGCTGACGTCGGAACTGTTATACAAAGATTTGCGAGTCTATAATGGCATATACGCTAGAAGCATGTTACGTTCTGACCAAAATCTTTCCTTTAGCTCTAAAACAGCTTATGGGGGGTGCCTGGCCAGAATGAACATTGCATTGCGGGACTCTTCTCACTTCCTTCCTGAGGGAAACGGGATGGTGTAAAGAAAAAACCAAGGCATAAAGCAATCTATAACAGCGAAGATATTAGGTTCAGAAGCTGGGTGGGTCAAACATTTAATAAGTGTCCAACGTAGTCTAAATAACCTGCCAAGAAATTCTCTGAAAGGACTCAGTCCGTACGAACTATTGTTTGGGACTAGAATGTTAATCCAGGACTTAGATAGTCAGACTTCAGTGGTTAAAGAAAAATGCTTTGATATCAAAGATCGCTTGGCTATTTTACAGGACTTAAATGAAACAAGAAAAGACCTGAGCAACATAAAGTTGAAACAGCAGCCAACAACCACTGAAGAAAAACCACCTGTCCCAGCAAGGCCTGTCTGGATTCCAAAAGTCGGGGATCTGGTCAGAGAGAAGATCGCGGTAAAGAAGGAATTTGGGCCTTCTTACAGAAAAGCAGTTCCTGTCTTGTCTATCAACGGGACAAGATCAGTAGTACTACCGCCCCTTGCTGGTAAAAAGGAGGACCGAGTCATATCCATCGACCTGGTTAAACCACAATCATGTGGCCGATAACAAATAGTAGGCCAAGTGGACTCCCAAGAAGTAGCAGAACACCAAAGTTTGCTACATCAACAGAGGTTCAAACTGAAAGACTGATCACATTTGAACAATCTACAGTGAAACAACAAGGACTATGCAATGAAGCAATGGAACTTAAACCTCTTAAACCCCAAATAAAAGCTTTTCATCAAGAAACACCGACCTACGATGATGTAATTACAGAGTTTTCTAATGAAACAAAGCAAAAGCAAAAAGCAAAAAGTAATCCAGAAGCAATTGGAACAATTGACAGAACGGCATCCGGCTACTTCATCAACTTCGATGATTTTTCTGAAGATCCAAGTGAACCGGAAGTACAGCCATCAACAAAAACTTTTAAAGACAAAGCAAAGGAACTTTTTCATCAACTAAAGGGAACCTATCTAACTTCTCCATGGATTGAAATTTGGGTGACATTTGGTGCATTTGTCCTCATACTTTGGCTCATCATGGTACTATGCTTGGGACATTTCATTGAGGGAAAATATGCTAAAATGGACACAGCAAGCCAGAAAATCAACTTGGTTCTTAAACCACACACATCTTCACACATCAAGAAAAGAGAACTTTCTTCAGTAAACTTCACAGCCAATCCTATACCAGGCGGTGTAGCATGGGACAATACTGATTATGAAATCTATGGCCCGGTTGAAATCCTGCAGTATCCACATCAATTTAAGATCTCGTTAAGTGACTTTGTAAAACCTAGCACATTTGCTGATGATTGGGACTTTGAAAGTATTAATGATATGATGTCTGACCTAGTAATGTCTGCTAAATTTACAGAACATGATTATTTGCAGGGTTCGTCTAATTATGATCAAATGTTCTGCTACAACCACTATGGTAACCATTATCTCCATAAATCTGCACAACCTAGAAATGTTTTAAATTATAACCAATGGGAACATTATGCTACTCCTCCAAAGGGTAGTTCTAAAACATTTTATGATAAATATTCATATTTTTCAGGGTTTAACACAAGTAATGCAGAAACATTTTATTTCAAATTGTCAAATAAGACAGGTATGAAGACCATGCTTACAAACACGAAATTGATATATTCAGATTCATTTTTTGAGCAAATGAATACATTTGGTTTTGATTTCTGGAACAATAACATTGAAACAAAAACTGTTTGGGGTACGAAAGATTGGCAAGTACAAGGTATATAATCATTGTTCAAGCCTGCATGATCCCAGAACAAATTATATTTTTGAATGACACTATTCAACAAACTACCTGTCTTGGCTTAGCCAAAATCAAAGACTTAAACAAACTGTCTATTCCAAAGCCAACAACGAACAGTAATAGCTCTATAGATGTTGAGATAGACGTGAACCATATTTTAAACCAAAACAGAACACATCCTGATTGGAAAAAATGGTTGATCTGGCCCACAGACACAAATAACTGTCAAGACAGATTCCTGAACAAAATACAGGGGTTCAAATTGACCAGGCCAGACCCTAGATATTCCCAAAGACAACATCCAGGGATAGTAACTACTTACAGTGTGGGCAAGCTCTGCCTTCAATGGCTACAAACATCCACACTGGCAGAAATTAAGCAACACCTAACTTTACTTCAAGAAGGTGCTGACTTGCGTGATTTCATTATGGGACCACGCAAACAGCGTCAAAAACGTTTCATAGCGGCCTCTATATATGCAGCTTACAATGAAGCCTGGAAAGTAACTCAAATTGAGACAGCCGAAAATATACGGGAAATTGACCGTATTAATTTGGAAAAATCACTTTCTGTCGTGGACAATGGGTTAATGACTCTGTCCTCCAGAATATATTCACAGGACAGTATTGTGTCTTCAGCAATCGATATAATAGAGCAAGACTTACTGATGTTACAACACGGTCAGTCCCAATTGCGTTCTATTGTACAACTTGGCTGGACGTTACAAAACCTGCGTTCAGGCTATGTGCCTTGGCGTTTAATCAACACAACGTCACTATTTAATATCTTTAACCTTACTGATAAACAAATCAGTTTGGCACAGAAGGGTGCTGACTATACAATTCTGAGCATTGAAAAACTTGAGAGATTACCATTGACAATGCCAGAACGACCTGTCATTGAATGGATAATACATGGGATAATAAATATTCCGATAACAACTTTCCAGTTTCAATACTGCCAAAAATATATACAGGCAGGCCAGTATGAAAGGTTGGGTAAACGGTACATTAAGTCAACATGGAACCTGCCCTATACACACACATGTGTTAGTAATAAAGGCCAGAATGTGTTTCTTAGTGGCAATAATTGTGCAAGGTCGCTAAGCGGTACACTTCTGTGTCAGGGTATTAATTTGCATGGAGCCTGTGAAGGGACTACAAATAACCTTTCATGTCACCAGCTAGGCACACCTGCAACACAAATAGAACCATTCTTTAAGAGACTCTCGAACGGGAGTTACATTCTAATTGTAGATCGCAGATGTTGCAGTCTGCTGCCCGGAAAACCTTATCTCATAACCGTGACTACGAAGGTCATGTGCTGTGAACGGGTATTGTTCCCAAACGATGCTCGAGACAGGGAGGCAAGGTTATGGCCCAGTTTGAAAATTTCTTCTATTCGAATTGATACTTTAAGCAGAATGAAGACTGTGCTCCTACAGACGCCAACCCAGTTAACGTCATCAAAAGAAACGTATGATCTCCAAGTTGCAAGGACAACTGCTGAGATTCATTCACTGTTATCAACCAATTCCCCCATACATTTCGCAGAAATACTGAGCGAAATTTTAAATATTTCTGATACAAGTGGAATCTCGAGTGTATTTAAAACAGTGTTTTCGGGAGCTATAACCCCATTCAAAGCCATCCTGGGTATTTTTCCTGATTTTGTCCATTCCATCTTTGGCGGACTTCCTCTCCTTTTGGGACTAGTGGCAGGCATCCTATTTTTGATCCTGTTACTTCGCTATGGCAAACCACGTCACAGACAAGACACCAGCGACAATGGAAGAAACGATCCTAGCCATACGCTACAGGGACCGCATAACTAAAGTCCTTGGAATAGCCCGGCTTAGAGACCTGAACATGACTTGGTTTCTTTCATTTAGACCGATGTGGCAAAGTTGTGTTATGCCTGTATTAAGGTGCTTGCTATGCGGCGAAGAATGCGTGTTGGACACCTGTCTGACACTACAATCGGATGTGCCAATGGACGCAGAGACTTTGTTGGGTCCGGTAACGGCTCATGCATTGTACTGTCCCCAGCGGCTACCAATCCTGATGACGGCATTCGTGGAGACTTCACCACTACGATTGAAGAGTAGTGAAGTACAAGATGAAAGCAGCATCAATCAGGTACGACCTTCTGTCAGCTATGCTGATCGAAACATCAATGAAGGCAATCATGCTCATGAATGCATGTTACAAAATTTTTCCGAGTTAGTGGAACTTTCGCAAGAAGCAGTTGACAGTTTTTTCGAAAGTCTCAACAATATGATGTTTTCACCAGAGCAGAAAGAATGACTTTGAGCAAACTAGCACGTGGCGTTCCCTACACCCTGAATTTGGCCTTCAACTTTGAAAATAAAGCAATAAGAAATTTTCTCACCAGTTTTTACGGAGAGCGAGAAATATTTTTTTCCCCTTCCATTTCCAAATATTTACGATTTTTTGGGACACTTATCTTCTGCTTAAAGTAAAACTATTCTTGGAGAACAACATTTCTATTTTTAGCTACTCTAGAGACATTAGCTACCCTCTAGCATGTTCACAAGTATTTATGATTTTGTGATGGGATGGTCTCGAATTTTTTCTTCTGTATTAAGAGCCATTTCATGTGTAATTTCCGCATTTCGTTCATACTAATTTCAAAATATGCGTTTAGATTTAGCATTATTATACTGCTTGAAGTGCATATAGTAACTATACTCATCTTTTCGTGTATTTCGCATTTCCAATTTTCAAAATGCATTTGATTGTATTTTGGGGTGGTTCGGTATACACATGCACTACTAGTTTTGTTTACTATGCCTAGATTTGTAAATATGGACATAGATTACGTGGAGTGGGTGTGATGTATTTACTATGGGTACTGTATCGATCCCCCTATTTCTGACCCTTGTCTGGTTAATAATTAACTAGCTGCCATTCAACTGCACAAAAACCCGTTATCTGATTAGCCATATAACGGCACAGAAACCCGTTATCTGATTAGGTCATAGCGCATGCCATCTCATTAGGCAAGCACTATTTCTCCAGCCCCCTAATAGGCATACGGTGTTCTCAAAACAAATCAAACCTACCACGACCTGGGAAATCCCCGCAGCCATTGTTTTGATTTAACCGAGAACTTCAGTAAAGAATGTGCGAACGACCAGTTCGTATGACATCCTTATTGACGTATTTATGTCCATCCTTACGTCAATCTTGGCACCTTTCAGGTATAAATAATACCGACATTGCCTTAAGCAAACACACGAGGTGGTGACAAGATTGGAGCAGCGAGACTTGCCGAGGAGCCCAGCTGACAGCGAAGCCCACAGACGCTGCCCCTCCTTTCTGACGCGCTGAGAGAGAGACGCTGCCTTTTCTCCTGCCGAGAAATCCAGCTCTGGCGCTTCCAGCCGCCCTTGCAGGCAGCTGGGATATCAAGACCTGAGATAGAGATACCAGCCCTCCAGCCTTCTAAATCCCAGGTACTGAACTGAATAACCCCTTGCAGGGAATTCTTGAAGCAGACCCTTGGCAAAACAAACTTAACTTAAACTGCTACTTATCTACTCCCGTCCACGTATTAGGCTTAGGTCAGGTACATTGGGGTAGGCGTAGTTAGAAGCACCAGTTGAGTACGATTAGTCAATGTATATATGTATGTATCTATTTTATCCATTTTAGTATCATATGGCTAAGAAACCATATCAATGCTTTTACAGTATTATTTTATAATTCTGTTATTACTGTATGCACTTTACTTAACTATAAGTATTGCAATAACAGCGATTCATTTCTCTTGTATGAGAAAAGAGACTGATCAATAAATAACATCTTTTTATTGAACACGCCCGTCTCTTCCTTTTCTCTACAATCTGGTGAAACTAAGAATGCACTGAACTGACTGGGTAAAATAAGTTGTCTTTTGTTTTCACACGACTCTAGAGATACACTCTTGATTAGGGGAGAGCAAAGTTGTCATGTTCTATGGTTGTCAGAAACTAAATCCCTTCTTGTCTATCCAGGGAGGTTAAACTCCTCCTTGTCTATTCGAGCACGTTTCTAGTGAACTCTGAGCTAGCTGGCAAACATTAAACTTTAAGTCTAATATCGACAGTAGAAGACCTAGTTAACCTCTGTCCTACGTCTATACTATTGAAGATATTATTCCAATGCGCAGAGCCTATTGGGATAATAGGAACTACACTACAGCATGGTGCTGCACAAGTGGGCTGGTGTTAAAAACAGCAGTACACACTACTGTAAAAGTAAAATAACTTGATGAAGACCAAGTGGAGTGAGCGGGCGCTGCGTGATACGTGAGAGTAGGATGTCACACGGTGGTTAAATGGTGAGCTACAGAAAAAAATAAGTGAGAAGTAAAATAGGAAAAGTGTGTCCTAGCGTTGCAGTGTCCGAAGAGAGAAGCGGGACAAGCAGTGAGAGAGACCTCATAAATGAACAGTCAGTGCTTCATCAGAATTCATCCCATCAGAAATTTTAGAATTGTGCAAAATGATATAGCGCGATTCAAGCCTCCTAAGCGCCAGTAACCTGTTGCCTGCCCTGGTTTTTTTTAGGGATGGTGTCTACCACATAAAATAAAAGATCTTGCTCTCTACCATTATGCGCTATATTGATGTGGCGGGCAACTGGGTATGTGGGGTCATTGTGTGCAATCGCTCTCAGATGTTGCAAGATGCGTACGTGGACTTAGTGGATAGCGCTGCCCACGTAGATTTTCCCACAGGTACAGGACAAGACATATACAGCAAACTCCGATTTTCATGTGTTGTACCCTCTGATGATGTAAGGTGATTGCCTAAAGGGTAAGATCACTTCCTTTGTATTTACACCGTGGTTAAAGACCTTACATTTGGCGCATTTGAAAAAGCCTTTGGGAGATTTTAACCATGAGCTGCTAGTCTTGGTATTGCTAGGAGCGTTGTTCACTATCTCCTGCCTCATGGATTTCGCTCTTCTGAACGTTATTTGGGGATTTCTACTGGCAATACCCTCAATGACTGGGTCGTTTGAAACTGAGTTCCAATGCCTGAAAACTATTTTTATGATTTGGGCATGGTAGGCATTAAAACCTGTTATCAGCCTTGGTGTTTGGATGTTGGTATGTACCTTTGTTGTGTCAGTGACCTTGGTGCTGGTTTCCAAGTGTAACAGCTCACTGCGTGTTATAGTAGCTGCTTTGTTTCTAGCTTTAGTGAGCGTTTCCTGACTGTAGCCTCTGCGTGATAGTCTGTCACAGAGTTCCTAAGTTGCTAGTTCTAGGCTGCTGGTGGTACTGCAGTGTCGCTTCATGCGCAAGCATTCGGCGTAGGGTGTACTTTCTTTAAGAGAGATTGGGTGAAAGCTGCACGCATGTAATATGGCATTACCTGCTGTGGTTTTCCTAAATATTTTGGACTGCAGTTTCCCTCCCTCAACATATACCTCTAGGTCTAGGAAGTGTATATTGGTACTGCTTGTGTTACACGTGAAACTAAGATGCAATAGGTTGTGGTTGATCTCATTAGCAAAGTTATTTGCGCTTTCTTTGGACCCTTCCCATAGTATGAAAACATCGTCGATGTATCTGACGTATATTTGGACATTTTCAGCAAAAATTGCAGAGTGCACTTTCATGAGCACTCGCTCCTCCCACCAGCCCATATGCAAATTCACATAGCTGGGGGCAAAGCAAGTGCCCATGGACGTGCCCTACAGTTGTTTGTAGGTCAAATTGTTAAATACAAATACATTGATGTCAAGACAGAATTCAGCCATTTGAACAATGTCAGAGAATGCTGAAACATGAATATCGGTCTTTTCCCTAAGAAATGGTGTACTGCATTGAGTGGAGCAGTGTGTCTTATACTTGTGTACAATGTATTAACATCAAGTGTCATTAATAGGTAGTCCATTTCCCATTTCATATCATAAATTCTTCTGAGGAAATCCCCTGTATCTTTTATGTATGCAGGGAGGGCCTGCACAAATGGCTGCAGGAAATGGTCTATGTATATTGAAGTTTTTTCCAGGAGCCCGCCAATCGCAGCAATTATTGGTCTTCCGGGAGGACACACAGGGTCCTTATGGATTTTGGGAATAAGGTACAGTTGGGGTAGTACAGGATAATCACATTTTATGTACTCAAATTCTTGTTTTTGTGAGCAGAGCTTCGCTCTTCCAATCGTAGAGTGATTTGTGGAACCTTTCCTTGATTCCTACTATGATGTTGGGACTCACCCGGCTGTAGCACTCTTTATCTGATAGCTGTTTGATTGCTTCAGCGTTGTACTGGTCACGGGGCCAGAGGACAACATTGCCCCCTTTATCTGACCAGTGTACCACTACCTCTTGATTTTGCTTGATCTTGTTCATTAGTTTGTTATATTTAGTCATTTGGTTTTGGTTATTTGCCACAAAGTCTCTACTGCTCTTGTACGCCAATTCTTTAAGATCTCTCGTGACATTTTCCTAGAAAATGTCCAAGCCATCCTTGGGCATCATGGGCATAAATGTGGACCTTGGTTTGAAAGCTGTCTTAGTGGTGCTAGACGTTTCTAGTCCTGATGTCATAGCGAATTCCAGTGTTGTGTTAGGGTAAGAGTATCTTCCATATTCACTAGGTCTTGCAGCAATGCCATGTCAGTTACAGTTAGTGAGTTTGGGTCAGGTATCACAGTGGTTTTTTGCTGTGTGAAAAAAATGTTTCTGAAGTTTCAGTTTCCTCACGAAGTGGAAAAGGTCTATTCTAGCCTGGACATAGCCAAAGTTGTTTCTGGTGCAGAAAGTGAGGCCCAGTGAAAGGATGCGTTCATCTGCATTGGTAATTTCTCTGTATGCAAGTGTTTTTGCTTTGTTTGTCCTTTGCCCCACCGTCTGTTTTTTCGTTTCCTGTTGACAACTATAACCTGTAACGCCATTATATGTTGTACTTTACTATTCAATACATTTTGACAGCATGACACTTACATTTTATGTTAATGCTTAATG
This sequence comes from Lissotriton helveticus, assembly GCF_964261635.1. NCBI lineage: Eukaryota > Metazoa > Chordata > Amphibia > Caudata > Salamandridae > Lissotriton > Lissotriton helveticus. The sequence goes on from NC_136062.1 coordinate 20,071,664, forward strand.
AAACTGTTGTTGTGGTCTTTCCTAATTTTAGTCGCACTGACATTGCCCAATGGGGCTTTATTCTACGAATGTTGCTATTCACGATAACATTTTGCCCCTATATATTGTTTTGATGTTTGGGTATCATGTCATTTCAGATTTTATGATAGCGCATTACAAAATTGCTGTTCATCTATATATGTTATATTATTTTTTATTTTTCATTATCTGTATACTTTTACTCTCAGTGTTAACATGGTAATTGTATATAATATATCAGTCATGTATTACGTTGTTCTAAAAGGTATTCAACTACAAGTGTATCTTCATGCAGCCAATTAGTGCTAAGGGTCTACTTTCAAGTATATGTTTTAAGATGGCTGATGCTTTGTACACTGTCTCTGCCGTCAAGGCAAAGCCATTTTCGATGTTTGTGTTATTGTTTGCATAAAATGTCTGCTTTAAGACTGTCAAAACATCGTGAACAAGGCTTGTTTAGCCGAAAAGTGTAGATGTTTGCCTATCTACACGCTACTATAATTTCATTAATAAAAAATTCCATACCACGGGAGTGCCGTCTCTGGAAGATGTTGTTTTTTATGTTGTGTTCAAATAACATTTTGTACATGTTATTTATGTTTTTTATTCTTTGGGTTTTGAGGTTTTAGAGTGGTTTTGGTGGGTATTGTTTTAATTTTATTGAAATACGTTAGATATTTAGATAGAGTTTGTATTCATTTATTTATTTGGGTTTTTGATATTTTACGGTTTTTGATTGGTAGTGTATTACATTGTGTTAATTTAAGTTTAGGTTTTATTTTGGAGATGTAATATATTTTTGTGTACAAAAATAAATGTATTTCTTAATGCAAATATATTTTTATAGAATAATTATAGTATTAATTTATCTTAATTTTGTATTTTACAATAATATATTTTATACAAGAATTTTTCAATTTTTTCAGTTGAAAATGATATTTAATTAAATGCCTGTAGTATTTTAAATTTGTATTGCCTTTTCCAAAGTCTACATTTTGTTTTTTGGTACTTTTGATATTTTTTATGATAATTTCGAAAGTCTATATCTATATTATTGTTATGTATTTTTTTGGGTAGATATATTTTTATATAAGGATATTTTGGATTCAATATTTTAGTTAGTCTTATTATAAATATAGGGATGTCTATATTATGGGTGTCAATATTTGGGTTTGATACTTGTATATATCGAATTGTTGATACCAATATCCAGGTAGGTGTAAATTAGAGGTTCCAAAACCAGTGGAGAAAGCATTTTTGAACCCTTGCAATTGCTCAATCGTCTACTAATTTTGAAGCATTCAGAAATTGTGGATCTTAAGCCCTTGAACACTCTTGTGGTGCTCTCCTTTTCTTTGCTGCACCCCTTGAAACTACCCCTACATCTGCCTTACTAACAGGCTACTGGTGTGGAAGTTAGTCAATGCTTCTATAAAATACACTCCCATAATCCCATAAACTCTGAAAGTATAGCTTGGAAGTTTATGAGATTATGCATGTGTCACTTGGACATTTGTTTTAGTGTATTGCATGTGGGTTACAAATGTGCACATTGTATCTTTTACACATTTGTAACTTTTAAGAGGCCCCCCTTACAGAGCCAGCTCTGCTCTACAGAGAGTCTTGCCCTAACGATCTTGAATGTTTCTTAAACAGATTGTTTTAAATACAGCTTTCCTTTAATTTATCATTAATGTGGGTCATTTGTGAGAGTCTTTTACAGGCATTTTGCATGGAAATGTTATCTTTATGATTCATGCAACCTCCATAAAAAAAGGTTCTTTTAGATCAAAACAGGACCTCATGTATGAGAAGTGGGTATCACAGAAATTATTTGCAGTAATATTAATTAGCTGCTGCTGCTTTCCAATATTGAAAACACAGGTGACTAACCCTAAATAGTAGATGTAAACACATTTAGAAGTTGGACAAGTATGCCTGCCCACTGTCAGTGACCTGACCAAGGAGGGCATGAAAGAGCTGATATGGAATCATACATTCCCAACTGGGGCCTCAAAATCCTTAGGATGTCCATGCTTTCCCAGTCCATGAAATCTTTGACACAGAGAGAATGGCACTAAGTAAATTTGACATTTCTTAAATTCATGTAAAAACTTTATCCTGTGGTTGATGAGGACCTTGGACTGGTAGCTAAAATTCTATTAAATGAAATGCTGCCATATCTCACATGGCTCCTTTCTATATTAGTAGAAAATATGCCTCCAACTCCTCCAAACTGTAAAGTTGAGTCAACACTAAAGAACGTTTATGCAGATCCCATGCTAACAAAGTGAGCTGAGGTATATACGGCGTATATAGCAGAATCATTGAGAAAAGATTTGCCCTCTATATTTGAGTTCAGGCAAAGAAAGCTGACTGATCTGAAGTTCTGTCAGCCATGGAGGATCAAGTTGAATATTTGACAAATATAGCATTTGATTATATCAGGGCTGCTGCATTTGCTGGGGGTTTAGCCACATCTGCCATGTTCAACATGTGGGTGATTGATTGGAAATATGATGCAAACTAAAAGTAATGCCTCTTACATATGCCGTTCGGAGGAAATATGTTTTGGGTCCGACCTGGACTACGTAGTAAAAACAGCATTTGATATTCAGAAAAATCCTCACCCTTTCCAGTGCAGAATCATACATTTAAATCTTCATGCCAGTTTAAACCTTGATCAGTCCCTCCTGGTGGTAAGGAGGACACGTCTCGCTTTCAGCCACTGCTTAGTTGTTATCCTCCCTTTTCCTGACTGGAGGTTTAGTCCACTTCTTGAAGTTCTGTAAGGCAGAAGTACTTGTCTATTTGATTCTACTGAAAATATAGTATCCGGACTTTGGGTTCAAAATGTGTGATTAATGCTTATTTTCTGGATTTAATTTTTATTTTTTCAGATTCAGGGATACGAATTGCATTGGCCAAACAATTTTGTAAAGGAGCCATTATTGGCAGACGGAATACAAGATATACTGTCCAAAAGGGCTATTGTTCCAGTCTACCAGAAGAGATTGGTTATGAAAACACTACTATTCAGTAGTTCAGTCTAGTGCCAAAATGGCAGTGGTGAATTCAGATTGGTGATTGCCCTAAAGCTTTTGAATCAATGAATATTACATCTCTCCTTCATAATGATTTTTATTCAGCATGTTGTACCAGTGGTCCTCCCAAGCAATCTTCTATCCTTTCTGGTTACAGAGGATGCTTCTCTCCAAGTCCCTCTACATCAGTTGATTGTATTGCCTTTTCTGATTGAAGTGAGTGCTGCGCACCTTTACCAAGATATTGGCTCCAATACTGAGGGTCTATATATCTTGTCATACATCAACAACTTTCTGATTCCCATTGTGATATTTGGCAAAAGCAGCAACAAAGAGTGTAGAAAATTTACCTTTTCTGCATGGTCATCCCAGATTTTTCATATTTTTCTGGATCCTATTTTTGCTGCTAATCAGTGCCACAGTGCATTTCCACTGGCCCTAAAAGTTTATCGATGAAATTAGCTTCAACCAATTAGTCCATTTAACTTGCCTGCAAAACAATTATAGATGGAATGGAAAATGAGGGGGGCATGGCTTGGCCGGCTGCAAAATGGCCGCACTTTAGTGGGCTCTGCCGGCCAAGCTCTTTTATCCGACAGAATCCGCTAGGCATGCATATATTTTCTGCACTCTACAGTGATTTTCTGATTCAGTGCGACAAGGGGTCTCGCCTACACTGACTTTCATCTTCCTACCTGGCTCCTGGGCTCTGCTGTGCCGCTCGTGGCCAGCGCTGGGTTCACGCGTTGGCTCCCGAGTGGGACGCTCCTTCTCTCCCCGGGGCTGCGCGGGCCCTGTGCGCCCCACGCTGCCTGCTGTTGACTCCGGGACCCTGAGCTGCCGTGTGCGGTAAGTGACACTCCCCCTGGGGGGTTTTCCGCTGGTAGGACTGGGGGGCGCTCGCTGTACAGCTAGGCCCGGGGCACCGCGGCCTGGCTGCCGCTTTGGTTCTGCATCTCCCCCCAGCCGTCTACGCTTAAGTCCGTTGGTGCCCCGGCCTGGTAAAGGGAGTGGCGCCCCCCGTGTTTCCAAGCCGGCGTTCCCCTCTGGTTGGTGTGCGACCCCAGGTCTTCGCACGGTTGGGCCCGTACTGAGAGAGCACGCCGCCTATGCCCAGTCAGCCTCGGGCGGCCCGCCCGCGTCAGCTTACTACCGGCGCTGGGCTCTGGGACACTGCTGCACATCGCTGTGATTGGACCGCTGCCGCGGCCTACTGTTTGGAGATCTCACTGCGACCTGCACCGGCGCCTGCTACTGTGAACCTGGGCCTCCGATCCCTGGGCCCCCGTGAAGAAATCCTGCCCCCTGCTGGTGGGGCCTTGTCTTCAACTTTACCGGGCAGCGCGGCCGGTTCGGTGGCCACAACTGATCACCCCACACTCGCATGAGCCGGCCCTCCCCCACTCCAGGTGTACTCTGAAACCTGTGGTTAGGGGGGCACCTCTCTGTGTCCTCCCCTTTCCCGCGCTCCTGGCTCTTTCTCGCTCCTGGACTGTCAAGTCCACGCTATCCTGAAGACGACCTGGTGGTGCCGACTCTCCCTCGCTTCCTCTCTGTGATCATGCCCTCTTCATCGGGGCGAGACCCTCTTCTTCTTCTGGGCCCTTCGCCGACCGGCCGCCTTTCTTGTGGTGATTGCTGCCCCGGTGGGGCTGGTATCTACAGGCGCCCTGCTGACACCTGCTTGCTGCATCCTCTTTGTGGGTGGTGGTTCTTCGCCTGGGCCCCAGTCTATTTCCAGAGTCGCCTGCTATATCCGCGGGAGACGGCTGACCAAGTGTCATTGTGAGAGCACTTATTCTCCACCTCCGTTTGTCGGCGCCTCCTCCTCTGCTCAGTGGGCGCTTTCTCTGGACTTTGGTGGCCTTCACTGGGGGAGCTCCTGTTTATTCCACTACTCACTTCAAGCCACCTGGGGGTATCTTCTTAAGAATCAGGACTCCATCCAGTAGATGCCAGCAGAGTGGTTTAGGAAGTCGGTGCTGGTCAGCTGGGCAGTTGCAGGGTAGGCCTCTGGAAGCTTGCTGGGTCCCCGAAGCTCAAACAGGAGGTGAGCCAATGGGCCCCTGGAGTCACTACTCATGATCCTCAGTTAAGGGCAAGCAGGTCCAGTCTTCCTTCTTCAGACAGCTGGGCAATGCTCTAAAAAATCTTCCACTGGTCCAGAAGTGTTCTGATGAGGGGCTCTGAGGGCTCCATTATTATACCCAGTGCCAGGTTCTGTGTGAAAGGCAATTTGTGGCCTACACCCAAACTAGTTCTGGACAGTTCTTTCCCTTTTTCTGGAATTGAATCCCATCTATTTAGCGGGACAAAGACAAGGGCAAGCCTGTAGTAAGATTCTGCTGTAGGTAGAGTTCTTTGAAGTGTGATCAGGACAGAGCACAACTCCCCCACAGCCATCCTGTCAGGAAGACCCACTTGTTACATATCTTGGCCTCATTTCTCCTCATGTCTGGAAGGAATACAAAACAGATCATACTGGACACTGGCAGAAAGGCCAATTTGATTAAGGCACTTTTGAAAAGTGGAATTTTCAGAATAGTAACTTAAAATCTGACTTTGCCATTATAGACAACATAAACTTACAATTAAAATGAGTGGAAGAATTATTTCCCTGTCTGTTTCCGAACTGTTTATTAAGTGTAATAAGGTAACCCCTTGTTAATCTATGGGAGAGATAGCCGTGCTGCAGTGAAAAATTACTTTAGGAGTTTTTCACTGGAAGGACATGTAACACTTAAGTACACGTGTCCTACTTTTTAAATACCATACTCCCTGCCCTAGGAGCCTTTAGTATTGAAAAAAACAGTGGTTCTTGTTAGTGATAAACTGTATTAAATGGTCAAATAAAGCAACAATGACCAGGTACAGATATACTGTTCCAAAATACGTAGAAGGAAAAGATGAGAAGTCAAGAAATATATGCAAAAAGATATTATTCCTTATGTATACATCAAGTGCATCGTGTCCCATATGAAAAGAAAATGGAGCCAAACATAACATTAATACACAATACAAACAAATTACAAAAAGAGCAACATAAAATTCTGTGTTTCTTGAAGCAGCAAACAACTATGCAGATATCTATAAATTACAGGAATAAATCCAGGCCCTTACATCTAATAAGGGATTTTTTAACGGTTGGTTTGTTTGTTTGTATTGATCAGTGTTGATGGTAATACGACCCTATTGTGGATATAGAGTCTCATCATGACCAACAAGACGGCGTAAATACCTTGATTGTCTCCCTCAGGACCAACAACCACCTAAAGTCTTAAAAAGGAGGAAAATTGCTCACTTGGCCAACTCAGAAGGAGAAACCCGAGAAGGAGCGACACAAGTACTGCCTGGGGCGTGCCCAATGCCCAGAATGAAGAAAATCTTTTTGTGGAAGTGAAACAAAATTGCTGAATTAAACTCCCAATACAAGCTTTTTGGAATATAGGAAGTTGGCGTACAAGCACAGGTAAAGAGTCCTAGGTTAAAGTGCAAAGGCAAGAGACCACATTCATCTCCACATGAGACTCGCTGGAACAGATTTGCGAGTGTCTGTCTTGCATACTCGTCAATGTCCAAAGCGCCATCAAAGAGGATATAAAAGTACAATTCAAATGAGTGGAAAAAGTATTTCTCAGTCTGTTCCCAAACTGAAGCTATCACTCATTAAGTGTAATAAGGTAACCCAGTGTTAGTCTATGGGAGAGGTAGCCTTGCTACAGTGCAAAACGACTTTAGGAGCTTTTCACTCTCAAGACATGTAAAATTTAAGTACACATGTCCTACTTTTTAAATACCATGCACCCTGCGCCAAGGAGAAGTTAAAGCCTACTTTAGGGGTGACCTTTAAGTATTAAAAAAGGAAGGTTTAGGCCTAGAAAAAGGTTTATTTTTCCAGGCCAAAATGGCAGTTTAACACTGCGCTACAGGGCGCAGTGGCAGGCATGAGACATTTTTACAGTGCTACATTAGTGGGTGGCACAATGAGGGCTACATCCCCCTAGTAGCATTTAATTTATAGTTCTTTGGTACATGTAGTACCATTTATTATGGGTGTATAAGTAAAGTAAATGTACCAATCAGGTGAAGGCCAATGTTCTCAATTTCCTCATGTTTAGAATGGAGAGCTGAAGGACTGTACCACTGATAAGGAGGAGTAAAGTGCTGAGAGTAATGAAAAGCCAAAACAAAATGGGGTCAGCAAAGGTAGGCAAAAATCTGATGTGAACCTGCAGAAAGAGGCAAGTCCAATAATGTCATATACATTGTGTTAGACCTGTCTGCTTCTGGGGATACTCTAACCATTATTATTTATTTTTGTCCCCCTTAGCCTCCCAGAGTTTCTATTTTTATTTTTTTACATATGTCCATCAGGATTTTTCAATGCTGTCAGGGGGCTAGATGTTCCTTGGCTATGACGCCATTTTTCCCTCATAACCTGTGAGGCCTAGTCAGGCCCCTTGAAAATCTAGGGATCTCCAGAAACCTAAAATGGTGTCCACCAACTGCCATAACGGACACTACTGGAGGACAGGCCATAGGCTAACATAGGGAACTTTCTAGAATCAACCAGAGACTTCTGCAGGTCTCAGGCCACCCTATATAAGGCCAGTGACCAGCAGCCATTTTGTGCTGACCCCAGAGTAGAGGAGTGAGGCAGTGGTGAGAGGAGGTGGACACACTGAGAGCAGCTAGTTTGTCTCTGAGGCTGACAGTTTCTTCAGAGGGTTGTTCCCCCTTCAACCTTTGACCGATCCCTCTCAATCCAACAATTGCTGATAAGAACATTAAGCTACTTGAGGAAGAAGACCCTTCTATATTGGAGCCCCAGTGAATCCTCTCAGGACACCCTTAACTGAGGGTATCCCTGACTTCCCATACTCAGCGCTGCGCTTACCGGTGTTGTGGAGCAGCTGTGGTGAAGGTGGGTGTCTGTGGCACCACAGCGACCTGAAGCGCGAGGGCGCCGTGTGTGCACATCCTTCCTGAGGAGCCGGTGTGGGAAGTGACTGAGGAGGAGCAGCGGCGCTGATACGATCGGCTGTGGGACCCCGGGGGCATCGGCCGCGTCAATCGGAGAAGGAAGCGCTTCCGCGCATGTCTTGAGCGCGAACGCTTCTGTGGAGGCAGGAGGGGCCTAGGGTCGGGCAGGTCCAGAAGAACAGCGTCCTTCCTGAGAGCGGCCGTGCAGAGGCGGGAGAAGAGCGAGCGCTTCCGCGCATGCCCGGTGGAGTAGTGCTGCCTGAGGAAAGCCGGTCGCGTCAACAGAGGAGCGCCGCGTCGGAGCTCCAGGTGAACGATCCCCTCGGAGGAGGCAGAAGCGCCACAGCGGACGTTGCGGTAGGGAGCCTTGGGGCCGGGAAAGCCTTCCCTGTCTTCCCCCATCAGCCGACTGCTGCCAGGCTCCATCGCGCGAAGAGGACACACCCGCGATACGCCTACAAACCTCCAAGTAAGCCGGGTAGTGTGGGAGCGGGAGGCGGCAGCACCGAGTGCCGAGGAAGCAGGACAGTGGGGCTACGACCTAAGCAATTGACTGAACAGTCCAGGGAAGCCTGACTTGAGGAAGCGGGCTAGTGAACTGCCTAAACCAGATTAAAATACCCAATAATTGGCTCAGAGGAGAGAGGAGGAAGCTGTGCAGGGAACCACAGGGTTCCTGGGTAAAAGCCCTTACAGAATTTTGGTAACTGAGGGAGTAGATCCTCTACCAGATAGGTGTGCCTGTAAATTAACTAGAGGGGAGCCTTGCTAATACTATTGGGTCTTCCTTTTAGTTACATAACTGGTGGGTTATGCTGTGAAGATCTACAACCAGGACACTCTGTGAGTTGAGCAGTTAATTAAGAGCTGTGGGGTAATGTACTTGCTTATGAGTTATCTAAAAATGTACTGAACTGTCAGACTGCATTTTCCCTTCTGTAAACATATAGTAGTGAAGTGTATTGTGACCTAAATAACTACAGACCTTAAAGGTACCCTTGATTCTCAAATTCTGACCAGGAAAAATATTGAAGTGTGATCTGAATTTCATGTACAAGGTGTAATTTGATTGTCTTTTATCTCTGACTAAAAGGTATAACGAGAAAAGCATATTATTTTTATAAAAGGTAACGGTATTTTTCCAAACATTGGTGTTGTGTCTTTTATTTTAGTGGTTCATAACTGTGATACTGTGAGTGAGACTTGTAAGCACTTAACCAACGCCTTGAGTTAGCTGTAGCCACTACTGTGCCAAGCTACCTTATGTAGACTTGGAAAACCTAGGTCCAACATAATTGGTGTTTCAGCGGTGGGATCACGGATTTGTGCTTACACTCACTTAGTAGTAACGCAGTGCCAACCACGGGACCCCACCTGGAGTTTTCTCCCTGCGGCCCTCCTAATCTAATTTTTGTTTTTTCTAAATTTATTTCTGGTGGTGGGTGGAGGTTAACCTCAGGTCACTTCGTGGTTTCCTCCTGTGAGTAATTTTATACCATGGCAAAGCTGGAGGTGAATCTTAAAGAGCTGGAAGCCAATACTGTGGCCCAACTCAGGGATTGGTGTCAGCAGAACGGGGTATTTTTTAATAAAGGTGCCAAGAAAGGAGAGTTGCTGACAAGCATAAGGGCATGGTTAGAAGCTCGTCTAAGGGAGGAACCAGAAACGGAAGTGGGTGATGGGGACACTGTTACTGAGGCTGCATTGCTGAACCAAATGGGGAGAGGGAATCTTCTGACAGGTCCCAGGATACCTTCAAGGGCAAGCAGCAGCGTTTCAGACAGGGGCTTAACCGAAGCCGAGCTGGAAGATAGGAGGGAGGAGAGGAGGTTGAAAATAGAACTAGCCAGGATGGACATGGAAAGGGAGGATAAGAGGTTGGCGCATGAGCGGACCATCAAAGAGATGGATTTACAAGCCCTAAACCGAGAATCCCCCAAATCAGAGAATGGTGGCAGCGATACCCAGACCAACATCAAAGAACCCAGACCTTACCTACCAAAAGATATTATGGCATGCTATGTACCCAGTGATGACATTGCCAAATGGCTAGCCGCCTACGAGGTCTCACTGAGGGCCCATGGGATCTTGGAAGTCCACTGGGGGGGTGGGTTATATAAATACATGCCCCCCACTGGCAGGGATACCTTGTTGGCCCTAGAACGTAGTGAACAGACCTACTACCCGGCTATGAAGTCAGCGCTGTTAAAAAAGTTTGGGTTGACCCCTGAGAAGTATAGGCAAAAGTTCCGGGGCAGCCACAAACTAGGCACGCAGAACTGGGTAGATTTTTGGGATTACGCCAGGAAGGCCCTGGAGGGTTGGGTGAGAGGCAGCGAGGTAGGGGACTATGAGGGTTTATATGACCTCATACTCAAGGAACACCTACTCGAGAAATGTCTTCCCGAACTACGACAGCATCTGGTGGACAGCAAGCTGGCCAGCCCCAGGAAGCTTGCTGAGGAGGCGGACATCTGGGTTAGTACCCGGGTGTCGACTAAGGGGACTGGAGGGGATTCCCAGAAGCATGGACAGGGCGCCCCCCAGAAGAAAGAGGGAGGGGAAACTAAGAGGGAGTTCTCTAAAGGGCCACAAAACACTTCGCAAGGAAGGGGCAGAGGATTCATCCCTAGGAATAACCCCCCTCGCAACCCTACCCCTGGCCAAAGCCAGCAGCCAAGGGTTGTTCATTGTTTTGAGTGTGGTGGTGTGGGACACTATAAAGGAGATGTGAGATGCCCAAAAAGACCACCCCCTCCCACTGGAGGAAAAGCCCCGGGAATAACTAGTGTAGTGCTCGGGGAGGAGATGCCTTTGGGTAACGGAGGGGAGCGGGCGGGTGTCACTTTAGTGTCCCTGGGAGATAAGGAGATGGTTCCAAAGACCCAACTGCCCTCTAATACTACTAAGTATGAGCAGTGGGTCACCATCAATGGCCGTAGAGGGGAGGCTCTGAGGGATACAGGAGCCAGCATGACTATGGTAAGGAGTCAGCTGGTGTCTCCAGAGCAGGTCATCCCAGATGTACTCCATCCCGCCGTAATGGCTGACGGCAGATTGGGCGACTACCCTGTGGCTGAGGTTCCCTTTGAGTGGGGAGGGGTTGCAGGTCCACTTCGAGTTGCCGTAAGCCCTGCCGTGCCTGTTGACTGCCTGTTAGGGAATGATATGGAGCACAATGCTTGGAGGAGGGTGGAGTACCAGACTCACTCTGAGATGCTGGGACCCCCTGACTGGACTTGTGTCAGCACAAGGTCCGCGACTGCCCGAAGGGGGAGTTCACTGACGCTGGAGCCTGGAACAATGGCCCAGCCGGCTGCCAGAGAGGAGAAGGACAGGAGGCCGGAGGACCCTGCCTCGACATCTCCACCTCGTGAGACCGCCGGGCCACCTGCGGAGGTGGATCTGGAGTCCACAGGGGAGAATGTTGCTTCCCTGGAGAACCTACCCATCCCTACTGAATGGCATGTGGAGGGAGGTCCTTCCCGGGAAGAGTTCTGCAAAGCTCAGAAGGAGTGTCCTACTCTCGAGGGGCTGCGGCAACAGGCCAAAGCCCAGGCAGCAGGGAACATTGTAGGGAGCTACCAGATTTACTGGGAGGATGGAATCCTCTACAGTGAGCCCAAGACACCTGGACATGGTTCAACCAGGGCCTTAGTGGTCCCTCAATGCTTTAGAGTCTTTTTACTGGAACTGGCTCATGAGATACCATTGGCAGGACACCTAGGACAGGACAAGACCTTTGCCCGGCTTGTCCCCCATTTCTACTGGCCTCGAATGAAAGTGGCGTCGGATACATATTGTCGGACGTGTGTGTCTTGCCAAGCCAGTGGGAAAACTGGGGTGAAGCTAAAAGCTCCCCTGGAACCACTACCTGTCGTTAGCACCCCCTTTGAGAGGGTGGGCATCGACATTGTAGGGCCATTGGATCCACCAACTTCAGCTGGACACCGGTTCATACTGGTTTTGGTGGATCATGCCACACGGTACCCAGAGGCAATACCTCTGAGGACCATCACTGCACCTGCAGTGGCAAGGGCCCTGATGGGGATCTTCACCCGAGTGGGTTTCCCCAAGGAGGTTGTGTCCGACAGGGGGACTAACTTCCTTTCAGCATACATGCGGGCTATGTGGAAGGAGTGCGGCGTTACCTATCGGTTTACCACTCCTTATCACCCACAAACCAATGGTCTTGTGGAAAGGTTTAACAAAACCTTGAAAGGTATGATACGGAGTCTACCTGAGAGCCTGCGGAGGAAATGGGACATCCTCCTACCCTGTCTCTTGTTTTCCTACAGGGAAGTGCCACAGAAGGGAGTGGGCTTCAGCCCCTTCGAACTTTTGTACGGGCACCCTGTAAGGGGACCTCTCAGCCTGGTGAAAGACGGATGGGAACAGACTCCCAGGAAGCTTCCTCAGGACGTGGTGAGCTACATGCTGGCCTTCCGGAGCCAAATGGCTAAGTTGTGGAAGCAGGCTTCAGACAACTTGGAGGCCAGCCAAGCAGTTATGAAAGAGTGGTATGACCACAACGCTCACCCAGTGGAACTGGAGCCTGGACAGAAAGTGTGGGTAATGGAACCTGGAGAGCTAAATGCCCTCCAGGACCGTTGGACAGGCCCCTTTGAGGTCTTGGAGAAAAAGGGGAAGTCCACCTATTTGGTGGATCTTAAGACCCCGAGGCAGCCCCACAGGGTGCTGCATGCCAATCGCCTCAAGCCACATCATGAGAGGCCCGAGGTTGTCTTAATGCTGGTAACCGATGGAGCAGAGGAAGAAGAAAGTGAACCTCTCCCTGATCTTCTCTCGTCCCAAGAAAAAGATGGGTCAGTGGAGGGAGTGATTTTCTCGCCATCCCTGACTCCTGAACAGCAAAGTGATTGCCGCCAGATCCTGGAGCAATTTTCTCCCCTGTTCTCCCTTGTCCCAGGTAGGACCCACCTGTGTACCCATGACGTGGACACAGGAGACAGCCCACCTGTGAAATCTAAAATCTACCGGCTGTCGGACAAGGTGAAGGCCAACATCAAAAGTGAAGTCGCCAAGATGCTGGAGCTAGGGGTGATTGAACCTTCTGGTAGCCCTTGGTCTAGCCCGGTGGTTTTGGTACCAAAAGCTGCCCCACCAGGCACCACACCTGAATTGAGATTCTGTGTGGACTACCGAGGCTTGAATTCAGTAACCAAAACTGACGCACATCCCATTCCACGGGCGGATGAGCTTATTGACCGGCTGGGAGCTGCTCAATACTTAAGTACCTTTGACCTAACTTCAGGGTACTGGCAGATTTCCCTTACTGAGGAGGCGAAGGAAAGGTCAGCCTTCTCTACACCTCAGGGACACTACCAATTTCGTGTGATGCCCTTTGGGCTCAAGAATGCCCCTGCCACTTTTCAGCGGCTGGTGAACAGGGTCCTTTCGGGAATGGAAGCTTTTTCTGCTGCATACCTGGACGACATTGCTGTCTTCAGTAGCAGCTGGGAGGACCATTTGCAGCACCTGCAAGCTGTTCTTCATGCCCTGCAACAGGCTGGCTTGACCATCAAGGCCAGCAAGTGTCAGATCGGACAGGGGTCGGTGGTGTACCTAGGTCACTTGGTGGGCAGAGGGACGGTGCAGCCCCTCCAGGCAAAGATTGAGACCATCATCGCCTGGGAGCCCCCCAAGACTCAAACAGAGGTCCGAGCCTTCCTGGGCCTCACTGGATACTACCGTCGCTTCGTGAAGGGGTATGGCACTATTGTGGCACCCCTCACTGAACTTACTTCCAAGAAGCAACCCCGACGGGTAGTCTGGACGGAGGCTTGCCAGCGAGCCTTCATGACCTTGAAACAAGCATTGTGTTCCGCTCCCATTCTCAAGGCCCCTGATTTTGCTAGAGAATTCATTGTCCAAACAGATGCGTCAGAACATGGCATTGGGGCAGTGTTATCGCAGCTAAATGATGAGGGCTTGGATCAACCAGTGGTCTTCCTGTCCAGGAGGCTACTCCCCAGGGAAAGGAGATGGAGTACAATTGAGAGAGAAGCCTTTGCGGTGGTTTGGGCTCTGAAGAAGTTGCGGCCATACTTGTTTGGCTCGCACTTCCTAGTTCAGACTGACCACCGCCCCCTTCGTTGGCTGATGCAAATGAAGGGGGAGAATCCCAAGTTGCTGAGGTGGTCCATCTCCCTACAGGGAATGGACTTTAGGGTGGAACATCGACCTGGGACGGACCATGTCAATGCAGACGGTCTATCCAGGTACTTCCGCCTTAGTGATGAGGACTCCCAAGGGGTTGGGTAGTTCTCCCTACTTTCAGCTGGGGGGGACGCGTGTTAGACCTGTCTGCTTCTGGGGATACTCTAACCATTATTATTTATTTTTGTCCCCCTTAGCCTCCCAGAGTTTCTATTTTTATTTTTTTACATATGTCCATCAGGATTTTTCAATGCTGTCAGGGGGCTAGATGTTCCTTGGCTATGACGCCATTTTTCCCTCATAACCTGTGAGGCCTAGTCAGGCCCCTTGAAAATCTAGGGATCTCCAGAAACCTAAAATGGTGTCCACCAACTGCCATAACGGACACTACTGGAGGACAGGCCATAGGCTAACATAGGGAACTTTCTAGAATCAACCAGAGACTTCTGCAGGTCTCAGGCCACCCTATATAAGGCCAGTGACCAGCAGCCATTTTGTGCTGACCCCAGAGTAGAGGAGTGAGGCAGTGGTGAGAGGAGGTGGACACACTGAGAGCAGCTAGTTTGTCTCTGAGGCTGACAGTTTCTTCAGAGGGTTGTTCCCCCTTCAACCTTTGACCGATCCCTCTCAATCCAACAATTGCTGATAAGAACATTAAGCTACTTGAGGAAGAAGACCCTTCTATATTGGAGCCCCAGTGAATCCTCTCAGGACACCCTCAGGACACCCTTAACTGAGGGTATCCCTGACTTCCCATACTCAGCGCTGCGCTTACCGGTGTTGTGGAGCAGCTGTGGTGAAGGTGGGTGTCTGTGGCACCACAGCGACCTGAAGCGCGAGGGCGCCGTGTGTGCACATCCTTCCTGAGGAGCCGGTGTGGGAAGTGACTGAGGAGGAGCAGCGGCGCTGATACGATCGGCTGTGGGACCCCGGGGGCATCGGCCGCGTCAATCGGAGAAGGAAGCGCTTCCGCGCATGTCTTGAGCGCGAACGCTTCTGTGGAGGCAGGAGGGGCCTAGGGTCGGGCAGGTCCAGAAGAACAGCGTCCTTCCTGAGAGCGGCCGTGCAGAGGCGGGAGAAGAGCGAGCGCTTCCGCGCATGCCCGGTGGAGTAGTGCCGCCTGAGGAAAGCCGGTCGCGTCAACAGAGGAGCGCCGCGTCGGAGCTCCAGGTGAACGATCCCCTCGGAGGAGGCAGAAGCGCCACAGCGGACGTTGCGGTAGGGAGCCTTGGGGCCGGGAAAGCCTTCCCTGTCTTCCCCCATCAGCCGACTGCTGCCAGGCTCCATCGCGCGAAGAGGACACACCCGCGATACGCCTACAAACCTCCAAGTAAGCCGGGTAGTGTGGGAGCGGGAGGCGGCAGCACCGAGTGCCGAGGAAGCAGGACAGTGGGGCTACGACCTAAGCAATTGACTGAACAGTCCAGGGAAGCCTGACTTGAGGAAGCGGGCTAGTGAACTGCCTAAACCAGATTAAAATACCCAATAATTGGCTCAGAGGAGAGAGGAGGAAGCTGTGCAGGGAACCACAGGGTTCCTGGGTAAAAGCCCTTACAGAATTTTGGTAACTGAGGGAGTAGATCCTCTACCAGATAGGTGTGCCTGTAAATTAACTAGAGGGGAGCCTTGCTAATACTATTGTGTCTTCCTTTTAGTTACATAACTGGTGGGTTATGCTGTGAAGATCTACAACCAGGACACTCTGTGAGTTGAGCAGTTAATTAAGAGCTGTGGGGTAATGTACTTGCTTATGAGTTATCTAAAAATGTACTGAACTGTCAGACTGCATTTTCCCTTCTGTAAACATATAGTAGTGAAGTGTATTGTGACCTAAATAACTACAGACCTTAAAGGTACCCTTCATTCTCAAATTCTGACCAGGAAAAATATTGAAGTGTGATCTGAATTTCATGTACAAGGTGTAATTTGATTGTCTTTTATCTCTGACTAAAAGGTATAACGAGAAAAGCATATTATTTTTATAAAAGGTAACGGTATTTTTCCAAACATTGGTGTTGTGTCTTTTATTTTAGTGGTTCATAACTGTGATACTGTGAGTGAGACTTGTAAGCACTTAACCAACGCCTTGAGTTAGCTGTAGCCACTACTGTGCCAAGCTACCTTATGTAGACTTGGAAAACCTAGGTCCAACACATTGTTACCATGGGCCCATCACAATCTAAATTATAATACAGCCCGAGGGATTGGAATCGTGTCACGATTATCAAAATGTAAGTCATATGTATATTATTCATCTTTCATTCAATCTTGATGTCTAGCTTATGCCTTACAAACTCTGTCTTGCCCTTCTCCCTAAGATTCTTTCCTTCTTATCAGTAGGCTTTCATTTGGCAGTAGCCATCCGGAAACTAAAATGGACTCCAAACAGGGCCTTTAAAGAGCCATGAGGTAGGGGGGTTGTATTATATTTTTTCAATGCTATCAAGCAAAGAAATTGCATTTGAAGCTGTTCGCTTATTGAATATTACTGAATCTGTCTAGAAAGACCTACATGGGACTTACCTCTAGTAATGAAGGGTCTTCAAATTCCACAATTTGAACCCATTGGCCCTCTTTTCTTTGGATCTTTTGACTTTAAAAGTCATATTTCTGGTGTCCATCATGTCTTTAAGGCAGTTGGGAGATCTGGATTCCTTAGTCATTTCTCCTCCTTACTTAATCATTATTCCAGGTTGCTCAATTTTAAAACCTGGTCCTAGGTGTCTGCCAAAAGTACTGTCATCTTTCCATTTGCATCAGTGGATCACTATTCCCGGTAGCCCAGAGGATGAGAAAAGTAGACCATTTGGAGGGTCTATACGTACATGGTGTCATCTTGATATGTTTGGAGTGTGCAGTTGAGATCTGCAACTGAGATTTACTATTTGTGATATTTGTAGCGAGTAAAGGGTGCAACTATCCTTGGCACATCGGTTCCTTCAAACATTGGCTTGCGTAACTCCTCATTGATAAGGAACGATGTGAGAAAGAAGGGAGGAAGAGGTATTGCTTGAATTATTTGTGGCGATCTCCATCTTCTTTCTCTCTTTCTTCCCAGTGCAATTTATTTGCCTAATAGAAGGTTGAGAGAATTGGAAATGAATATTAGCTCAAGAAGTCTTAGCATTAGCCTTCTCGACTAAACCAATACCATGCTTATATACTGCTTGCCAGCTAACTTTAGAAGCGCAATAAAATGAAGCTCTATTTTATATTAATTTGATGACACAGTAAATTAATAACGGCTTCTAAAGAAAATGAATATATGGTATCATTGACGTTGCTTAAAAAAATAAACAAGCCAAAGTTAGCATGAAAAGGGAACTTTAAAGAGGCACTGCAAGGGTGTCCAATCGAGATAGGAAAAACTGAATAATGCAGCGGCAGCCGGCACTGATTGGGGGTAGGAAAGGGGAAGGAGGGGAGGACACGGGAGGTAGGGGGACATGGGGAGGGGGGAGGATGCGGGGGGAGGCGGGAATAAAAATAATTAAATAAAAACGTACCTTCTCGCCGCTTCCTCACCTCTGAAGTCCTCCTTAGCTCAACCTTAGCGGGAGCACACCTAGGCAACCAGTCAACCAATCACAGCGCTGCCTTAGCAGCGTTGTGATTGGTCTGAGAGCTGTGTTTCGGGTGCTCAGATGCTGACTGGGGACTTGGGCATACTCTCCCTGTAGGCTGTACTGCAGCCTGCGTGGAGAACATGGAAAGTGTGCAAGACTGTTTTGGGCGGGGCCGGAAGGGCCAGCCAAGACATGATTGTGCACTTTAGGAGGGTGCTACTACTCCTCCCTTGCCTCCGACACCTAACACAAAGCAGGCGGAAGTAGGAGAAAATTTAATAATAACGCGTTATTATCATTTTATTTTTCCTTTGTGTCACTGCCAAAAAGCAGTGAGGCGATGTCCTCCACCTTAGCTGAGAAGCCGCCACTGGAATACTGATAAGGCAACTTCAGGGGTGGGCCAAGTGCTTACTTGGTTTGTATACGTGTATTCTGTTATTTGCACAAACAAGTTCCCTTAAGGAACTGACCGAACCCCTGCAGCTACATACTGCATGCGAGCATGGCCAGCCAAGGCAGCCCCCTTTAAAATAGGCACTGGCGGGCTTCAGATATGATAATGAGGGCGCCTGGAGTTATAATTACTGCAATGGTGCTGTGAGTTCGTTACCACTGTTGAAATATCGCAGCTATATTTAGTATATTTAGTATTTGTCAATTTCACCCTTCAGGCGGAAGCCGGGGGTTCTCTGCGCTCTTGCACTTTCATATGATTTACTAGAATTGTGCGCCTGTTATTGATTCAAAAATAACGAACTTTTAAAACTTGTAAATATTTTAACTAGCAGATCTTAAATTGAGCCCCTACCTTGGCACGAGATTTGCGTCGCCCAAGGCTGCTTGCCCACCTGCCTAGCTGACATAGCGCCGCCGCTATCAGGCGCTAGTCACTTACTTTAGCCACTTTAGTCGCCATCTTGGGCAGGGGAAGGCTGGCGGTCTAGCTGATCGCTTCTCCCGCCCTCCCAGGATACAAAAGGGTGCCTCCCTCAGTTCTCGAGGTATTTGTCAATTTCACCCTTGAGGCGGAAGCTGGGGGTTCTCTGCACTCTTGCACTTTCATATGATTTACTAGAATTGTGCGCCTGTTATTTATTCAAAAATAACGAACTTTTAAAACTTGTAAATATTTTAACTAGCAGATCTTAAATTGAGCCCCTACCTTGGCGCGAGATTTGCGTCGCCCAAGGCTGCTTCCCCACCTGCCTAGCTGACATAGCGCCGCCGCTATCAGGCACTAGTCACTTACTTTAGCCACTTTAGTCGCCATCTTGGGCAGGGGAAGGCTGGCGGTCTAGCTGAGCGCTTCTCCCACCCTCCTCCCACCCTTGAAAATGGATAAAAACACCAAACCCGCCCGTCCGCGACCAGACGGGACCAGGGGCCACCCCCCCTGATCAACGCAGAGCAGATGGCGGTACGCCTATACGGTATGATTCCCTTTCCCTAAAAAACCTAATGCCACCCACGAAAGATCTCTGTCGGCATTCAGTTCACCCTAGCACAACCACCGGTACTTGTTCTCATTGCAAGTTCCTACTTACTAGTTATAGGGGCAAATCACATACTGCCAAACCTTATAAAATGTTTCTTTTAAACTGTCGCTCTCTAACAAAACACGCATGCTATATTTCTGAAAGAGACTTGGCTTAAAGACGCGTCTAACCCGGACATTACTTCCCTTATGCAACTGGGATACATACTTCAGAGGGTGGACAGGCCGGAAGGTAGAGGAGGTGGCCTAGGCATTCTTTTTAAAAACCACTACCATTGCAGGACCAGTCCGGCCACAATATCTAATTGTGAGAGTATGCACTTTGCTCTGGACTTTTCACCCACTGCCACCTTCTCAGGTATTCTCATTTATCGTCCCCCTAACCAAATGGGAGAGTTTCTTGACTCGCTTCAATCTAAAGTTGCAGAGTTAGTGGTCATCAGACCTCATTTCTCCTTATTAGGAGACATTAACATCCATCTGGATGACCCAAACAACCCAGTGGCCAAATCTCTGCTGGACAATCTGTCGGCTCTCCAGATCACACAGAAGGGCTTCGAACCCACACATGAAAAAGGTCACCTCCTAGACGGGGTATTCAGCAACGACCACAGACTCGAGGTAGGGACTCCTCTGCCTCTCACATGGACTGACCACCATCTGATTCCCATACAGTGGCTGCCAGTCACCTCGGCCCTGGCACTCCCGCGTACCATCCTACAAGGGAGAGAATGGACAAAACTTTCCATTAACCGGTGGATCAAGTCTCTGTCCCCCGCCCCTTCCCAAGCTGAGGCTGACCCTACGTCTCTTTATGATAATTATACCAATTGGTTGCGTACGGCCCTGGACTCTATCGCACCCCAGAAAGCCCTTAAAGAGAAGACCAAATCTAGGGACTCACCCTGGTTCACCCCCAAACTTAAAGAATTGAAAAGAGTTTGCAGGAAGCTTGAAAGAACTTGGAGGGAATCCCGCAGCAATTTAGATAAAACTAACCATCAGGAAGCAATCAAAAAATATAAAGCAGAGATTAGATGTACAAAATCTTCTTACTTTGAAGAAAAAATCACTACTGCTTTCAACTCTCCTAGAGAAAATTTTAAAATAGCAAAATTTCTTATCGACACTCCTCCTATTCCCCTTGACCCCAGCAAAGATCAGACTCGTTGTGATAAACAGGCTGAATACTTTTATAAGAAAATACAGAATATTTCTTCTGCATTTGACTCACCCAATTTGGCCTATGATGAAGGAACCATCTCACCGCACACTACGCCCCACAAATTGGATGAGTTCCCTCTGCTAAAAGAGGATTCTCTTGATCTCCTCATGCGGAAAGTCAAATCTGGGTCACCCACTGATCCCGCCCCCCCTTGCCACCTAGTAAAGATTACAGATACTATTAGACCTGTCATCCTCAATGTCTTAAACACCTCCATCACCACAGGCTTAGTCCCCTCTGCGTGGAAATGTGCCCAAGTTAGAGCGCTATTGAAAAAACCCACCTTGGACCCAGATAACATGGCCAACTATCGACCAATTTCATTACTTCCTTGGGTTAGCAAATTATTAGAAAAACATATCAATGCCTCCATTACACAATTTCTGGAAAACAATCATCTGCTTCACGACTCCCAAGCAGGTTTCCGTCCTAAGTTAGGAACTGAGGCTGCCCTTCTGACGGTGACTGAGTTGGCTAGGAAACAGATGGACCAAGGCGGCACCACAGCAATTATGTTGCTCGACCTCAGTGCCGCTTTCGACACTGTCAACACCAGCATCCTTCTCCACCGCCTTCGCCAAATAGGAATCTCAGGGAAGGCCATGCACTGGCTTCAGTCCTTTCTGGAGAATCGTTCCTTTGAGGTAGTAGAGGGCACCACCCACTCAAAAATCGGGCCCCTTGACCAAGGCGTGCCCCAGGGCTCTGCCTTGAGCCCTACCCTTTTTAAGATTTATATGCAACCTCTTGCTGACATAGTGCATTCGTTCGGTCTAGACATAGTGACCTATGCCGACGATACACAATTGGTCGTATCTTTGAACCAGTCCAATAGCTCCCCCCCTAATCTTAGTAATTGCTTGGTAGCGGTCACCCAGTGGATGACCACCTCGCACTTGAAGCTCAACGGCGAGAAAACGAAGCTCATGATTTTGGGCAATTCAATCACTTCTAGCCCTCTGCCGGACTGGCCCCCATGCATGGGCATCCCGCTCCAACCTAAAACCCAAGTAAAGAGCTTGAGCATTTGGCTGGACGCAAATTTAAACTTCACACAGCAAGCAACCATTTTGTCCGCCACTTGCTTTGGCCTTATGCGCATGCTTAGGAAAGTGCTGCCACTCCTTCCTTCTCAAGCCCGTAGAATAATGGTTCAAGCCATTATCTTGTCCCGCCTGGACTACGGGAATTCCTTATACCTCGGGGCTCCTGCCTCTACAACAAGGAAGCTCCAGGTTACTCAAAATGCGTCAGCCCGCCTTTTGTTGGGCCTTAACCGGCGAGAATCAGGCACAGCGGCTCTGAAGAAACTTCACTGGCTTCCCATCAAGGCCAGAGTATTGTTCAAATCTATGTGCATTATGCACAAGGCCATGTGGAAGACCACACCAGCAATGATTTGTTCTTTAGCGACCCCTTACCTCCCCCGCAGATCACTGCGATCTAGTACAGCATTCCTGGCCACCATGAACAAAATCAAACGTACCAGGTGGGGCGGGCGCTCTTTCTCCTGGAACGCCGCCAAGGCTTGGAACTCCTTGCCTACTTCCCTTCGCAGCGAATCTAACCTTCTGAAATTCCGGAAGGAACTGAAAACTCTTCTTTTTATCTAATCTTGGTCTTTTCAGCTCACACTAGTCAGACTATACTCAGCGCTACAAGGCCTCCGGGTTGTTTGCGCTTAACAAAACACAATTAATAATAATAATAATAATAATAACAATCTTCATTTCATGAGAAGGCACAGAAATACACTTTTTATTTTTAATCTACTATTTTGAATACACCATTTCTAGAAACGTTTTTTTAAGATTGTACAGTTTTGCATCCAATCTATTTTATATGTCACACCACATCTTTGTGAGCTTTGTGATTCTGAAAGTCATTTTAGTTCTAAGACTCGAGCACAAAACATGTATATGGGACTAGTAACGCGTTTCTCGCACAGGGCGCAGTTTGCTAGCAGATGGGACACTGGGGCGTAGCTGTCATTAGTGCAAAAGGTGCACTGGCACCGGGGCTCAGGATACAGCGGGTGCACTGGCACCGGGGCTCAAATTGAAGCAGGTGCACTGACACCGGGGCTCAAGCTGCAGCAGGTGCACTGGCACCGGGGCTCAGGATACATCGGGTGCACTGGCACCGGGGCTCAAGATGCAGCAGGTGCACTGGCACCAGGGCTTAAGATGCAGCAGGTGCACTGGCACCGGGGATCAAACTGCAGCAGGTGCACTGGCACCGGGGCTCAGGATACAGCAGGTGCACTGGCACCGGGGCTCAAGATGCAGCAGGTGCACTGGCACCGGGGCTCAAGCTGCAGCAGGTGCACTGGCACCGGGGCTCAGGATACAGCGGGTGCACTGGCACCGGGGCTCAAGATGCAGCAGGTGCACTGGCACCGGGGCTCAGGATACAGCAGGTGCACTGGCACCGGGGCTCAAGATGCAGCAGGTGCACTGGCACTGGGGCTCAAGATGCAGCAGGTGCACTGGCACCGGGGCTCAAGATGCAGCAGGGTCACTGGCACCAGGGCTCAGGATACAGCAGGTGCACTGGCACCGGGGCTCAGGATGCAGCAGGTGCACTGGCACCGGGGCTCAAATTGCAGCATGTGCACTGGCACCGTGGCTCAAGCTGCAGCAGGTGCACTGCCACTGGGGCTCAAGATGCAGCAGGGTCACTGGCACCGGGGCTCAGGATACAGCAGGTGCACTGGCACCGGGGCTCAAGAAGCAGCAGGTGCACTGGCACCGGGGCTCAAGATGCAGCAGGGTCACTGGCACTGGGGCTCAATATGCAGCAGGTGCACTGGCACCGGGGCTCAAGATGCAGCAGGTGCACTGGCACCGGGGCTCAGGATACATCGGGTGCACTGGCACCGGGGCTCAAGATGCAGCAGGTGCACTGGCACCAGGGCTTAAGATGCAGCATTTGCACTGGCACAGGGGCTCAAGATGCAGCAGGTGCACTGGCACCAGGGCTCAAGATGCAGCAGGTGCACTCGCACCGGGGCTCAAGATGCAGCAGGTGCACTGGCACCGGGGCTCAGGATACAGCAGGTGCACTGGCACCGGGGCTCAAGATGCAGCAGGTGCACTGGCACCGGGGCTCAAGATGCAGCAGGTGCACTGGCACCGGGGCTCAAGCTGCAGCAGGTGCACTGGCACCGGGGCTCAAGATGCAGCAGGTGCACTGGCGCCGGGGCTCAAGATGCAGCAGGGTCACTGGCACCAGGGCTCAGGATACAGCAGGTGCACTGGCACCGGGGCTCAGGATGCAGCAGGTGCATTGGCACCGGGGCTCAAGATGCAGCAGGTGCACTGGCACCGTGGCTCAAGCTGCAGCAGGTGCACTGGCACCGGGGCTCAAGATTCAGCAGGTGCACTGGCACCGGGGCTCAAGATACAGCAGGTGCACTGGCACCGGGGCTCAAGATGCAGCAGGTGCACTGGCACCGGGGCTCAAGATGCAGCAGGTGCACTGCCACCGGGGCTCAAGATGCAGCAGGGTCACTGGGACCGGGGCTCAGGATACAGCAGGTGCACTGGCACCGGGGCTCAGGATACAGCAGGTGCACTGGCACCGGGGCTTAAGATGCAGCATGTGCACTGGCACCGGGGCTCAAGATGCAGCAGGTGCACTGGCACCGGGGCTCAAGCTGCAGCAGGTGCACTGGCACCGGAGCTCAAGAAGCAGCAGGGTCACTGGCACTGGGGCTCAATATGCAGCAGGTGCACTGGCACCGGGGCTCAAGATGCAGCAGGTGCACTGGCACCGGGGCTCAGGATACATTGGGTGCACTGGCACCGGGGCTCAAGATACAGCAGGTGCACTGGCACCAGGGCTTAAGATGCAGCATGTGCACTGGCACCGGGGCTCAAGAAGCAGCAGATGCACTGGCACCGAGGCTCAAGATGCAGCAGGGTCACTGGCACTGGGGCTCATTATGCAGCAGGTGCACTGGCACCGGAGCTCAAGATGCAGCAGGTGCACTGGCACCGGGGCTCAAGATGCAGCAGGTGCACTGGCGCCGGGGCTCAAGATGCAGCAGGTACACTGGCACCGGGGCTCAAGATGCAGCAGGAGCAATGGCACCGGGGCTCAAGATGCAGCAGGTGCACTGGCACCGGGGTCAAGATGCAGCAGGGTCACTGGCACCTGGACTGGTGTATGGCCCTTTGCTTCCCAAATATGAATGTATGTGCCTACCCTAGGGCCCATTTGGTTCTTGCTATGCTCTTGGTGGAGAAGTTCGACATATTAAATGCCCTACAATAATACGCACAGTTTTCAAATAAATGTGTGTGCATTCCGCTTTGTGATGCAATTAGATGTGCAGTGAACCACTGAGCAACCCCGGTAAGCTAATCGAATTTTTAATTAAATATGATTTTTTTTTTTTATAAAATCGTGCGTTTGTCAAAGCAACGATTCTGTTGTGGCATCTCTAAAGTAGACATGTTTAATAAATCTTACAAAGACAGGCACCAAGCCTTGTTTTCGGTCCTCTTCGATGGCTTGCCATAGTGTTTCACCTCGGAGGGAAAAGTTTTCATCCACAGGCAAGAAGCGCACCTTCACAAGAGAAATCAGACTGGCTTTTTCCACTGACGAATGTGCCTGTATGTATGAAAAAAAGATATTGTTCAACTCAGCGTCACAAATTGATAGAACATATCAAGAACAACTTTTGGGAAAAGGAGCCTCAATGGTGACAAACTCTGTAATATGCAGTATTATGTAATGATCCTATTTTATTTGGTTAGTTCATCTGCTGATGGAGCTGCGACACTTTTCTGTACTGTGTGGCAATGTGTACAAGAATGTTCAACGCACACAACACGCGCCATAACTCGTGTTGGCTGTCATGCACAAAACACTCATTTGCAAATGGAAGTGGATGGAAACAAGGTAAACAGGCAAGAGTTATACATGGTAAGAGACACAAGTTATAGCATGCAATGTATACCATAACATGTACATTTGAGCCAGAGCTATAGCTCAGTTTGTAACTCTGTTTTTATCAGTGGATATGTATACATACACATAAATACATCTACATGTATATATACAAATATACATACATATATAAATATATGTGTGTATGTACATATATGTGTATATATATATATATATTCACTGAAAAAACCATAGGTTCTCAGGGACATTATAATTAGCTGGATATTTCACTCATACAAAACTATAGAAATTCCACCGTTATAGTTAGTTCAGCTAACTATAACTCGCGCACCCGCAATGCACTGCTCATGACGTCACATATTACATCATTCATGACATGGTCAGTGACATCACTGATGACGTCTCAAATGACATCACTGAAAACACGCCACAGGGCGCATTTGCACTGTGGTGCAGGGAGGGAGTAGGGCCTGATGTGACAAGTGTGCAAACGCACCCTGCGGAGCGTTTTAAGTTGAAGGATTAAGTCCCCTTCAATCCTAAGGGTCCTTTGTGGCCAACTAGCCCAGCAGTTACCTCCAGTAAGCGCCACAGAGCTGCGCTGCATAGGGGTGTAAAAAGGTGCCTGGCCTCAGACCACCTCTCTGTAAGGCAGCCCTGTGGAGCATACTGGAGGTACCTGATGGGCCAGTTGGTCCCCCAGCATTGATGGGGAATTAATTCCCCAACTTAAAACGCGCTACAAGGTGCGTTTGCAGAGTGTTGCTGGGAGGCGCGGGCCTCCGGCACGATGCCGGCTTTTTAAAAAAAAATTTAAGAAGGGGGGCTGTGTGGCCCCCCTTCTTTGTCCTTTTTTTGGGCCCTGGGCACCCCATCCCCCAGGGCCAGACCCCTTTTTAAAAAAAAATGTAAAAGGGAAGGGGGTCGCGTGGGCCCGCCTCCGTGGCCAATTCCGGCCCCGGGGACCCCATCTCCCGGAGCATGTCCACATATATTTTTTTTTAAGGAGGGGGCCGCCCCACCTGGGCCACTTCTATCCCCAGGGACCCCATCCCCCAGGGCGGGAAACATCCTTTACAACACAACTTTTACCACGAAGTGCTATTACAATGCAGGTTTTACAACGAAAACCATTACAACGCATTGCGCTGGGGGGCGCTCTAGGATAGGGAATAGATTTAATTTACTATCCAGCACCTTCCCTGGTGTCCACGGGGACTGGAGTTGGAATGGTAATTAAACTATTCACTATCCAGCACCCCAAAGCGCTATGCGTTGTAATGGTATGCGTTGTAAAAACTGTGTTGTAACAGCATGCGTGGTAAAAGCATGCGTTGTAACGTCATACATCCCCCAGGGCAGGCCATATCTATTGGGTACCGTGGGGGAAGCCCCATTGCCCCCACAGTCCTGCCGGCTCCCCGCTTCCTGCAGGAGCCGGCATTGCTTTTCCACACGGGGAGCTGCTGACATGCAGCTCCCTTGTGGAAAAGCAATCTGCTTTGTATTTTGGAAGCGAGAGCAGTCGTTTCCCTGCTCTCACTCCCAAAATCCAAAGCAAGTTTGCTATGACAGGGATGGAGCCGCACAGCTCCCACCCTGCCATAGCAACCAGCAGTGCCCCAGGTGTCGGCACCCCGGAACACTGCAGAAGCCAGCCCTGGGGGGTGGCGGTCCCCAGGGCCACGGGGGCTACAGGAGGGGGCCCCCTCTCAATGTCATTAAAGTCACGGGGAGGTGATGGTCCCCTGGGCTTGGACCCCCGCATTTGCAATATTAGTGCCCCGGGAGGTGGTGGTCCCTGGGGCATGTGGGCGGGCTTGAGCCCCCCAAACAGGTTTTTTTTTTTTAAAGCCCCAGGGGTGGGGGTCCCCGGGGTTTGGGGGGGCCTTGGAGTCCCCCATACA
The DNA here is from genome assembly GCF_964261635.1 of Lissotriton helveticus. NCBI lineage: Eukaryota > Metazoa > Chordata > Amphibia > Caudata > Salamandridae > Lissotriton > Lissotriton helveticus. The sequence goes on from NC_136062.1 coordinate 20,099,005, forward strand.
TTAAAAAAGAAGCCCTGGGGGCTGGCGGTCCCCGGGGCTGCGGGAGGGCCGAGTGCCCTCCCACACATAATTTCAAGCAAGCCCTGGGGGATGGGGGTCCCCGGGGCTATGGAAGGGCCGAGTGCCCTCCCGCACATATTTTTAACCAAGCCCTGGGGGGTGGCGGTCCCCGGGGCTGCAGGAAGGGCGCGTGCCCTCCGGCATATTTTAAACATAGCCCCGCATATATTTGTTGGCAATGCCCCCAGGAGCTGGCCCACCCGGGTCTCAATTAAATTAGGCTTTGGAGCCCGCACTTCATTTTTTTTTTATTTTAAACATCTTTTTATTAAACAAAAAGGACATTACTCAACTCAAAACTGACCAGAGCGCATTGAGTACTTTCAAATATATACATAGAGAACAGACTTCCAAAGGTAGACAAATAAAGCAAAATATAAAGAATAGGTTTAAGCGTCTTCCGAATCCACACTGGCAGGGTCCACCTCAGGTGGTGTACAAATGTCCCCACGATAAGCGTTCCAGACTCCCCAGATCTTACCCCACTTGCGAGGCCGCCCCCTAGACACATACACAGACCTCTCCCGGAACATACACCAGTCGATGTCCTCCATCCACTTCCCAACCCCAGGTGCCTGAACAGCACCCAAGAGTTGAGCAATATTACGCTTGGCAATTGCACAAGCAAGAGTGACCCAGATCTTGCCATGGTTCGAAAGGTCGGAGGGCTCCGAGACATTCAGCAAACAGCGACGCGCCTCCAACTCGATCCGCACACCCCACACTTCACTCATCTTCAAGTGTATCCTCGTCCAAAAATCACGTACCTTCTCACACTCCCACAGAATATGAAGGAACGTTCCCGGCCTTCCACACCCTCTTCGACAATCCACAGACACAGCCAACCCCATTTTCAACAATCCAGGACCCGTGGTGTATGAGCGGTGCAGAATCCTGAGTTGGACCAATCGAAAGTCGCATTGGGACCGCCACTATTCTAGGGGATGACACCGCCTCCCTCCAATCTTCCTCATCCAAAACAAATCCATCTGCGACCCACTGGTCCCTAAGCTTCACCAGGGGATCCTCAGTATGATTAATCAGTTTACTGTATGTCAATGATATGGTTCTGGTTGGCACGTGAATGTCCAGCAGTTGATCCTCAAGCGGGGAGGCCACCGGCGGTTTCTCACCATGGGGGACTACTGCACACAAAGCGTGACGAATCTGATGGCACCAAAACCGTTCAGTATCATGCAGCTGGTACTTGGCCTGCAGATCCTCAAATGTCAACATCCTATCTTTACCCCACACATCTCGCACCTGCACAATCCCAATCGGATCCCACCGGTCAAACCCTTTCGTTTTCCACAGAGTCCCCAACTTCTCCAAGCTCCACAAGGGTGTAGCCAGTGTTATACGCCCGCCCAGTTAAGGGCCCGTGTAGCCTCGTGCCATATCTTTGTCGCCGTCGATGGAGGACCCACCAAGGGGAAACGACCACATTTCGCATATAACACCCTAGTATACTCTCCCCCGGGCACTTGACCACGGTCCATAGCGAAGCCCGGATCCATCGGCGAGCCATAGATTGCTTGATTAAGAGGCGTCAACTGGGACGCCCAATAGTATTTTCTGATGTAAGGCAGACCTATACCCCCGTCGTACCAAGGCAACATCAATTTAGACAATGCAATACGGGGCCTCCCCTCCCACAAGAGGCCTCGCTGCAGCGATTCTATCTCGTTAAAATGCGACGGGGGCACCGGGTCGAAGGAATTCTACAATGCATATAAAAAGCGCGGGAGGGCCATCATCTTAAAGAGGACCGCACGGCCCAACAAAGAGAGCAGGAGTGCTTTCCACCTAGCAACGTCACCACGCAGTCTGGCCAACGGGGGCAGCAAATTCAATCGGAAGCGTACCTTGGGATCCCTCGATATCTGGATACCCAAATACCGAAAACTGACCAATTCCAGCTTCACTGGGCAATTCACTGGCACCCCAGGAGGCTCACCACTCAACACAAAGAGGACCGACTTCGCCCAATTAATATCGAAGCCCGAGTACCTCCCTAAGATCGTGGGGAGATCAAATACAACAGAATGTCATCAGCGTACAACGAGATCTTATCCTCCCATTCCGAAGTCCAACGCAATCCCCTGATCGAACGGTCCCATCGTACCCAGGCCGCCAGCGGCTCCAGGGCCAGGGCGAACAAAAGTGGTGAGATAGGGCAACCCTGTCGAGTGCCCCTCCCAAGTGAAAAGTCGCGGGATTTATGGTTGTTTACGACTACGCGAGACAGTGGGGCCGAGTAGGGAAGGCGAACCCAACCAATAAATTCGGGGCCAAATCCCAACTTCTCCAGGACCGCAAAAAGAAACGGCCATTCCATTCGGTCAAAAGCCATAGTGGCATCCAGGGACAACAACGCCGCCGTCTCATGTATGCGGGACACACCTGCCACCACCCCATGGAGCCGACGGAGATTAAGGGTGGTGTTCCGACGGGGCATAAAACCGGATGGTCCGGATGCACCAGCGTCATGATGACCTTCACCAGACGGGCGGCAAGCAATTTGGCTAGCACCTTAGGCTCTACATTCAATAGGGCGATTGGGCGATATGACGAGCAATCCAGACGCGGCTGACCCTCCTTATAAATGACCACAATATTCGCGAGGCGTTAATCATAAGGTAGCTCGTCGCGGTCTCTACTCTCAAGATACATATCTTTTAAGTACGGGGCCAAGAGGTTGGCGTGTTGTTTAAACAATTCGATGGGGAGACCGTTCGGGCCAGAAGCCCTACCAGAACAAACCCCTCTGATGGCCATTGCCACCTCATCATTTGTGAGGGCAGAATCCAAGAACTCCCTATGCTCAATAGATAGAACCGGCATCGGGATGTCCCGAATCATGTCGGCATTCTCCACCTCCGTAAAGCCCCCCACTGAAGTATAGACCTCCTCAAAATATCGGGCAAAGTCATCCACAATCGATTGAGGATCCGATGACACCGCACCCGCAATATGCAGTTCCGGTATCAGTCGAGACCTCCAATCGCCCTTTTCCAACCAAGCTATCAACTTCCCGGCCTACTTCATTTTTTTTTTTTTCGGCGGGATTCGCACCCCAGCGTGAATTTAGACCAATTTCTTTTTTTTAAATGTTTTTGGCCCAGGGGGGTCCTTGTGGGACACCTTGAGCAGGCCTTGGGGGTCAGGGTGTTTCTACCCTGCCCCCTTTTCTTTGTTTTCACCTTTGTTTTACTGTTTTCTCGGCTGCCAACACTTCCTGGTTTGGAGTGTTGACAGCCAATTAGAATAAAGCTCGTGGTCAGGAGGGTTCGCAAACCCTCCTCGGCCATAGGTATTGAAACTTCTATTTTTTCCATTTTCTCAACAACTTCTGAACGGATTTACACCATTTTAAAAAAAAGGTCGCTTTCTGAACAAAGCACTACCTTTTTGCCACATTTGGGGTAATTCTATTCAGCAGTTCGGGCTGTAGCCTGGCTCAAAATTTCGTATGGAAATTAACACTAGAAAAATGCGTTTTAGGACTCCCCTTTTTTCTCAGCCCCCGCTTGATGAATCACCCCCAAACTTTCAGGATAGGAGCTGACCTGGATAGACTTTTTTTGGGGAGAATTTTGCGAAAATTCATTAAACAATGCTAAAGTTATTAGCAAATCAAAAATGCTTTTCCTATGGAAACTAGGTTCTAACTATAACTACCTACTGGGGACCGCCAGTAGGTAATATACACAAAAAACTAAGTTCAAAATGACATTAGAGGTAAGTGAAAATGTTAGTTAAAACTTAACATTTTAAAATAAAAAGACACTGACATTAACCAGTTATAGTTAACTCAAGAAAGTATAACTTGCAACCCCGCCATGCATAGTTTTGTCATATTATGTCATTTTAAATGTCATCAGTGATATTATCAATCTCATAGAAGATGTCATGAGTGTTGTAATATGTGAGGTCATAAGCAGTGCACAGTGAAGGTGCAAGTTATAGTTATTGAGTTAACAATAACTGATGGCTTTCAGTGTTGTTTTTTGAGTTTAAAATGTTAAATATTTTAGCTGACATTTTCACCTAACTATAATAATCCCTTTAACCTTTGTTTTTTTTGCAGTGAATTTCTGAGGTATTTTTAATGTAAGGAAAAATATTATTTCCAGATCTAATTACAGTGTCACTTTAGCCTTTGTCTTTTTTAATGAATTTCTAGGGTTGTTTAACGTTAAATAAGAAATGATTACCACTTCTGTGTCAGCATGCCAATGTGCTTGCTAGTGTTGTGTATGGGTGGGTATGTGGGTAGTCAGTGTGTGGTGGGTGGGGTGTGTCAGTGTTTGGTGTGTTGGCTGTCTGTGTGGATGTGTGCAACTGTGTGTCTGTGTGAAGCTGTGTGTGTGTCTGTGTGTCAGTGTCTATTGGTGCGGGTGTCTGTGTATGTGTCTCTGTATGTGGGTATGCATTATTGTCTGTTCCAGTACCAGGATATTGCCGCAGAACCACAAGGGGGGCCACCCCATGTGCTGAAACGGTACCACAGAACCACAGGGCTGAAAAACACGGATTTCCTTTTTTAATGAACACAGAGGTCAGTGTGCACACCCCCTTCTCACATATCCATATTACTATACAATAACGTATATGTGTATACACACACATATATGCACCCGTACACAGGCTCTAGAGGGGGCCCTGTAGGGCCCACTTTCTTTCTTCACAGCCAGCAGTTTAATGGAGTAAGAACCTCCATAACACCGCTGGCAATGAGGTAAGTCGTAATATGCTTGACGGTGCTGCAGGGCACCCTCAAGCATATTGTGGCCCTCAGACTGCCGCGCCACCGCCAGAGATCTCTGAACAAAAAATAGTGATACCAACAAAGTTTATGCAGACAAAGTGTGCAGGCTAGTATTTCACTCTGTAGTAGTCTGGAATAAATAATTCAGAACAGCCCCAAAGTGGGCAGACGTTCAGAGAATATCAAAATATACTCCCCGTCCACAAGTCTGTAGGGGACTGATTATAGACAGCTTGCACTGGTACCAAAGCAGGGTAAATCAATGTTTTCTTCTTTCGAAGGTATGTAATGCAGAGGAGATTTGTGCATCACAGAAAAACAGAAAGGACTGGACACCAGAACCAACACAAACAGTGGCATTAAAAAAAAATTAAGATAGAGCAAGCCGAGTTTGCAAAATGATGGATACTTGTGTGTTGAAAAAGGAAGAAAACGTTTTTTGTCTCAAGCAAATAGAGAAACTATATTTTCTCTGTTTAATTTTATGTCAACAAAATAAGACAAAGTAGTTCGTAACTAGCTTGCTGCCTGTTTTATCCTGCCGATAAATATTATTTTGGCGGAAATATTATTTGTTCCTGTCAATATTAATTGAAGAGCAACAATAGAGCAAGAGATTTCCTCGTTCTAATTGAAGTGGTGCAAAGTGACTGTAATCTGGCCATAGGGGACTTCCTATATCTAGCCTCAAGAAGTCACAAGATGAATATAATATACAAATCTGCCTTAACTCACCGCATGTGCAAATTCTGTTAATACATTTGCAAGTCTGTGAGCCTACCTGATCAGAAGCATAGGCAACGAGGCGGGAGTTAAGTGAGGACTCATCAGTCTCTGGCTCGCGAACCTTCATTTCCAAAATTTTATTTTTTCTTGCTGCCAACAATGCGATTAATGTTGATTCACTGACAGTACTCTGCGAAGGAAGACAATATTTTAAAACAATATTCATACAACGTTTACAATGAAACTATTATCCAATGTGTAGGTATATTCAAACAAGAGAAAAATAGTGTGCGCACATCAATGGGGCAAGTATAGAATCTGAACATCTCAATCCCATATTATAGAAATTTACTTTGTGAAAAGCTCCAAATATTTGACAGTCTGACATCACCTTAAATATGCATCTTTAGATTTATGATCAATGCACACCATCCCTAGGTAAATGGAGCGCCGCCATTTTAGCCCATCCTATAGAAACAGCTTGGCCTAGGTCACAAAGTTTGTGCTAAAGTGCGATTTACACTCAGGGCCTCTGGAATTATGCAGCAAGGAAACACCAAATTATGCGACAGGGTTGACTAAATAATGCAGCAAGAAAAAAGCAAATTATGCGACATAATACATTAGTTTAGTATAGTATTACTCCATTTTTGTTATAATTTTTACACATGGTAATACTATCTGGGCAAATATTAATACTGGTTTTAACAACCACATACACAAATAAGCAAATGAAAGACGACCAGTTATCCTTTCTGAAGGGCCTTCCACTACCAGCGAACACATTGCTCTGTTTTTAGTAACTTCTGTGCCATTTCAGCTACAAACAAAATGGTTTTAATAAAATCTGCAGATTAGGCAGCAGATAATGGATTATGTGGCAAATACAGCAAATGCATAAATATATGAAAAAAGCAGCAGACTAGCCTAATTCCCGTGACGCTGCTTTCGCATGGAGACTTTGCGGTGATTCACAAAAGTAGGAATATCTGTTACACAAGCAGAGATGTCAACTACGTGTGCTGAACCAAGCAAAGGTTGCCCAGTTTTAACATGTGTAGCTTCCATATAAATGAGTAATAGTGAGCATTCCCAGAGAAGCGTCATAAAAACTCATTGCACCTGAGGGGAACACCCACAAAGTTGTATTTTTTGGGAAATTCACAAACATTCGCAATGTATTCCGCATGCATATTTGGACATGTACATATACGCATAAATGATCTAGATGTAAGTGGCACAGAAATTTTAAGAAGTACATATGACATGTGAAATCCATATAATGCAGAGACTACACATGTACGGTTAGGGCAAAATACACTTACTTCACAATTTTTTGATTTGTGAATCAGGTAACCATTTCTAAATATTGAAGTGGTTGCAACTTCCTTTAAGAATTAGACCACGTTTCCAAGTCTTTGCTTTAATTTAACAAAAAAATGTAATTCGTTGCGAATAACATTCATTGAACAAAAAGAGGTACTGGGGTTTGTAAATGGAAAGTCTAGGAAAGGCAAACTGATGTCCTGTTGCAGACAAGAGGTGATAAGGTATAAAAGGGCAGCCATGTTGAAAGGGCCCGGAATGAAGAAGCGGAAAGCCAGTGACACCACAGCATGTTTCCACAATCTCCTGTCTACTAGGAAGAGGGAACAGTCTATGGGCACATTTGCTTGAAAAACAGCAGCATGAACTGTGGGCCAAGATCGAGTGGGACTTCCTTTACAATAATATGTATACCTTTCGTCTATGTTCTTGAACTTTTCACAACTCCTAATGGAGCAGCAACGAAGAATACATACGCACAACACACTTCACACACGGGCACATCACCAAATGCCATTTCTACAGGTTTGTCCATTTAAGGAAGTGGTAAGATTCTACATACGAATACACTACGTTTTCCTATTCGAATAAGTAGACTTTATTTTTTCTTTAAAATGGTGATGTGATAGCAGTATACTGCTTGCTATTCACGTGCAATATTAGTAAATACGGATCTAATGACTTGTGAAAGTGACCTACCTGTAGTACTCCCCCTCCTTTGCTGCTTGGATAATAATGCAGAAAATGATCAGGTAGCCCCAACATTTTGGCGAGCCAGTCCATTATATTCATCTCCAGCTCTGTACAAGCTGGGCTAGAGGCCTTTAAAATACAAGTTTGCTTAGATGTGATTTCATGTACAGGAATACAATTCTTTTGATAGAAAACCATGCATCATTTAAATGAAAAATAAACATACCTCATGCTTACTTTTATTTCATATATTACACTTTGTGGCAAAGGAGAAACATTTATCAGCAATCAGACAGATTTCAACAGTTGCTGTACTGAGCCTTCAACAAATCTAACTTTTAATGTTTTTCATTCTTCATTATGTGCTTGGTTTCCCCATGGTGGTCTGTACCCAAGAGAGAGTTGGGATCACCACAGTGCAGTGTTTGTAAAACCAGTATCAAAACTGTTAATTTTTGCGGAAAAATAATGAACTCCATTGAGACCTTCCATTGAAATAGGAGAATATTTTATAGAACCAGAGGACAGCAGGTACTTCAGTTATAGGCTTAACTATGATGGAGAAATCATGTAAAAACTTGGTAGAACTTGAGCTCTCATTGAATAAGGAACAAACAAATCCAAAACTAAACCTTCTTTGCATCGTGAGAACCAACTCTCTTAAAATACATCTTAATATAATGTCTTGAACACTTTGGGACTAAATGGACAAATACGATAGTCCTGCCGAAAAGGAGATTATCAATCACACATTCTGGTGGAAAAAGCATGTCGGGCTCATGAGTCTTAAATAAGTGTGATTAGCCATCTTTGAAGATTTTTTTGATGCACCACTAAGTTAGGCAGAGGCATAGCATTCACGAAGCAACGCAGGACAATGTTTCAACTGATTCAAACTTGGATCATACTCTCAAGTTAGTAGTGAGCAGAGATGTGACCACACCATCCCACGAAAACCACCCACTACTAATAACCAATTTACTTAACTTTACTCACAGCACCCACCTCTTCAACATAACCATGGGTATTAAGGCACTCGCTAGCCCCAGTATACTGATTGATCCTAACTCTGACGCAAATATACTAACATAAAACATTATGTGGAGGTGATACCAACTGCAGCCAAATGTTTGTGACCAGAATATGCTTGTTGCTGTCTACAAAACATCATAAATATACACTTTTACCATTTGCATGCATTCTGCACCCTGCCCCTCTTTTTAGTTCTGGCTACAGACATATTTAGGTATCTGCCAGAGCTCGGGTATTCAACACCAAAATCATAGACAGAGAGGATGTTTCGGTCATTCTCCTCCCGCAATTGGTTGGTTTGGGTAATCTGCCATCAGTCAATGCTTGAAGAAAGTGTCATTCAAAATTTGGAGTACGCCAGAGTAATAGTTCAGTCTTGCTGTTGGCTAATGGATATTAGGTGTGCTAGTCTCCATTTCCAAAGAGAAGCATCCTCACCCTGCAACAGATGCACTTCTGTGCTCCTAAAAGTGCTTTGGTGTGGTGGTTGACTTTTTCCACAATGTTTCCTTTCAATGCAAACCGAATAATTTAATACAATGTTTCTCGTTCCAGTACCTCACTCTGGACAGAGCAAACCAGATGCCTAAACCACTCAAGGTGAACATCTTATACTGTGCGCCAGGAAGGAAAAGGTTTTATTGATGGTTTCCATAATCAACTTGGAGGGGTTGGGGGTGGAGGGGAGAGCATCACAAATGGTCTGTGGATACAGCCTCAAAGCTAGCCTACACAATAGAAAGGAGACCCACACCTATGCTCTCTAAACCTAATATGGAGCATGATTGGATGACATGGTTAAACTCACAGTGTTTGTGTAAAAAGGACCCTCGCCTACTATACTAGTAGCATACTTCATCATTGGGTGTCATCTGGTATACTAAATGGGCTTGAGCTCAGTGGAGGGAGTGCGTAGACCTCTTTTTTGTAGGGGGATCTAGACATTTTAAATACCTAGTAGCTATTCCAGTATCCCTTTTTAGGTCTTGTCTAACAGCACAAAATGTGATGCTGCTGCGTAGGGTATTATATACAGTAAAAGGCTTGGAAATCCATCACTTACCATTTACTGGGTTGATTGTCATTCTTTTTAGCTGCCTCCTAATTGGTCATCATATGCCTCACATCAGTTCCTTTTATTTCTCCAGAGCATGGACCAAGTACCAATTGATTTAGTTTATTTTGTGTCCATACACTGATCATGCTGTGATTCAGGGTACTTTTTTCCTTTTTACAATTTTTTTTGACCGGTATTTCTTTTCTACATTTGACGTTGTTTTACGTGACTTTTGTTTATTCAGTGCTTCCTTTTTCTAAAACCTTTGGGTTGCTTAATTACTTTTGCAATTCAGCACTTCCTTTTACAGGAACAAATAAATGGCAGAGTCTATTAAAGCAGTCTGTGTGACTACATGTGGGCCACATACTCTTGAAGCAGCTACCCCACTCCACTCCAATCTACCCCATTCCACTTCTTTCTATCCCAAACCACTCCAATCTACCCAACTCCACCCTAATCTACCCACTCCAATCTACACTCCATCCCACTCCGTTCCAATCTACCACAATCTACCCCAATCTACCCCACTGAACTCCAGTCTACCCCACTCTACCCACTTCAATCTACCCCAATCTACCCCACTCATCTCTGATTTAGCCCACTCCAATCTTCCCTACTCAACCCCAGTCCACTCCACCCCACTCCAATCTTCTACAATCTATCTACCCCACTCTATCACACTCCAATCTTACCTACTGTCCCCAATCTACCCCAATCCACACCACCCCATTGGAGGTCGGAGATCTTTAACTAAGGCCCAGTGTAGTCATAATTCACATCACCGTTTACTATAGGATAATTGGCTCTTTTATGATTGCCGATAACACCTGGACACAACACTGTGTACACCAATGCGTTTCAACCTTTGTGTAGGGCCTTATATCTTTTGTTGGTGAAGGTCTTCTTCAGGGCTGGGGCACTTTTTGTGGGACACTTGCATTTGGGATAGTCTTGCATGTTTATGCGGTTCATGGGTTCTGAGGTTGCTCTAGTCCTTCTCATGCGGTTGTTGAGAAAATTTGCAGCCATGAAGTCAAAGCAGCTGACAAAAGACTGCCCCCAAGAGAACTGCTTATTTTCTGGTATTCTTTTCCGGACTCACGACCGCCTGACTACTCCAGGGGTCTCCTGAACAACTGCAGGAACTGTCCAACTAAAAGTCCCCCAATCCTGAAGAAGACCTTCACCAACAAAAGAATAAACCAATGACTCGCCTTGTTTAACCTCATTTATACATTTATATGCCAGTATTTATTATTGTGCCTCACACAACACTCAAACAAGAAATGTTAATGAAAAAAATGCATTTTAGTAACAATCGTTTCATTTAAAATGAACGATACAGATACGGTTGAAATGAAAATGCTATGTTGTAATCTGTATGCTTGACGTTACAGCCAATGTGTTTTATTGGTTCTATCAAATGTAGGAGTTTTTTCTAAGCATGTCAGTTATGGAATAGCCTGCATCATCACGTTTGGAAGGGATGGAACGCTGAATACATACCCATGTGAATCCTAAGCAGTTAATCGCGTCAGCCAGCATGTCTCCCAACAACGAGGGCCACGAGGTAAGAGCAGGAAAGTAAGCATGCATGTGTGGGCTCTGCCAATGAACAATCTGAAAGAGAAACATTGAAACAGTGTCATATTCAAAATGCATCAAGAGCACAACCCCAATTAACGAAAGCCGCTGTCAAGCAGCCTTTCTTAACCTTCCTAACCTTTTGACTTCTATGGACCCCCAATTAATTATTATTTGACAAGCAGAGAGCCCCACTCAATCAATAACGGAAGTTGGGGACCCCTGGCCTAAGGAATTCGTAAGTTTTTAACCTCATACAATACACAAAAACAAGTATACACCAAAAAAATGCTCAAATATTGAAATATTTGGTTTCATTTACAATCAAATGTAGAACACATTTTCAAGTTTCAATGTTGCTACTTACATTGCATATACTTCATTAATTTTAATGTATTAATTTTGATATTAATTCTGTAAAACCACCGCAGACTCCCTGATTAGGCCTCACAGATCCCCATGGATCCTCCGACTACTGGTTAACACCTTCGAGTCTCATGACAAGCTCAGCTCGTCATGAGCCACGGTGCTCGTGTGCTCATGACGAGCTGAGCTCGTGATGACCGTTAGACCGCTCGCACGCTGGGCAAATTCCCCTGCTGTGCGAGCGTTCTAAAGAAACGGGTGTGCACACGACCACCGTGGCTCATGACGAGCACGGGGGCGCTGTGCGCGCCCCCCAGTTTAGAAGGGGAATTTGCCCCGCTGTGAAGGGGTTAAGAACCACTGCTGTAGAATATACTACACAACGGGCCTGCTCACACAGATGCTATGCATTACCACCATTTGAAGTCAGAAGCAAGAAAAACCATAATTCCCCCTTCTCTCTACTTTGGACCATATCTTTAATGGCACTTAGATGGTACAGTTACTTTTTTGAGCCATTCATTAAGACATTTTTTTAGATTTGTCTAAATAGTATAGTTTACAATGCCATTTCTAAGAATCACACCCGAGAGTCTTTAAAATGAATGAGTATTTTGCAGCAGAAGTTTCATATTGGCTAAATAGCGATATGTTTTACAGTCAGTTCTTAAGGGGTACTCATTAAATATTCCAATATTTTCATCACGTGCTATGAAATTATGGTGCTTCCCAGCACTATTATGGGTTCACAACCCAAGAAAACCTGTCAAGAATGGTAGCAAGAGAAATCATTTCAGTTCTGTTCTCCTACAAATTGGGCAAAAAGTTATAGATTTTAGAGGCAGTTAAAGTGTCCGGATCTGTTTTCGGACGTGGATTCCTTTGATCTCAATTCACTTCTATCCATTTAATTCCATGCTTCCCTTTTCAAGTACATTTACATTCATGTATTATGACTGTTAATTTACTTATAGAAGGAAGAGATGAAAAAGTATGTTTCACATATCTTGTACACTAAGTCAGTAGACAGGAGAGCTATCCATCATGTTACAGATCTCAAAGAGAGCTACTGTGCAGGTTAGATAGGCTATACAAGACCAGACAGGAGACAGATCTTAAAGGGAGAGCAACTGTTTGAAATTGTGTTTCTGGTTGAGTACCGGCCAGCTAAAGGGACCCAGTTAGGCCCGCTGAACAAGAATACATTAAATCCTAGTTGTGGAGTGTTGCAAGTTGAGGCGTCAAGGATGCATTGTGCAGCCGAGGCAATGTGGGGATTCGGGTTGAAGGTACATTGTGCAGCATCGGTTCTGAGGAGATGCGAGGCTGCAATGCGAGGTCCTGTGCCAACATTGAGAATACCATCGATGAGAGGCTTGCAATGCCACGGCCTGTGTTAGGGATGCGTCACACAGCGGTGGTTTTGATAAGACTGCTGGCTGCAGGGGCGATGCGAAGTTCTTGCGCTGGGAGAATCCTTGCAGCAGTGGCAATGCATCAGTTCTGCTCAGGGTTGCACCACACAGCAGAGCAGAAGAATTTGTTCTGCTGGATCCACATATGGACTGGAAGAGTACCTTCAGGCCCACTTCCAAGTTTCCAAGACAGGGTGGCACTACTTGACAGTTGCAGAATCCAGGTGCTGGTTACAAGAGACTAGCCATTGGAATCTCTCTGGTGGTCCTGGTTAGAGGTTTCAGGTCTAGTCCTTCTCACCCAGGCAAGAGGGCTGCAGTCCTTCAGGACAACAGGCCAGCAGTGTAACAGTCCTTACAGTAGCACAGTAGTACTTCTCCCTGGCAGAGTTTTCTACAGGTCCAGAAGTGTACTGAAGAGTTGGTGTCTGAGGTCCAAAATGTATACCTGGTGCCTTCTTTTAAATGAGAGAAACTTCTGGAGGGTTCCATTTGAAATACTCAGGTTTCCTGCCTTTCCTGACCTGGCTCCAGACTAAATAGAGGAGTATAGAATCTTTTGTGTGACGGCAGGACACATCCTATTCAGATATAAGTGGGGCTGTACCTAACTCCGCCCTCCTATCCTGCCAGTGGTGGCCCATCCAGGCACACCTTAACTATCTATTGTGTGTGGCTATCTAGGAGGAATACACAAAGACCAACTGCCACCTACACCCAGTCATGTGACCCAGGGACAGGCTGCAAGCACTAAATAGCAAAGGCAGGAAAATGCCACCTTTCTAAAGGTGGCGTTTTCAAAATTGTAATTCAAAATCTGACTTTATCATAGAAGAAGGGTTTTCATTAGAATTCCATAGACATAAAATATTAACTGTTTACCTGTTCCCAACAGGAAGTTATCCTTATTAAACGCAATAAGGTAACTCCTATGTTATCAAATGAGACAGTTAGGCCTTGCAATAGTGAAATGCAAATGTAAAAGTTTTTCATAACCAGGAAGTGTAAAGCTTAAAAGTACATGTCTTACTTTTTATAAATATTACACCCTGCCCTGTGTATTAAAATAGATGGTTTAGGCATGACAAAAGATTGATTTTGGCAGGTTGAAATGGCAGTTTAAAACTTCACACACAGTCTGCAATGGCAGGCTTGAGACATGTTTATAGGTCCACTTAATGTGGGTGGCACAATCATTGCTCCAAGCATTTAATTTACAGGCCCAGGGTACATGTTGTTCCACTTTACTAAGGATTTATAAGTAAATTAAATATGCCAATTAGGAGGTGTAAGCAAATTTTACCATGTTTTAACGATTAAGCAAACACACTTTAGCACTGGTTAGCAGTGGTAAAGTGCACAGAGACATAAGGGCAATAAAAACGAGATCAGAAACATATGGAGGAGTAAGGCAAAAGGTTTTGGGGAAGAACACTCTTAGGCTGTCAGGTCTACCAATAATCTTACAGGCTGAGACTTCAGACAGCAATACAGATGATAGTGTTATAAAATTGTTCTCAACTGACTATGAAACCAACAATTAGGAAATAGCTTCAGCAATACGTCTTCACAACCCAGCACCAGTTTCATTGAAATGTGAGAATTGAATACAACAGAAATATTTAAATGTTGACCCTGAACTTCATCTCTATATTACTGAATAAATACACATTTTGTTCCTAAATGCCAACTTTTCTGTTTCCATAGATTAAATTCTCCAAAAAAAACGTGTTTATCGGTTTTATTTCACAAAACTACCACCTTTATATTTGTAATAAATCTACTACAAATAACTCCCCTTATGGTGAGCATGCTTACATGCCCTAGCATCACTCATCGTTTATGGTTGCTAATTGTACAGCAGTGGCAGCTAAAAAAAATCACAGATGTATATTAGAAATCATAGGTCACCATCAAATCCCAGGAACGGCCTCCTTAAAGCATGATTTGGCAGAAGATGCTGACAATTTGTCAGGGTCAGCACCTTACAAGAGAAACACCTCATTCTATGGTTGGCCTCCAAAATGCCTGAGATGGTCACAATAAAGCAAAGGATACCCACAATACATCAATGAGGCCCACCTTCTGCCAGGGTTAAGATGGCTATGAATGCCCACACAACGCCAAGGGGGGACACCCTAAACCAGGGTCACCTTAATCACTAGAATTCCCACATTATTTCAAAGAGGGTCATTATAATGCCTAGAATGCCAACAATATGCCATGCCAAGGACAGCCACCTCATGCCAGGGCCACAGTTATACAGAGCATGCCTGACTCCATCTCTCTGCGAGTGTCACTATCCCTTCAATCTACCAGTTTCCCTCTCACCATACTGTTTCTGCACCACTTCTTGGCCTTCTTCCATATACTCTTCTCAAGTTTATTCTATCTCAGTGTTTATTCTTCTCTTTTCCACCTATTTTCCCTCTCACCTATATCTTTCCTCTTTAACTCAATTGTATCACTCTTACCCTATCTTATTCCACTATTTTAAAGTCTTTGGCACCATCACAAGTAATACTGATTCTTTCAAAGGACTCCTTGCAACTGCCCAGCTGACCAGCACCCACTGGACCTTCCTGGACATGCCTGAGCCCTGCTGCTTGCCTCTGCTGGAGTGAGTCCTGTTCCCCATTAGGTGCCCCCCATGTCCTGGACCCTTAACTGGCATCAGTGAGAACTCCTTCTGAAGAAAAGGTGAAGTTACAGATGTGTTTGGCTCCTCATGATCTCAAAGGGACCACTTTATGCCGAAAATCAAGTGAACCCCAAATGTTTTTTAAAAAGAAAATATCCGCATGGTGAGGCTACTAAAGGAAATTTGATAAGAGCAAGCTGCTCATCAAATATGCAATAAATGGTTGAGGAGCACCCCATAATGCCCCACGAGGGCTAAATTGATAATGCTTGTTTGTGTGCTACCCCAGACTGGACAGGGCTTGACCAATCTTTTGCTTAGCTGTTGTAGGGGGCTTCAGGAAGCGCAGCGGCCTCAAAAAAAGGTATTAAGTAAAGAAACGATAAGTCTGCAGGAGTTTGTAAACAATGACCATGCTTTTAGGCACTCACATATTGTAGCTTTTGCTCCTGGGCTCTAGAATGCAGGAACCCCTTGTGCTGGGTCCCATGGCTTCTTTATTTGGCCTATAGAAGGCAAAGAAAGTCTCTAATAAAATTGTTTTCAAATTCAAATGCTTTATTGATACTATTATTGATGACCATGCATTTCTTATAATTAATACATTTGAATATGTTATGGTCCAGATGGGTTTTAAGTGCAAATCATAACATTTGTCTGTTTTATTATTGTGGTGACACCTTGACAAAGCCAGTAGGTTTGACTTATGTCTATTGACACTCCTTTATATTGTGAGGTTGCGTCTGGAATAGGTGGTTGGGTATTGTGATTATGGGGTTCAGGACCCCTTCGGGGTGTAATGTGATACGGTTGTATCACCAAATGAATCCATCTACCTGTTGTTTATATTTGTAATTTAATGTATAGCATTTAGTAGTGTGTGTCTGTGTGTAATAAAAGTATTTTTCTTTTTCAAAAGAAATGCACTAACTGGACAATCATTTTTTTAGTACTGTTGTGTGCCAGTGAATAGGGATTGTTAACCCAGACCACCTCGCCAGAGTGGGCCTTAGACTGCCCTGCTTAGCTACCCTGAAACAGTCAAGTGCTACAATGCGGTACTTGGTTACCAGTAAACGAACAATTGTGGACCTATTACTTGTGAAGAATTCACAACTTTTGCAACTAATAATCCAATGGCTTACAGAAAGCCTTGAAATGTCAACAAAATCGAAAAGTGTGTGACCCAAAACTGTTACATTACCTTTCTGTGTTGCTCGAGAGTGGCCTAGCAAGGTCAGTGACAACCCCTGGTGGCTTTATAAGAAACTAATGTCTACATTACTTAAATAATTGATTGAATTGGCGAATACATTATGGGTCGATTCCGATCTGGTAAAAAGCGCTTCGAATTGCCGTTCGGAGCGTTTATCCTCGTACGAATCGTACTTGTAAACGTCCCCGTACGAATCTGCAAGTACGATCCCAACCCAACGTGTCACTCCGTACAACTCGTAACAAACTCCGTACAAATCAAAAGTACATACGATTTGCATCCGGCCGACGCTTTACGCAACATCCGAACGTAGATAGACCGCATTATCCGTACCAGGAAGTACGATCTGTGTTGAAGACACTCCGTACAGCTCTTTTGCTACGAGAGCTGAAAACTGCCGTAAAAGCAGAGTTCGCCTCGGAACAGGTACGGAATGGCCCCCACCGGATACGGTGCGTACCCCCCATGATCGCAGGGGTACGCACCGTACCCCTGCGATCATGGGGGTACGTACTGTACCACGCGATCTTGGGGTGTACGCTGAGTGTACGGTGCGTACCCCATGTCCGCTCGAAGTACGGTGCGTACCCCCCATGATCGCAGGGGTACGGTGCGTACCCCTGCGATCATGGGGGTATGCACCGTACGGTGTGTATGTGAATCTGCGTATTTCCGTACGAATCGCCCTTACCTGACGTGGACCGATCGAATCGCGTCCTGATACCCCGGTCCGGATCGTACTCGTCGGGTCGTGCGGTGTGTGTACGAGTCGTACGGAGACAGCTCCGGATGCGAATTGTACGGATGAGAATTTTACCGGATCGGAATCGACCCCTTTGTGTCTATAGTATTTTGCGCTATTTTTGATTGCACAACCATTACTGTTACATACAATTGATTAATTATATTTCATTATAAATAATATTTGCACGTTAAATATTCGATTAAAATCATTACATTATGATGATTGACTCTGCTTAGGATGTGCCTTAAAGTACGAAAACAAATGAGATATTAACCCCACTAAACCAGGGTAATAGTTATAAAACAGCTTATAGGCTAATTTGATGTTTTTAGCAGCACACAATAAGTTTGAAGTGCCAAAAAAGCATACAACTGAAGTGTGGAAATTCTTTCTGAGCTCCAGCCTGAAAGAATATATCATGAAAGAATATTTAATACACTCTGAAAGTAGCCTTGGCAAAATAACTAAAACAAGGCTAAGTATTCTATCCATAGTTTGGCATAATCTGCACTGATTGCCCATTTTGTGTCTCCCTTGCCAGTTTGCAGTGGCTCTAAAAGGACGTGCAAGTTGTACTAAGGTCGCTACCCTCCTCATTTACTTTTCTTGCCCCCCCCCCTTTCCTATCTTTAACATTGTCTCTACTGGTTATTTGTTCAGCGCGCCTAATACCATTCTGGTATAACTGCACTATAGAAGAAAGTAAATAAAGGACTACAAGTAAATAAATTATGTCTCAGATCCAGTTCTAGCTCCCTTTAGTGTAGATGAGCATTCAAGGTCAGCTTTAAATGTGCATTGTCTGAATGGCTGTCATACTGGTTCTAGGAGCTTTGGGAAGCCGATTGCTGAATTCATCCACATTTCAGACAGCACATATTCAAACATTAAGAAGTAAAATGCTGCTCTACCTTATTAGTGTGTAGTTGTGTCTTCAGTTCCAGAGTACCAAATAGACAAAGTAGGCATCGGCAAATGGGCACTACTCCATTTAGGGGCCTGCGACAGTGGATCAAAATAATATTGATTTGATCTTGAAAGAAAATTACAATCAAGCTTTCTTAAATTGTTTCCAATTTATTTTTTGTTTTATAATTACTGTTAGTTTTGTGTAAAAAAAAGGTTTATTAAAAAAGTAGGTTGGTAAAACTAAAAACTTATTAGGAGATAATTTGCGAAGGGGTCTTGAAATTCGACTGCCTAGGGGCCTCCACAGGGTTTAATCCGGCACTGTGTGTCTTTGAAATAATAGTTTGAGCAACTAATGCTTTCTGGACATAAACAAATGCGCATAATGTACAGTCACACTGGAACTGTGACTTGAGAGAATGTATTCAGTTTTCTAGTTGCAAAAGTATTGCCAAACTTTTTAATTTGTTAAAGGAAGTGGTGTCCATGAGTATAGAACTATTTAAGACTGGCCGGGTGCCATTGTATTTATTTAAAATATCCTTGATACCAGAAAGAGATATCTATCCCACATACGTGGAATTGAAACGCCGGCACACCTGCAAAATAACTTGCTTGGCCAAGTGTTTTTGGCTGCTCTGCTTAGTTTGAGACTCTTCCTTCACATTCATTCCTATGGGATATATAGTATTTAGAGACGTGGTTGTACCGAACTTGTGGTCCTCTGGTCTTGAGATAGATATGAAGGTGATCTGGGTAAGAGTGCATGGCAAAGTAACAGTCACATAGCAGGGTGTGAGAGAATTTCAGTCAAAAACTGGACGGGGGTCATTGATGCTCAGCCCTAGCCTGTGGTTGCAAAGCACTTTTAAACCTTGCTGCAAATTTTAAATTACCTAAACACTATTTACTAAACAAAAGCTAATTAGAACACAATGTAGGTTTGCCAATCGCTATGAGAATATACGTTTTACTAAGTTCTGTTTTACACTACTATAAGTATTTTTGAAAGAGCTAACGCATTGGCTGCATGTGCGAGCAAACGGTTAGGGCATCTGGCCTTACAATGTACATCAAACATCAATACAGAGAAGCCTGACACTCAAAGTGTCAGAGATCTGAATTCGACTCTCCCTAAACAGAGAACAAACTCATTGATGATTTTTATGCTATGCCGTTAGGGCTCCCTCTACTGACTCAATTGTAAAAAATCATGTAAACGTTATAATGACCTCACTTTTCTAAACAAGCATTTTATGTTTTCCCATAACTATGTGAACTACATTAAAATGTAATATACGTTTAGAGCTGTTCCATTGCTTTCTGTCATTGAAATCAAGTTTACAGAAGTGCGTTATTTTGGAAGGCAACGTATGTTAATGTAGAACTATTTTGCCACTCAAAACAAGTTCAGCTTAGTAAAAAGTGCACGCAGAATATCTAACGGATTGCAGTACTAACACTGTTCACTGTCAAGCCAGCTCATGCTGTACCTTTTTCTGAAGCTTAAATCTACCAGAGATAAAGCATTGCGTCGGACCATACACTGCACAACAGACACTTTTTAAGAAATGTCTCAGACTAAGGCCCTCATTACACATGGCCCGTTTCAGTATGTGGTAACTCATGTTGAACCTCATACATTTTTAACATTTCATGTCGATAATTTTTGCATCCCCTAACAGACTACTCATAATGAGGGCGCTCGAAATGTTTTTTTTACGTACATATTTGTACTTTCTCCCACTCAAAGATCTGTTCCCCTCAAAGTATTGGACATGGAATTGAGCCTCTAAGCTATCCAGTCTCTTTAAGTGTTTTGTAGGGTTGCAAATGTTTGGTTGACTCTTTGAGAGAGGCCCGAGGCTGAAGTGATGGCTCAGTTTCTGAGAGAGGTTTGTGGAGTAGCTTCTCTAGATAAGGCAATGCAAACTGACAGATTCCGTCTTCAAACAACTGCATGTGATGCATTGTGTTTAACATGCATGTTTATGACACCTGTAAACGTACACAAACATCCCTTATAGATGTTTTTTTCATAATTATAAAAAAAAGCATAAACAGATGACCCACTGCTTATCAAGCCACAGATGTTATGGCGGCGGTTGTGGCTTCTTTTCTACCAAGATGCAAGCGAACCCACACATATTTCTTGTGTGGATGCAGGACAGCTTGACATTAGCTGTCACTAGTAGTTTTCATTTATTTTCTGACTGATATTCAAATTTAAGTAATATGTTTCTTCCAAGGACAGGGTAACGTTTCAGTTCTGTTTTTGAACACAATCTTCTATTAAGGATCTGAATGAGATTAAAAGCGTTTTTATGAATTGTTTTCTAGTATTATTTATTATAAACAGAAAAACAGTGTACAGAAAATGAAGTCTTATGTGGCTGCAACCTCTCCCTTGCTCTATACTAGGTTATCCAATATAGGTTCAGGAGGGCCGTCTCTATGCGAGGTTTTCAGGATAACCAAAATATAAAATACTTCCACTAACTTTCACTGTGAGAAAATGGATCTTATGTGGATATCCTCAACATCTCACAGAACCTACCCTCAGAAAATCAATATTAGACATCCATGCTCCCAGCCCACCTCATCATAATTCTACATGTGGATTACATTTTTTGGCTCAAATACATACAGCAATGTAAGATGGTATGGCATTTGCATTCATAATAAAATTTATTTGCATTTTCTGACGTAAATATGTGCAATAAGTGTAACTCAGTCTAATGCCTATGTCGGCAAAAGTAGGAACAAGCCAATAGGTCACGAATGTAACGCAGTTGCACTTGTCTATTGGATTTGCCAATGCTTTTTTTATTAACAATTGGCTGCTCAGCATGCACACACACAAACAGCCAACTTGAAACGTTTTTTCTTAAAGCTAATGAAAAAGTATTCAAAGAGGGTTGCTGTGTGTGTGCGCACCTGTGTGTGTATGCACGGCAACCATCTTTAATGACCTTTTTTATTGCTTCAAGAAAGCTATTCTAAGATGGCCCCATATATGCATGCATAGCAGCCATCATGGAATATTTTTTCTTTAAGCAAAATATAAAGTATTCCAAGATGCATGTAAAGCAAGCTCATAAATGCAGATGCACAGGTAGCCATCTTGGAATGGTTTGAAAGACTTTCAAATATGGCCATTCACAGATACAGTGGCTTCTGACAGATAGAGCAAAGGGGTATGGTAGGAAAATATTTCAATGAAAAGAGAGGGAAGCAGGAAAGGAAGTGGGAGCAAAGGACACAAGGAAAGACAGAGAGGGAAAGAAAAGCCTCCTTCATGCGCTGCAATGCAAAGTCCTATCACCAACAATGGAAGGATACAATTGATTAAATGTAAAGACAGTGAGGCCGAAATGTCCTTAGTTGGGGCAAACACTAGAATATGGAGGAAAGTAATTGAATCATCAGCAGGAGGGAAGTGAAACAGACAAGAAAGCCATTGAGAAGAGGGTTGATGCAAAACCCATTCTAAATCTATATTAGATGAAATCGGCTTGTTGTTAATAGACAACCTAAGCTGTCTGTTTTTCAGACCTACAAATATGTGAGTTTTGAAAGACAACATCCTCCTGGCCTACTTGCAGATATATCCCCGCTATGTAATGTATATGGTTCGGTACTCCTAGCAAAAATAGGAAATGCCCTAAACTGGAGCTGGGCACCATGGCAGTAATACAGATGGCATGTCAGCAGGATGAACAGAGACTATCAAAGCAGACCAAAGGTTGTAATTAGAAGCCAATCTTAAAAATAAGTTATTTCTGGAACGTAAGGCTGTGAGATAAAAAAAAAAAAAGGAAATCAAATGTATAAAACATTCACCCTGAGCACACTTTTAGTCTTTATATAGTTCAAAATGTCCAACAAATTCTTGATGAAAGTTCAAATTCTTTATTCAAAAATATTGTGTCTCCAATGCAGCCAAGTTGGATTTTCAAAACATAGCTTGATCTTGGGTTTTATGTGCAGAAAGACAGCCAACATGCGTTTCGTCGTGCAGTATAATGCAAAATGACTTCTTCAGGGCTGTAATCCCAAGAAAAGCAAAAATTACTACTATATTTGCAAAATTAAATCTGTAGAGAAGAAAAATCAAAACTCAAGTAATAAGCAGAAAGCCACCACCATCACCAACTTGTGAAAACATCTCATGAGAAATAAATAAGAGATCACCACGTCTGTGCTTGGATGAGAGCAGAGTTGTCTGACCCCTATCACCAAGGCAACATAACAAACAAGGTTTAATCACCTTTTAATCCAAATCTGCCTGCTCATAACCTTCCTGAAAATTCCATTCTGTAGGATTCCCCGGTTGTCAAGAACAAAACTCCAAAGTCCTATCTGTGTAAATAACCCATATTTATAAGGTAATTTCAACATGTATACAGGCTAATTCATACTCATAATCCATAACATATTATTAACTAAATGAATTACTCAATTCACCTTAAAACTCGCCAAATCCTTCTTTGCAAGTTTGTAAACTCCTAATAAACTGTATCTCAAATATGCCTGTACAAAGACTGTGATGCTGAATCTATCAAACAAAAATACCCAGTAATAGGTTTATACGTAGGACAATTGCCCAATTTCTATTATCTTAAATCCAAATTCAAAAGGCACACAAGAAGTCTCACCTAAATTTTGATAAATTAGTAGCAATGTTCGATAAACGATCCGCGTTTGAGTCAAACAAAGTTCAAATACATTATGTACAATAGGGAAATCCCTAGTTCGTGACCTAGGGAAACCACATAAAACACCTATTAAGCAACATGTCACAATCAGAAGTCTATTTAGTCCACATTGATAATAGTCAAACGTATTCTTAGTCCCCTTTATATTAGCACTAAGATTGATAGTATCGTAGAGTGTAAAAAAGTACTCCACATGTCACCCAACATTAGCAGCGGGACATTCACCTACCCCAAAAAGTAAGCAACACAAATAAATGTAACGTTCTCCAACTAATAGTCCCACATGAATCCCTCTAAAACTGACACGTAAGGGTTTTCTATCTCGTAATTACAGCGGATTACCGAGTCCCGATAGTCCAATATTCTCGGTGGCGTGTACCTTGGGCGCCATTTTATCTCTGTAAAAATACGCTTGTGCAGCGTTAACGTCTTCTATCTCTATGACGTACGTAAAGTTTAAGCGCAATGTTGGAGTGATATATTACTCCACCAAAATTTCTGGTACCTTAATATAAATGACTAAAAGTATACTGACTGCAGTATTAAATCACTAGTTAGACTGATATTCAAATATTAGAACAGTGTTTGACGTTTAATTAATCGGTACTTGATTACGTCAAACTCGTACTCCACAAAATGAAACTAAAGTTTCGAGAGGCCCGTACTTCCGGCAAAATGTATCACAAACACCCAAATATCCTTCATGAGATTATCGATTAAAACAGCACTAATTCAAACGTATCAAACTAGGCAAGTTATTAGTTTGATCTGTTTATCCAGAGCATATTTATAGTTAAACCCCCATATCTCTAACGAAACGTTCCTAAAGTCTGTTTATCATCATATGTCAAATGATCAGTATATAGTGTATTCCACTAGCAGGCTCTCCTTATAGCAAACTATATCGAAAGTCCTAGTACCTAGGTTCTAGTATGATAGCAACTATTCTGATTCCAAGTAGTCCATATAAACTAAATATACATGCCGTAAAAAATGGACCTCTCTAAGCACAGAAAGTGTCAAGGAAAACCATGTATCAATTATAAATATTGTATGTTCCCTAAGTCATGAGCACCTAATAAACACTCTTATAATCTCAAAAGTTAACCCATAATATAAGACTAGAGCTCAACAGGAAAAGAGAAAGAAGAGAATAAAGTGTCAAATGGTACTGGCAATGTCCTCGAATATAGAAGTTAATAGAGTAAATTAGTAAGCGGATAGTAAATCGGATCCCATATTCAAATAGTGATTAAACCAGGCAGAGGTCTTACAGCATTGAAGAAATCTCACTGTACCATCCTGTAAATACATATGCATAATTTCTGTAATAACAGTATTAACAAAATTCTATCGCAGTAACCTATATTCACATACATTATACTCCACATACCATTGTAATAATGCAACCATGTTCTCAATATAGATAGTATAAAGTAACAAACACGTAACTGGTTTAAAAACAAAAGTTAGTAATCCTCAATTTTGGACAGCAAACAAAAGCTACAGATACCAACATTCATATGAGTATATTCATTCACTGTACATCATTAGATCAATTATGGTAAACATAGGGGAAACATAAGGTATCCAGTAATCATAGTGTATACAGTAATTACATGACCTATTACCTGTTAAGACCCTAATGCTTCCTACATGCAGATGTACTGCTAACATCTTAACATAGCCATGTACAGCATAGGTCAACAATGAGTTATTGGCCTAAAAAGTATTGTAATCCACTATCAATATTTAAGCATAGTTCAACTGCCTTTAAATTCATGATACATAACACCTTGTTGCGTCTAAGTGTTAGTTCACGATTTCCTCCTCGTATGTCAAGTCTCACATGCTCTATTCCATGAAAACTGAATTTGTGATCCACTTTGTTTCCATGATTCTGTATCGAGTGTGCAACTATGTGGTATCTGGTAGCCCCATTCCTGAGTGCTCTAAAGTGCTCAGCCATTCTGTCTCATAATCGTCTAATTGTACTTCCTATCTAAATTTTCTGTCAGGTACAGACGATAATGTAAATTACAAAAGTGGTATCACAATTGATAAACATATACATTTTAAAGTTTCCTGTATTATAATTAAAATGTGTTACCTTGGTAATAGCCCAACGGCATGAGCTGCAACATCCACACTTGTGAAAACCTTTAATTTGTTCGCTCAGCCAATTTGCATTAGCTGGTGTTCTGAGATAACTGGGGCTAACTATGTTAGCTAACGTTATACCTTTCTGGAATGTAATACTGGGTTTCATAGTCAAATAGGGCATAACCGACTTGTCAGTTCTCAGTAAATACCAATGTTTTTTAAGTATCCTGTATGGTGTATTACTATCACAATTAAGACCAGATTTATAGCCAGAGGTTATGACAGAGGTGTTGTTGAGAAGGCGACCAACAAAGCACATAAACTGCACAGAGATGACACCCTAAAAACAGTGGGAAAGACGAGTCAGACTGTTGGCAGTGACAAAATCAGACTGGTGACAATTACAGTTGTGATAGTAATAAACTATACAGGATACAAAACATTGGTATTCACTGAGAACTGACAAGTCGATAATGCCCTATTTGACTATGACACCCAGTGTAAAATTCAGGAAAGGTCTAACGTAGAAGATGAAAGTCAGAGGAGCGCCGTCGCGCCCCCCCCCCCTGCCAAAATGTGCCCAGGGGCCTGGGACCCCATCCCCAGGCCCGAAGAAGTGAAATTGGGGAGCGCCGTTGCATTCCTCGTGAAGATGTGCCCAGTGGCCCGGGACCCCATCCCCAGGCCCAGAAGAAGAAGAGAAGTCAGGGTGCCATCACGCTCCCCACCCCATGAAGAGGAAGAGGGGGCCTGAGACCCCATCTCCGGGCCCCCGAAGCGGTGAGAGGCAGAGGTGGGAGTGCCGCTGAACTCCCCCGAGGCCAGCGGGAGCCACGCTGGCCTCCGTGTCTGCCCGCCGGAGCTGGCAGACCAGAACTGCAGGGCCAGCCCTCACGGCAGCACGCGAGGGTGCTGGCCGAGCAGGGAGCCGGCGGGGGCAGTGGGGGGGGTGGGCTCCTTGGACTCCCCTCCAACTCTCAGCCTAAACCGGAATGAACTCTGGTTCAAGGAGCATATCTGTGCAGGATAGGCCGGCTAACGCGGTACTTGTCCCAGGACCGCGAAATAATTTTCGAAAAATGTTGAACCTCATGCAAGCGTGAAGGCTTAATAATCCGGTTCCCAACTGCTTACATAGACGTCCCGGAAACGTGATTTTTGCCCCTTGTGAGAAGCATAAAAGGTGCATTGTGTCAAGCTCAGGTTACACCATGCTTTTAGCTCTGATGAAAATCCCTTAAATTGTGATTCGGGATTGGAAACGCGTTGGCAACTTTCATTCTTTTTTGCCACAAAGGGTATTCATAAAAAAGTTTGGATCTCTGGAGAGGGCTCCTAGAAGTACCCCACAGAGTAGTACTTATCCCATGTGGCGGCAGTTCCCTTTTTCTGCCAAATTGTAGGGCCTTTTGGAACTGCGTTGGTTTCATACTAAGATCTTGCTGGTGTAATTTTTGCATAATTTGTACAAATTTTGTGTATTATTCATGAATGTCCAGTATTTTTATATCACAACATTTTTGTTTTGAAGCACTTTATATGTATCACAGTTGTTTTGTATTTGAGAGTGTATTTAACTCTGACATGTGTCAAATGGTTATACAAATGAGTCAAACATGATAAAAAAGATCTGATTAAGATACTTAAAGCTTAAGAACTGATTAGTCTGAGTTTTGGCTCGCTTAAATAAATAGCGGTTCAAAAATCGATTGCCAGGGTATTTCCCTTCTTTTTGATAACTGTACTCAGACGTCCATACCTGGCGTCTACTGGATGAAACCCTTCTTTTTCCTCCAACAGAGAAGTCATGCGGCGGTCCGGGCTGGGACCGGGCCCTGAAAGAACAGAGTGGGCGGCCAGGGTCCCAGGTGGGACCGGGCCCCCGAAAATGCACATGAGCGGCCAGGGGTGGGCTCCATGAGCCTTAGCACTTACCTGGGGGTCCGGGTGGGACCGGACCTTCCAACGGGAAGCCAAAGCAGCCGGAGGCCCACATCACGGCTCTCCCTGGAGCAGCGGGAGAGCCGCTGCTCAGAAAGGCAAAAGGGCCCATAATGCCGTGCAGGCCTGGACCGGCCTGCAAGGGAAAGTTAGCTTTTCTCTGCTTGTGGTGGCCCCAGGAGAACGGGGTCACCACCACACGGGTGTAAAGGTGCCGGGAGAGCTGCTGGAGAAGCGCAGTTTCCCCCCAGCACGAAGAAAAGTCCCACCTTAGGTGTCCTGGGGGCTTCCAAGAAATAACCCCTCAAGGGCTCAGCCAGCATTTTAACACCTTCTGGACTGGAACTTTTGTTCTACTGCTGAGGGTGTATGGAGAAATGCATCAAGGAGTGAAAGGATGAGTTGGGGATGTCTGGAGAAGGGCATCCCTGGAGATGCAGAGGTGTAATTGTACCCTTAGTGCATTTACTAATGTTATTTCTTTTAAGGGACCAAAGTCACAGGTGTAATGTGAAGTGCCTGTGTAAGGTGATGTCATAAGCAAAGGGGGGTTATGTTGCCAGACATTCCTGCTAGAGTGTTTGGCTGTATATGCGTAATCCTGTGATTTCATCTGTGATGGCTTTAGGGGCTGTAATTGCAATGCATTCTAATGATCCACAAATGTGATGAGTACTGTCAATCTAAAGTGATGCTTAACCATGTAGTCTTGCGGCTGCGCTTATGTGAAGAATCCAGGTGCTAGCCCTTAAGATGTAGAGGTGTATACTTCATGGTCAATGGGAAATGCTTAGACAGGGTTGTGTGTCACCAAGGCAGGGTTACCTATTTTAAATGCTTGTTGGGATAATGGGAGGGGTCGCCAATGGTATGGTGCCAGTGCGCAGGGCCCTCGCTCTAGGTTATGTTCAACTAACTGCATTTGGGGGCAGGATGATGTGCAAACATGGGAGGGGTGGTACAAGACTCCACCCCTCTGTGAGAGGGGTGGAGATGTTATGAAATGTCACAAAGTAATTCCAACAGCTTATGTATATTTGTAAATTGGTGCATAGTATTGAGTAGTGTGTGTGTTTAATAAATGTACTCTTACTTTTATAAAGAAAAGTACAGACTGGACAATCGATTATTGAGTTTTAATTCTGCGCACCTGCAAATGGTGATTACTAGCCCACACCACCTCCCCCGAGTAAGCCTCGGACTGCTCTGCAACGCTACCCTCTGAGAGTCAGGCGCTACAATTGGATGTTTTGGTTCCCAGTGAAGGACAAATGTAGTCATGTTATTTGTGCAGGCCTCACAGATACTGCCTCATTTTCCAACAATTACTTACTCTACCTTTCTGTGGTTAAAGTAGAGATTGCTGGTCGGCTGATTTCAATATGACTTTAGGATTACTAATTTGGTGTG
This sequence comes from Lissotriton helveticus, assembly GCF_964261635.1. Lineage (NCBI taxonomy): Eukaryota > Metazoa > Chordata > Amphibia > Caudata > Salamandridae > Lissotriton > Lissotriton helveticus. The sequence continues at coordinate 20,127,721 of NC_136062.1, forward strand.
CGACTATAGGGTTGCTGTGATTTAAAGCGCCAGTATGTTTAAAGGTTATTGAACCAAGAAGATGTACAATTAAGATGTGATTTGATTAGAGTATACTGTTTGTGGAGGCTTTTTATTGATGTTATACTTGAGATGGGTTTATCATTTGTTGAGATTCACATGTGGTGCTTGCAGAGACATGTTAAAATATAAATAAATTTTTTTGAAAGGGGACTCGAATATATAGAGATACAGTTGTTTTAAATAGTAACAATCTCCTTCGTACCTCGGTTGAACAACAAACTATAAATATATCCATGTGGACATTTTGCATGCGCACTTTCCTTAGTTGCTTTATTTTAATTTTATTTTGGAGTATATATGACTGTTAACCCAAAAAATGGATGATTGGTGGTGTTACATGGTTTCGGTCAATCCCGAATTGCACTGGATATACTAGTTGTCATCTTGGCTATGAAAAATAATACGATCTCTATAGGGGTTTTAGTAAATGAATTGCTGTTTTCTTTTAAAATTGCTTCTTAACGGTTACTCCAATGTGGTAAGAAGAACTTTATATGTGTAAGAGCCTTTGGAAATGAAATGGATGCACAAGTCTTGTGTATAAAGAGTAAACAGTTTATGAGAATTTAAAGGCTTACAAAATACCTGTACTTGTTATCTTATTTCTCCAGTCTAGTCTTCTACTATTTGCAGTCTGTATATAGTAAGCGGTATCCCGGTCATAAATTCATGTTTTAATATTTTGTAAATATTCATGTATTTATATAATATGTCTTTGTCATGATTTCTTGAACAAAACACGTTGGCTACAGCAAAAAATTGGTCCATGTTATAATGAATGTAAAGAAGTTCATGAAATAAGCATTACCGTTTTATATTTCACATTGAATCATCGTGTGAATGCAGTAGGGCTTCTACGTTTGCCTATATGTTCTTATGATGGTTTCTCTTTAAACGTGGATCTGATTGATATATCATATATAGAGTGCTGAATCATATTCTTGATAGCTTTGAAATAGACAAATGTTTTAGTCTTATGTCGGGGGACGGTGGTGGTAGGTCCCTGGTTTCATGAACTCTTTAATACTTTATGTAATCCTCTTGCTACTTATAATTACTACTCTATATGTGCTTCTGATTGCTAGTTCCTCTGCGACCAGATAGGGAGTTATCTGTTTAGTTATGTATTCTCTCTTGGTTGACATATTTGTTATTCTACTTGTCTACAAGTGTTATCACGGAGTGTGTCATCAATCCTCTTTTCTTTCCGCTGTAAGCAAGAGAGCCTACTATTAAATAGAAAATACATATTTAGAGGCTATTAAGGCAACAGGGGCTGCCCTGAAAAGAAGTACTATTTAGCCTTTGAGGGTTAATTGATTTTTGAATATCAGCCCCCACATGAATTGCTAGAAGGAGAGAAGGCACTACACGAGTAGCAAAACACCATAAAAAATTAGAAATTCATGTTATTACCAAACCAAGTTTGGTCATCGAAAGACACAAGTTTTTCACCAGCTTGAGTTGTCAGAATGAGTCGTAGATGCATAAGTGTCTGCCATGCGCATAATGGTGGTATGATGCTAATTTAAACACTTTACCACACAATTGATAAAAACACAAATTGTTGTAAAATGTGGAAAAAAGTATGTACAACAGCAACTTTTGCCTTGGAAAATTCATCCTTAAGTGCAACTGTTCACGCGGTTAAAAGTATGAAATAGTCATTGTCATCATCTAGAGAGTTAGACAAGAAGGAGGGTGGTACCATATAGGCAAATGTGAACAAAAAAGTTTCTACAACAGATAAAGAAATGTGTCAAACTCTATAAGTGGAGCATTTTGTTTAAACAAAAAATGTGCTTTGAACGTAGATGCTCTTCATACACTTCAGGGGGATTTTAGTGGCTGGCAAGTAATGCTACTTGTAAAAAATGTGGAAAGGCCTAGCATTTTGCAAAGTTCTGGTAAAATCGAAAACAAGGGGTCAACAAAGTCGATGAAAACCATGAGGAAGAGTATGCGACTGAATGAAAAGGTATAATCTTGGTGGGTAGTGGTAATAAATGAGAACGGAATCACCTATATACAAACAGAGCAATGGATGGGTGTCTCTTTAATGTATTGGTTGACTCTGGCACATGCTTCACTATGATTACCAAGGAATTCTTTAATCAACACTGGGACAACAAGAAGCTGGAGTCTCCTGACTAAGTGCCTATTCCATATGAAGGGCACAGTGTAGAGCTACTGGGATATTTCAAAACCATACTGAAGTTTAAAAAGAGCGATATACAAAGGAATGTTTTTGTGGCGAAAAAAGGGTTGTTCGGGTTGGCTCTTAAACTGGGGCTGAAGAGCAAACTTTCCTGGTGGGAGCCTGTGAAAGTGGAGGGTGCTGTAAGTTAGTTGAAAAATTCAAAGAGGTGTTTAGAAATAAATGAAGGAGATTAATGGGTATCAACATAAGATGGACGTCAAAGAGAATGCAGGTCTGGTAAAACATAATATGGGAAGAGTGCTTCATTGTCTGATGCATTAAAGAAAATGTGTGCTGATGGGGTAATTGGGCCCCTTTAGTCATCATTGAGGTTACCCCCATTGGTTATAATGTAAAAAGGAAAGGTTGAGACTACTAAGTGGTTTAGCAAAATTGAAATGGCATCTGTCAATCATCAGGCTGGAATTAGATGGGGGCGTGGCCAAGCACGCAATGGCGGAGGTCGCAATAGGGTAGAGCTCCGTGCTAAGCTCCCCTTCCCTGGGCCGATTCTCCGCCAAATTTAATCGTAGCCGCCCGAAATTGCAGGCGGACCTTCCCGAAGCAGTGTTCGGCATTCTAGCCAACTTTGCTGTCAAAGACCCGGCGCGGTCCACACCGGCCTTTCCTGCGGCCCTCCTGCGAGACCTGCTGCTTCCCAGCCGGCGGGGAGATCACGAGAGGGCGCAGCTCAGGCCCAGCGCCTAGGTCTCAACATGCAGCCCCCACTCTAGCCTGCACGGCCTTCCGGCCTGCCGCCACCGAGCCATAGACGCCCTCTAACAACCCTGACCCCCACTCCACCTTGCTGCTGGACACCTGCGGGGAACCCGGCCTGGGAAAGGAGCGGACACCCGTCCCGCAAACCACGGCCGCCACACTACTGATGATCCGGGCATGAGGCGCGACTACTTGGCTGCCTGACGATGCGCCCAGTGACGACGCGACCCTCGAGTCATTACCGACGAATCACCGAAAGGGTGGGAGAGCCGGTCGACAGGGCCCCTCCTTCGGCCTAGCCGAGAGACCGGAATCACCCGGTGAGACCCCTCCACACACGCCTGCGTTGCCGCGGCAGGCGGCAAATACTGCTGAGAGCCCGCGACAGACACCGGGGCCCACGCAGAGGAACCGTCGAGAACCTCCTGGAGCTGCTCGCTCACTGTGAAATGCGCACTCTACTGGTGAAGACGCTGCCCGGATCCACGTACTGAACGTCACGGAACTGTTTTCGGCATTCTAGCCGTTTTTTGTGCCAAAGACCCGAACCTGTCCGCTCCGTGCCGGACCCTCTTACAGGCCTCTTGCGGGGCTGGCTGCTGCCCGACCGGCGGGGGAGCTCACGGGAGGCCGCGGCTTGGGCCTGGCACTGGGCCTCAACGTGCGACCTCCAGACTGGCTTGCTCTATCTCCCTGCCCATTGGACTCAGGACCTGAGAGCTCACGCACCGCTCCAGCCCCGGTTCTCCGTTGCACCTGGAACAACGCGGAGATCCTGCTTCGGAGCGAAGCGAGGACCAGTTCGGCGGATCTCACCCGCCTCAACCGACGGTGTAGCTGCTGGCTGCCTGATCCCCCACCCAGCGACAACGTGACCCCTGAGGTGCTGCTGGCGGTGCCAGGTGAGCGGGATCCCCCCTTCGTGCCTAACCGAGCGTCCGTGACCGGCCGACGAGGCTCCTCCCCCGCGCATACACGGTGTTGCTGCGAGTGGCGGCTGCCACTGAGAGCCTGGAGTAGGCGCCGGGACCTGCACGTGGGAGGCGCTGAGACTCCACTGGAGCCTTACATTCATTCTGTGCGCGCATTCCACCGGGGGGGACGTTACCTGACTTAGACTACTGCTGACTCCCCCCGGGCCCTTCACGTCCGGCTGACCGGTGAGGCCCCGATGTGAGCTGAACGACGGCGCCTTTGCCGGAGGATTGGGGTCACCGAGAGCATGTGAGGCATTGGACGGGGATCCGGGGCCTGGTGGAAAAGGGGAGGCCGCACACAAACGGAGAGGCCTCGCACTGCAGATTTTCACAACCGGAGAGGCCTGGCCCTCTTGCGATACGCGGAGGATCGACGACATCCACAGCCCCGTGCCTCTAGATCCTTCAACACGCACGCTACGGCACTCTACCTGTCCTGCCCGCCCTGGAAACCCTGTGTCTTTTGCGAGCAGAGGATCGCCTGCTACCACACGGCCAGCTACCTACAGTGAGTACATGCCTGCTCCAGACTGTTGACCGGCGACTACTCCGTCATACTACCACTTCAACTCACTCTGCGACCTGGAACGCACGACGCGTGAGATGCCGACCGGCCAACCGCGTGGTAACCGGCGCAAGCACAGGCCACACTTCCAATTACAGACGTTGCCTGAATCGCACACCAGACGAAGTGTTACCCTTCTGCCACTTAAACTGAACTGTTAGCCACGTAACCCTGCACATGTCCGGAGGAGTAAGGACCCGCACTGGGACTGGAGGTGCCCCGCCAAAGGGAAAAACTGACAAATCACTGAGCAAGATGGCCGCCGATCAAGTGACCACGAGACTGGACAGCGTGCTAGCGGCTATGGAGCGCATGGAGCAGTCGCTCCAACTGACCAGAACATCCCTAGAGTCCAAAATAGACAGTGTCGCCATAGATCTCACCCACCTGAGAGACGACCACAGGAAACTGGCTGATCGGACCAAGTCTCTGGAGGGAACAGTGAAGGAAATCTAACCCAAAGTCACCCAGACGGATAAGCAAGTACAGGACCTCCTGAACAGAGTGGAATTCCTGGAGGACCCCGCTGAGGACGCGGAAGGGAGGGCGAGACGCAATAACATCAGGCTCGTGGGGGTCCCGGAAAAATGGGAGGGAAATCATCCTGCCCAACGTGTGGAGGACTGGCTCAGAAACATACTGCCTGAAGGCACGCTTTCGCCCTACTTCGTAGTGGAGCGGGCGCACCGAGTACCTACGAGGCCCCACACCACAGGCACTAACCCGAGGCCGCTACTCTTCAAGATACTGAATTATAGAGACAGAGACACGGTACTGAGAGAAACCAGACGGCTTGGAGACATTCGTATAGACAATGCTACAATAATGTTTTTCCCGGACTATACTGTCCAAGTGCAACGTCAAAGGCACAATTTCTTACACGTGAAACGGCGACTCCGCGCTGCAGGCCTTAAGTATTCCCTACTCTTCCCTGCAAAACTGAGAGTGGTGGCACGGGACAAGACCTACTTCTTTAACACTCCTGAGGAGGTCGGTGAGTGGCTGGATGGCGGTACAGACACGGAACCCAGACAGGCACAGAGTTATGAGGCGAGGCCGCGATCACGCAGACCGTGGCGCCGCCGCAGGAACAGAGACCAGCAGACCCAACGCCCAGAGGAAGTGTCACGACACTCTCCGCCGGCAGACCAAATGATCCAGGAACAGCAAGATGCGCTCCGGAGAGTCTCCCAATTGAGTAATTCGCCATCATCGGAAGTTATCCAGGACGACGGCCCACAGACAATTTCAAGCGATGAGGACGCTATTTACGGGATACCGGACTCCCAGGTATCCGTGGATCTGCCAGACATCACACCGCAGACGGCAGACTTGCTCCACTGAATACAAACGAGTACTACTAACGGACCCTATCGGGGTGGCGGAGACGGAGCCGGGGTCGAGATGGCTGCTGGACGCTGTGAGTGCAGGTCATCGGCCGGGACGCCTCCTGCCGCCCCGGTGATGGATGGAGTGATCTTACTACAGTGGGTATTCCTCCCAGCCACATGGACACTGTGAAGGTAAGGTGGTGGTGGGAACACGCTGCAATTTTTCCCCCCCTCTCCTCCATACCCGCTGTCCTTCCCATCTTGAGACTTTCGTCTATCGAGGTGTTGGAGAGCGAGGACTACTTTCACTCCCTCTGCATGATTACCCGAACGGGAGACCACGCTGCACGGAGCTGCGTTGATTCCCCGAACAATAACTTTGGCTACATGGCGCAAACGGCATATGGCCCAGGGAAGGACCAATGATCCCCTTCCCTTCTTTGACTCCATAAACCGCCAAGACTGTGTTTAGCACACGATCCCCCTAGACTTGAATAATGATCTTTTGCCTCTTCGGTGTGTTTGGACGGCGACATGTTACGTAGCCGACCTTATGGTATTTGTTACTGTTTTGCATTGTTTGACCGTTATGTTTCTTACCCCACCCTTGCCCTCGGAGAATTGCCTAACCTATTCCCTCATGAGCAGGTGCCTGTGTTTGATCTGAACGGGTGGGGAGGACTGGGGAGCCTATGGAGGCCCACACCTAGGAGGCGGATGGTGGGTGGGGCGGGTACTCCTTGCCGACACTGTGAGTATGGCTGAGATCAGGATATGCACATGGAATGTAAGAGGCATGCACACACCATCGAGACGCTACCAAATCTATTCCTACTTGAAACGTCACAAATTTCACATAGCATTATTGCAGGGAACGCACTTGAATGGGACTGAGATACACGCACTGCGCCGCAGATGGCGCGGACAGCTTTACGCCACCAAGTATTCCTCCTTTGCTCGTGGGGCACTCATATGGATCCGGCCGGGCACCCCGTGGGCGGTCATGGACACACAGATTGACTCAGAGGGTAGGTACGTGATTGCCCGGGGCAGACTTGATGGACGCCCTGTGGTGATTGCCTCTATATACTCTCCTAACACTGACCAGGGTAAATTCTTTGATGGGCTCTCCACCAAACTGGCGCCCTGGCATGGGATCCCATGGATTCTTGGGGGCGACTACAACTGCATCCTGGATGTCACACTAGACAGATCATCCGCACCCACGGCCACTGCCCAGACACACACCACCACGAAAACTCTCCTCAATTGGGCCATGCGATGGGACCTCCGGGATGCACGGCGATCACGCAACCCCACATCACGGACGTATTCCTACTGGTCAGGGGCGCATGCACTACATGTCAGATTAGACAGATACATGATCTCTACTGAACTTCTCCCGTTGGTCAAAGACACGCAATATATGGGCCGCACGCACTCGGATCACAACCCCCACACACTAGTGATTGCTTGGGAGAACCCACACCCGCCTATCCCCACTTGGCGCCTCCAACCAGACCTCTTGCTAGATGCGACCTTCCGTGACTCCCTGCTCACGCAAACGGCCCAATACTTTGAACTCAATGCTGGCACGGCGTCCTCCCCCCAGATCGAATGGGACGCCTTTAAGGTGGTGACCCGGGGACTTTGTTTAGGGACACAGGGACACATAAGGCGACAACTTGAAAGTGATCTGACGCGACTGGAGACTGAGCTGCTAGACCTCGAGCGCACTGCGGAGGGGGATGCGGGCACTCGGTTGACGGAGGCGACGGCAGAACATAGTCGCCTCTTAGAACGCTTACGCACCATCAACTTCGCAGCGCACTCTGCCCGCATGCATCGACAGGGTGACAGGCCTGGCAAGCTGTTAAACTGGCTGATTGCACGAGAGAATCGTTCGTCCTCCATCCCGGCGATTCGGGCAGAGGGAGGTGGTTTACTTTACACCCAACGCCAAATACACGAGGCATTTACCGGTCACTACTCAGGGCTGTACCGTTCCCGATTGCGCACCTCGATATCTGACATAGCCGAATATCTCTTGCCCATACCTCTGCCCGCCTTAACGGCTGAGCAGCAGGACGACCTTGGAGCACCGCTGGACCCCGAGGAACTCCGCGACACCATATTTAATCTCTCGAACGGCAAATCTCCGGGACCGGATGGCTTACCAGCCGAATTTTACAAGGCCGCCTCGGACATCCTTATTCCCCAGCTGGTGAAAATGTACACTGCGGCGACAGACGATTTGTCCTTGCCCCCGACGCTTAATGAGGCTACCCTCGTGTCTCTGCTCAAACCCGACAGAGATAGCGAGCGGATGGGGTCCTACCGCCCCTTAGCCCTCCTCAACACGGACTATAAAATACTCGCCTCCACGCTTGCCCGTAGACTGGCCCCTATGGTACCCACACTGGTACACCACGACCAGAACGGGTTTGTACCAACACGCCACACTTCCCATAACATCCGCCGCCTATTCCGAATACAGGAGTATGCCACACAACAGTGGCCGCGCGCTGGTTGCCTGGTACTGGATCTGGAGAAGGCGTTTGATTCAGTGGAATGGCCCTATCTGCGAGCAGTCATGGACAAATTTGAGCTGGGGGACGACTATGTGACCATGGTTGGCCTCTTGTACCGCAGACCTACAGTCCGCGTCCGCACTGGTGCTCTACTATCTGACCCTATACTTGTACAGAGAGGCACCAGACAGGGCTGCCCCCTGTCGCCCTTGTTGTTCTCCCTAGCTGTGGAACCTCCTGGCCGTGACACTCAGATCTCGAGGGGCGGAGTGGGGTATACCGATGGTGGATGGCCTACATGCGGTGTCATTATATGCTGATGATCTCGTCCTGTATGTAAAAGACCTCAGTGATGTTCCGGCGTCCCTCACTGACATTTTCGGCACCTTTGAGGATATGTCAGGTTTGAAAGTAAACTGGGCCAAATCAGGGGCCTACTCCTTTGACCCGAATACTCCAGAGAGTGAGATACGCATCGGAGGTGTGAGACTACAGTGGTATCCCACGACATTCAGGTACCTGGGGATTCACATTTACCGTGACCCTGCAGATATACTGGACGGGAATCTGCTGCGGGCGATTGCATCCATCCGATCACAGGTTGGGTTCTGGAAAACACTGCCGCTGAACGTTCCTAGCCGCGTGGCCCTGACGAAAATGATCGTCCTGCCCCGACTACTATACTACTTTGCTAATATTCCAACATATGTCCCCAATCGGGTGTTTCGAGACCTCGAAGCCCTATTGCGCGATCTGATCTGGAACAAGGGCCGGCCACGCATCGCTCTGGCGAAATTATATATGTCAACTGAAGCGGGGGGACTAGCTGTTCCCAATCTGGAACTATATTATCTGGCAGCGCAAATGCAGTGGGTGTCAGGATGGCTAGGCGGTAAGGACTTGGGAGACACGGCCACGGACGCCGCTGTCTGGACCCAGTTACAGGTCCAAGTGTTGTTTCACCCGCTGACCCGGACTCCGCGCCCGTCACAACTACATCTTGCGGTAGCGCGCAGATGCTTCCTCCGCTGCCTACCCCTAACGCGGGCGATAACACCATATGCCCCGATACTCCCTCTAGTGGGTACCCCGACAGCGGCAGGGACGTTGACGGCTGTGAAGCTTGACAGCTGGACCGCGGCGGGAGTGGAAACATTGGGGGATCTATACTCCGACGGCGCCCTTCTCCCCTTTGCCACCCTCGCGGATGACACAAGTTCCTATTACACGCGTCCCTCACCCGCACATTGACTGCCGCCTGGGGTGACCTAACTGTCGAGTTGCCCATTCATCATTTTCTACAGTACCTTCATGTTATGAGTAATGGCACACACATAATCCACTGGCTAGCGCAAGCTCTTCTTCTCCATACTCATTCCGCCACTGTGCAACTGAGGGAGAAATGGGCGACGGACAGAGGACGGGATTGGACGGATAAGGAGTGGGCAATGGTTCTGGTTGGCCCGGTTCATATCTCTCGCAACCCTCGTTTCAAAATTATACAACTCTACATACTACACCGCGCATACCTCACTCCGGACAAGATAAATAGATATTTCTCGGTCACAGATACCGCCTGCAACCGCTGCTCCCAGATAGGAGCGGACCTCCGGCACATGCTTTGGCTCTGTCCTGCCCTTCAACAATACTGGGAGGGGTGACCACGCTACTGACACATTGCACAGACCAACAAGTGCCGAAAACTTGGGAGGCCTGCATATTGGGACTATACAAGCGTACGCGGCTGAATAAAGTCCAGGCCCGGTACTGGGATCTCGGACTCATCAAAGCCAAACAACTGCTCACCAAGCGGTGGAAGGCCGACACACCCCCGCACATCCGACACTGGAGCCTATCGTTGGTAAACTGGGCACGAGCGGAGAGCGCTGCCCTGCGACGAGAGGAAACGGTGGGTCTTAGGAAATTTCCAATTGCACAACACTGGGACGATATCCTCCAATCCTTTCAACAGAAATGTGTGGAGCAGGGGATCACATGATGAGGTGTAAGCTACCCCCGCTTCCCCGCATTGCGATAAGCAACACGAAGCGCGATTGCACCCAGCTGATTCCCCCTATTCCTTTTCCCCCCTCTCCAGTCCTCACGCAATATTGCTATATAACCTATGCTGCACTGATCGCTGCCTCCATGACTCCCAGGTCTTGGTTACTGTATGCCACATACCCAGCTGTCCTGCAATGACGAGTGTCTTGCCCCTCCCGCGCCCACGTCCCCACGCACTTTACTATAGCCAGGGGTCCTACCACCGACTACCTCATGAACAGCACTATCCTGCTGCAACTGACCTGCCCCTGTGGTGGAAATCCTCCCTTATGTGCTTGACATACAGGCGGGCCACCTGATACGCCCTCCGAGCTACCCCGCCCACTGACCAGCTACTGACACATTGGCACCACACCCCCCTCCCCTGCCACATGGCCACTTCCATCCCACTCCCCTCCTCCCCTTTCATTTGTATTTCCCAAGTTACTGTTATAAACGTTATTGACCTACTGGTCCCACCTTCCCCTGGACCAAACCCTTCAACGTCGATTATCGTACATGCTACATCATGGGGCCTTTGAGAATAACTGCCAGGGCCGAGGTGATCCTACCCGAACGCCACTACGGACACCAGGCACTCCCATCAGGTCAGATACGCTGTATAGTTACCCGCTAACCAACACACTTGAGAAGCTGAGCAGCCTCATCTCTCCTTGATGCTATCCCGCGCCCTCCTAGAGGGCGAGCTAGTCTGACATTTTCCTTACGACCTACATGTGTTGCAGCGGGCCACGACTCACCAAATGTCGTTGATGAGCGCTAGCATAGCTCTGTGGTTACGTGTCTGCATATGAAAGAGAAAATAAAAAACCTCAGGCCTACACCTATTTTTTTTATATTTTTTTTGTTTTTGCATTGCCGACTGTTTGTACGATTGTGCAATACTGATTCAGTTTGTTATATGCCACCGAACCCCAAGGTTGTCGGCCTAGTGTCTGTGTTCATCTAATGCACGCGATATGATTTCAACCATACGGGGCTGGCCCAGATGGGTTGTAAGCCGGATGCTGTGTACTGTACATTTCAAATAATAAAGGTCTTAAAATATTAAAAAAAAATCAGGCTGGAATTAGACCTAGAATCTAAACCTCTTACACAATTCGTTTCACCCCGGGCACATTCAGTATAGAAGGATGCTCTTCAAATTTGCACCCACAGCTTCAGTTTTCAGAGGATAATGTTTAAAGCTTTAGATGATAGTGAATGTGTGATCTCTTTGCAGGCCTACATCTTCATAGCTGTTTAGGAAAGATGTCACCATGCTAACATTTTAAACCACTTGTTAGATAGAACATGTAAGTGAAACAATTAAGAGAAATGCCTATTTGGAAAGAGCAGAACTGAGTATCTGGGTCATGTGTTGCTTGATCAGGGAGCTAGCAGAGAACAGGCTGCGTTACTTTAAGGACTGTGTGATTTTTATTGAAGGTTCGCTCAGAAATTACCCATTAAGACTGAAAATATAAAAGGTTTACTAAGAAGGAATATGCTTCAATGAGACGAAAATTGTGACATGGAATTGCATTAGAAGATGAAATTATATAGGGAAAAATTCTAAAATTAAGGAATCCTAATTACATGTGTTATTAGTACTGTAGATGCTAGTAAATTTGGAGTGATTACACAGAAATAAGGAGAGAATGACACGACCATAGAGTTTGCATCCACAACATTATATCAAGGGAAAGACTTACTCCTTCATCGAAAAGAACCTCTCAGCCTTGTTAGGCCTTTGAAAGTTTAAAAGAAATGTGTGGGGTAGTACATGTTTTCAGGCCACTGATCATAAGTCTTTAGTCTTTATTCTGAATGGGAATGTGGTCAAGCATCATACAGCTACAATTGTAAGATTGGTATCAAAATTGTTGCAGTGTTATTTTCAAATTATCCGCATTCCAGCTGGAAGGCTTGTCAGATCTGATTATTTGTCAAAGGTGCCTTTACTTTGTAAAGAAAACATTGAGGAACAGGAGGAAGAAGAATGTTAGATAGTGGTAATTGATGTGTTTAGGTCTGGTGTGTTCAGAGGAAGAGTGGTTTAAGGCCATAAAGAGGAATGAAGATTTGAAATTGGTACAAAATATATTGCCAGAGGCGTCAATGATAAAGATCAGTACTTGGCCACATCCAAGTGTTTGCCGATTTTGCTGATTAGCAAAATGAGTTATTGAGGGGTGACAAATGTGTTCCATCTTATAATTTGCAAGAAGAAATGGGAGGTTGGGTCATGAAAGGCACTTTGGTCAGATCCTTACTGTTGGACTTGGTCCTCACTGCCAGGTCTGCTTCAAACTTGTTGCCTTCAACCCTCCTGTTTTGCTGATTTTTTTTTTTGTTGGCATTAGGATTCTGTGTGCTTTACCACTGCTAACCAGTGCTAAAGTGCTTGTGCTCTTCCTCTCTCTAAAACAGGGATCTCCAACCTTTTTGGTAGTCAGAGCTACTTCTGATCAGTGAAATTCATGGTGAGCTACAAAGTGCCAAACATCTTGCGGTTACAGGATACCCCCACAGCCAGCTTAATTGATTTTAAGCCTAATATCCATAGAGCCATATACTGTGGTTTGAACTAAAAAACACTTACATTAGTGGTACTATGACAGGATGTTATGTGTGTCAAAAGAGCATGGTCTGTGGAGATACATGGACTGGTGTGTTTATGAATGGGATATATGAGTATGGGTGACTTTGATATATGAGTATGGGTGACTTTGAGACTGTTTCTTAGGTACTTGTGGCAAAGGACCTACTTTTCACCATATGTTACATGTATAACACAAGAAAATAAGGGTTTGTGCTGCGCACACATATGTGTATTCAAAAAATAGAAACTGAATATAATTTTAAACCAAGTGTTTAGTCGGAGCGTGCTGGGAAGGAAAGAGGTAGCTAACCTCCAAGAAATGCACAACCAAATATAGCAAGTGTACCTGATCACTTTGACCTACCCACACAGCAAGTTGCAAACTACAGTTTGCTCAATTAATTCTCACAAATTCTAGACTCTAAAGAGTAAATAACAATATTTTAATCCTGCATTAATTTAAAGTTGAAACATATCATACAACAAATCATTTCAAAATCTTGTATTCATACAAATATTATATACAATTAGTTACACCAAACAAATAGTATAAATGTATTCCTTGTGCAACGGAAAATTAATGGTTCCTTTGTTGTTTATCTGAATGCATTTTGGGATGCAAGATCCCTTCTTCAGGGAAACTGTAAAAATGAGAAACAAACATTTCATATTCAGGCACAACAATGGTGAACAAGTCAGATAGAACTCTATTTGGACAATAACACATGATTGAATATATAAGGAAACTAGACACTGTGTTTGGACCGTGCACACTACACCTCCACCAGTGTTGCACTCAAACCACCCAGAGTTTGTACAAAATTCCTATCCTATGAGAAAATCGCCAACTTACCAACATATGATAACCACGAGCAAACAATCCTAAATGAGAAATTCCAGCGCATAACAGGAGATCAGCTGTAACCACGGAACAGTATTGAGTTAGTGCCGAAAACTGAGAAAAACTGAAAAACCTAAAACAACTATAGTCCGCTAAAAGCGTTACCTTGCTCTGGAGGAAAATGGTAGAGAACACTGCTATTTAAAACGGCTCAACACCGCGAATCCCTGCTCCGGTGAATGGCTGAAATAATTGAAATATAACATATGAGTGACCGGTCAAGATGCTAGGGAAGATACGTGAAAATCAATATGCAACATACCAACGGGGAGTAACAGAAGGAGTATTCTGTACTAGATGATGAATGAATTTCGTTAAAAGGTCCTCATTCTTAAAGAGCGGCCACAGACACCTCAATGTTAAAAGGTGAACTGCCTGTTACAAACAACAATAAAACGCTATTCTACATGAGGGTTAGGACCTCCTGGAAAGACATAATCCTGCAAAAAGGCATTATGATACCTTAACGCCTACAGTGAGGCTCTAAGAATCGGGTCCAATTCAAAATACGCGGACTCTCCAACACGCCGCTGTCATTCTAAAATGTGTAAACAGCGCCTGCATAATAGAAACCAGTTATGGGTCAATTAATAATGTATGAAAATACAAAGCGGGCAATGACGCTGTTCATACTCCCAAAAATGCCAAATAAATCAGCGCTTTTACCTTGATGTTCGCTAAACTGCCAAGCGAATGTCTCTGCCGGATCGCCGAGACGCCGACTTTCAACACGTTCTCCGTATCCCGCAGGTTTAAAAATTCACGTTCAAACCAACAAAATCAACAACAGACTACCCGCGTCTCCTCAGTTAATAATCTGAACAGCAGCCGTCTTTAAATGTCGAACCGAAGCGCAAACGTAAGCTTATGAATGCTCTCAATACTGTTCACAGTGTTCTGAAACCACTTGTGAAAACGTTGTGCGAAGTAAAAAGTGCCCAAAAAAACCATGAAATGGAAAATAAACACATAGCATGCTTTTGTTAGTAATTTGTTTCAAGTAAAATTTGATTAAAACTGGTGTGGGAGACACTGGTCCACGTTGCTCATACATTAATACTTGTAAACCAAAAGGAAACCGATGTTACACGCAATGAAGATACATAAAGTTAAAAATGTTTTATTTTTTTTAATATTTGAAATCTAAGTTGGGGAATAGTGTGATTATGTTACATTGGGCTGAACATAATCACACTATTCCCCAACTTAGTTAGCAAATATTATAGGAAAAAAAATTGCCAGATCGCGATAACGCCAAATGGCTTTCTCGCCGTGAAATTTGGTGAATAAAATTCTTAGACACCATGATACCAAGGGGATTAAATGACAAATTAGACATGATATGTTTACTATAGGTTACGCTATTTGTCGCAGTACACATGACATAGAAGCGTCTTTTATATGTACTGTGTCAGTGTAAAGTAATGATAACCTTTCAGATGCTTATTATCAACTTTTGTTATTGATGTAGGTAACTCTGTAGTGCAGTTAACTTCATGTATCTTCATTGCGTGTAACATCGGTTTCCTTTTGGTTTACAAGTATTACTGTATGAGCAACATGGACCAGTGTCTCACACACAAGTTTTCATCAAATTTAACTTTAAACGGATTACTAACAAAAGCATGCTATGTGTTTATTTTCCATTTAATTTTTATTTTTTTTGGCACTTTTTACTTTGCACAATGTCTTCACAAGTGGTTTCAGAACCCTGTGAACAGTGTTGAGAGCATTCATAAGCTTACGTTTGGGCTTCGGTTCGTGAATTTTTAAACCTGCGGGATATGGAGAACGTGTTGAAAGTCGGCATCTCGGCGATCCGGCAGAGACATTCGCTTGGCAGTTAAGCGAACGTCAAGGTAAAAGCGCTGATTTGGCATTTTTGGGAGTCTGAACAGCGTTGTTGCCCGCTTTGTATTTTCATACATTTTTCATTGACCCATAACTAGTTTCTATTATGCAGGCGCTGTTTACACATTTTAGAATGACAGTGGCACTTGGAGAGTCCGTGTATTTTGAATTGGACCCGATTCTTAGAACCTCACTGTAGGCGTTAAGGTATCATAATGCCTTTTTGTACGATTATGTCTTTCCAGGAGGTCCCAACCCTCATTTAGAATAGTGTTTTATTGTTGTTTGTAACAGGCAGTTCACCTTTCAACATTGAGGCGTCTGTGGCCGCTCTCTAAGAATGAGGACCTTTTAACGAGATTCGTTCATCATCTAGTACAGAATACTCCTTCTGTTACTTTGCTGTTCGTATGTTGCATATTGTTTTTCACGTTTCTTCTCTAGCATTTGGACCGGTCACTCAGATGTTATATTTCAATTCTTTCGGCCATTCACCGGAGCCAGGATTCGCGGTATTGAGTCGTTTTAAATAGCAGTATTCTCTACCGTTTTCCTGCAGAGCAAGGTAACGCTTTTAGCGACCTATAGTTGTTTTAGATTTTTCCGTTTTTCTCAGTTTTTGTCACTAACGCAATACTGTTTCATGGTTACAGCTGATCTCCTGTTATGCGTCGAAATTTCTCATTTTGGATTGTTTGCTCGTGGTTATCAGATGTTGGTAAATTGGCGGTTTTCTCATAGGAGAGGAATTTTGCACAAACACCAAGTGGTTTGAGTGCAATACTGGTGGAGGTGTAGTGTGCACGGTCCAAATACAGTGTCTAGTTTCCTTATATATTCAATCATGTGCTATTTTCCAAATAGAGTTCCATCTGACTTGTTCACCATTGTTGTGCCCGAATATGAAATGTTTATGTTTCTCAGTTTTACAGTTCCCCTGAAGGAGGGATCTTGCATCCCGAAATGCATTGGGATAAACAGCAAAGAAACCATTAATTTTCCGTTGTACAAGGAATACATTTATATTATTTGTTTGATGTAACCAAATGTGTATAATATTCGTTATGAATACACTGATAAGATTTTGAAATGATTTGATGTATGATATGTTTCAACTTTAAATTCATGCAGGATTAAAATATTGTTATTTACGCTTTAGAGTCTAGAATTTGTGAGAATTGATTGAGCAAACTGTAGTTTACAACTTGCTGTGTGGGTAGGGCCAAGTGATCAAGTACACATGTATAACACAAACATGCAAATTTTTTAAATGAGAGAAATTTAAGGTGCAGAAAAAGGTTCCATTATAAATGTCTCTAACATAATTTTTGTTTTATTTTTTGCATCACTGTTACTGGCCGATGTAGACAGGGTACTCGATTCACTGGGCTGGACATACTTATTTGCCCTCCTACACTGATTAAATATAGGGTCGCGATTTATTTCCAATATTAGTTTGTTGTATACGGACCTCACAGCCTAAGTTAAGGTGGCAGGTGCAGTCTCTTACCCCTTCTCTATAGGGTGTGGTACCCACCAGAGATGTCCCCTGTCCCCGTACCTATTTGCATTGGCCTGGAACCATTGGCCTCGTGGGTCAGAATAGATGCACAGGTCAAGGGCTTTGAGCGGCCAGGAAGGATATCCAACCGGATCGCCCTGTATGCAGACAATGTACTATTTTTTTTCTTTTGGAGCCAGATCGGACGGGTCCATGGCTGCTCCGCATAATGCAACTGTTCGGAGAGACTTCAGGACTATTTATGAATACCCGCAAGTCTATACTGTGGCCTCTATGGGGGGAATTGGAGATTGGTGCCTGGGCTGGGAAGGTAATGCTAGCCATGACTGGGTTTAAATATCTTGGGGTTAATCTGTCGTCATGTCAAACGATATGTTGGGAGAAAAATATTTCCCCCATTTGGACACGCACTCAGGCCAAGATGAAGTCGTGGGAGCGCATGCCTCTTTCTATTCTTGGGAGATCAGGAATTTTTAAGATGGTGTCACTCCCTCGCCTCCTTTACCAGCTGCAAAATCACCCCTTTTGGATTCCACCCACCTGGTTCCATCATATTAACTCAGGCTGAGTCGCTACTTTTGGGCTGACAGAGCTGCTACAGTTGTGCTAAAAACGTGCTTTCAATCCATGTACTGCCAGGGGATAGCGACCCCCGACATCTACTCATATTATGCAGCATCTCATCTCTTAGTTCTGAACTATTGGTGATACAGGAATAGAAGCGACCTGGCGTATCGAGTGGAACAGTGGCTGATGGGTGACACACTACCTCACTTACTCCTACATAAACAAAGGGAGCTTTGACGCCTCCCGTCTGCCACACATGTGGTTTTCGGGGTATGGAAGGACTCATTGCACAGAATGGGGTGGTAGTGACGACTGACGGAGAGACGCCCCTGTGGCAAAGTGGTCTTCTGCCACAGATGTCCACCCTGTTAGGGTTTCGAGACTGGGATGCCATTGGCATTTCTATTCTGGGAATCGGTATGCGTGGTACCTCCCTAAAGTCCTTCCAGGAGCTCAGGAAGGTATTTGATATGCCACATTCACAATTATATAAAAACCTGCAATTTTGACACGCTCTATCCCCTTACATTGTGCACTTAGAATCTCTCCCAGAGTTTAATCCAATAGAAGCTAAAGTATTCATGGGCGATTTAGGAGATCACAAGATTACAAAGATATATCAATCCTTGGTGAGAAATCTCTCCACTACATTGGACTCATTCCGGGAGAAATGGCAGGCAGATCTTGGCCCCCTTGACAACGACTATTGGACGGAGGTGCTAGAGACCCCGCGGGTGCTGCAATAGCTTCTCGCTTAAGGCTTATCAAGTTTAAGTATTTACACCGCGCTTATTTTACCACACATAGGCTGTAGAGGGCGGGAATGATACCCACCCCTACCTGTCTGCGCTGTGGTGGTAAAGAGGGCACATTCATACACACAATTTGGGAATGCACTGCACTCAATAGATTTTGGTGGGGAGGCACGACTTGTCTGTCTGAAGTGTTGGGGTGGGATATATCCCTATCCCCAAAGCTTGCCCTACTGCACGTCACAGAAGAAATTTGTGGTATTCGGTATAAAAGGCATTTGTTGTTCTTGGGCCTCACCTTGGCAAAAAGAGACATAGCTAAGGCATGGAGGTCCCAGGCTCCACCCAAGCTGGGAGCCTGAAGGCGGGTCTTGATTGGTGCATGGGTCAGGAGCAACCTATATTCAAGAAACGGGGATGCTCACAGAAGCACCCCAAAATATGGAATCGATGGGCAGACTTTAGAAGTCTTGTCTTGGAATCCACCCCCACAGCGAACTGCAGATGAAGAGGCTTTATGATGGCAAATGGTTGCAATGTTGCGGGCTGGCGTTTTCAAGCTCGCTTTGTTTATATTATTTCATTATAATTATCGCTCTTTTGTAATAGAAGTCATCAGCTTTGATGCTACAATACTGATCAGTTTTTATTGCAAGGATCCTGTAAGAAATGGGGTTACTCTGTCCACTGACTCAATAAAAATGTGTTTTGAAAACAAAAAATTGCTATATTTTTCAGTATAAAATGTGTGGTGTCTACCAACCACTGAAATGGGAGAAAATTAAAATAAAGAGTTCACCAAATCATTAAGTTAACTCTTCAATTTAATTTTCTGCCATTTAAATGCATTACAAAATATTTTGCTCTCATGCTTCAATATTGAGTTGACATCAACATTTATTCAATAGTTAAATATATCAGTCCTTCAGTTCTTCACCTCTGTGCCCCACCCTGGGTCATAAAGCTGAGTTGAGCACTGATCATTGTGAGGCCCTGCTGTCTGCAGCTGTAGAGGACTGACTAAGATAAACACAGGTGTCTGTAATTTTAAAAGGACAATGTAACACTTACCTGCTTTTTTTTTAATTAACTCCAGGCTAGTGAGGTACTCTGAAGGTGGCAGTGAGCAACTAGTTGGTTGGAGACACCTTCTCTAAAACATGATAAAATTGGCTTACATCTGATTGTCACCATCAATTGACCTATAATTGGCTGGTAACATGGTACTGCAGGTAGTCAGGGACTGTAAATGAAATGCCACTAGTGGGCCTGTAACACTTATTGTGCCACTCACTTGAGTAGCCCCTAAAGCATGTCTCAGGTCTGTCATTGCAGCATGTAGTGCAGTTTTAAACTGTCAATTCACCTAGCAAAATAAACCTTTTGCCTTGCCTAAACCATTCTTTCAATACAGATAAATCACCCTTAGGGTAGGCCCTAAATAGCCCTTAGGGCAGGGTGCAGTGTTTTTAAAATCTTGGATATGTACTTAAGTTTTACATTTCTTGGTAGTGAGAACTCTCTTATATTTGTTTGTCATTACTGCAAGGCCTACCTTATTACATGTAATAAGGGATAACTTTTGTTTGGGAAAATGTGGAAATGTCATGTTTACAACCAAATTAATTTTAAACCCTCTTTAATGGTAAAATCGGATTTTAAGTCACAACTCTGAAAATGCCACTTCTAGAAAGTTATTTCAAAATACGGGGATTGATTCAGTTAGGGAACCTAGTGGTTGGAATCTGATAAACATTGGAATTGAATATTGCCTCCATGACCATAGATTCATTACATGGATGCGAAGCATAGTGAGAAACTCTTTCCAACTGTGTTGTTCAGCTAATGAACCCGATTTCTCTTATCCACTATTTTTTGTAGGTCAACAAGCAAATCAAAATGTAATCAATTCAAAGAATAGTCAATATTCAGTTTACACATTTCATTAATGAAAATGTACTTTATAATTATTTCATTTTTCTTTTTTTGTTGTGCTTATCTCTGAGTTAGAATATGTTTTCCTTTCTAACAGTGTTTTACACATTCATACATAATTGTAATACAATAAATATTTATATACTTTGAATTGATTACATTTTGATTTGCTTGTGCTTGTGCTTGCTATGGCCATAGAGGCAATATTCAATTTCAACTTTTAGAAATTTGTTATTTTCTTCTTCTAACCATTTGGCGCCTGCAGCCTATATCCTGGGTCATATGACTAGGTGTAGTTGGCCAATGGACAGTGCCACAAAGGAGGACTAAGTGTTGGCAGGATGGGCCACCCTTCCAAGATGGGCGGGGCAGAGCTGTGCACAGCCCCAATTACATTTCAAAGGAACTACATCTGCACACTCACAAAGGACTTCACACTAGCCTTTAGTCACCCCAGATATCCTGGGGTCAGGGCAGGGAGGGAGAGAATTCCAGAATCAGCTGTGGGGGGGAAACTCCAGATGGGCACTTTAGTACACTCCTGAACTTGTGGATACTACAGAAGACAGACTGCCCTGTATCAGAGGACTGCCGTACTGATCACTGCCTGCCTTGCTTTCTGAGAAGAAAGACTGGACCTTTGGCCTTCATCCCAGGTAGAGTGACTCCAAAGGGCAGGTGAGTGACCTCCTGTTCTGACCTATAGGGACACAGAAAGCTCCAAGGTGACCTGCTGCACTGAACCTGCTTGGAACTTCAACTGGACCTGCCTGCTGGCATCTGTTGGAGTGAGTTACTGATCCCCAAAGGGTGCCTCCCTGGGTCTTGGACCCTTGCCTGGCATCAATTGAGCTCATCTTGTGGAGAAATGGAGAAATTCGGAAGCTATGGGCTCTTCAGGACCGCAAACTGACCCATTTGCACCAGATCTCACGGCCCGCAATGACGAAGCTCTGGTCTACCCAGCTCTTCGCACTGCAGGGACTAGCAGTAAATACCAGCAACGTGAGATCTAAACTTCGCACTACAGCATTAACAGCCCGGGGTGACCACCAATGCGAAGCTAAAGTAACTTCCGTACTCGACACTCAACAGGATCTTCGCACTACAGCGATGGCTGTCCGTGATGCCTGGCCTGCTCTTTGCGCTACAACAACGACCATCAGCAATGCTTTCCCTGCTTCTCGCAGCCTCCTCTACTGCAAACTGGACGGTTCGCACCACACTTTGAGAAGGTAAATCTCCCAGTGGCACTATCCTGGATCGCACCCCATCGCAGTTGGCTTGAACATATGACCTTGGGCTAGCACAACAACATAAGCCTGAGTGGCGCTTTGCGCTTTAGGGCACTATACTCACATTAATCTTTGAAATTACATATCTCTGGTTCTACTGACAAAATTTTTGTCATTTTGGTCTCATTTAATTTATTACATTAAACTCTTTTGTTCTAAAGTGGTGTGGGGTTTTTCTTGAGCTGCTTTCACTTTGTTCTTGTTTGGGTGCTGTATAAATACTTTTAGACTTAGGTTACGGTCGTGCAATGCTCGATTCAGTTATTTTTTAGGATAAGAATTGTTTGCTGTGCTCCTAGGAACCACTCCCCACCGGGAGTGTGGGTGCTTCAGTCTATGAGTAGTAGCATTACAACATGTAGTGCTGTCTCCCTAGGGCACTAGGTGTGCTGCTTCTGTAGCTGTAAATTTCCAAAAAACGTCGCTTAACACGTTGCGTTCGATTGTATATGCAAGTGTCTTTATTTCAATTCCAATGTTCGATTCACATCTATATTATATCAATGCTTTTCTTTTTTCAGCACATGAGTGCCTTCATGTTGTCATTATTTTTGTGTTTTATATCCAATGCATTTCGGCAATGATTGCCTTCATCAGGGATATTTCTACAAACATAAACAAATCATACATAAACATTAGTTCATTATGTCAGGAGTTCTTCCTCCCTTAAACAATATATCATGCGGTGCTTTTCAACAACTCCTCAATAATATTTTTCCAAAATGTTACTTCATAGTCTTGTATTTGCTAAAAACATTACATACTATGCTCGCTCAATGTTGGTGCGGTGCATTATGGTAACTGTTTTCATCTAGTGTCGAAGGTATGCGGTGTTACTAAGACATGTGTTCTTCTGAGAGCGTAAAAACTCTTTTCAGATAAATATCATAGTTAGCGCATGGTTATGTGTTCCCAATTGCCTGCGTGTTAAAGAGTTTAAGTACGAAAAAATACTTATGCAGTCGTGTGCATTCACCTCTAGCGTTTATCTACAACGGGTCATTCATCTTAATGAAGTGCTCTACAAATCTCATTTCAGCTTGTTTACCGCTGCTACTGGTTGCCAAAAACCACTCCCTATTTATAGAGATGTTTCGTTTCTTACCGCGTTATCTGCTCGCGCAGCTTCTTCAACGGTCCTGGCTGGTGCTGTGCGTTCAATGCTAATGGTTTAAATTGCCCTGCCTCTAATATGTTAAACTGCACTTGCGCGTAATCTCTTCTGTGTGTTAAAGGGGAAGCGTGCTTTAAAGGAAACTATCAACAAAATCTTTATTGAACAACCCTTATAGGATATTATCTGCTCTACCTATGGCGAGGTGTGTACGTTTAATACCAAGTCTGATAAAAGTAAAATGTGTTAAGTAATCTAGCATTTTCAGTGCCTTCAAGAGTCCATGATTGGTGTTCTGCTGTAATGATATGGGATATTTTCACAATAAACTTGAGTTCTAAAGGTAACAAGTAAATTCTGTCCTTTCATTTGGTTAAAGTTAAACAGAGCCACAGCATCACAAAATGGATGCTGCTGCCACAGACACAAGTCTGCCCTCCTGCTGCTGGATGAAACTCCAGCAGGGGAGGCCTGGACAGTAGGTTTCCTGTCCAGGGAGGTGCTGGCACCTCCCCAGACAGGCTTTAGTGTACTGGGGCTGGGAGGGCTGCATTCAGTGAATGCTTTCCAGACAATGCCTGGGGCACACTAGGTGCTCCATGCATTTCTGAGTTTAAACTGGTTGCTGGGGCACTCAGCCTCAGCTCTGGCGCAAAACTGGACAAAGGTGAAAGGGTGTAATCACCCCCAGCCCAGGTCCACCCATAGGAGGGACCTTAACGTTAGTCCAACCCCTAAACTTAGTATAAGTATAGGATCCCAGTCCCTAGGACTTTAGATTACCCTGGACGAAACTCTGAAACATATATCCTGGACCTTCGACATTCCATTTCGACTGAAAATGGAAGATACCTCCCTTGTGGTCAACGATTGACCCTCCTGTTCAAACAGGCACTAACAGCAACTTTGCCGGTCTGCATTTTCGAGGCTCCCGCCGGATCCAGAATAATCTGTGACACAGAACATAGACTTCTAGACATCTCTGACCCCGACCTTCACTCACAGCAAAGCTGAGACCCGTGGCAGACACGAGAGACATGGGACCAGAACTCCTGGACATCCTGCATTTTGCAAGCTGCACCTACTTCACAAGGTATCTCGAAGTTGTGCATTGGGTTGCTTGAAGCCCCATCCCCGAGCACCAGTTGCACCGAAGCTCAGAGGCCCCCACTCCACGAGTGTCCCGTGGGCCCCGCTTTTGCATTTCAGCTTGACGCGTCTTTGCGGTTCCTTGCCCATTGGCTAGTGAGCCCCTTGAAGACTTTTCTTTGAATCTAACTTGCTTTCCTGGTTGCTCCAGGCTTGCTCCAACTTTCCTGCAAAGGAGAATTTCCTCAGACCTTGCTGGTCTGCACTAAAGCCCATCTTGACTTCCTGCGTGGGTTGCATTTGCCAAGGCTTGTTGGGTCCAATCCAGATACCGACACCGCAGTCAACTAGATCCTTTGTGTGAACATAGTCTTTCATACCTGCACAGGCGCAGACACACACATGTGCGTCCGCACACACCCCCTCATACACGCACAGATGCACACACAAAAGCACTCCCATGATACATTTCTCCAGGACTGCCGCAGCATTGATGGCAAACAATGGCAGGTTTGGACAGACTAATGAAAGAAGACTAGTTGTACACGCAGGAAACGGTCGAGGCCAACAAGATGGTGTCCCGAGTAAGAGTCACAGCAACCTCGGCATAAAATGGCGGCCCCGAGGTCAGCACATCCTGTGTTGTCTATTATGTGCACCATCTTCACCACCACGTTCACGTGGCCCCTCGGAATAGCACTGATGCCCTCTCCCCACCAAGCCGTACAAACAGCCATCACCGATGTGGGGGGAGGCAGTCTTCAGCGCCCACAGGCCCAGTCAGCTGCTCCACGTCACATAGCAGCCCATGCAGCAATCCCCCGGCAGCCCGTCCAGCGGGCCACAAGTACTGCTCGGTCCCTCCTCACCTTCCCAGCAGCTCCAATATGGTCACCACACTCCACAATGCACAGCAAGCGAAGGCTCCTAGTAAGTGCCAGCTCCTCACAGAGTGCGTCGCCTCAGCCCCAGCTCCTCTAGTGCCCGCAGCGGTCGCTACGCCCACAGCCAGGATCACACGCACAACTCCGGTCAGGAGGAAGGGGGGGTGGGCTCACCGCTCACCTCTGTTTAATTAACGGGTCCGGCAGCTCCGCCGCGGCTGCGGCTCCTTTTTGCAACCGTGCCCCACTCGCGGACGGAGGCTTCCGTACTCCTCCACCTCGTAATCTCCTCCTGGATATTCATGTTAGTGCAGTAAATTCCACACATGAATGTTTCTCTTATTAATACAGTTTTCTTTTGCTGTTACTCAAACAGCATTATAAAGGAGGGTGTTTATAATTTATTATTTATTTGTATTGTTTCCTGTTAAATTAGCTTTTACCTATTTTTCAGGAGATTTTGCTTACTTTAGGTTTTGTTAAGAGAACAGATTAATAGTAGTCTACATAATGGATAAGAGCTACACTGACACCCTAATAAAATTCTTGTGACCTTACAAATCTAACACTGTATGACACTTGGGGCAAGGTTGGGTTTTCCAAATAAAGAGATACTATCTCTGTCCCTGACGCTGCTTATGGGCGACAGCGGATAAAACCGCCTTTCATCTATGACAGTGGTTCCCAAACTGTGCACCGTGGCTCCCTGGGGAGCCATCAAGTCTAGCCAGGGGAGCCGCGCTCCAAGCACTTTATTGCATTTAAAGTTGAAAGGGTTGTTGTCTTCAGTTAAGCTAATTAGACATAAATATATGATGTTGATGATTTGTAAGTGAAATGCCTAAAGCTGTAAACGTACTGGTTAATTGATGTTATCGAGAGAGAGAGAGAGAGAGAGAGAGAGAGATGACCTCCATATTTTACTGGATCCCCACATTCCAACACTCCCAAAGTAGGCAGAAGATGCCTGATTTATTTTGTTAGACTTGTTAATAGTTTCACTGTTTTCCAAATGCATTTTACACCAATGCAAGTTATCAGGAAAGTACAGTTGCCTGTCTATTAAACACACTAAGTATTATTAAATATTGACATTTTTACTTGAATGATAGGTACTTCCAGTACACATTTCTTTCAGCACACACACTTCCAGACTGGCTGGCTCTCTCCTCGAACACAGGGAAGTAAAATGCCATATATGACATATTGTCAACATTTGAAGCAAGAAAGAGGGATGTTTAAAAAAAAATCTGAGGAATTTATTTTACTTGCATTGATTAGGAGGCAATTTTAGGGAGGAGATGGCAAAAATAAAGCTGTATGTGGTTTAAAAAATTGTGAGTCACCATGCTGAGACAGGTGTGTTGGCACGTATGACATGAGTAGAAATGGAAGTGCATGCAAATATTCTTCAAGCGCAGAAAGACTTTGGCAATTGGGCCTACATGCGTAGGGGTGCTATCTAGCACTGTAAGTTGGATAAAAAAGTTTAAGAGGGTACTCTAAAAAAGGCATGGGCAAAGAAGTGTAACTAGGAATATTTTATTAGAGGCGCCTCCTTAGTACAAAACACCCTGCGTATATGATTATAATACATTCATCAGCTTCATCCCAATAATTTTCAGGGATAAAAATGCAAGTCCCAAAAAAGTAACAGTAAAGTCCACATTTGTAAAGCGCACAATCACCCGTAAGGGTCTCTAGGCGCTGGGGGGCCGTCGGGAAGATTAAGCGAGCTATTGCCCAGAGTCACATGGTGCTGGGCTAACCTGCCGCCGGAGCCGGGGATCGAACCGTGATCCCCAGATTCCAGCGTCAGTCGCCCTGGCCGCGGCGCCACACCTCTCCCCACAGTGGGGATCTACGGGCAATGGCTAATGGGTCAAGGCCAGGGAGCCGCGGGTCAAAAAAGTTTGGGAACCGCTGATCTATGAGGATATCATGCTTTTTGTCCCTGTGCCGTAATCACCTTTTCCATTGCCATCAATAGAATGCACATTCTGATTTTAATCTCACTACTTTACAGTACTCCACAGTACCAAATATAGATGTAAAATGGTCACGAGGGAAAACTGAGCGCGGTACTGGTCTAAATTATCTGCCCATTTACTTCATTGAACATTGTATTTAAATAGACAAGAACTAGGTAGAGTTTCCGCTTGAATTGTTCTTATAAAACTCACAACCGTTCCCTTTTAAGATTTGAAACGGACATGCTGCAGATTTAATTCTCAAGGCGCGCACCTTCGTTTCATTTTCGAAAGGAGATGATTTTCTAAGATTGAGTTAGTGCAACAGTTTCGCTAGCAGTATCCGTGCGTGCACGTTCAGCTACAATCGTTTACGACCTTCTAAGACAAATGATGCTCAGATCTTACCCCAGGCATGATGACCTCTTCAATGTCTCCGAAGATGCGCTCCCAGCTCTCCGACTCGAAG
Organism: Lissotriton helveticus; assembly: GCF_964261635.1. Lineage (NCBI taxonomy): Eukaryota > Metazoa > Chordata > Amphibia > Caudata > Salamandridae > Lissotriton > Lissotriton helveticus. Next base: position 20,155,105 of record NC_136062.1, read on the forward strand.
GGCGCGCTGTCCGGAAGGAGGGCTCGCATGTATCCGGGCTCTACTTCGGGGTTTACGCGTCTCTCCCTCACAGTGCTCAGGTACTGGCAGATGTAGTCGATGAGCTCCTTCCCTGGAGGTGCAAAGAGGGTGTTGATTCATAAAGATCTTAACATGCAAATCCTTCGAACTCCCAGTCCGAAAATTAATTTATTGGTTTTCAGATAGCACTTATTAGCACGCGCATGACAGCACCATGTTGTGAAGTCGTTTTATAGCATTCTCAGTGGCGGATGCTAGCTATAGCGAATGGGGTGGAGGGAGGTGGACAAATGGGTGGTGGATCAGCGCAAAACTTCATTACCTAAATTGATGCCGACAGGCATTACATTAACGCTTTAAAGTTACAATGTTTAACTTGCATGTGGGCGATTTAGGGCATGTACAAACAAAAAATACATGCACAAAAATAAAATAAAAGTCACTTACCTTGCTGCACATCCTTTCCAGTGTTCTTCTCTGCTCAGGCCCAGCGAACTCCCCTAACAAATCCTGGCACTGCTCTCATGCTCTTAAGCATTAGAGAAGAGTCAGGATTTGATGGAGCGGCCTCTCTTAGCGCTCTCACGAGCACTAGAAGCCTGTTTTTTTTTTAGGTTGAGCCTCCTGTATTCGAGTATGGACTTGAAGCCCCATCAACCCTCTGTCTATATTTATCATTGGCTTGTATCAATGTCAATCGTAAATGCTTGCTTCTGATTCGTTAAAAGGCTTGTTAGTCCCTCATTAGTACAGCCTTGTCTTCATTTGTAACCTCGCTTGCGGACTGGCCCTTTTACTCAGGGCCGGACTGGGAACCAAAACCGGCCTTGGCAAAGTGCTCGGCCGGCACCCCAATCCCCGGGGGGGGGTTCGGGGTGCGACCGCACTCTTTGCCAGTGCCGGTTTTCGGACGATTTTGTTACAGGGCCGTTTTTGCAGCATCACTGTAAAAATGGCCCTGTAACAAAAAAACGGCCCCCAGGGGCCCAAAACCGGTCACCACCCTTGCGGCGCACCGGGGGATTGCCCGGTGCCCGCAACTGCCAGTCCGGGCCTGCTTTTACTTCTGTTGTTACACTGCATGTCTTATTTAGTCTGTAAGCAGTATTTTCTTTAAAGAGTTTCTCCTACTGCAGGCATAACATGCTTTCCTGTAACATTCAGTGAACCATGCGCGCTTTTCACTTTCCAAGCAGGCTGGGACAATGGTGACGGCTTATTTGGAATGAAATAGGTCTCGCATTTACAAGAGTTTGAGTTATTGGCATTGTAAATGACAATGGCGTTCTATTTATGTGATAAATGTCAAAACAGATAAAAGGCACTGTCATTTACAATGTCAATAGCTTAAACATTCGCAAATACTAGACCTATTGCATTGCAAACGCTTGTCTAACTCAGCTGTCTAAGACAGCTGGGTTAGAGAAGTTGAAAATGCAAATGTGTAGCTCGTCATCGCAAGATGGCTGGCCAAAGAGTCACGCGCACTTTAAACTAGTGCACAGCCAGCCCACCACTCCTCCCTGCTGCCACTCAGCAGGCAGCCGCGGGCCGTGGAGGGAGTAACGGTGGGGCAGGGAGGCGGGGAGGGGGAGGGGCAGGGTGGAGAGGGCTAAAAACCGGCATATGGATAATTACAGGTAAGTAAACAATTTCAATAATAAAACGAATTTCGTAGCGCGCCCTGCATTGCAAAATGCGATGCAGTGCGCGCTATGAAATTCGTTTTATTATTGAAATTGTTTACTTACCTGTAATTATCCATATGCCGGTTTTTAGCCCTCTCCACCCTGCCCCTCCCCCTCCCCGCCTCCCTGCCCCACCGTAACTCCCTCCACGGCCCGCGGCTGTCAGCAGGCCCCGTCCCATCCTGACACTCGGCTCAGGATGTAGGTTTGCAATATTAATCAAAGATAAAATGTTAATAATGTTTATTACAATTTTATTTTTATCTGGGGGAATTTTAATTAGTAGGCAGGCACTCTTTCACCTTAACAGAGAAGCCGCCCTGAGTAGTCTAAATTACATATATAAAATATTTCTATAAAACCTACATGACTGAACACAGGATCACCACTCTGTGCATATTACAATGCCACACATGAAATGTAAAAGAATGTAATTTAATATTACAAAACGATTCACTATCTATGTAATAAAAAAAGTTACAACAAAACACTCTTAACCAGGGGGGCTGTTTTTGCATCAGGTTTGTGTTACCTTTTCGATGCAGACCAGGCGCAAAATCCATTTTGATATTTACAAAGGAACACAAATTGTGTTGCTTTGTAAAAAGAAAAGGATCGCAATGCAGTGCATTGCGCTGCCTTGCAATACTTTGGTTTAGGGAGGTGTTCCATGGGTGACCAAGGATTTTGACACAACTCATATCTATGAAGAGTTGCAGACATGCGTCTGCTCCACAGTGGTGCACCTTCCAGAGGCTGGCATAACGAGGAAAAATATCTTAATTTCCCCTCATTATTTCCTCTTTGTATGTTAGCTGCATTGTGCATCACACATACAAAGATGAAATCGCCTCAAAGGATAGTTTTTGTGCAGGAAGGTAGCCCTTTCTGGACTAAAACTATCCTGACCTTAACACAGACACCCTTGCACAACGGTGCAAAGGTGCCAGTGTTGGCGCTAGGCAGCCCAACATGCACTAGAGTATGGAGAGAACAGAACTGCGGTAATTCCTTAAAGATATGGTGCAGTTCTGCTCTGTCCTGCATCACACAGTGCAATGCAGCAACTTCTCTCTCTCAAGCTGCATTGCGTGAACTCTTTGAAAATATGCCCCCAGATGCCTGAGTGTAAAAATAGGTTGTCAGTTGCTAGTGGAAGGCTGACAGGTTTGTTATGAACAAAATTCAGATACACGCTTCAGAGCTATAGCCAATAATATTGATGACACCCCATAGGTAAAAAGCATGTGAGGGTAGGGAGAAAATCAGTCTAGCCTTCATCAACCGATACAGCACCCACAGACACAGAATTACACTGCATTGTATCGTTCTGCAACACTCATGAAACGCTTAATTCACCTATGTGGGGCAGGGATGCATTTGCCTACATGGGCAGCGTGATAAGCCTTGTAGAATGTGTGGGTGGAAGGGTGCTGTTTCCATGTTATGTGTGATGACCACTGAGGTGTGGTTATCATGATATAGGACAAAGCACTTAGCAGTGTGATGGATGAAGAGCTGTGAGAAACAGATGCAGTTTATGGTTTTGAGTAATCTGGCTCTGCAGGTTCCTATACGGTATTTCTTATGATCATAGCCCATTTAGCTGGTCAATGCATCATGTTGTCACATCTGAGCTATTTGTTTAGAGGTTTATAGTCCCAAGCAGGCATGGTTAGAGAAATATATGCTGGGAATTCTGATTGAATTTATTTTGTAAGCATTACCCCATATCAGATTGTCACTGTGAAATGTAAAGAGGTGGTCATATTATGTAGCTAGTTGGGACCTGCAGAGGTGGAGTAGATTAGAGTCCTCAAATTGGCCAGCAGCGTGTTACAGGTCTATTCAGTTATCCCATGTCTGTTCAGTTGGTTATGGGCGAACATCCATTGAAGGCACTTAGCAGGCTGATGGGCAATATAAAATGAAGGATACGGATAGAACACCACTGCAAAATATTGTTCGTACAGGGGAACAGGATCGGATTGATTTCATATTCTATAACAAAATAGTATGCATACAATAGTTCCCAGAGACACAGCAGAGCTGCATGGAAGGAGGGCTGACCAGTTACAAAGGGTTCCTATTAGCATTCTGGGGTCTTGAACACTAAATTGCATATGTCTATCGTAACAGACAGAAACGTGCTGTCAACAAAATACTTAAGGAATGTAATTGAAATGGATAAACATGTCTGCTTTATAAACTGAATTACTGAAATATTTTCATATACAAATCGAATACACTAACATTTTCTCCATAGCAGTTCATCCTCCAAGCCTGATCTAGTTAGCTTAGTGGACTGATGCATTCACTCCAGGAATCAGTGTTTGACCTCAGGGGCACAGGTTTGAGTCAACCTTTCATCTATCTGAGGTTGATAAAATAAGTATCTCTGAGTTGGTTAACATACAACATGTTTGCCCATGTAGAGCGCAAAGTTTACAAATACACGTTACTCTAATATGAACCGAATCTCAAAGAAATCAATTGTTATATGTTTGGTGTCAGGCTATTTAAATCTGAGATTCATGACTGCTTATGATATTCACACACTATCCAGTCTTATGGGTGTTTGCCCCTTCGTTTTGAAACTTCGGCACTCAAATACATAGTATTTAAATATTTTCTTGCTTAAACCTGTGTTATATAACTCTATGTGTGTAGAGTAGAGTCTTCACACATAAAATTATGTCAGGGAAAGTTAAGGAAGATTTTAAAAATACTTTTTGGTTTACTTCATTAAAAATATTATTTCACGATATATATTCCAGTCCTACACTCTTCTGTTTGACCTCCTAGCCATGCCATGGTGACCGGCCTCTCACATCCCCTATTGCACATTTCTCCCTCCTTTCTTTCAATTTCCTTACCTTGCCTTCTGCCTGGGTAAGCAGATTGGTGCTACTTCCATCCATCAAGCGGTCACTGCAGTCACTTGGGTGCCAGCTCCCCTACCCTAACTCATGTCTGCTTTATTTCCTCATCCTTTTCCCTCCCTTCTTTCTCAACCCCCTTTTTCTTCCTTCCACCTGTTGCTGCATAAGTGATGTCCCTCATGTCCTTCAGAAAGTCACGTCAGCCAAGCGTTATGCTTCCAGCTCAACACTTGTCCCCGGCTACTTACTGCCACAATTCCCTTTTTTCTCCTTTCTGTCCTTATTCCTCTCCCCACCCCTATTTTACAGTTCTTCTTTCTCTGCATACCTGATAGGTTCTTTTTTAGTTCGAGCCTGAGCCAGGGTGCAACGCTGCTCTTGGGATGATCTGTGGTAGTTCAGTACAGGAGATAAGCCCCGCACACTCCCCCGCCCTTATTTTTCATCGGCTTGTGTTTTTATCCTTTGTAAATGCTGGCATCTGATTCCTTAATAGGCTTATTAGTCCCTACTTAGTACGGCCATGTCGTCATTTATTACCTCCCATGGCTACTGGCCCCTTTACTTGGTTGTTACACGGTATGTGTACTATTTTATTTATTGAATTTGTCCTACCTCAAACACGATGACGTGCTTTGTTTATATCCAGCGGGCAGCAGCTGGGACAATGGCGTCCATTTGTTTCCAATGTTACAGGTCTCGCATTTAAATGTAAAACCTATAGCATATATTTTTTTAACATTTGCCTTCACCATCTGTATTAGGGGAGCACATGATAATTAACAAGTCTATCCTGTGTGTTTTTTTAAAAAAACGTTCTTTCCTACCTTGCCTCGAGCGATCCTTAAAAACAATGTAGGTTTTTGCACAGACTCTGATTTCCTTCTCCGGTGTCAATATTTCAAGACGTGCTTCTTATGCAATCGTCGAGTCTACCCAAGGGTGGCTGCATTTCACTCAAGGTTAACACGTGTTTAACAAGAGATTTTTTTTTGCCAAGTGATTAGTTCGCTAACTTTTTAAAAATCAAACTACTGAAAATATACATTTGGAAAATAATATTGTTCTTATTGGAGAAAATGGCAATTATGTACAGCAGATTTCTGGGTTTGTTCTAAGCAAAATTACCAGGTTTGGTAATTTTACTACTGCCGCTGAGAGTTTGTTAGAAACAGAAGATCCCTCCCTCCTCTCCCCAAGTATGCACACATGAAATTGAAAACCAGAATGTGCATTATATTAACAAGTCTCCCATGGAACATTTACTTCTTGATAACAACCATGATTTCGTAGCCCAACTCCCGCTGATCCATTGACCTTAGTTCTTATGCTCTTAACGTCCTGTTAATTGTGAACTTCTGCGGTATTGGACTTTATTAACACTAGTTTTTTGGTTTGCACGGAGAGATTAAGTGATTTTCCCAGAATCACAGGATACTGAGCCGACGCCGAAGCTCGAACCTAGCCCGTGCCCTCTGAGCACTCCACGGACCCACCCAGCCTCAATGCTGCTTTGAAACCCTTTATCAGTCTTCCCAATCTCCCCTGCTGTTTTTGTGGTCCATTGACCCCATTCCAGTCTCAGCTCTTCTCTGAGCCCCTCTGAAGCTTTTGGGCTATTCCGAGTCCCTCTGCTGGCCTCCTGCGGGCAACCCGAGCCCTGCATTAGCTTCTGTGCTCCGTTATCTCCCCGCCCCCTAGGCCCATCTACAGCCCATTTAACACCCACCACCCCCACACATCCTACAGCTACCCTGGGACCCTTACAGACCCAGGGGCATCAAGTTCTTTATACAGCACTCAGTTGCCATCTGGGAAATATTCTATTTTGATCAGATGCCGCATGTGAACTCTTTTTGATGTCTCTTTACGCTGCTCTCTGCAATTTTATTTTGTGTTGGGCTGATACTTCTGTATTGCTTTAAGAGTGCACTGGGGTGCTGCCTCTGTGTTACTCTGCACATGCTGCTCCCTATTACTTTTACTGTTTATCTGTATGTGCGATACCTCTGAATCGAATTACGGTGGACCCTGTTAACTGCCCTATATTGTCATAATTGACATTATGGTGCATTGTTAGCATGGTACCTGGTTTTCATCTTCCTGCTACCTAGGAATTGTATGGAATTTGCATTTACTGGGTAACATGCTGCTCACTCTAACTAATGCGGATCACTACAGCTAGTGATACTCTTCCTCTGTGATTTGTGCATTCCACACAACAAACCCATGTCCACTCCCAGGGTGTACCATAATATTACCCTACCCACATATAAACAACTCAGTTAGGGGCATCTTTGTCACTCAGGAATGGCTCCAGCACATTCATCCAGGTCCCATCACTACACCTGCATGCTTCTCTGCTCCCAGCTCCTCACAGATATCCTTGCTACTGCCTTGAGCCTCTATCCTAAGGACTTTGTTTTACACTGCTTTTCAACCACTCTACATGTTAAACACTTTCAAATCCTTTAGCATCCTGACTAGCACCTTTTTACGGCTTACCTGAGAAAGTGCATGCACTGCCTCTTGCAAGATCACTTAAAGAAATAAGTATTTGCAATGCAATATGTCTCGCATTTGCACGACCTTAAGCTATTGGCATTGTAAATGATAATGCCTTTTCTAAAGCACTACGTAAATTAAATACATTGTCATTTACAATGCCAATGGCTCAAATTCTCGCAAATGCGAGGCCTATTGCATTGTAAATGCTTGTTTATTTAGTATTAAACACTCCATTGGAGTTCATGTGTTTACTCGCTCCATTCACTTTTTCCCTCTGGATTCCTCCACGTGCTCTCTTTTTCTCCCTCTACTCCCTGATGCTCATTGCCCCACTCCAGCCAAGAGGCAGGCAGATCCAAAGTGCTGCTGCGCTATTCTCTTTCATCCACAGCTTCTGGCTAGAAAAGCGTTTCCACTCACAATATTCCCTGAACATTTCCAAAATAAACATGCAGAGCAGTGTTGATTTTTTATAAATGAAAGAGTGCTGGTGCCGAAACTCTGTTCAGAGAGCACTGACTGAAGCAATCAATTGTCCACCCACCGAATACCAAGGTTGGTAGTCTTAAATCCACCTCAGACCTCCTTAGTCCACTACTAGACACTTTCTGACCATTTATCTACTTCCGTTCCACCTTTCTTCCTTTGTGAGGTTTTACCGTCTGTCCCTTCCTCTCTTTTTTTCCGATTTGTGTGTTTTTCCCTCTCTTGCTCTTGGTAAATACCTAATGCAGAAAAATAATTGCCAGTTTCCAAAAATAAGTGCTGGTCATTAACTTCCCAAATGGAGCGGTAGTATACCCACTTCCCAGTGTGGGCTGGCACAGAGAAGTGAGAGACACAACCGTCACCAACCACTGTGCAACTCCTGCAGCACTGTCAGTCTCCACTAACTATACACATTTTACTTCAAGTAATAAATCACTACTTTTGCCTCTGGGCATCGCTGCTTCACATAGTTCATTGCTTTTCCACCTGGCTGATGTGATGCATTTGGGAGCCATTAGCCTAAGACAGCTTTACTTTTTTGGGTGGGTGACTCACTCTTGGGGTCACAGCCTCATCTCGGGTGTGTGGCAGTTCGCCCAGGCTCCTAGACTAGCCTGCAACAATCAAGTTCTTTGCTGATTCCACTGACAAGCAAGCACTACACAATGGGTTCTGGCAAAGGCGACACTCATTAGAGCAAGTTTCAGGGAGCCTTGGGCAACCATACAGTCCACGGAGCCAGCCTTCCTAGACAGCCAGTTTTCCTATGGTTCTTCCTGAAAAGTATAATCAAGAAGCCTACGGCCCCCAAGATTAGCCGTGGGCTTACGGGTAGCAAGAGTGATGTGGCAAGCGCAACAGTGAAGAGAATTCTGAGCTGAGCCTAATCTCTTTTGTTTGGGCTCTGGCGAATAAGGTAGCAGTTAGTAGGGGACAGGTATGCGCCACGGAGACCTGTTCATCTTTAGGAGGCTCCCTAATAAAACAAAGATCAATGAATACCTGCAAGATATAGAAAACGTAGGGGCCACTCATCCCATCCTGGAGGGCCTGTTATTTTGCGTTACGCCACTGGGTGGAGAGGTTAATAGCAGAGACTAGTAAAGGGTGGGTATTGAATTGCTTACAGGGTACATAATTTGTTATCCCTGTTGAGGTGGAGTGCATTGTTCTAGTCAGAGGACCTTTTAAAGTGAATATTTATTTTTTATTTTAAAAATTTATAAAGCGCAGCGTATACCCATGGGTGTCTTGGCGCTATAATTTTGCTGAAAATCCCAGAATGAGGTGGTATCTGCCTTAAAACGTATTGTTACTGAGCGGATTATTGATCGAATAACCAGGTTTTTACCAATTTTCTAAATTGAAATAACGATGGTGACAGTTTTATTTCCTTTGGGAGCGTGTTCCAAATTTTGGCTGCGGCGTTGGTAAAGCTTCTATCGCCCCATGTCACCGTCCTGGTGCGTGGTACTACCAGTAGGTGACTGTGTTCGGAGCGTAAGGATCTTTTTGGTGAATAGTACTGAAGTTTTCGTTTGAGAAAAGCTGGTCCGAGACCCTTAAGAGCTTTGTAGGTGAGACACAGGGTCTTGAATCTGATGCGATTTCTCACTGTTAGCCAGTGGAAATTTCTTATCGCATGCTTGGTGGACTGAAACTTAGGAATGCCAGCTAGTAACCTTGCGGCCGCATTTTGTATAAGCTGGAGTTTGGCCACCACCCTTGCCTGGGCGTTTACAAACAGTCCGTTACAGTAGTCGAGTGAAGAGAGTACTAAGGAGCTCACCACTGTTTTCTTAGCACTCTCAGGGAGATAGGGCAGGATTTTTTTAATGATCTTAAGCTTGTAAAAAGCAGACGACGCAACCTGGTTGGCATGGTTGGAGAAATTGAGATTGTCGTCAAATATAATGCCTAAGTTCCTGACCTTTTTTACTGGTTCTGGAGGGGCTCCGAGGGGTGTCGGCCACCAAAGAGTGGACCACTGTGGTGATAAATTTCCAAAGATCATTACCTCGGTTTTCTCCGAGTTGAGGCGCAGGCAGTTTTCAGACATCCATTCCTTGATGGCAAGCATGCCTTCTTGGAATCTGGCGGCAACCTCCTCACCGTTGTTCTTGATAGCGATCACCAATTGGGTGTTGTCGGCGTAGGAGGTAAGGCTCATCCGGTAGTTCTTGATCACCCTTGCTAAGTCCGACACATAGATGTTAAAGAGTGTCGGACTTAGGGATGAGCCTTGCGGGACGCCACATGGGAGGGCGAGCTGAGGGGATTGAAATGCGCCCAGTGTCACTGCCTGTGTTCTATTGGACAGGAATGAAGCCAGAAGCTCTTTGGCCTTTGAGCAAATACCCATCTCCTCGACACGGTCAATCAGGACGGTGTGATTGACCGTGTCGAAGGCCGCCGAGAGATCCAGTAGGACCAGTATAGCTGTTCCTCCTTGGTCCCTAATGGTTCTAATATCATCGGCGGCCTTAATGAGGGCAGTCTCCGTCCCATGAAGTTTCCGGAATCCAAACTGCGACTCATCCAGGAGATTGTTTTGCTCAATATATTCGGCTAGTTGAACATTCATTTCTCTTTCCACAATTTTAGCCAGGTAGGGTAGGCTAGCAATGGGTCTGTAATTTTTGAGAGTTGTTTTATCAAGACCAGTCTTTTTCAATAAGGGTTTCAGTAGAGTGTTTTTTAACTTATCTGGGAAGATCCCAGATTGGAACATGGCGTTACAGATGGGGGTTATGACTTTGCTCACCACATCAGTTACTGGAATAAAATTTTTAGGGGGGCAGGGATCTAAGGATGAACCTGTTTTAACCAGTCTCATGATATCTCCTATTTCCTGATTCGTCATATCTCTAAATCGGGAAAACGAACAGTCCATGCTGTTTTTTGATGATTTAGGATGTGTGCTGGTGTTTGATGGAGTAACCGAGAATTCTGCATATATATCGTTTACTTTTGAAAAAAAGTAATCTGCTAAGTTATTGCAGAATTCCTGAGTGTGAGGAGGATTCAGATCTACCACCTTCCCTGCCAGAGTCTTAACTACTTCAAACAGTTGTCGACTCGAATTTTTTGATTGCTTAATTTGCTGCTCGAAGTAGTCCTTTTTTACTTCCTGAATCATTTTTTTATAGATGATGAGTTCATCTTTATACTGGGCTTTACTTAAGTTATCGTATGTTTTACGCCAGGTTCTTTCCTTATTTCTACAAATCTGTTTTTGCTGTCTAAGGGGTTTTGAGTACCACGGTGCTGAAGGCACCTTTCTGTTTTTTGATATGGTTTTTAAAGGAGCGTGCATGTCTACCGCCTTGCCTACCCAGTTAAGATACTGCTCCACTGCTTCGGTGGGGTCAGACTGGATGTTCGGACAAGTGTTGGACAGGGACATCTTAAAGGTTTCGTCATCGATGTCCTTCCATACTCTGAATTTATTTTGATGATGGGCCTGTTTATCCGGTTTGGATCGTTTGGACGGTAGATGACAGAAAATAGCATGGTGATCTGTCCATGTGAGCGGCAGGATTTTAGATACCTCCAGATCACTGATGTTAGAAAAGATAGCGTCCAGGGTGTGTCCTGCGTCATGTGTTGGAGCTTTTATGTACTGGGTTAAGCCCAGTGTGTTACAATCTCCTAGTAGCGTTTGTGTATCCGCCTCATCTGTCCTGTCCAGATGGAAATTTATGTCTCCTAATGCCATAAATGAATCCTCAATGGCTAAGGGTTCCAACCAGGAGGTAAAGGTGGAGAGAAATTCTGAGCGAGGTCCTGGTGGCCTATAGATAAGCACTCCCTTAAAATTGTGTGACGCATTCAGTTTAATGGCAAAGTGCAGCGCCTCGCATGCCGACGATGGTACCGGGGAGAGTCTAACTGGGAAGATGACCCGTGTGATGATAGCCAGGCCACCTCCTCTTTTTCCCCCCTGTCTGTCGGTACAGCTACCTGAAGGTCGGGCTCGGATGTATCATCCATCCAGGTTTCGGTTATAAAAAGGATGTCTATTGCGTGATCTGTGATTAGATCAGCGATGTCCTGCCTATGCTTAGCCAAGGAGCGAGCATTAATGAGGGCGATAAATGTAGTGGGATGCGTAGTGGTACCGTCGGTCAGGTGTTTAACTTTGTCATTAATGAGGGGAATAGTAATTTTGCAGCTCCTACAGCTGAAGGTGGCTTGATCTACAAGATTCTCTGGAGTATGTAGACTGCAAATCGTCAGTGGTCCGGGGTTCAGCTTGCGGATTTCATCAGCGGTGTATGTAATCCCTTCGGTATGGCATGACACAGGGGGTATGGCGCTAGGCGCGTGTCCGGCGCGGACGGGCGCAGACGGGCTTGCCTCTGGCGCGCCTCTGGCGCGCCTCTGGCGCGCCCGCTGCGCCCGCCCGCTGCGCGGACGGGTAATACTGTCATTTTTATACATACTTCGGGCGGGGCGGGAGGAGGGTGGGAGGGGCGTCGAGCTCTCCGGCGAGCCTGCCCAATCAAAGATGGCTGCCAAAGTTGTCTTACAATGTTCCCAGCGCCTCAGTGGATCGACGCTTTGGATAAGGGTGTGCCCAGCGAATTGATCTCGCTGTAGGGATGTCAGGGAGGTTACAAACGCTCCAATTAAAATATTATACAGTTCTAAAAACAATTAGCAAAATCAATCGTTTTTTCAGTGCAAAAAGGTGCAAGAGAGCACAAGGGCCTCCGGCTTCCGCCTCAGAGGGAAACAGCAAGTTATACCTCGCGGAGCCGAATAATGCTCTATTAAATACCCTGGGAGGGCGGGAGGGGCGTCGAGCTCTCCGGCGAGCCTGCCCAATCAAAAATGGCTGCCAAAGTTGTCTTACAATGTTCCCAGCGCCTCAGTGGATCGACGCTTTGGATAAGGGTGTGCCCAGCGAATTGATCTCGCTGTAGGGATGTCAGGGAGGTTAAAAACGCTCCAATTAAAATATTATACAGTTCTAAAAACAATTAGCAAAATCAATCGTTTTTTCAGTGCAAAAAGGTGCAAGAGAGCACAAGGGCCTCCGGCTTCCGCCTCAGAGGGAAACAGCAAGTTATACCTCGCGGAGCCGAATAATGCTCTATTAAATACCCTGGGAGGGCGGGAGGGGCGTCGAGCTCTCCGGCGAGCCTGCCCAATCAAAGATGGCTGCCAAAGTTGTCTTACAATGTTCCCAGCGCCTCAGTGGATCGACGCTTTGGATAAGGGTGTGCCCAGCGAATTGATCTCGCTGTAGGGATGTCAGGGAGGTTAAAAACGCTCCTATTAAAATATTATACAGTTCTAAAAACAATTAGCAAAATCAATCGTTTTTTCAGTGCAAAAAGGTGCAAGAGAGCACAAGGGCCTCCGGCTTCCGCCTCAGAGGGAAACAGCAAGTTATACCTCGCGGAGCCGAATAATGCTCTATTAAATACCCTGGGAGGGCGGGAGGGGCGTCGAGCTCTCCGGCGAGCCTGCCCAATCAAAGATGGCTGCCAAAGTTGTCTTACAATGTTCCCAGCGCCTCAGTGGATCGACGCTTTGGATAAGGGTGTGCCCAGCGAATTGATCTCGCTGTAGGGATGTCAGGGAGGTTAAAAACGCTCCTATTAAAATATTTTACAGTTCTAAAAACAATTAGCAAAATCAATCGTTTTTTCAGTGCAAAAAGGTGCAAGAGAGCACAAGGGCCTCCGGCTTCCGCCTCAGAGGGAAACAGCAAGTTATACCTCGCGGAGCCGAATAATGCTCTATTAAATACCCTGGGAGGGCGGGAGGGGCGTCGAGCTCTCCGGCGAGCCTGCCCAATCAAAGATGGCTGCCAAAGTTGTCTTACAATGTTCCCAGCGCCTCAGTGGATCGACGCTTTGGATAAGGGTGTGCCCAGCGAATTGATCTCGCTGTAGGGATGTCAGGGAGGTTAAAAACGCTCCAAAAAATATTATACAGTTCTAAAAACAATTAGCAAAATCAATCGTTTTTTCAGTGCAAAAAGGTGCAAGAGAGCACAAGGGCCTCCGGCTTCCGCCTCAGAGGGAAACAGCAAGTTATACCTCGCGGAGCCGAATAATGCTCTATTAAATACCCTTGGAGGGCGGGAGGGGCGTCGAGCTCTCCGGCGAGCCTGCCCAATCAAAGATGGCTGCCAAAGTTGTCTTACAATGTTCCCAGCGCCTCAGTGGATCGACGCTTTGGATAAGGGTGTGCCCAGCGAATTGATCTCGCTGTAGGGATGTCAGGGAGGTTAAAAACGCTCCTATTAAAATATTATACAGTTCTAAAAACAATTAGCAAAATCAATCGTTTTTTCAGTGCAAAAAGGTGCAAGAGAGCACAAGGGCCTCCGGCTTCCGCCTCAGAGGGAAACAGCAAGTTAGCTACTCGAATCAGGCCGCCCAGCACTAGAGTTCAGGCACAGAACTCGCCAAGTTATACAAACAGCCAGGTCTTAATAAGCTTCCTAAAACTGAGCTCATCTTTCTCCTTTGGTAGCCTAATGGGCAGGGAGTTCGATCATTTGGAAACCAGGTAAGAAAAGGATGGCCGCACCTTCTGATTTTCAGCATTATAGGGGTAACTGCTAGATAGAAAGTAGAGGATCTCAACGTTCTTGTTAGATTATAGGCTTGTATCAAATGCTGTAAAAGAATGGGCCCCTCAATACAGAGAGCTTTAAATTGATTTGTCTGTTTAATGCATAGCCAGTAGCCAAGGACCTGAAACAGAATGATGTCTAGGTATTCTTAGTAGAAGACGCGATGCTACATTTTGCATCACCTGCAATCTATTTAATGCATAATGTAGATATCCAGGATAGAGTGTGTTTCCATAATCCAGGCGAGAGAGAACTAAGGCCTGGACCAATGGTCCTCTGTAGTATGTTAAGTAGGATTTCCAAAATCTTTCTAAGCAGTTTCAAAATGCCAAAAGCAGCTAGCCACTAATTTTCATGCATGTGTCTCAAAAGGAAATTAATTACAGGCATGTGGTACACGCCTGTAGCTTTTGGCTAAGGTTGCCTTCCTAAGGCCTCTGGCTTGTTTAATCACATTGGGAATACATTTCTTTTTTTTTTTTAATTCAAGAGAAACCTAACAAGATATCACAATCAAATTGTTGGTGTCCACAGGGTGGAAAGAGGGAGGTGAGAGGGTTGTGGAAAAAGGGTTGTTTAAGTGATAAGTATTCGAGGAAAGAAAATTGTGATGGTGACAAACATATCACATACAATTTTGGTATATATTGACGATATACCCGATGGTCCAAGTCCACATCATATATACACAAATGGGATGTATGACGTTACCACGCGATCAAAATGATCGCGGTACATCACAACGCAGATTTTACAACGCAACCCGTTATCACGACTTGCGCTGTAAAGTGCTGGACTTAGGAATAGTATGATTTACTATTCCAACTCCAGCCTACATACAGTAGGGAAGGTGTTGGAATAGTAAATCACACAATTCCTTAGTCTAGAGCGCCCTTCAGTGCAAGTCATGGTAACGACTTACGTTGTAAAAGCTGCGTTGTGAATGTATTGCGGTGTTTTGACCGCGTAGTAAAGGTTGTTTCCCCATAAATGCCATATCACACATGAAATCACAGTTTATCAATCACTGTCGATTCGGTATTGGCAGATGTTCTAAAAGTCGACATTTCGACCCCTATATCCGTAGGAATCTAGAGCCTTACAAACGGGGTCTTCTTCAGGACTGGTGTGAAGTGGAGGGGGCTGGGAACACCTAGAAAAGAAGCGAGGGACGGTATGTGAGTACCTGACATGTGGGTAAAAAGGGAACAGAATTCCATGAGTAGGGGCAAAATTAATAATTACCAAGGGTGTAGCAGCGGAGGGGGGAGGGGGTGTTGTTTCTCACAGATCAGTTGTTGAGAACAAGGGCTCCGTGGGTCTCCAAGGCATTTAGAGTTGGTATGAGTGAGGCGTCACCTGTATAATAAAGGTGGCAGTTAGCCTAAATGAAGTAGGCTTTAGAAATATTCAAAAATGGGTGAAGAAAGCTACACACTTACTGCATGAGTGTGGGCGGCGCGCAGTGTTCCAAACTGTCCTGACAGTTCCTTCACAAGTAGAACTAATCCCATATGTTTACCGTAAAACCAATTAAGCCCGAATCAATCAAAAGGCTGTGGTAGGGAATCAATCTGAGGAGGACAGAAAAAGAAGAACCAGCTAAAACGGCAACCAAGTCATGGAGGCACTATGATTTAAAATTCACGCTTGGGCGACCGCGCAGCGGACGCGCCAAGCCCGTCTGCGCCCGTCCCCGCCTGGACCGTGCCGAGTGCCAGGAACCCTGGTGGTTCAATGCCTTATAAGTATAGTCGAACCCAGCTCCTTGCTCTCCGGAGCAATGTTTGTTGGCCCCAGGCTCTATCACCCCCAGCACTGACGTCTCAAGAGGGTCAGGACGCCGATTGCTGTTCCCAGCCTTCATCAGACAGTAATAATATGCCTGAATATAGGAACAGGACCTGGAAACAGCATACGAGTGAGCCAGTCGACCTAGACAATATTGGAGGGATGGGGATAAGGGTAAGGACTACCAACAAGGGGGGATTAATCACTGACATGCATGGGACAAATCAATGTACTGCCCAATGTATCTTATTGAATGTCCGCTCCATGGGAAAACATAAATACGAAGTGGAGGAACGGATTCAGGCATCCTCCCCAGATATACTTTTCCTGACGGAAACATGGACGGACAACACCGCCGCTCCCGACTGGAACATTGCGTGCCAGAGGGATATGCCATCATGTCACAGGATAGAGAAAAGGGTCGAGGTGGGGGAATAGCCATTATATACCGGGTGCATTTTAAGATACGGACAGAATCTATATCAGTCCTGCCGGCAGAAGCACTACGCTTTTGTATAAAATTAAATAATCTCACTTCGTTTCAGGGACTACTTGTATATCGCCCGCCTGGGGTTAGGTTGGCCTTCACCCAAGCTCTACCGACACTTCTGGAGTCCTGTACCAATTCCCTTCCTCTCACCATTCTGGGTGATTTCAATTATCACCTAGAATTGTCAAATAACTCAGAGTCTACTAAATTGCTGGATACTTTGGAGGCTTACGGTTTCGGACAATTAGTGACCGGACCGACCCATAAGGCGGGTCATACTTTGGATGGCATCTTTACAAATAATCCAGATATTGAGCTGGGAGACATTTCTACCTTAGCTTGGACGGATCATAAGGCTATTCATTTCACTATCAGGACCATATATTCTATTTGAGAACCCCTCACCAAACCTGGTAAGTAAAGGTCCGGGGTTGGAATAAGGTTCAGGGTAGTGACTTTGAGGCGGCACTGGATGCTGGTCCTGATATGCCTACATCGGACAATAATGCTGCACCATTCCTGTACAATGAATGGCTTGAGGTGGCGGCCAGGCAGGTAGTCCCTGAGAAAGTGTTTACAGTAAGGAGGCCAAGGATATCCTCGCCTTGGTACATTCCTCAGCTCAAAGCTCTAAAGGTCGAATGCAGAAGAGCAGAGAACTTGTGGAGACAAGACTATAGTGAGAGTAGGAAAGTAATTTATAACCACGGACTTCAGCGATATAAGAACGCGATAATTGTGGCCAAGGAGCACTATTTTACAACTAAAATCAGAGATGCAGCTAACTCTAATAAAGAACTTTTTAGAGTGGTTAACCTTTTGGCAAAACCACAGCAGGAAAATGCTTTTAAGGCAGACCAGGAGATGTGCAACAATCTGGTCATTTTCTTTCAAAACAAGGTGCAAGTAATACATGAGGACCTTTTAAACATGCAGGGATCGTGTGATGGGTACTCACAGGAGGGTCTGTTGCTAACGCAGTGCAGATTGTCCTGCTTTTCAGAAATGGCAAATGAGGAGGTGCAACAACTGCTCCTTTCTATAAAATCAGGCTCTCCTAGGGACCCATGCCCCCCTGCTATTATTCATTTGGCCTCCAAGAAGATCTGTGAGAGGCTAACGCCTCTCATTATTCAAGTATTGGAGACTGGTTCATATCCTGCATTGTGGAAACAAGTGGCCATTAGACCCTTGCTCAAAAAACCCAACCTGTATCCGCAGGTGCTAAAGAATTATCGTCCGATTGCTGGATTACCAATGGTGGCGAAGGTCATTGAGAAATCGTTGAATAAGGTGTTGAGTGACTATCTGAATTTAAACAATTTATTTGCTAGATCCAACACAACATGACTTTCGTGCCTGTCATTCCACCGAATCGGCCTTGATTGTTGCAACTGAGGAAATACGGAGGCTTGTGGATGGGGGGGCAGGGCGGTCCTGATTCTCCTAGACCTATCGGCAGCATTTGACACCGTGAATCACACGATGTTAGTGCAGCGGCTGAGGGATCTGGGGGTTGAGGGTACCGCCCTTGCCCTGCTCTCCTCCTTTCTGGAGGACAGGGAACAAAATCTGGTTTGGGACGGACTGAAATCTGAGAGCTTTCATCTTCCAGGCGGGGTTCCGCAGGGATCAGCTTTATCCCCCACACTGTTTAATATCTATGTCACCCTGTTGGCTAGGCTCATTAGAAGGTATGGTTTCGCGTTGGTATCTTACGCTGATGACACACAACTTGTTATTTCCATCTGCAAGCAGCCTGAGGTCACAGCCGTTAAATGTCATGCTTGCCTATCAGAGATCATTTCCTGGATGAACCATAATTTTCTGAAGATCAACACAGATAAAACGGAGATGATAGAATTTGGAGGGGGACCCCCGTGTGGAATGATTCATGGTGGCCAGTTGAGGCTGGGAAGTGTCCGGCTCCTGTCTCTAACGTTAGGAACCTTGGGGTCATCTTTGATGACAAGTTAAATTTTTCCGCCCAGGTTAACAGTTTGGCGTCATCCTGTTTCTTTCTCTTAAAAACACTAAGAAAGATTTTCCCATTTATCCCACGTGAGCTTCAAAAGACAGTAATGGTGAGTCTTTTCCTATCTAAATTAGATTATTGTAATGCCCTTTTTATGGGCATAGACAAAACACAGATGGGAAAGCTCCAGTCTCTTCAAAATGCAGCAGCAAGGCTGCTTCTGAACATCCCCAGGGATTGCTCAACTTCAGCGGGCATTAAATCGTTGCATTGGCTTCCAGTGCAGCAGCGTGTGGATTTTAAGGCCTTATGCCTGGCTCATAAGGCGCTTTATGGAGGTGGCGCCGATGAGGTCTCCAAATTATTCACGCCCTATACCCCCGCACGCCCTCTAAGATGCACTAACCTGAGTCTACTTAAGACGGCTAAGATTAAGCGGGCAAGATGGGGAGATAGGACATTATCCAACGGGGCAGGGCACCTATGGAACAGACTACCTTTGGCCATGAGATTCCAAGCTGACAGAAAGGTGTTTAGGAAGGATCTAAAGACGCTTCTTTTCTCTGTCATCTAAGCTGTTGAAGCTGCAGTTTCTGGATCTGTTCAAACACATCAGCGCCAAGACGCCACGGCAATCGAGCGCTTTACAAACTTTTATCCTATCCTATCCTATTAGTACAAAGAAGATTGAAACAGTGGAAAATTCCAACCAAGTGGCGTTTACAGCACAAGGGAAATAAAGACAGTTGGGTCTAGATATCGACGTACAACTGCACCAAACAGAGGTAAGTAAACGCAGCTTGTGGTGAGTCGAAAAGAAAGCCATAATTAAAGGCTGGTCGGAATGGCGCATGCGGGCCCGCGTTGTGGCGTGACATCCCGTCGTTAAAAACAATAGTACCTACATTTATTAAAAGGTGATCTTATGAGGTGAATGCTCAAGGCCGACTGAAATCATGAATGGTGTTGTTGTCAGAATACAAATAAAGACCCAAACGGGATCAGACTAGTCGGTAAAAGGTACTCGCAATAGAAATATTGAATGCCGCCAGTACATGTAAAAAAAAGTGTCAAGTGCCGGTTGATATGTTACATAGGAGCCTGAACAAATTATTGTTACTGACATTACCCTGTCTGAGTTGGAAGTGACATGCTATTAGTTGAAAGTGATCATGACCGTTGTTAAGTGTAAACGAAGTCTGGCTGATTCGTGTTTACTAAGAAAATTAGTCCCGACAGGTCCGAAAGCGATCTGAAAGTGGATACTTAAAAAACTTATCAGTGCATGTTAAAAGACAAATTTGGTGCCAGTTAATGTATAGCTGTGGGCACTTAAATAACAACTGATCTGAAAAAACTCACGTTCTAGCAACCAAAATCAATGAATAATTTGTTCAGGCTCCTATGCAACACATCAACCGGCACTTGACACTTTTTTTACATGTACTGGCGGCATTTAATACGTCTATTGCGAGTACCTTTTACCGACTAGTCCGACCCCGTTTGGGTCTTTATTTGTATTCTGACAAGAACACCATTCATTATTTCAGTCGGCCTTGAGCATTCACCTAATAGGATCGCCTTTTAATAAATGTAGGCACTATTGTTTTTAACAACAGGATGTCACGGCACAATGCGGGCCCGCGTGCGCCATTCCGACCGGCCTTTGATTATGGCTTTCTTTTCAACTCATCTCAAGCTGCGTTTACTTACCTCTGTTTGGTGCAGTTGCACGTCGATATCTAGACCCAACTGTCTTTATTTCCCTTGTGCTGTAAGTGGCACTTGGTTGGAATTTTCCACTGTTTCAATCTTCTTTGTACTAATCATAGTACCTCCATGACTTGGTTGCCGTTTTAGCTGGTTCTTCTTTTTCTATCCTCCTCAGGTTGATTCCCTAGCACAGCCTTTTGATTGATTCAGGCTTAATTGGTTTTACCGTAAACATATGGGATTAGATCTATTTGTGAAGGAACTGTCATGACAGTTTGGAACACTGAGCGCCGCCCACACTCATGCAGTAAGTGTGTAGCTTTCTTCACCCATTTTTTGAATATTTCTAAAGCCTACTTCATTTAGGCTAACTGTCACCTTTATTATACAGGTGACGCCTCACTCATACCAACTCTAAATGCCTTGGAGACCCACAGAGCCCTTGTTCTCAACAACTGATCTGTGAGAAACAACACCCCCCTCCGTTGCTACACCCTTGGTAATTATTGATTTTGCCGACTCATGGAATTCTGTTCCCTTTTTACCCACATGTCAGGAACTCACATACCATCCCTTGCTTCTTTTCTAGGTGTCCCCAGCCCTCTCCACTTCACACCAGTCCTGAAGAAGACCCCGTTTGTAAGGCTCAAGATTCCTACGGATATAGGGGTCGAAACGTCGACGTTTAGAACATCTGCCAATACCGAATCGACAGTGATTGATAAACTGTGATTTCATGTGTGATATGGCATTTATGTATAAATGATGTGGACTTGGACCATTGGGTATATCGTCAATATATACCAAAATTGTATGTGATATGTTTGTCACCATCACAAATTTCTTTCCTCCAATACTTATCACTCAAACAACCCTTTTTTCACAACCCTCTCACCCCCCTCTTTCCACCCTCTGGACACCAACAATTTGATTGTGATACCTTGTTAGGTTTCTCTTGAATTTTTTTAAAAAAAGAAATGTATTCCCAATGTGATTAAACAACATTTGTCGAACGTTTTTGTTTCCCTTTTCATATTGTTTCATAATTTATATTTCTTTTAATAACCAAATTGTTCCTCCCCTCCATGCTAAAGCCAGTAAAGCACTGGGACCACTTTAATAGATACTGTCTGGTACCCAGGTCCCAGTGATTCCGGGTTTACCCTTTTTTTTGTAAGGACTCTGGCTGAAAGACCAGGAACCAACAACTGAGATCACTGCTGACCACCATTACTTAATTTTTTTCTCCATTAAGCTTTAGACAACAAAGAGGGCATCCAATTTACAACCTCCTTCAAATACAGTTTAAGTTGAGATGCTTTTGACTGTTTTTCAGGAGTTAAAGAGATTACAATCTGAGTGTCATCGGCGTACAAAACGAATGAAAGACCATAAAATTGAACAAACTCTACAAGTGGATGTACATACAGACTAAACAGTATGGGGCTCAATGAGGAGCCCCGAAGCATCTTACACTTGAGAGGAAAGGGCGCAGAATAAAAAGGTTTCCCATAAACCTGGAAGCTCTAATCTTCTAAAAATGAGGAGAACCACTTCAATGTCAAATCGGATACTCTTAAATTCCGAACTCTCTGCAACAAAATTGCAGGTGATACAGTGTCAAATACCGGACTCGGATCTAGCAGAATAACAGCTGTTGAGCTACCTTCGTCCAAAGTCATTTTTAGCTCCCCCATAACTGGCATGAGAGCATCTCGGTGCTGTGACCAGTATGGAACCCAGTTTGTGATGGATGAAACATATTGTGAGTCTCCAAAAAGAGGATTCCAGTTACATCAGTCATATGGGCCTTCGCAATTAAATGATCAGGTATGGTGTAGATTTATTGATGTATTGATGGCCCAAATTCTCTACTTAGTATTTCTTTTAAAGGTCTTACTGTCGATCCTTTCTACATTTTTTAAATAAAAAATGTTTATCACAAATACAATGGTGCAGTTAATATATATATAATTATAGATGGGTAACAGTGAATAACGGGGATGTTTTTTACCGAGAGGTTCTTTGTGACATCAAAGAGACAACGAGAGCAAAGCTCGCGTTGTCTGTGATGTCACTCAGAATTCCTCAGGTGAAAAATATCCCCGTTAGTCACTGTTACCAATCTAAGAATTTATGTTAAGCATGGTCCATTCAAATCATCTGCCCCTGCTTTCAAGCACTGTGCAGGTACAGAGGAGTAATGGGGGAGCCATACATAAATGGACTCTCCTTCCGGTCGCCCAAAAAAACTGGCCTCATGCCACCCACCTCCACCACCCACTGTACCTTCCTTCCCTCTCCTCTGTCCTCCCCTCCTGATGCACTCTCTGCTCAGCCAGCATTACACTGATCAGCTCTGTGACAGTTCAGGCATGTCAGCCGGATATTCTTTTATGTCGTCGCAATAGTGGGTAACAACTTTTCTTAACCCCTACTGTTGCTTCATGGCAGTGAATACCCTGCTTTAGAATCTGGCATTCTTTCCAGTGAGTAACAGTAAGAGTCATGCAAAAAAAACAATCTTTAATTCCATGGTCTCAAAAACAGTGCAAGGATTTTCAGTGATAAATGAATAAAAAAAATTTCGTCAGGTGGAGAACACCCCGTTTATTCAATTAGGGCCATTCTCTGGCCGTTTTTCAGCAATTTTGCACCACCTCAATGTTGCTTCCTAATGTGCTGCCGTGACTCGCCTAATAGAATCACGTGCCCTTTATGATCTTGTTTAAAGACATTCTTAGAGTTAAATTGGAAAACTCAGCAACTATCACATCTGAAGAATTGAAAAAGGTCACTAACGCATCTATCTTTTTTTTTTTACTTTGCACTTAGAACTGCCCAGTAGTAGAAGAAGAGCTAATTATAATTGTTCTAGGGGTGCCCTTTGGTAAATGGGTTTGTTCACTCTATAGATAGATCCACTAGAAAAAAACTTCTGGTGACAAGAACAAAGACCTCAAGGACAGGTAAAGTTGAAGTATACAATGTTCTAAGATTCCAAATACAATTTGAGTGGAATTCCTGTGTAGAATTCCTCTCCGCTCAATCATGAGTCGGCCGTTGTGCACCAGGACTTTCCAGTTGTGGGAACAACAGACCCAGTTTCACTGGCTGAAAAATAAGACTGTTGAAATTAGCTTGGGGATGGACTGCACTGAAGCCCACCCTGTAAGCTAGTCCTTGTCAGACGCTTTCCAAGATTTCCAACCCCGGCCAAACAATGTCCTCTCCTTCCCTCTACTACCCTCCATTCCTCCACACCCACCCCACACCTTAACCCCACTAACATTTACCACTTGCTCAAAGCAGGTGGTAAATGTGAGGGTTAATCTCCAAGGAACAGGGAATGTCATGCAGATTTCTGCCTTGGTAAACTGGGTCCACGCAGTAATTTCTCACTTCATGGTGATTAACTCATATTTGCACGGTACTGACGGGGTGTTATCCCAGTGTGTACAGGTGGGGAGTTACTACTGCACCAGTACTGAGCAACTCGTAATAAGGGCATAAACGCCACACAGATAACTGGAAATCAATACACCGTCACAGGGATAGGGAATGTGTCCAAACTTGCGTGTTTTGTGGAATATCTGGAGTCTGTATCCCACCTGGCAACACCCTTCTTTTACATAACTCAGTGGCGGCTGATTTGTAAATTGAGTGGTAGGGCAGGGTGCTCGATTTAAATAAATATATAATAGTAATAAAATATCACTTACCAATAGGGCTGTCGCCTCTCCTCCGTTCTCTTCTCTTCTCCCGGCAGCACAGAAGCTCACAGGCTTCCCTAGTCAATCCCAACGCTGCTGTCACCAGGATGACAGCAGCGTCATGATTGGTCTGCGCGCCGTGGCTTGGCGTTCAGACAGGGACTGGGAGCCTGTGCATGTTCTTCACCCGGCTGTTTAATACAGCCGGGTGGAAAGGATGCTAAGTGCGCCTGGCGGTTTGGCCGACCCAAGACAGCCGGCCAAACCGTCCTGCGCACTTAAGTGCACATTATACCACTCCTTCTCCTTCTCCCTGTGACACAGCCCAGCCCCGCAATGCTCTTACCTGGCTCGGACTCCTTACAGAATATAAAATGATAACAACGTAATGTTATTAACGTTGCGTTGTTACCATTTTATTTTTCCTTTCACATTCAATGAGGCGACGCTCTTCTGCCTTGGAGGAGGAGTCACTGCTGACCAAACCTTTAATAAACAAGGCGCTGCTGATGGAGGGGAGGAAGTAGGCAGCTTCCATTATGAATATGCCCACAGTAATTGAAGCTTAGCAATTTAAATCCCTTGCCATGGTTTGGTTTAAGAAGAAGATTGGGGTTTCAATGAATCTGGTGCTCTGGTTATATCAGTAAAACAAACAACAACAAAATGTCATTACTGATATCTTTCTAGTCAATTATTTAAGGAGGACACACGCAGAATGACTCAATGTGACCTAAAAAGTGTTCATTATAATTTCTAATTTATTTTTCTTTTTAAAGACTTTTTTCAATTCTTTTACCAAAAAATTCCAATCTATACAAACATTACATTATTTACAATCCACACCCACCATTTCTAAACCTTATATTCTCTGACAACAATAACAATGACAAATAAAGAATGACCAAAACAACACATACGACATATAACAATTAATGACAAATGTTAGACACTGACAGAACATATAAACACAGAAAAGTTATAACAGGACAATAAAACCAAACTAGGTTTCTTTCTTTGAGTTAACTTTTTGAGGCTTCCATTTGGGCAAATAACCAAACTCTGCACTATTCACAGCATCCCCACCGTATTCCAAGTATGACAGCCAAGTCCCTTAAAATTTTAAATTTCTAAACTTGAAAACAACAAGGGGTGAATTTCCTTTTCATTGCACTTGTTTGGGTGACAAGCTGTCGACGCGTTTCGAACCTAATTGCAAATTCATAGGGTTCTCTTGTAAATGTAACCGAAAGGTCTTTAGGAGATCAGCCGATCTCATATGTTCAGCACGAATCATGCATGGTAGGGTGGGCCTTAGCGTTTCGATACCGCCGGGGTTTAGTACACCATAGGTCCTGACGAATGCCAGGTAAATTAACACCAACATTGCAGGAAACATGTTGACCAGCACGTAACTTTATAGGAAACAAGCCATTCAATCTATTTGGCTCAGTTTTCCTACATATATTTTAATATGTCTTATTGATCAGGCAATAAAGGATTTTTTTGATACAACTAAGACATTTTTAACCTCACCACTTACACTTCCTTTATTAACCTATTTAACCACCTAGCCACTCACAACTTCACTTTACCCGCTCCGCAGCAAATCTGGCGTTGAAGCACACTAGGGTGGCACACGGCCACTCCCAGTGGGGCCCAATGATGAAGCATGTCACCGACTAGGTCGGTGAGTGAGGGCTTTCTATAACACCAAATGGGTGTTGTTTTTCTCTTAGTGCTCTGAATCTCGCCTTCCCGATGAGCTACGAACACTCTTTTGTTGTTGTTTTTGTTAGGCAGGTGACCCAGAAGAGTAAGGAAGGCTGGAATTGTTATTTTATGCTGTTGTTACTGCTGGCACAACCGACTGAGAAAACTCAGTCAGAGGAGGCTTCATACCTCAGTAACCTTAATTATATAAGTAGCAAAAACTAGGAGTTCTGAGGTGGTCTCGGAGCCCCCACAGTTTGCTCCTAAGCAAGAAGACACTTGTGAATTTCAGACAGACATGTTCTCTTGCTGTGTTTAGTCATCACTGTGTGTTGCGGCAGTTTGATATATGGTGTAGTATGTATAGTTATTGAACTCCTTAGCGTAACACTAATTGAATAACAATAACTGAACATATGGCACACACTTTTCGTATTAAACAAGAGGGGAGAAGAAGGCTATTTAACCTACAATCTCTAAATTAGCCAATATGCAGTCCTGGACTCAAATCCAAGCGTCACCACTTCCACCACTTGACCAAACTGTATGAATCATGGCCTATTTATTTGGTTCATTAGGGCCCTGATTATGAGTGTAGGTGATATTTAGTGCACCTAATACCATGGGGTATAAATGGCAACTATTGTGAGTTAATGGGGAATAACATGTGAATTTTGGTGTTTAACGCACCAAATGCTGCATTATACAGTAAATACGGTATGCTATTCCCCTGTTAAATTTCAGCAGGTATGACCTACTGAAATGTACCAATCCTTAAGGTATTTAATGCATCCGATAATTATCGGATCAATTAAATACCTTTTAACTTGTAACTCCAAACCGTGCGTAAGCAGGAGTGTACACACGGATCAGAATAATCTGCCCTAAATGTAATTTTCCTAAGCCTTCCAGTTTGAGAGCACATTGTAGTAATTTAGTACAGGATCTGCTCTCTATAAAAAACGTACTTATATATGGTTAATATAAAACAATCTTGCTTCACATTTAATAACAATATAGACTATATAAAAATGTGGGTAACTGGTGGCAGTTTTGGGCAAACGAAAAAAAACTTCCAACTCACACAGCTGGTGAGTTGCTGAAAATGTTTTCCTTGTTTTGTTTGCTTGAAACGCATGTTTCAAATATTGTTAAGGGGCTCTGTTTCCCTATGAAACTTTATTTATCATGTATATATAGTATAGCGCTGAAACTGCCTAAGATTGGTATCGCAGCACTGACCTTTCTCTAAATCCTTACACATGGCCAAGTTAGATGAGACAGAAAATGTGTATAACAAAACACTAATTGTCATTAAATTCTCAAAGTAAAAACCAATCTCTCTATATATCGCTTTTTTGAATTTGAGCTACTGATCGATCAGTCTTGCAGATGGGATAACCAAGGTCATAGTGAAACCGGTCCCAGCTGCTCAGGTACCACCACCCTGTGCTTTCAGGGCTCTGATGATGCGCATCCCGCTCCCAGCTACTCAGGTACCACCACCCTGTGCTTTCAGCACTCTGATGATGCGCATCCCGCTCCCAGCTGCTCAGGTACCACCACCCTGTGCTTTCAGCACTCTGATGCGCATCCCGCTCCCAGCTGCTCAGGTACCACCACACTGTGCTTTCAGCACTCTGATGCGCAACCCACTCCCAGCTGCTCAGGTACCACCACCCTGTGCTTTCAGCACTCTGATGCACATTCCGCTCCCAGCTGCTTAGGTACCACCACCCTGTGCTTTCAGCACTCTGATGATGAGCATCCCGCTCCCAGCTGCTCAGGTACCACCACCCTGTGCTTTCAGCACTCTGATGTGCATCCCGCTCCCAGCTGCTCAGGTACCACCACCCTGTGCTTTCAGCACTCTGATGCGCATCCCGCTCCCAGCTGCTCAGGTACCACCACCCTGTGTTTTCAGCACTCTGATGATGCGGATCCCGCTCCCAGCTGCTCAGGTTCCACAACACTGTGCTTTCAGCACTCTGATGTGCATCCCGCTCCCAGCTGCTCAGGTACCACTACCCTGTGTTTTCAGCACTCTGATGATGCGGATCCCGCTCCCAGCTGCTCAGGACCCACCACCCTGTGCTTTCAGCGCTCTGATGATGTGCATCCTGCTCCCAGCTGCTCGGGTACCACCACCCTGTGCTTTCAGCGCTCTGATGATGCGCATTCCGCTCCCAGCTGCTCAGGAACCACCACCTGTGCTTTCAGCCCTCTGAGGATGAGCATCCCGCTCCCAGCTGCTCAGGTACCACCACCCTGTGCTTTCAGCACTCTGATGATGCGCATCCTGCTCCCAGCTGCTCAGGTACCACCACCCTGTGCTTTCAGCACTCTGATGCGCATCCCGCTCCCAGCTGCTCAGGTACCACCACCCTGTGTTTTCAGCACTCTGATCATGCGGATCCTGCTCCCAGCTGCTCAGGTACCACAACACTGTGCTTTCAGCACTCTGATGCGCATCCCGCTCCCAGCTGCTCAGGTACCACCACCCTGTGTTTTCAGCACTCTGATAATGCGGATCCCGCTCCCAGCTGCTAAGGTACCACACCACTGTGCTTTCAGCACTCTGATGTGCATCCCGCTCCCAGCTGCTCAGGTACCACCACCCTGTGCTTTCAGCACTCTGATGCGCATCCCGCTCCCAGCTGCTCAGGTACCACCACCCTGTGTTTTCAGCACTCTGATGATGCGGATCCCGCTCCCAGCTGCTCAGGTACCACAACACTGTGCTTTCAGCACTCTGATGCGCATCCCGCTCCCAGCTGCTCAGGTACCACCACCCCGTGTTTTCAGCAATCTGATGATGCGGATCCCGCTCCCAGCTGCTCAGGTACCACCACCCTGTGCTTTCAGCATTCTGATGCCCATCCCGCTCCCAGCTGCTCAGGTACCACCACCCTGTGTTTTCAGCACTCTGATGATGCGGATCCCGCTCCCAGCTGCTCAGGTACCACCGCCCTGTGCTTTCAGAACTCTGATGATGCGCATCCCGCTCCCAGCTGCTCGGGTACCACCACCCTGTGCTTTCAGCGCTCTGAAGATGCGCAATCCGCTCCCAGCTGCTCAGGTACCACCGTCCTGTGGTTTCAGCACTCTGATGTGCATTCCGCTCCCAGCTGCTCAGGTACCACCACCCTGTGCTTTCAGTACTCTGATGATGCGCATCCCGCTCCCAGCTGCTCAGGTACCACCACCCTGTACTTTCAGTACTCTGCTGATGCGCATCCCGCTCCCAGCTGCTCAGGTACCACCCTGTGCTTTCAGCACTCTGATGTGCATTCCGCTCCAAGCTGCTCAGGTACCACCACCTTGTGCTTTCAGTACTCTGATAATGCGCATCCCGCTCCCAGCTGCTCAGGTACCACCCTGTGCTTTCAGCACTCTGATGATGCGGATCCCGCTCCCAGCTGCTCAGGTACCACCACCCTGTGCTTTCAGCACTCTGATGCCCATCCCGCTCCCAGCTGCTCGGGTACCACCACCCTGTGCTTTCAGCACTCTGATGATGCGGATCCCGCTCCCAGCTGCTCAGGTACCACCGCCCTGTGCTTTCATCACTCTGATGATGTGCATCCCACTCCCAGCTGCTCAGGTACCACCACCCTGTGCTTTCAGCACTCTGATGCGCATCCCGGTCCCAGCTGCTCAGGTACCACCACCCTGTGTTTTCAGCACTCTGATGATGCGGATCCCGCTCCCAGCTGCTCAGGTACCACCACCCTGTACTTTCAGCACTCTGATGCGCATTCCGCTCCCAGCTGCTCAGGTACCACCACCCTGTGCTTTCAGCGCTCTGATGATGCGCATCCCGCTCCCAGCTGCTCAGGTACCACCACCCTGTGCTTTCAGCACTCTGATGATGCGCATCCCGCTTCCAGCTGCTCGGGTACCACCACCCTGTGCTTTCAGAGCTCTGAAGATGCGCAATCCGCTCCCAGCTGCTCAGGTACCACCGTCCTGTGACTTCAGCACTCTGATGTGCATTCCGCTCCCAGCTGCTCAGGTACCACCACCCTGTGCTTTCAGTACTCTGATGATGCGCATCCCGCTCCCAGCTGCTCAGGTACCACCCTGTGCTTTCAGCACTCTGATGATGCGGATCCCACTCCCAGCTGCTGAGGTACCACCACCCTGTGCTTTCAGCACTCTGATGATGCGCATCCCACTCCCAGCTGTTCAGGTACCACCACCCTGTGCTTTCTGCACTCTGATGCGCATCCCGCTCCCAGCTGCTCAGGTACCACTACCCTGTGCTTTCAGCTCTCTGATGATGCGCATCCTGCTCCCAGCTGCTCGGGGACCACCACCCTGTGCTTTCAGCGCTCTGATGATGCGCATCCCGCTCCCAGCTGCTCGGGTACCACCACCCTGTGCTTTCAGCGCTCTGATGATGCGCATCCGGCTCCCAGCTGCTCAGGTACCACCACCCTGTACTTTCAGCACTCTGATGCGCATTCCGCTCCCAGCTGCTCAGGTACCACCACCCTGTGCTTTCAGCACTCTGATGATGCGCATCCCGCTCCCAGCTGCTCAGGTACCACCACCCTGTGCTTTCAGCGCTCTGATGATGCGCATTCTGCTCCCAGCTGCTCAGGTACCACCACCCTGTGCTTTCAGCACTCTGATGCGCATCCCGCGCTCAGCTGCTCAGGTACCACCACCCTGTACTTTCAGCACTCTGATGATGCGCATCCCACTCCCAGCTGCTCAGGTACCACCACCCTGTGCTTTCAGCACTCTGATGCGGATCCCGCTCCCAGCTGCTCAGGTACCACCACCCTGTGCTTTCAGCACTCTGATGCGCATCCCGCTCCCAGCTGCTCAGGTACCACTACCCTGTGCTTTCAGCTCTCTGATGATGCGCATCCCACTCCCAGCTGCTCAGGTACCACCACCCTGTGTTTTCAGCACTCTGATGATGCGGATCCCGCTCCCAGCTGCTCAGGACCCACCACCCTGTGCTTTCAGCGCTCTGATGATGTGCATCCTGCTCCCAGCTGCTCGGGTACCACCACCCTGTGCTTTCAGCGCTCTGATGATGCGCATTCCGCTCCCAGCTGCTCAGGAACCACCACCTGTGCTTTCAGCCCTCTGAGGATGAGCATCCCCCTCCCAGCTGCTCAGGTACCACCACCCTGTGCTTTCAGCACTCTGATGATGCGCATCCTGCTCCCAGCTGCTCAGGTACCACCACCCTGTGCTTTCAGCACTCTGATGCGCATCCCGCTCCCAGCTGCTCAGGTACCACCACCCTGTGATTTCAGCACTCTGATCATGCGGATCCTGCTCCCAGCTGCTCAGGTACCACAACACTGTTCTTTCAGCACTCTGATGCGCATCCCGCTCCCAGCTGCTCAGGTACCACCACCCTGTGTTTTCAGCACTCTGATGATGCGGATCCCGCTCCCAGCTGCTCAGGTACCACACCACTGTGCTTTCAGCACTCTGATGCGCATCCCGCTCCCAGCTGCTCAGGTACCACCACCCTGTGCTTTCAGCACTCTGATGCGCATCCCGCTCCCAGCTGCTCAGGTACCACAACACTGTGCTTTCAGCACTCTGATGCGCATCCCGCTCCCAGCTGCTCAGGTACCACCACCCTGTGCTTTCAGAACTCTGATAATGCGCATCCCGCTCCCAGCTGCTCGGGTACCACCACCCTGTGCTTTCAGCGCTCTGAAGATGCGCAATCCGCTCCCAGCTGCTCAGTTACCACCGTCCTGTGGTTTCAGCACTCTGATGTGCATTCCGCTCCCAGCTGCTCAGGTACCACCACCCTGTGCTTTCAGTACTCTGATGATGCGCATCCCGCTCCCAGCTGCTCAGGTACCACCACCCTGTACTTTCAGTACTCTGATGATGCGCATCCCGCTCCCAGCTGCTCAGGTACCACCCTGTGCTTTCAGCACTCTGATGTGCATTCCGCTCCCAGCTGCTCAGGTACCACCACCCTGTGCTTTCAGTACTCTGATAATGCGCATCCCGCTCCCAGCTGCTCAGGTACCACCCTGTGCTTTCAGCACTCTGATGATGCGGATCCGGCTCCCAGCTGCTCAGGTACCACCACCCTGTGCTTTCAGCACTCTGATGCCCATCCCGCTCCCAGCTGCTCAGGTACCACCACCCTGTGTTTTCAGCACTCTGATGATGCGGATCCCGCTCCCAGCTGCTCAGGTACCACCACCCTGTGCTTTCAGCACTCTGATAATGCGGATCCCACTCCCAGCTGCTCAGGTACCACCACCATGTGCTTTCAGCACTCTGATGATGCGGATCCCGCTCCCAGCTGCTCAGGTACCACCGCCCTGTGCTTTCATCACTCTGATGATGTGCATCCCACTCCCAGCTGCTCAGGTACCACCACCCTGTGCTTTCAGCACTCTGATGCGCATCCCGGTCCCAGCTGCTCAGGTACCACCACCCTGTGTTTTCAGCACTCTGATGATGCGGATCCCGCTCCCAGCTGCTCAGGTACCACCACCCTGTACTTTCAGCACTCTGATGCGCATTCCGCTCCCAGCTGCTCAGGTACCACCACCCTGTGCTTTCAGCGCTCTGATGATGCGCATCCCGCTCCCAGCTGCTCAGGTACCACCACCCTGTGCTTTCAGCACTCTGATGATGCGCATCCCGCTCCCAGCTGCTCGGGTACCACCACCCTGTGCTTTCAGCGCTCTGAAGATGCGCAATCCGCTCCCAGCTGCTCAGGTACCACCGTCCTGTGATTTCAGCACTCTGATGTGCATTCCGCTCCCAGCTGCTCAGGTACCACCACCCTGTGCTTTCAGTACTCTGATGATGCGCATCCCGCTCCCAGCTGCTCAGGTACCACCCTGTGCTTTCAGCACTCTGATGATGCGGATCCCACTCCCAGCTGCTGAGGTACCACCACCCTGTGCTTTCAGCACTCTGATGATGCGCATCCCACTCCCAGCTGTTCAGGTACCACCACCCTGTGCTTTCTGCACTCTGATGCGCATCCCGCTCCCAGCTGCTCAGGTACCACTACCCTGTGCTTTCAGCTCTCTGATGATGCGCACCCTGCTCCCAGCTGCTCGGGGACCACCACCCTGTGCTTTCAGCGCTCTGATGCGCATCCCGCTCCCAGCTGCTCGGGTACCACCACCCTGTGCTTTCGGCGCTCTGATGATGCGCATCCGGCTCCCAGCTGCTCAGATATCACCACCCTGTACTTTCAGCACTCTGATGCGCATTCCGCTCCCAGCTGCTCAGGTACCACCACCCTGTACTTTCAGCACTCTGATGCGCATCCCGCTCCCAGCTGCTCAGGTACCACCACCCTGTGCTTTCAGCGCTCTGATGATGCGCATCCCGCTCCCAGCTGCTCAGGTACCACCACCCTGTGCTTTCAGCACTCTGATGCGCATCCGGCTCCCAGCTGCTCAGGTACCACCACCCTGTACTTTCAGCACTCTGATGCGCATTCCGCTCCCAGCTGCTCAGGTACCACCACCCTGTACTTTCAGCACTCTGATGATGCGCATCCCACTCCCAGCTGCTCAGGTACCACCACCCTGTGCTTTCAGCACTCTGATGCGGATCCCGCTCCCAGCTGCTCAGGTACCACCACCCTGTGCTTTCAGCACTCTGATGCGCATCCCGCTCCCAGCTGCTCAGGTACCACTACCCTGTGCTTTCAGCTCTCTGATGATGCGCATCCCACTCCCAGCTGCTCAGGTACCACCACCCTGTGCTTTCAGCGCTCTGATGATGCGCATTCCGCTCCCAGCTGCTCAGGTACCACCACCCTGTGCTTTCAGCACTCTGATGCGCATCCCGCTCCCAGCTGCTCAGGTACCACCACCCTGTGCTTTCAGCACTCTGATGCGCATTCCGCTCCCAGCTGCTCAGGTACCACCACCCTGTGCTTTCAGCACTCTGATGATGCGCATCCAGGGTCGTATAGCAAGAAACGTTTTCCAGTTTGAATAAATATTTCAAAGAAACAGAGGATTCTCACCTGAAAGCACATATCCATATGCCAAATAAGCAGCAACGCAATAAGGTTTCAAACAAAATGCTGCGTGTTGTGAGTCTCTAAGGCATGGGGCTCCCTTCGCCACAGCGTGCCGATGAAAAATGATGCTGGGTTTGCTCTTGGAAGCTCGCATCTACTACATTCATGTTGTAATCACAGTACTTGCACCAATGGTTGTCAGCGAGCAGATTTTGGCTGCAACACGAAATGCCTTTGCGGCGCTCTAATTTAAGCTCATACATCAGGGTATTAAACCCCGTTCTGCATCTTGGAACACAGAGATGTCTGCTGTCGCCTCTGAGAAAGTGGAGAGCCGTTCCTCCGAGCGCGCAGAATGAGAAGAGCAGGCCGCGCAGGGGGCATCGGAGCAGAGGCGGACTGGGGCGACTGGTGCGCACCCCCTGCAGAAGCAGGGTACTAGCCGTGTATACTCCAGTCACACAAGACCCGTCTCTGCCGTCTGAAGCCCGCTGAGGAAGCGGGCTTTACAATACATGCAGGAACCGGAGGGCAGGAGACTGGCCTTGAAATCGGTGGTCTACCGTCTGTTTCGGGAGGGTTGGCATGTATGAATGCATCATACTTGTGCTCCTTGGGCACAGTTTTTGGTGCAATACCTTAAACTTTCAAAGTGAGGCTAATGAATGCTAGGAAAAGGTGTTCGTCAGGAGTAAAGGAGGAAAATGCTGTGCGTGGAGAGGGAGAGATAGGAAGACAGTGCTTTAGGTGGGAGGTCGATTAGGAGTGTAGACTGTCAGGTGCGCCGTGCCCCCCCCCCTCCCTTTAGCACCTTGAGCGGGGTGGAGCTGTTGATGGGCCTCTTCTGTCTGGAGCTCAGCAGACAAAGGCTCTTAAATACAGTGAAAGAAGGGTGTTTGGTTGGTTGAGTGAGTGAAAGAACTGATGGATAGGCGCGTGAGTGAGAAGGTGGATGGGTGGGAGGTTAGTTGGGTGAATGAATGAATGAATGAGTGATTAGATGGATGTAAGGATGGATTAGAGAGGGTTTATGAATGGATGCACGTGTGGATAGTGTGAAAGAATGGATGGATGAAAGAGGGTGGGTGGATGGATGAAGGGGTAAATGGATGGGTGAGTGAAAGAATGGATGGGTGAGTGAGAGGGTGGATGGATGAGTGGATTGAAAAGGTGAATAGATGGATGAAATGAAAGGGCGGATGGATGGAATGAAAGGGTGGATAGATAGATGAACAAAAGGATAGATAGATGATAAAAAAGGATGGATACCGGGATGCCATAATCCCCCAAACTTTAGAAGCTACAGCAAGGTGAAGTTCTTGACAGGCATCTTCTGTCGGCAGCTTGGCAGACAAAGGGAAGTTAGTGAGTAAAAGGATAGATGGATGAGTGAGTGAAAAGATGGCTGGATGGGTAGAAGGATGGACAAATGACTTAAAGGATGGATGAGTGAAAGAGTGGATGGATGGATGGATTAGTGAAAGGGTGGATAGATGGATAAAATGATGGATGAGTGAAAGAGTGATAGATGGATGAAAGGATGGATGAGTGAAAGGGATGCTGGATGGACTGATTGATAAGACGACTGAAAGGGAGGATGGACAGATGTATGGATTGAAAGGGTAGATTGATACATGGAGTGAGTGGGTGAATGCAAGAGCAAAAGGATGGATGGATAAGTGAAGGCATGGCTGAGTGAAAGGATGGATGAGTGAAAGCATGATGAGAGAAAGAATGGGTAGGTGAGTGAAGGGAAGGGTGGATGGGTGTTGGATGAAAGGGTGGATGGATGGATGACTGAAAGAATGGATGAGAGAAAGGGAGGGTAGATATATGGAACAATGAGTGAAAGAATAAATGGATGAGTGAAAGGGAGGGGGTGGATGAATGAAAGCATAGATGGATGAGTGAATGGGTGGATGGGTGAGTGAAAGTGTAAATGGATAGGTGAGTGTTTAGTTAGAAGGATGGGTGAAAGGATGGATGAATGAGTGAAAGGGAGGATGGATGGATGAATGGAGTGCAAGGATTGATAGATGGAGTAAAGAGTGAATGGATGGATAGATGAATGACAGATACGATGGATGGATTAGTGGAAGGGTGGATGTAGAGATGGATGAGTGAAAGGGTGGATGGTTTGATAGATGGATGGATAGGTTTAGATATGCATGCATAGGTTTGAATGTGGCTGGTTGGATGGACAGGATGGTGAAAGACTAAATGATAGATGAAAGAATGAATGGATGGCAGAATGTAAAGGTGAAATTGTGGATATCAGCAGGTGGATGGAAGGATGAATGGATGGATGCTTGGATGGAAGAGACAAAAGAGCTCGTCTGGGGAGGGTCATGATGACTTGCTTCGCTTGCTTGGCGCCATAAAAGCTTTGGTTTGAAGCGTGGGGTACTTTAATTTTCCGGCTACTTCCTTGTAAACTGTTGTTTGGGTTGAAATGCTGTTTTTAATTTTTGAAAGGAGACTTTCTCGTCTCTATTTTCAATGTGTACCTCATTCAGCGACAAACCGGAATCCATGCAGCATCTTTGTTTACGTCACCAGCGTGAGTGACTGTCAAGAGCAACAGGGAAAATAAACTATTTAGATTGGGAAGGACGTATGAAAGGGCGAGATTTTGATCGATAACTTATCTCTATTGATCCAAACCTCGATTTGGTCGACTGAACCTTTATTGCCTGTCTTGGAAGGAAACAGTACACCTATCTACAAATTAGTTCACCCAAGAAAGGACTCTGCTCTCAAAGATCACGGACAACTTCTAGGTTTCAAAAGTTTATTGTAAAGATATAATGAGCTGCAAATACAAGCATCTCAGAATGAGATTCACGAGATACACAGGTCCAATTACATACATGTGCTCTCGAAAAGCCCTCAGACGAGCAACAGAAATCACTAACACAAGTTCTAAAAATAGCAAAGCTATCAGCATAGACGCATATCTCTCCTTCATTTAGGTTGGAGGAAAACAAACACAGGTTAGGCGTCCCTACCCTGTTCTAGATGGTATCCCTACTTAACCAAATCCCAACCTAACAAAGGTGTCAGCAATGAATGACCCCCAAGGGAAGTCACCCACTCTAAGTCTCTTGGTGAAAACCTAAAGTTCTCCAGTCATGACCCCTCACTGCCTACCCATCCGCTCTCTAAAGGGTCCTCAGGTCTCTGCTCTAACTCCACCCAGGGGTGCTGTCCCTAATACAAAACAGTCAACAACATTTGAGACGCCCCTTGCGAAACGCCTCTCACGTGGTGCAACTTCAGGCTTTTTCCATGATGCTTTGTATTGGGCCTCAGACATTAGAGTTGACCTTGCTTCTCAGTCTCTTCTCCGGCCCGCTGATACCCCTTAAACATTCCAGAACCCTCCTCCATGTCTGGGCCGTCTACTGAACAGGCCTCTATTCATTCACTTATAATTGGATCCCCCCTTTCCTGTTGCAGACAGATATCTGCCGCCAAGAACCCAACTCTCATAGACTTCTAAAAAGGCTTGCAACATTTCTCAGCCCAGACATGTACGTGTAAATCAATGCTAAAACATTTCAGGCCTACAATATTTCACATTATGATTATAGCATTCTATTTCTTCATTTAATTAAAGCATGTTAAAACTCTTATTCTATTATTTAGAAAACATTACTCTAAATCATGGCCCATTAATACAATGACCAAAAACGTTAAACAATCTGTGTCGTGAAAAGAAACACCTTCCCTTTTAGCTCCAGCTCTGGCCCTGAGGCCTACCCTGTTCTGCGTTTTACCACAGACCATCTTATATGTTAACAGCTACACGACATAGATTCAAAATAATCACGTCTACTAAAATCATATAATGTCACGCATTTCTGTATTAATTCCACTTCTACTTAAATCTCTATATTAGCTATACATTTAGAATATAATTTCAGATACTATTAGCACTCATGGCATTTCTCTTCATGAATTATGCTCTCTATAGGTAAGTGTGATGTACTCATATATTTATATCAGTTTGCGCTCTCTCAGTTCCCCCCTTTGATGACCTCTCGGGGTCATCACTAACATTTAAACTGCAGTTATTGCTGGCATTCTCTGCGCTTCCAGAGCTCTCAGGCTCCTGTACTGATTATCTTGTATGGCAGCCAATCTCTGCAACTGTTCTCTTTGGGCCCTTTCTGACCTTCTTGCTCTGTACCATTTGAATACCCTCACCAATCCCCACAATACTATCCCACAGATCAATATTATGATGATAGGCTTTAGGATATACCAAATAAAGCTTTTGCCTAAGGTGGAAAACCACCCTCCAACTGTACTCATTCCATGGCCCACCTTTTCCCAGACATTTTCTCTACTCAAGTCTTCGATCTCTTTGTGTATATTAGTTATGTTCTTAATAACTTTCTCAAGGGGCTTTGAAAGGTCTGGAACGTAAGTGCAACATTCCTGAACCTTCAAAGCCTTACAGACTCCGCCCTCTTTTGCTAATAAGACATCTAATGCAAGCCGATTTTGAAGAACCATAGCCCTTATCGATTGCATCTCTCCTTCTACCAGCATTAAGGACTGAGCAGTGCTGGCAGACAACCTGTCGACAACTGTTGC
The DNA here is from genome assembly GCF_964261635.1 of Lissotriton helveticus. NCBI lineage: Eukaryota > Metazoa > Chordata > Amphibia > Caudata > Salamandridae > Lissotriton > Lissotriton helveticus. Next base: position 20,193,275 of record NC_136062.1, read on the forward strand.
CAGTCGTCTAATTTTAACATCATTAAGGATTATTCCCAAAAGAGGGAACATAGCTCCAAAGACATCTCCAACCATTTCTGCATCGCCTAAATCCCTCCTTCCCCTCGATGATGTCTGGCCCTCAATGATCAATAAGTCTTGTGCATGATATATTTTGGGGAAGACAATTGCCAAGTAACATGATCCATACCAGTTGTCAGGTAGTCTCACGTAAGCATTTCTTCCACATACAAAATACACATTTGGAATCACTTGCATTCCCTTCAGGAAATCCTTAGTGTAGTACTCTAAATTAAAAGCATGTTCACAGTCAACTTCACCCACGTATACATTTTCATAATACGTTTTGGCTCGGTGAAGACATAACTTTCCTTTCTGTGCTTTATCTAACGCTATTGGACCACTACTACCCTTTCTCTTATGTGACTTCTCTTCCTCGGTCCAATCTAATTTCCCTTGTCCTGATTTTTTCAAAATCTTTTGTCTCCTGTAACGATCATCCACCTGCCCTATGAACTTTTTCTCGACTTCTGACACCTTACATGTCAGGTTATTTCTACGGGCATGTGAAGTATCTAAGGTAATCCAAGGAATGAAGAACTTGGCCAATCTGTCTTCACTCTTCCAGTAATCCCATTTATTCATCTGCTTATAATTCGGGACTTCTGGCAACACAGAATCATAATTGGAGAAATAGTATTCAAAACTATCTCTCTCATAAAATATACTAAGCAATAAGCTACATGTAATGCCATATGTCAGAGGGAGGTGATGATATCGAATTCCTTCATCTACAGACGCAGGCAACTGCATGCAGACGTAGCAATCCTTAACCTCCATGGCATCCACGTATTCATACAAAAGTTTAGCATAAGCATTTGACCTAAAGTCTCCTTGGGACTCGTCTACATGTAACCTGCGGGCTTCTGCAGCCAATAACGCTTTCTCTTGAGTGTTTTCCCTTTTCTCACCTGCAACAGTGGGTGTAAGTGTTACTACAGAATTCGCATCAGTTACCTTTACCTCTTCCTCATGTCCCTTTACATAAGAAATTGTTACCACTAAAGCTATTAATATTATCACTCCTACTATTAGTGTACCTATTATACATTTAGCTCTGCGGTTCGGGGTGCCGGCCTCCATTTCGTCAGACAATCTAGCTTTTCCCTTTCTCTTTGCAAAAAAGTTCTTTCCCTCTCGTTCCTTTACAGTCTCTTTCAATCCTTTTTTGTCTTTAGAATCCACACAGCTGGAGGCTGACAGCCTTTTTCGCAAAAGTCCTTTCACAGTTCAAAAAGACAACCCTAGCCCTTCTCCATCCACTCAAGGGGTTCCCTAAAATTCTCTGCTTCCTGGGCGCTAGGTAATCTTCTTTTCTTCTGCTTGCTTTATTTACAAAGTCCTTTAACAATCGACTATTAGATTTGTGGTTGCAGCTTCAATAGCATAGTTCAATATTTCCATGCGAAGAGTATGCTCTTCATGTGCTGTTATCGTGGTACCAAAGTCGGGGAATTTCAATTCTGTAAGAAACATGTGTTTTAACTTGCTGAGGCGGGGAGGTCTGGGGAGCACGAATGTTAGTGACCCTTCTTGTTCGACACCGGGTACCAACAGTTGTATTTCCACGGTGATAATGGGCTCAGAACTGGACACCACCACCGCTCGGATCCTCCCTGTCTCCGGTTTCACAGACATTTGTCGCCAGATATGTCCACTCAGGTGTGGAGTATCTTCTGTTAGGCACACGCACTCTTCTTGACCTTCTTCGGTCTGGTGCTTCAGCGCCCTGAGCACCTTCTTCTGGGTCTGAGTCTTCTGATATCGGAGGAAGGGTTGCTTCTGGAGTTGACCTCAGGCTAGAACTTCTTCTTTGCGGCCAATTTGCTTCTCCACGTGCCCTTCTACTCCTTCTCCTTCTGGTCTGTTCTCGCTCTCTTTCAGACCTGTCAGGGTCAGACTCGTACTCCCAGCTGTCTTCTCCTTCTGTAGCGTCTTCTGTTTCGCTGTTGTACTGACCGTCCTCAGCTTGGTCAGACTCGTTCCCTGCTTCCACTGGCACCTCTACAGCTTGGCTAGCCCCCTCTATGGCTTCTTGGTCCTCAGCTGGACGTCCATCCGAGAGAGGAGCTGTTTCCAGAGGTGCTGGAACCCTTTTCGTATGCGACGCGTGTATCCAGTTGGGCAGGCCTCCCACCTTTACAGCTGTACTTGTGATCAGGATGACCTGGTAGGGCCCACGCCAACGAATATCCAAGCAGCTTCTTCTCACATGTTTCTTCACCAGGACCCAGTCCCCAGGATACAGGTCATGGCAAGGGCCCTGGCACGCTGGAACCTCTGCAGCCTGCACCTGAAGGGACACAGAACGCATGGCGTCAGACAGCCCCTTACAATAGTCCAGGATCATATCATCTGTGATATTTAACAGTGCAGTAGCTGGAATAGATGGCAGTCTCATTGCTCTCCCCATTAACACCTCATGTGGTGACAACCCTGTTCTTCTGTCTGGGGTACTACGAAGGCTCATGAGTACCAATGGCAGGGCATCAGGCCAACTCAGGGTCGTTGAGGAGCAAACTTTCGCTATTCTGGACTTGATCGTGCCATTAATTTGTTCCACAATTCCTGAGGCTTCTGGTCGGTAACTGCAATGGAGCTTTTGGTCTATATTCAGTGCAACACAAATCATCTTCACAAGCTCGCTGTTAAAATGTGTTCCCCTATCTGATTCCAAAAAGGCCGGCACCCCGAACCGAGGGATAAGTTCTCTAAGCAGTAACTTAGCCACTGTGAGGGTGTCGCACCTACGTGTAGGGTATGCCTCAACCCATCTGGAGAACACACAAACAACCACCAGGACATAGCGGAGGCGGTTGCATCTTGGCATTTCAATGAAATCTATCTGCATTCTGTTGAATGGACCTCCAGACCTTCCTATGTGACTTAGTGCAACTGGTGTTCTTTTCCCTACATTCAGCTGCTGGCAGGTCACACAACGCTGGCACACTGCTTCTGCTGCTATTCTAAACTTAGGATTGTACCAAGTCTGTCTAAACACTCTCAGCATAGCATCTCTCCCTAAGTGTACGGGACCATGTATGAGTCTAGCCATTGGACTCACCATCTCATTGGGCAACACTGCTCTGCCGTCTGCTGAGACCCAAAAATGAGTCTCACCCATTACACATCCTGCCTTTTCCCATGTTTCTTTCTCAGAATCAGGAGCATTTTCTTGCATGGTTGACAATTCATCCCAAGTATCAACAGTTTCCAGTATCATGGCTAATTCAGTTCTTACATTTATTCCACCCACATCCACCTCTGTGAAAGAGTAACCTTGTTCTGCGCAATACCGCGCAACTTCATCAGCATATCTATTGCCTTTTGAAACAAAGTCCTCATTTTTGGTATGTGCGATGCACTTTACAACTGCGATACTTGCTGGACATTGCAATGCTTCTAACAACAAGCGCACAAACTCTCCATTGCGAATGGGAGAGCCTGAAGAAGTCATGAACCCTCTTTGAGACCATAACTGCCCGTAATCATGAACTACCCCAAACCCGTATTGGCTGTCGGTGTAGATGGTGACTCGAATTTGATTGCCTGCTAAGCAAGCACGTGTTAGGGCAATAATCTCGGCTACCTGAGCGGAGTGTACTCCTTCCAGGCACCCAGCTTCCACAACTCCTTCAATTGTACAAACAGCATAAGCTGCTCTCAACTGCCCAACTTCGTCTCTTACACATGAGCCATCGACAAAGAAAACTTCATCTGGGTCCGTCAGTGGCTCATCTACGATGTCGGGTCTGGGTTTGGTGCATAGTTCAGTCACATCGAGACAGTCATGGTCTGTATATTCATCATCATCATCAATATCATTTGGAAGTGGCATTAAGGTAGCAGGGTTCAAAACAGAGCATCTCTTGAGGGTCACGTTCTCTGCAGCAAGAATAACTTGCTCATAGCGCGTGAGCCTGCTATTGGTCAGATGCTGTGTTTTGGTCCTGGTCATCAACAGTTCAACAGAATGTGGCACGCACACCTCTAACGGGTGCCCCATAACAATATTTTCACATCTCTCAATGCTGACACCCGTTGCAGCAACGGATTTGAGACATCCGGGCAACGCTGCGGCTACTGGGTCTAAAGTAGCCGAGAAATAAGCAACTGGTCTACGGGCATTCCCATGGATTTGGACCAACACAGACAACGCACAACCTTCTCTCTCACAACAGTAAAGAAAGAATTGTTTATTGTAATCAGGCATTCCCAATGCCGGAGCACGACACAGGTCCTCTCTCAGCTGTAAGAATGCCATCAAACAGTCTTTGTCCCATGGTACCGGATCACTCACCTCCTTGTGCGTCAGTTTTTGCAAGGGCTTTGCTTTCAGTGAAAAGTTCACGATCCACTGTCGGCAATAACCCACCATCCCTAGGAACATCCTGACCTCTCTCTGTGTCTGAGGCGCGTTCATTTTCATGATCGCCTCTATCCTGTCTGGTGACACCTTTCGTTTGCCTTTCTCAATTCTGTGTCCCAAGTACTGTACTTCTGTCAGGCAGTACTGCAATTTTCCCGGGGACACCTTGTGCCCATTGGCAGCTAGGTGATTTAACAAAGCAATGGAGTCTTCCCTGCAAGCTTCTTCTGTTTCTGACGCCACAAGGAGGTCGTCTATGTACTGGACCAGAACTGACTTCTGGGGCAGCACTAGACTTTCAAGATTTTTCTTCAGAAGCTGGTTAAAGATCGATGGACTCTCTGTATACCCCTGAGGGATACGACACCATGTTAGGACGCGATTTTCCAGCTTAAATGCGAAAAGAAAATGGCTATCTTCGTCCAAAGGGATCGAAAAGAAAGCCTGACAAAGATCTATCACAGTGAACCACTCAGCTTGGAATGGAATCTGAAACAGTATCACTGATGGATTCGGTACCACTGGACAACATGAAACGACTATGTTATTAATCTTTCGAAGGTCCTGCACTATCCGGAATTTCCCATTTGGTTTCTGCAGACCCATAATCGGGGAGTTACATGGACTACCCACGATTTCTTTCAGTATTCCCTGTTTAATCATGGACTCGATCACGGGTTTTATGCCTGCAATCGTTTCTGGAGTCAATTTATACTGGGGTGTTCTTGGGAACTCAGCATGCGGTTTCACTACAATTTTCACTGGGTCCACCCCTTTGACCAATCCAATCTCTTCCCCAGTGAAATCCCATACCTCTGATGCCACTGTCTCTCTCAAATCCCAGGGAAGCTCGTCTACTGTCAAAGTAGGGTACAGCTCCACCCATATTCTTGAGTTTGCAACTTTGAAATCTGCATCATCATCATTAGTCAATACCTCCACTCCCTGGGGTGTACAATATATAGTACAATTCAATTTGCACAACAGGTCTCTTCCTAGCAGACACACAGGGCTTGAATCGCAAACCACAAATTGGTGCTCATCGCTGTACTTCCCTATTTTCACCTGTACCGGTTCTGTCAATTGGCTGGTTATTCTCCTGTTTGCGACCCCTACCACCTGTATGGTCTCTCCAGACATGGGCAGGTCTGGAACTGCAGCTGATCTGATCGTGGATCTAGTGGCTCCTGTGTCCACCAGAAATGTCGTAGGGCACCCTGCTACTTCTGCTTCCACATAGGGTCCCCTCTGATCTACCTCTAAGGCTGCCCCGAGGGTGCAGTCTTCTCTTTCCACTCTCTGTCCGGTTAATGGGTCCACATAATAGCATTCTTCACCTTCCACAAACAGGGGCATTTGTCTATAGGTCTTACCCATACTCCCTACTCGAGGAGGTTGCGGGAACTGGGCTCGGGGAGGAGCCCCCCCCCCTTTGAGCACCTTTCCTTGGTATGGCGTCGCCCCTCTCATAGGTGCGCTCTGGACCTCTTCCTCCTCTATCTCTTGCTCTCCGATCTCCACATTGTAAGGGCACTCGCGTTTCCAATGCCCCAACTCGTTGCACTGGTGGCACCTAGTCGTTTTCTTCAAGGTAGCTATGTCTACTCTGGGTCTAAAGGTAGTACTCTCCTCATTACCCTTGTTCTGACTGTACTGCTTCTTACCTCCTGTACCTGTCCCTTGCTGCTGTTGTTGCGGTCCCCCCTTTCCTGCTGCCTGCAATTGTACCACCATCAGCTTCTCTTTTAGTTTCTTAGCCTTGGAGTCTACCTCATCACAGCAGTACCTAGCATATCTCAGTATTTCATCTAGGGGTCTACTTTGCCAACAAATCGAGTGTTGCTGAATCATTAAACTAATATCCGGTCTCAGTCCCAGGACGAACTTGGACACGAATTGCCCTATGTCCTTTGGATCCATTACATCCAAGCCGCTATACTGTTTAAACGCCTTCAGCAATCTCTCGTAATATTCATGGACTGTCTCTTTGGGTTCCTGTCTCGTTCTGTCTATTCTGACCCAATCTATGTCTTGCATAGGCACTTTTTCTTTCAGCCAAGTCATCACTCTCTCGAATTTTGCCATCACGATCTCGGACGGCCCATTAGTCCTAGCATCTCTCTCTGGCTCCGTTGTGGGCCACTCAGCGCTAACCTTACATGCTGTCCACAGATCTCCTGGTACTACAATGTCAAACAGCGTGTTCAGATCTATCCATAGGACTTTTGAGATCTTTACAAACCTCTCGACTTGCTTGTACCATTCCACGGGGCTCTCTCGTAACTTGGGGAAAGATGTGGTAAAAGCAGCTAAATCTCCCCTACTCCAAGGGACATGTACATAGCTCCCATTGGCAACTTCACGCAAAGGGTAAGCTTCTATTCCCTGCAGCCTTCCTGGTGTCATACCAATCATGCTTCTCCTGCCGGTCCCTTTCTTGGACCACCTCTCTTCCCATTTATCTAGTGCCCTCCATGTCCTTATTCCAGTAATCAGTTCCCTTATGTGTGTTTTCAGCCCAATCGTTCTCCTCTCATCTAGATCTCGATCTGAGTAATGTAGCCTGTGGTTACCCTGTAATGCCTTGGTTCTTGACAAGTCCACCATATATTTGCCTGCTAGTTCGACTAACTTCTCATGGACTGCTCTCGCCTTTCGTGTGATGTCCTTTGCCATATACAGTATTTCATCCTGTTCATACATTTCCATTCTTTCCAAAGGCAGGGTACCATCTACCATGTCATCCAGATCTGACCTTAAGCTGGAGACATCGAGTCTCTTGGCTTTTATCTCAGCTCGCAATATGTCTTTTGAAGGGGGCTCACTGGTCTCCCTACCATCCCAACTTCGAGCTCTGCGTTTGGGCTCAGGAGAATTAATGGGTGGCCTCCCTTGCTCCCATCTCTCCAGGTCCCATGCTCGGCCATCCAATCTTGGAAGGTGATGGAACACGGGCCTTTTATCCCTACTCTCTCTCTGCCTACTCTCGTCTTCTTCTCTCCTCTCACCGCACATCTCTCTGTTATTTTCCCTCTGGTCGCTACACTCCCTTTGCCTCGTATCGCTCAGTATCCGATACGATCCTTCCTGGTTCCCCATATTCCCTGGGCTGCGCTCATTTCTGTCATCACAGGGACTATGGTGCGACCTCTCACAACTCCCATTCTGTTCTCTGGTGCCAGGCACACAGTGTGGACACTTAAAGCTGTTCCTGTACTCTTGCGCTCTCTTCTCCCCTTCACTGAGTAATGGGCACGCCACCCCTCCACTCCCGGGGCCCCCGTTTTCCAGGTCTGTTCTACCTCCATTCCGGGCCCAATGGGTGACTCCCCTACTCCCTCTACAGTCCCACTCCGGGCTACTCTCCCCAGCCCCGCAGTGAGTCCGTGCTCTGCTGTCCTGACTTTCCCTTTCTGCTTCTGCAGCATTGATGCACTTTTGAGCCTTCACTGCCTCATCCCACTGCTTCATGTACTCATTTAGTTCTTGAAAGGACTTTCGTCCAGATCCCCTCAGATCCATTGGCCATCTGGGGCCCCCAGGATCTCCCCCTGGGTCCCCTGCTGTGTGCATCGGGGTACTCCACTCTCTGGGTATCGGCATCTGACTTGGGGAATTAGTGGTATCGTTCCTCCTTGCCTGCTCTGCTCTTTCTCTGTCTTTCCGTTTCCGTTCTTCCCCTTTTGCTCTCTCTTGGTCATATATCGATATTATAGGACCTATGGTAACAGGTACCTGTAGTGCATCTGGTAATGGGTAGGATGTGGCGCTTTCCGTTTCCGGCGCTCTTTGTACCACAAACCTACCGACCACCTGCTGCACCTGACTAGGCTGGAACAACTCTTTCTTTGGCTCAGGATCCCACTGTGAACTGGGAAGCGGTCTATGCTCTCCTGCATTGCCCCCCTTTTCTCCTTCAGTATTCTCGACCTCTCCCCCTGCTCTATTATACGGGGGTGGCCTGTCTGTCAGTAATCTGTTTATCAGGCTGTCCTCTGTTTCGCTCTCATCATCTTCTTCTAGGGGGCTTTTATTTACTGGCGCCTCTAACACTGGGTACAGTTTATTTATTTCCAAATTATGCACTCTCCATCTTTTAGCATCCGCATCCCACCTGGCATCCTGTACTGCCCTTACCGAGCGTTTCACCCTTTCTTGTCGTCTGTTCATATTCCTTTCATGCGCTGCCCTAAGCCATGCTTCAAGGGCTTCAAACTGGGTTGGTCTAGGCAAGGGTCTCTTTGAGGTCATGACTGATTTCAATCGATGTAACACCTCTAATCTGAACGTCCCGTACTTCGGGAACGTCAGTTCCTCGTTTCCTTCAGTAATCTTACTCCACTCTGATATCCAAAGGATCGTATGCAACCCAACATTTACTGCCATATAACGAGCTGGCGTACCCTCCGGCGGGGCTTCTTCCCCTTCATACGATCCTCGCCTCTCTTTCTTAAACAGCGCTTTCAACCATTTAAAACACTTCATAATTATGCGCACAAAATCCAGCCTCGCTACTCTGTTTACTTCCTGATGACAATCCACCAATCCTGTCGCGGCTTTGCTAGCTTGGCCTATCACAGCGCGGTCTTTCTCCTGTTGGCCAATCACGTCGCGACCCTGTATGACGTGTTCGCTAGCTGGCCTATCACAGCGCGGTCTTTCTCCGGTCAGCCAATCACTGCGCGACACCACCTGACGTCTCTTTTCTCCGCTTCGCAGCAGCACCCCTCCTTTCTCAACTCGTCTCCCGGTTATGCATGCGTCCCATTCATACACTGAAAAATGACTACTTCCGACCAAGCGGTCACTTCTCTCGACTGTACGTCCACAGTCTATCTGTAATTGTCAACACAACTGACGAGATGTCTATCGTCTCTCTGATAGGTTACTTACACACACAGTAACTTCCGACCAGCGTCCGTTACTCACGCACTCACTCTTACGTTCCCCCTATCTCGGTCTCTCGGGTGATCAATGGTACCTCATGACCCCCTTCACACTAGTTGACAATTACTCTGGGTGTCCGATACACCCGAACCACTTAAGCTCTCCTTGAACTTAAGATTTCCACCGGTTGCGCGCGCTCACAACCTGTTCCACAGTCACTCTACAGACATTCAACTCCGCCAGACATTACAACATAGATACAATACAAAACACCGCAATCTAACACGCATAACCCTTTATACTCACTCTCGACCGATACTGCTGCTTTTTCTGTCTCACGTCATCCGGATCTTCATCTGCGGGCTGTTCTTCCGATCATCGATTTCTAGGGGCCTTGGGGTAAGCTAACCTGGCCTAGGTCACCGTCCTCAAGAAGGCAACCATCCTCTATAGCTACCAACTGAAAGGGCGAGATTTTGATCGATAACTTATCTCTATTGATCCAAACCTCGATTTGGTCGACTGAACCTTTATTGCCTGTCTTGGAAGGAAACAGTACACCTATCTACAAATTAGTTCACCCAAGAAAGGACTCTGCTCTCAAAGATCACGGACAACTTCTAGGTTTCAAAAGTTTATTGTAAAGATATAATGAGCTGCAAATACAAGCATCTCAGAATGAGATTCACGAGATACACAGGTCCAATTACATACATGTGCTCTCGAAAAGCCCTCAGACGAGCAACAGAAATCACTAACACAAGTTCTAAAAATAGCAAAGCTATCAGCATAGACGCATATCTCTCCTTCATTTAGGTTGGAGGAAAACAAACACAGGTTAGGCGTCCCTACCCTGTTCTAGATGGTATCCCTACTTAACCAAATCCCAACCTAACAAAGGTGTCAGCAATGAATGACCCCCAAGGGAAGTCACCCACTCTAAGTCTCTTGGTGAAAACCTAAAGTTCTCCAGTCATGACCCCTCACTGCCTACCCATCCGCTCTCTAAAGGGTCCTCAGGTCTCTGCTCTAACTCCACCCAGGGGTGCTGTCCCTAATACAAAACAGTCAACAACATTTGAGACGCCCCTTGCGAAACGCCTCTCACGTGGTGCAACTTCAGGCTTTTTCCATGATGCTTTGTATTGGGCCTCAGACATTAGAGTTGACCTTGCTTCTCAGTCTCTTCTCCGGCCCGCTGATACCCCTTAAACATTCCAGAACCCTCCTCCATGTCTGGGCCGTCTACTGAACAGGCCTCTATTCATTCACTTATAATTGGATCCCCCCTTTCCTGTTGCAGACAGATATCTGCCGCCAAGAACCCAACTCTCATAGACTTCTAAAAAGGCTTGCAACATTTCTCAGCCCAGACATGTACGTGTAAATCAATGCTAAAACATTTCAGGCCTACAATATTTCACATTATGATTATAGCATTCTATTTCTTCATTTAATTAAAGCATGTTAAAACTCTTATTCTATTATTTAGAAAACATTACTCTAAATCATGGCCCATTAATACAATGACCAAAAACGTTAAACAATCTGTGTCGTGAAAAGAAACACCTTCCCTTTTAGCTCCAGCTCTGGCCCTGAGGCCTACCCTGTTCTGCGTTTTACCACAGACCATCTTATATGTTAACAGCTACACGACATAGATTCAAAATAATCACGTCTACTAAAATCATATAATGTCACGCATTTCTGTATTAATTCCACTTCTACTTAAATCTCTATATTAGCTATACATTTAGAATATAATTTCAGATACTATTAGCACTCATGGCATTTCTCTTCATGAATTATGCTCTCTATAGGTAAGTGTGATGTACTCATATATTTATATCAGTTTGCGCTCTCTCACGTACTTAGACGAGAAATGCTCTGCTTGTGTCCCTGCGTAATGTCATGCACTTGTAATGGCGGCTTATAGCACATTGCTAAAAAAACGAGGTGTTTATTTGCTATTGAAGCCTTGAATAGGGATTTCAAATACGCCAGAATGTTTTTGGAGTCAGAAATAAATATGATAGAGTCAGCCGAGATACGCATGTTGGGTACGTTTGCAGCGTGTCTCAAATCTTGAAGTGGTTTCTGCTGCCTGTCGTTTCAAGTGTGTGTAGGGCTTGTTTTTTCTGAGTAAATTCATAGGAGTCGACTCAAAGCAGGTGTAGGCCCAGAGTTTTGTTAAATTGGCAAAGTGACCTTTTTTGTGGGGACCCCCTAAAAGAGGTGCGGCCGCGCTTGATGCTTGCCGATAGCACCCCTGCCGCGTGCACGTTGTATTAGCTTGGCCTGAAATGAGCCCTTTTTGTTGGACTTTGAGTTCACACATGCATTAATGCCCTGAAATAATGAAAATTGTGTCGGAAAATGCACCATTTCCCCCATCCCGTCCCCCTCTGGTTTAAGGGTTAAACTCGCTCACTGTGGACCGTATAGGGACTGGTCTGTCTGATGTTTTTTGTTCTCTGTTAATCTTCTCTCTGGTCCATCTTTCTTTTTGATGTTCCCCATAAGACTTTCTATTGCTATTATGACTGGGTATCCTGGTGCACTGTAAAGGTCATAATTTTATTGATTTTACCCCAGGGTAACCGATAGATTTGATGCCCTTCCAAGAGAATAGCGCGAGAAGGGTCCATAGTCCGCAGGTTTTCAACTGCAGAGATTAGTTTCACGCTAAAATCCACTGTGCCAGAAGGATGCTAATCAGGAAATGAAACATGGTGTTTAAACCTCCAAAATAGCCCTCGTTTTACGACACTGTTATGAGTTGCCCATTATATCCAACAGGGCTGGTCACTAGAGTGACAGATGGGAATACAAGGTCCACGGCAACTCTGCAGACCTCTTGTTTTTCACCCTGAGACAGGAGCTGGTCAAACCCCCCGAGCTACATTCCAGGAGGTACAGCTAGCAAATAAATATTTACGGTCCTGCTAATCTGTCCCCAATCAAAATATGCTGTTGGAGTTAAAATTTCCCAGCTCAACGGTACTCGTTTTATCAGTCTGCAGGAGATCAAGGAATCAAGGAGATAAGGAGATCAAGGAATTTGATAAATACAAATTAGAACTTGTACACCTGCAGGTTGTAAATATCTCTTTAGCAGGTGCATTGACCTGTTCGTTATCTGTGGACTAAGAAAGATATGCTTCAAACCACACTGACATTCTCTTAGCAGTGATGTACTAGACTAGAGCACAAAAGAAGCAAGGCCAGTGGAGCATTGTGAGCTCTGCCCTACGACTGACATGTCAGTACATGTGGCAAAATGGGAAAGGAGTGCTCGGTGGTCTGTGGATGTACCTATTCTTGTGAAGCGGTGTGTTCGCAGGTCAAGGTGTACATACACTGAGAGCTCACATATATTAGTACTGGAGTAGTGGTGCATGGTCTACAGATGGAAATGCATTTTAGTACACTGACTAGAAGACTACTTACTCATAAATCTAATTACGCCCGTAAACATAAGTTTACGTTATATTTACCTCAGTTACTCCTGCCAGGATTTCACAAAGGGATTTCGAGATTTTATGGATGCAGATATCATTGCCGTGAGGGCAGATGTCTCTATACCTGTGTATCGTGCGCAAAGGGTGGGACTAAGTGCATCCTTTGACATTCCCAGGCTTGACCAGCCTTGGAAGTTTGTGAACGACTACAAATATGTTCGTTTGTGCGCATTCACAAGCTACAATCATCCTCTTTTCCAGACTGGAAAGGGTTGCATTTTAACCTCAATCAATCCTGGCATAAATAAATACCCTTTCCAGAGTAGGAAAGGAAATGACTCACCCCTGGATTTGGAATGGGTTTAGGCGAAGAGTTTTTTCCCAAAGAAAAAAAAAATTCTAGTAGAGAAAAAAAAAATTGCACATTGGCAGCGGAGAAGCCATTTCTTTTGTACATAATTCTTCACCAGGAAGAACTCGATGCAGAGGAAATGGAGGTCAAAAAACAAAATCATGTGATTTCTAAAGAAATCCATATGGAAACCTGTGTACAGCTTTCAAGGTGACTGCCAATAGCAGACCGTGAAATGCAAAACGTTGGACATCGAAACTCAGACGTAAACGTAAATATCCAAGTGTAGCTGACAGCTGTCCTCATTTTTCTGTGAATAGGTCCCTATAGATCTAAGTACCGGGAGGATATATGCGCGTTATGATAGCTCTACGTGCAGTTAAGGACGCAGGTGCATTGTGACCGTTCTGGTGGCGTCCTAGCATCATGGCAAGGTGCATGGTGCAGGTCCAGATAGACGGCTGTGCATTCTGAGAGATATACATATATTTTAGTACAGGTGAGTGATGCATAGTGTGGGTATGCACGGAGGCGCCTTTTGATGGTTCGACCCACATGTTGGGCTTTGGACACCAGGGCAGCAGGCAGATCAATGATATGTGGCTTAGTGGAAGCTCATTTAGATGTCGGAGGACTGGTATAGCGGTGAACGACAGTCAAGGATAGAGGTTCACTGTCACAGCTCGCTTGATATCAGTGCTGGGACCCAAGTGCATGCTCTGGGTAGTGGAGTGCTGTGAGAGCCCTATGGGATCCCTCTCATTGGGATAATAGTATATGATAGGCCGTGATAAAGGTACATTGTGAGAGCTCTGTAGCTATTGCAATACTGCCACAGCTGTGCAAGACAGTCTATGCTGGAAGGGTATGTGGTTCTTTGAGTCTTGGGATAGTGGTAAGTGGCAGGTGGGGACAGAGGTGCATTAGGAGACCTCTTTAAATATCAATATTAGGGGATTATCATAGACTTGGCTCAGGATAGAGTTGCACTGGGAACGCTCTGTGGATGCTTTATCTCTGTCAGCACGGTGCATACTCACTTGAGATACAGGTGCCTTGTGAGAGGAAGACAGTCCAGGATGGAGAGTACCGTGGATATTTCAGACTTCAGATAGAGGTAAGTAGCAGGTGCAGATATAGCTGCATTGTGAGATCATGTGAAGGTCTAGGGACATATCAGTAACGTCACAGTGGTGCATGACCATCCAGGGTGGAGAGTTCTGTGGCGATTTCATACTTGAGATAGTGGTAAGTGGCAGGTGGCAGGTGCAGATAGAGGTGCATTGTAAGATATTGTGAGAGGTTTAGACATCTCCATACTGCCATAGTGGTGCATGACAGTCCAGGATGGAGAGTACTGTGAATATTTCAGACTTCAGATAGAGGTAAGTAGCAGGTGCTGATAGAGGTGCATTGTGAGATCATGTGAAGGTCTAGGGGGATGTATGACATTACAACGCATGCTTTTACATCGCATGCTTTTACAACGCGGTTTTTACAACGCATACCATTACAACGCATAGTGCTTTGTGGCGCTGGAAAGTGAATAGTTTAATTTACTATTCCAACTCCAGTCCCCGTGGATAGTATGGAAGGTGTTGGATAGTACATTAAATCTATTCCCTATCCGACAGCGCCCCCCAGCGCAATGCGTTGTAATGGTTTGCGTTGTAAAAGTTGCGTCGTAAAGGCACTGCGTGGTAAAAGTTGCGTTGTAAAGGATGTTTCCCGTCTAGGGACATATCAGTAACGTCATAGTGGTGCATGACCATCCAGGGTGGAGAGTTCTGTGGCTATTTCATACTTGAGATAGTGGTAAGTGGCAGGTGGCAGGTGTAGATAGAGATGCACTGTGACAGCATGTGAGAGGTATTTGGACCTCTCCATGGACAGTCCAGGATGGAGAGTTTCGTGAAAGTCACAGTATTAGTATATGTGTGCATAGTGGGTGCAGATAGAAGTGCACTGTGAGATCATGTGAAGGTCTTGGGACATATCAGTAACGTCACAATGGCGCATGGCCGTCTAGGCCGGAGAGTACTGTGGATATTTCAGACTTGAAATAGCAGTAAGTGGCAGGTGTGCATAGAGGTACTTTGTGAGATCATGTGAAGGTCTTGGGACATGTCAGTAAAGTCACAGCGGTGCATAAGAGTCCAGGGGGGAGAGTTATGTGGATATTTCGGACTTGAGAGTAACGTTGCACATTGGGGCAAAGGTACATTGTGAAATCTTTTTGCTATCAGTATTGTAGTCCAAATGCATACTGCAGGTCATAAGTGAGTTTAAACATGAGGTCTCTATGAATGTCTTATTAGTGGGTTAACAGTGCATAATAAGCTTGAAAAAAGGTGCACCGGGAGAGCCCTGGCGAACACTCACTGTTGGAATAACGGTGCATAACAGGTCAGGATAGAGGTGCATTGAGAGGTCTGTATACAGCTTCAGGACAGTCAATTAGAAAGGGTTATGTAGATGTTTTAGTCTTGATAGAGTGGTGCATGGCTTGACTGCACCTACTGGGGATATGAGCACACTTACACTAACAAAACTACATGGAAAACTGAAAATATGTCAAAGGCTTCATCAAAGCTTTATTTCGATATACAAGATATCTTAAAAGCACATACAAAATTTAAAAGAAAAACCGCAATTCATTAATCTTACATTTTGCAAGGTTTGTTACAATAAAAACATTCATATTACAATAAATATTTTAAGAGGCATATTAAACGTAAGCAGCTTTGTGGATATTAAAAATAAATTAAAACTGAGTCATCTCATAGCTTTTGCTCTAATTATCCAAACCCAGCTCAGAAATTTGGCAACCCCGCACACTAAGCTTGTACTAGTGTCAGTCTTGAGTATTCTAAGTGCTGCAGAATAATTCCTGGTTCCGAGCAATAAACACACGGGTTTTAGCCATTTCTGTCTTGGTTTTACATAGGCTGGGCATGCAAAAAAGACATGAGCGATACTTTCAGTAACACCTTCACATATTGGGCAGTCAGGTGGGGTTTGGTACGGGGGCTTCCACTTACAGGTGTAATCGTGTAATGGTAGGTTTCCCAGCCTGTACTGAGTAAATAGGGATCTGTCCCTTGGTTTTTTAATAAAATCCAAGTAAGGCTCCAAATGAGGCTTGGGTTTATGCTGTTTAAACTCTTCGGTCAGCCTTCCTTGGTTTAGGCTCCTAAGATCTTGCTCATCCACCAAGTTCCAGTAAACTCGCTTAATTTCAGGCTTAGATAAAGGAACTCCAAGCTCCCAATCGATTGGCAAGCCAGTGTCGTTCAGAAGCTTCTTAATGTTACGGATCCATCTGATTTTATGGGAACCATTAAGATTCATGACCTCTTTCAAACCATCTAGATTCTTAGAGAGCTCTGGGGTCCGCCATAGCCTAGCCCAGTATAAAAGAGGTCGTAACCTGGCTAGGTCCCGGATCGAACGGCGACCCAGATCACTCAATATTGGTTTGATGGGGGTGCCCATTGGAAGAGATACCAACTCTCTAAGGAACTTGTTCTCGGAAGTGATAAGACCGCTAATGCAATCGAAACCCCACAACTGTGCACCGTAGAGGGCACTGCCCACAGCTTTTGCAGCATAAATGTCCAGGGCAGGGGCAACGGGCTTAGAGGTGGACATACGATGTTCTCGCCCCAAGGCACCAGCCACCCTTTTATGATTCAAAAGCATTTTTATCAATATGGGGCTGCCACTTCAAGTTTTGTGAGATTCTAATTCCCAGATAGTCAAATTCTTTTACACGCTCCAGTGGTTCTCCATCAAGAAAGAGAGTGGACCTGGAGGATTTACTAGGATTGAAGTAGAGGAGCTTAGTTTTCGAGGTGTTGATGACAAGGCCCCTAAGTTCCCAAAACAAACAGAAGTGGTTCAGCAACTTTTGCAGGCCCACGGGGGTTTTCGAGACCAACAGTGTGTCGTCTGCAAAAAGTAAGGTGGGCACTTTATCGCCCGCCAAAACCGGTGCATCTGCGTTTATTTCAAGCAGAAAAGAGACCACACCGTTCACAAACAAAGAAAAAAGTGTTAGGGCTAACACGCACCCCTGGCGTACCCCTCGGTTCACAGGAATCCTATCGTTTTTTTGCCCTTGGGAGCCCCATAGGTACCATCGTGCATGCGGCCAAAAGGTTTAAGATTAGTGGGGGAATCCCCATCTCCTCCAGTATAGTCCACAGGCGGTCTCGGGGAACCAGGTCAAAGGCGGTCTTTAAGTCAATAAATGCCAAATAAAGACCACCTTTGCCAATGGTAACCACCTTCCAATGAAGGAGTAGCAACCTGAACGCTTGGTCAATTGTACCTGTGCATGCCCTAAAGCCTGCCTGATAAGGGGAAATGATCTTATGTTCCTCTGCCCACGAGAGGATCCTCTCAAGGAGAACCCTGCCCACCAATTTCTGTCCAGCGTCTATTAGACTAATTGGGCGGTAATTGGCAGGATTCTCCCTAGGACCCTTCTTGTAGATAGGAATCACCTCGGCCGCCTTCCAAGAATTAGGAACCAGTGAGCCCACCCAGTAATGCATTTATTAGGATAGAAAAATACGTTGCCCAACCATCAGGAATAGCTTTAAAAGGATCGCCTGGCACACCATCCTGTCCTGGGGCTTTGGCAGATACTATTTTGGCTATTGCAGCAAGAACCTCTTTATTATTAACTCCAGTGGGTACGGGCCGCCGGGAGCCATCCTCCAGAGCACCGCTCAAATGCCCAGGGATATGTCAAAGGAGACAGACACAGCTCTCTTGTCCACTCCCTTTTCAATAAGAGGATGATGTTTACCTTAAGTACCTGCAATAACCCGGATTCTACCATGAATGGTATGCCGCTCTTGCCACTACCATCACCCCACTACCACCACTTTACTGTACTGCTACTGCTGCTACCGCTACTACTACTACTACTATTAATAATAATAATATTAGTAATAATGATATTGATGATAATTATGCCTGCCCGGTAAGAGGTGCAGGGAACCCTGAGGAGACTGCCGCCCCGGGTGAAACAGCAGAGGTTGAGACACACACAGGAGGAAGTGGCAGTGGTCAAGCACAGGCAGGAGAGTGGGCAGCAGCAGGAAAGGGCTTTGCACAGTAAACACCACGGGCAGCCTGACCTGTGAACCCCTCTCTGCTCAGGACGAGCTGACTGCTTGGGACCAGGGGGTTCGGGGTGTTATCAATTATGGGATAACCCTGTGTTCCTCAGAACCTAGACAACATATATCACACAAGAAATGGTACTGTCGGATTCACTTTGTATATGTGAAGAAAACAATTGAATATATTTTCTTCACACAAACATACAAGAGAGATCAAATGAAAAAAAATAGCAGTTTATCAGTGAAGTAGACTCAGAATGTGTTCACATTAATATTGAGTGAACCATTTCTTGTATGATATCATACGTCAGATCTGCAGGTCAGAGGAGCGGCGTCAGAGGGGTCTCTCCGGCGGGATCACACAGGCACTACCACCCGCACGCCTGCGGACCGCGGTGGCACCCACGGACCCCTGTATTGTTGCTTCCACTCTGCATTAGATTCTATTTGGTACTGGTAACGAAGGAGCCACCCGTCCCGATCTAAGGGATGTGTGTACAGGGGCGCAATTTTAAGGTGGGTGTCTGGGGTGTTACACCCCCCCTAAACAAATTATTCTATAGTAAATAGTTGGGAGCAAGAGCTTTCGGTCAGTTATGATGACATTCTGTCAGATTTTATCTGGGATTTATACATGTTCACATTGACAAGAACACATGCACACTCACTCTTATCTCTGTTTTGAAGGCCTTAAAAATGTTATGTTTTAAATGCCGCTAACAATCTGCACTTCTTGCTCTTTCCTCTGCCCCTCAAGCCTCATGCCTTGCTTCTGATGTAATGAATTTTAACAAGATATCCCAGCGTGGCTGTTGAAAAAAATCTGACGCTCACCCCCCAATCTTATTGACCAAGCTACGCCCCTGTGTGTAGAGCTAAAGCAGGGGAGGTAAGGTGTCCGAGAGTTTGGCCGGGTGGCTTCAGGACTACCAACCGGTCTCCTGGGTAATATTACCGGGGAGAAGTGCCTTAGTCGGCCCAAGGTGCATCAATATCTACCTGCTTAAGCAGGAGGGTCAGCTCAGAAGGTACTGTACGCCAACCGTTCGTTGCCAAAGAAAATATTTGGTTCCAGTAGTAAATGGATGAAGGGGGAATGCGACTGAGTCTGTACAGCCTCTTGGAGAGCCAGGCTGCGCCTCTCCGTGGTAGCTATACGAGTTTACAAGACTGATGCGTAGCATGGAAGGGACAAGGACACAGTGACAAGTGACCGGAACACAATGAGAAGTGACCTGGACGCAGTGAGAACTGACCTGAACACAGTGAGGATGGACTGGGACATGGTGAGAAGTGTCCTGGACAAGGTGAGGCGTGACCTGGACACGGTGAGAAGTGATCTGGACTCGGTGAGGAGTGACCAGGATGTGGTGAGGTATGACCTGGACGCAGTGAGAAGTGACCTGGACGTGGTGAGAAGTGACCTGGATGCGGTGAGAAGTGACCTGGACGCAGTGAGAAGTGACCTGGATGCAGTGAGAAGGCACCTGGACGCAGTGAGAAGTGACCTGGACGCAGTGAGAAGTGACCTGGACATGGTGAGAAGTGACCTGGACACGGTGAGAAGTGACCTGGACGCGGTGAGAAGTGGCCTGGATGCAGTGAGAAGTGACCTGGACACGGTGAGAAGAGACCTGGACGCAGTGAGAAGTGACCTGGACGCAGTGAGAAGTGACCTGGACGCAGTGAGAAGTGACCAGGACGCAGTGAGAAGGGACCAGGATGCAGTAAGAAGTGACCGGGACTGGGTGAGAAGTGACCAGGACAGGGTGAGAAGTGACCAGGACAGGGTGAAAAGTGACCTGGACGCGGTGAGAAGTAACCTGGACAAGGTGAGAAGTAACCTGGACAAGTTGAGAAGTGACCTGGAAGCGGTGACAAGTGACCTGGACTCGGTGAGAAGTGGCCTGGACGCGGTGAGAAGTGGCCTGGACGCGGTGAGAAATGGCCTAGACGCAGTGAGAAGTGGCCTCGACGTGGTGAGAAGTGACCTAGGCATGGTGAGAAGTGGCCTGGACGCTGTGAGAAAAGACCTGGACACCGTGAGAAGTGGTCTGGTCGTGGTGAGAAGTGACCTGGACACTTTGAGAAGTGATCTGGACACAGTAAGAAGTGGACTAGATGTGGTGAGAAGTGACCTTGACACCATGAGAAGTGGACTGGACGCCGAGATAAGTGACCGGGACACGTGACCTGGACACGGTGAGAAGTGGATTGGACATGGTGAGAAGTGGCCTGGACTCGGTGAGAAGTGAGTCTGACACAGTGAGAACTGACCTGGATGTGTTGAGAAGTGGCCTGGACGCAGTGAGAAGTGGCCTGGACACGGTGAGAAGTGGCCTTGGCACGGTGAGAAGTGGCCTGGACGCGGTGATAAGTGACCTGGACGCGGTGATAAGTGACCTGGACACAATTAGAAGTGAACTGGACGCGGTGAGAAGTGACTTGGACCCCGTGAGAAGTGGCCTGGACTCAGTGATAAATGACCTGGACCCGATTAGAAGTGACCTGGTGGCAGTGAGAAGTGACTTGGACACGGTGAGAAGTGGCCTGGACGCGGTGAGAAGTGACCCTGACACAGTGAGAAGTGGCCTGGACAGGGTGAGAAGTGACCTGGACACGATTAGAAGTGACCTGGACGCAGTACGAAGTGACCTGGACGCAGTAAGAAGTGACCTGGACATGGTGAGAAGTGGCCTGGATGCTGTGATAAGTGATCTAAGCATAAGAGCTAAGTCTGCTCAGATCCATTGAAAAATCGGCCAGCTGGTAGCACACGTGTTTCGGAGCAGATTGGCAGTTGGTACGGTATTGGTCCTTCAGCAACAGTTTTAGAATTTTAGCTTTCATATTTATCTTCATGTGTCTTGTGTGGGCGGGTGTTTATTAAGGCGTTGCGTTTGTTTGTAGTTCTTAGATACGTAAAATGTAACACATTTTATTGTCCAATTTAAGAAAACGAATATTTTTTAAATGAGGTGTTAGGGAGTGCATTTTACAATTTTTCTGTATGGAAATAAAACAAGATTTGATAACAACAACAATAACAAATAATAATAATAAATACATAACGAACATTATAACATGAATAGCATTAATTTTCCTGTAATCATTTTACACCATATTTTGTTACTTTTTTTCATCATTATTTCAACAATGTCAACACGTCCTGCTAAAACGTTTCAGTCCTCAGAGCGTCTCGAGGAGCCTGTGGAAACATCTGCCTGGACGGACCCGGACTCTCCCACCCCACGAATTCCCATATAGCACTTTCTTTGAAGTCATTGGTGCTAAAACCTCTAGATGAATTTGTGAAAAATATATTTTTTTCTAAATTACACTACCTACCGACATTTCATTTTTTCGCGGTTCGGTACTGTCATCCTAAACCCCATGGCCATGTTCTTGAACAATGTGCCTTACGGACGGTGTTATTATTTGGTTTCTTGGCGCCTGTTGGAGGTCTGGAGGAAAAACTAAGGAAGCTTGGCGCTCTGATTGGCAGAATGTGGTGATGCTCTGGTCGCCGGCGCACCCGGCAGACTCACCTCTCTGTCTGTACTCCTCAGGTTCCATGCTGTAGCCGTTGTATTATTCTCCCGCCTGCACACACCGCGTCCAGAGCCTCCAGATTCGTCCAGTTGCTGTCATTGGTTCGCCACATGCCCCGCTGCCTTATTATACCCTTTACGATGCTACGTAACTGCATCTTATCCTACGTAAGCAGCTGAGTTCAATCCATTTCTGAATCCCTCCCACGTCCATGCCTGCCTCGTCGGGTGTTTGCCTTTCTTGATGTGTTTGATGTCCTCGCTTGATTCACCCACAGCCCCTTCCTACCGCCGCCCTCGGCTCGCGCGCCCTGTCCCGCCCAGGGTCCCTGCATCAGAGCGCGCAGCGGTCACCGGACATTATTCTGCGTTTTTCACCTGTAAAAGCAAAGCAATCCGCGCGCAACTACCGCAGTGAACCTGCAGCCAAAGTAAATTAAATAGACACGGGATCTTTTTTGATAAGGAAAAAAATACCATTCTTAAATGGAGTTGTGTGCAAGCCAGGAAATTCATAAGAAGAGCTTGAGCAGAGCCGAGTTAGGAATCTTGCACGAGCCGAGCCATCAAAAGATTTGACAGTAAATGATGCAGCAAACATTAAGTAAAACGTGATAAAGGTTCTTTAGAATAAAACTAGTTTATTTATTGAACACCTGCTACACAATAGGGCATTAGATTGTATCACTGCATAAAAATCTGAAGTAATAGATTTTAAACCTAAAATGGTTTGAGTTGATGCTAAATTAAGATGAGGCACAGAAAAATAACGTGATTTGTGTAGGACCACACACTTTAGTCAAATAAAAAGCTGGGTTTTAAATCCATATTTGTTCGTTACACTTTGTACTACTATATAGAAACTGGGTGAATATCTCTTTGTCATTTTATCACAAAAGTACAATGCTTTCAATCAATCAATCAATCAGAGCATTTATATAGCGCACTACTCACCCGGGGGGTCTCAAGGCGCTAGGGGGGGGGCGGTCCGCTACTGCTCAAACAGCCAGGTCTTGAGCTGCTTCCTGAAGGCGAGGTGGTCCTGGGTCAGGCGGAGGTGGGTCGGGAGGGAGTTCCAGGTCTTGGCGGCGAGGTAGGAGAAGGACCTTCCCCCTGTGGTGGCTCTTCGGATGTGGGGGACGGTGGCGAGGGCGTGGCCGGTCGATCGAAGCTGGCGTTTGGGAGCGTAGAAGTTGAGGCAGTTGTTGAGGTATCCTGGGCCTTCGTTGTGTAGGGCTTTGTGTGCGTGGGTGAGGAGGCGGAAGGTGATTCTCTTGCTGACCGGGAGCCAGTGCAGGTCTTTCAGGTGTTTGGAGATGTGGTTGCGACGGGATGAGTCGTGCTGAGGCGTTCTGGATCCGCTGGAGTCTCTTCTGGAGTTTGACGGTGGTTCCGGAGTAGAGGGCGTTGCCGTAGTCCAGACGGCTGGTGACGAGGGCCTGGGTGACCGTCTTCCTTGTCTCGGTGGGGATCCACCGGAAGATCTTACATAGCATGCGCAGGATGTTTGTTTGTTTGTTTGTTTGGATTTATATAGCGCTTATAACCCAGGGGTCTCTAAGCGCTTTGCCTTGGGAACCCGTCCTGGTTTTTCCCTGTGAGATAGCCCCTACAGGGCATCCCCAAGGTGAAAGCCAGGCATCCCGCCGCGGGGGGCCATTGTGGAGATTAAGCAAGCTTAATGCCCAGAGTTGCAGAGTGTGAACCCATGATTAGGTCAGGCACCGAAGCGAGAATTATCGAGTCCGTGGACATTTGAGCTCGAGACCCTGCCGCGTCGGGAATTGAACCCTGGTCCCGGGTCTGACCTCTGCTTCAGGGTCTGCCTGCTCTAACCAGTGAGCCACACTTCTCCACGAGTTGAAGCACGACGAGGAGACGGCGTTGACTTGTCCGGTCATGGAGAGGGAGGAGTCCAGAATGAAGCCCAGGTTGCGTGCGTGGTCTGTTGGTTTGGGTGCGTTGCCTAGGGCGGAGGGCCACCAGGAGTCGTCCCAGGCGGAGGGTGAAGATCCCAGGATCCCAGGATGAGGACTTCCGTCTTGTCCGAGTTCAGTTTCAGGCGGCTGTTCTTCATCCATTCGGCTACCTCTTTCATCCCTTCGTGAAGGTTGGCTCTGGCGGTGGCGGTGGCGGGGTCGTTGGTGAGGGAGAGGATCAGCTGGGTGTCGTCGGCGTAGGAGATGATGTTGAGGTTGTGCTGGCGTGCGATGGCTGCGAGGGGGCTCATGTAGACGTTGAAGAGGGTTGGGCTGAGCGAGGAGCCTTGAGGGACGCCGCTGATGACTTTGGTGGCTTCTGATCTGAACGGGGGGAGGCGGACTCTCTGTGTCCTTCCGGCGAGGAAGGAGATGATCCACTCCAATGCCTTCTCCTGGATTCCGACGTTGCTGAGGCGCTGCACTAGGGTGCGGTGGCAGACAGTGTCGAAGGCCTCGGAGAGGTTTAGGAGGATGAGGGCCGCTGTTTCTCCGTTGTCGAGCAGGGCTCGGATGTCATCGGTCACTGCGATCAGGGCGGTCTCGGTGCTGTGGTTGGCCCGGAAGCCAGACTGCGAGGGGTCGAGGGATCCGTTCGTCTCGAGGAAGGCGGCCAGCTGCTTGTTGATGGTCTTCTCGATGACTTTTGCAGGAAACGGGAGCAGCGAGATGGGGCGGTAATTCTTGAGGTCGGTGGGGTCGGCTGATGGCTTCTTTAGTAGAGCGCTGAGTTCGGCGTGCTTCCAGCTCTCCGGGAAGGTGGCGGTGTCGAAGGAGGTGTTGATGATGTCCCGTAGGTGGGGTGCGATGACAGCGTCGGCCTTGTTGAAGACGTGGTGAGGGCAGGGGTCGGTCGGAGATCCGGAGTGGATGGAGTTCATCGTGCTGACGGTCTCTTCGGTGCTGACCGTGGTCCAGGCATGGAGGGTGGTGGTGGGGGGCGGTGGTTCGATCGTGGCGTGCGTCGGTTGAGTGCAGAAGCTGTTGTGTATGTCCGCGATCTTGTTGTGGAAGTAGGAGGCGAGGGAGTTGCAGAGGTCTTGCGAAGGGGTGATTTCGTTGTTTCCGGCGTTAGGGTTTGAGAGCTCTTTAACGATGTTGAAGAGCTCCTTGCTATTGTGTGCGTTGTTGTCCAGTCGTTCCATGAATGCAGTTTTCTTGGTGGCGTGGATCAGTTGGTGGTGTTTTCGGGTGGCGAGCTTAATGGCAGTCATGTTGTCCGGTGTAGGGTCTCTGCGCCAGGTTTTCTCGAGTGCTCTGCAGTTCTTCTTGGAGCTCTTGAATTCGTCGTTAAACCATGGGGCTTTCTTGCTGCCGGGTCTGCTCGGCGGGGTTTTCAGAGGGGCGAGGTCGTCTGCGCAGTCGCTGATCCACTTCGTGAGGTTGGTGGCCGCTTGCCTGGGGTTCGTTGTGCTGGTGGGAGGGTTCTTGCTCAGGGAAGTAGCGAGCTGGTCGGCAGTGATCTTGTTCCAGCTTCTACGTGCAGCCTGTTGCTGGTGAAGGTGGACCGTGGTCCTTCTGAAGCTGAAGTGGACGCAGCTGTGGTCCGTCCAGTGGAGTCCGGTGGCGTGGCTGAAGGCGATGTCCTTGCTGGATGAGAAGACCGGGTCGAGGGTGTGTCCGGCGTAGTGGGTGGGGGTGGTCACCAGTTGCTTGAGTCCGAGGTTGGCGAGGTTGTCCAGCAGGGTGGTGGTGTTGCGGTCGTTGTTGTTCTCCAGGTGGAAGTTGAGGTCCCCGAGGAGGATGTAGTCGGCGGAGGGGAGGGCGTGCGGGCTGACGAAGTCGGCGATGTCCTCGCTGAATTGTGTGCGTGGTCCCGGGGGTCTGTAGATGAGGGTGCCTCTGAGGGTGGTCTTGGGGTTGATGTGAATCTGGAAGTGCAGGTACTCGGCGGGTTTGAGGGTGTCGTCGGTGTTGGTCGTGATGCGGATGGTGTTCCTGTGGATGATGGCGATGCCTCCTCCAGTCTGGTTGATGCGGTCCCTCCGGATGATCTTGTAGCCGTCTGGGATGGCGATGGCGATGTCGGGCGCTGAGGAGGCGTTCATCCAGGTTTCCGTGAGGAAGGCGACGTCTGGGGCTGTGGTGTCGAGCAGGTTCCAGAGCTCGACGGCGTGTCTGTGGACGGAGCGGGTGTTGAGCAGGATGCACTTGAGGTGGTTGCTGCTGGAGTTCGGCTTGGTCGGTGCTGGTGTGGTGCAGGTCCGGATGCAGGTGAACTTGCAGGATTGGCAGCTGAAGGGTACGTGGGTGCGTCTCGGGGTGGCTCGGTAGCAGCCTGGGATTCTACCGGCGTTGAGTGCGTTGAGTTCGGTTGCGTCGTAGGTCCGGCAGGTAGGCTGGTGACTGCGGGAGCCAGGGGTCCTGGCACTGGGCGCGGTCCAGGCGCGGACGGGCGCAGACAGGGTTACCTTTGGCTTTGAGCTCAATTATTTCTTGACCTAAATTAGTAATATACAGGGCAGATGCACTAAGAGTCAGGTGAAAAAAATAGTTGTCGTATTGTGTACCGACTTTCTTAGACTTCTCTGATTTTGCAATGCTGCCCATGTACTTGTAGGTCACGTTATACAATAGCAAGTTGTAGGGTTTAGCAGCACCACCTGACTAATAAATATGAATTAGGCAGATCGCTATTTGTGACCGCCTGTGATTGGCTACAAACACAGCGATGGTGGCCTGCAAGAAACAGCAGGCCACCAACCCTGCATTTGCATCCCCAAACGAAAGACTTTTTTAAAAATAGTTGCTAATTTCTTTAATGAACCTAGTGCTGCCTTAAAAAAATGTTACCCACATGGAAAAAATTCAAGGGGTCAGGGAGTGCAGGCAGTAGGCAACTCGTTCAACAGGATTCACTAGATTTAGCTGCTTTGAGGTCGGAAATAGTGTTGGTAAAACGAATCATTAGTTTGCAACTACCATTGATACATGCAATAACAAATTACAATTCTGTCGGGATACCCCTATAGCACCCCATTCTAATTGCGATCTGGTATGAGTCAATAAATACATTTTGCAAAATGAAAAGGCTTTTGCAACTCGGGAAATACTTTTAATTTATACCTAAAAATCATTTGGGGTGGTAAACTCTGTGAGTTTACTAATCACAATATTTGCAATGGCAAAATGACTTTTTACATCTAGCCACAAGTTCAGTAAATACAAGTATCGCTTGTTAATTCAATTTGCCTCAATGACACATGTATAAAATGTCAAAATGCCCTTCTCAGATAACATGAAGTGGAAGGGAAGGCAGGCGACTATTATGTTAATATCCCTGCCTTCGCCTGACTTATCAAAAGTAAGGGGGGACGAGAGCAGCATCTCATTGACCACAATTACAATTATCAGCAGAACAAAAAGCTCTCACTTCCCGAAGGTCTTCAGTGAGACTCACACACATTACAGTACAGCCTGGATGAAATACACTCAGCAGAAAACACAACCTTAGAGTTCATGTGTTCAGCTATGTCTAATTTTTAGACTTCAACTACTAGACAGCTCTTGCACTGCCGCTCTCTGTTGCAAGACATATTGTTATTTTAAGTGGGCTTACAGTCTGCCCATTGCTTACCATAGGTGGGCTTCATTGTCACTCTCATTTGCTTGCTTCTTATTCATTAGCTTGTGCGGGCCTTGCTTTCTCTTCTTGTGTGTGCTCCTGCCCTGGACATTGGACACATTAATTGTGTCCATCTACTGCTCATTTTTCAGGCGGATTTTTTTTATTTTTGTTTAAGCTCTCCACAAAAGTGCATGTGTTTTCCAGCTGTTTCCCTGAAGTGCTTCTCTTTCCTCCTCACTCCGTATTGAGATCTCCCTCTTGTCCACGTGCTTCTCCCCTGCCCAGTGTGTATTCTCCATGTTAGATCCAACTCCTTGGATTGACATTTCTTTCTCGTGGTGCCCTTTGTCACACTTCTGCTAATGCATTTATGTGAAGTATGTGCTTCTCTGATAGGCACGGACGCCCTGTAGCCTGTACAGTTAGACCCAGGGTGAAATATGTAGAATGTGGTGTTATTGTTTTCTTTTTCTTTCTGTATTCGTTAAGAGACACTTCATTTTAGCTAGACAAAACCAAATAAGCTGCTCGGCACCTCTGCCAGAGATGATAAGAGCAGTACTTTATTATATAAACAAGTTCCATGCGAAATCTTTTTGAGATAAGCGTTTCCATGCTAGGATTATCACAGAACCCCTGTGAACTGTGACTGAGATGCAGCCCTGCTGACTACGATTTCCATCCTGCTAAAGAAGATAACCTGTGCACTGCTGTTAATATTGTTAAAATCAATGCCAATGTTTATAATAATGTCTCATAAAATAGATCCCTTTGAGAATTCTACGTTAAACACACCAAACTTTGCTTGTTAGTCAACTCACTAAATCTCACAAATGATGCTGTCCCTAAAGGGGCAAATTATATTTAAAAGTGACCAAGAAGCGACACATTTCGGTGGTCTCTACAAGATAAAGATATACGCGTAGACGCGGAGATTTTTGAATCCCGGTTGTCCGCGAGTTATAATAATAATATAAAAGACGACAGACTTATTGAGTGCTCCGTAAAGAAATTTGAGGTCGAATATCTCGTATAAAAGAAGTAGTTTATCATTAAACCGGAACGTGTATTTGTCCGTAGAACCGTTGATTCTGACGGCGGTATTTTATCTACTCATGGGAAGTAGTTTATCTTGAAACCGGGACGTGTATTTGTCCGCAGAACCGCTGATTCTGACAGCGGTATTTCAACTACTTATGGGAATTTGAAACCTTCGTGGGAAACGACCCTGGAAGTTTGGAGATCGGGAGGTTTTGTCTCCGTATGTGCATCACACGGCCAGATTAAGATATTCAAAATGCTGTGATGCTATTAGTCCATTACATGTAATGGGGTGACCCTGTAACCCTCAGAACCTGGGTGGGTAATAAAGTAAATAATAGTGGTTCTGTCGGACAGAAATACACAATGATATAGTATTCCAATAATATTACTTGTATGCTTCGTCCCTGATCAGGATACAAAGACATTGGTACATATACCAGTACAATCAACCACACTGACCACAAAGCAAAAATGAAAGTGAATTTTTTACTCATACACTTTCATATTCTCTGAATTTGAATCAAAAGTATTCAAGTTGCTGTCCATAAAACACACATAAAACATACAAAACACATAATTTTTGTGCAAGACTGGTACACAATTAAAACAACAAGTAAAATTGTCAATTCATATACTTATTGGCAACGATAACTATATATACAATAATCCAGTAGGTACATCAATTAATTCTTAGGTCCTAAAAGATTTTGGATAGTTGGTTCGTGCAAGAAGGGAATGCGTCGACGTTTTGACCCTCGGGAGCGATGCGTTGATTTGTCGCATCAAAGACGGGTCTTTATCAGGACTGCATATATGTAGGACAGCCTATTAGATATAATGGACATGTATATGAATTGACAATTTTACTTGTTGTTTTAATTGTGTACCAGTCTTGCACAGAAATTATGTTATGTATGTTTTATGTGTGTTTTATGGACAGCAACTTGAATACTTTTGATTCAAATTCAGAGAATATGAAAGTGTATGAGTAAAAAATTCACTTTCATTTTTGCTTTGTGGTCTGTGTGGTTGAGTGTACTGGTATATGTACCACTGTCTTTGTATCCTGATCAGGGACGAAGCATACAAATAATATTATTGGAATACTATATCATTGTGTATTTCTGTCCGACAGAACCACTATTATTTATTTTGTGATGCTGTGTCATTTTTTAAGCCTGAAGAAGGTGGTTGGACCTGTGAGACCACCGAAACGCGTCGATTCTTGGTCACTTTTAAATATAATTTGCCCCTTTAGGGACAGCATGATTTGCGAGATTTAGTCCCACAAAGTATATTAATTTGAATGTGAACATAGATTTTTCACATTTTCAAGCACTTTTGTTTTTAAATTTAGAGTCATGGACTTGTTGTGTTTGATCTGTTTTTAAATTGAGTTATAATGAATTTGCAATGTATAAATAAATAAATAAAAACCATTTACATTTGATTAATTGGCTAATATATGAAGCTCCTGTTGGGTGAGTGAATAGTGTGATAAGTTGATATATGGGGTTTGTGAGTTGAGTAACAAGCAACGAATGGTGTTTGTAACGTAGAATTCCCAAAGGGATCTATTTTTTGAGACATTGTGTCAAGTGTCGTTCTGTCCCTTTGGCATAGTAGGACCCCTCTCATCCGTTTTGGAATGTTTATAATAAAACATTCGCACATAAGAACGTAATCGCATTACTATTATCAAATTTGCCACTCTCCATTAACCCGACTCAGAAAAATGTGGTCAGGCATGCTCTGTGACCTAGGCCTGAGGATACTGATTGACAGGTCACAGGTGGGATTGCATGTAGCCAAGAGACAAACATGAGAACAGGAAACTCAGGTCAATCCCCCAGATAAGTGCAGCAATGATCCAGGGAGATTTGCCCCATAAAGCACACATGGCCAGAGAGATGCGCACATTCCCAAAACACCATAAAGTCAGATGCCACATGAAGTTAGGAATACACAGCCAATCAGGACACAGCACACACAGGCAGTGATCACGCACCTCTCATGCCGGATATCTTGACACGTTACCTACTGGCCCCCATTGTGCTACGCATGGTCGATGGCCATCTGCATTTGTTATCAGGCGCCTTATTTATAATTCCACGGACAAGGCCTGCATTTTTTTACTATAAAAGGATGAACGGAAGTACTTTATGACACCCAAAGAAATATATAAAACCCTATTCACATTGATTGTACTTTGAGACAGTCCTCAGGCCCACTTCTGTAACAGCGCTCCCGGCCGAAGTGTTTGATTAACCCAACTGTTCCTGTTCGGCCAAACGCCTCTTCTCTTTTGTTTTTTCAAGGTATATTCATATTTGGCCAGATAGGAGAGATTGGTACCTTGGACCCAACTGCAGGCAAAAGAAAGGGTCCTGGCCCGGATGGATTCACATCTGCATAGCAAGAAAGGTGAGGAGAAACTGCAATTGATTGGAAGTTCTGCTGAATCTGTGGGGCGGAGGCCTGTCCTGAAGTCACAGCCAGTGGGTAAGAGACCAAGGGGCTGATTAGGATGGCAGACGCTTTTAGGATTCATCACCGCCGACAACCTGTCGGCAGTCCCGACATAGACATTACAATGCGACCTCCTCTAGGGCGGTCGCAATGCCTATATTTTGTATTGCAGCGGGTGCTGCTGGCTGCAGCACCCGCTGCAAGACAAAAGGGGCCACTGCACATATCCCTGCACTACGTGGCCGGCACCATGCAGTGCCTGGCTGAATATGCTGAATAGTGCACTGGCTCAATGCAAAACGAGGAGTCTGGCTGCTGATACTCTCTTTTTGCGTAGTTATAAGCCATATGCTTCAGTATACTTACATATCAGATAGCAACACAAATGTGTTGTTTTTGACACACACTTTGGAGATAAGCAGAAACAAACGCTTGTATGTTCTTGTGAACTGACAGTAATTAATTACACTATCGTAATGACCTTCGTGCTGCAAAGCACATTTTTAACATTGCTTTATTTTGCTTGTAAATGCTCCTTGTCCAGTTAGTGTCACTGAATACAGATACAACATCGCTGGATGTACTAGTCTACAACCTGTACTTTTGTGCTTTCTCAATTTTTAAAGTCAAGTCAAAGAATCTTATATAGCGCACTTCTCACCGGTAGGTCTCATGGGGCTTACGGAAGATTCCACTGACTGGGGTCATATCTAGTTCTGTTTTGAACAGCCATGTTTTCAATTCCCTGCGGAAGCGCTGGTTATCTGAAATGGACGAAAGATGGAATGGTAGCTTATTCCAGAGATAAGGGGCAAGAAAAGAGAAAGATTGACCCCCATTTCGTACGGTGCGGACTCGTAGTGGGGTAAGAAGAAACTTAGAACTGGACCTCACGGTTCTAACAGGCTGATATCTTTTGAGTTGTTTTACCAAATAGCCAGAACCGGTGCCATAAATACTTCTATGTGTTAGGGACAAGATTTTAAAATGCCCTCTTTTCCTAATTGGAAGCCAGTGCAGGAGCCTTAGACTGGGGCATGAGGGGGACCTTGGAGGTAGATCTAGAATCAGTTTGGCCGCAGTATTCGGCAGGATCTGCAGTTTGGAGTGGAGATCTTCAGTACTAGAGGCCAAAAAAAGCATTTCCATAATCCCTGCATCTTACAATTAAGCCCTGCACCAATGGCTTCCTATTTTCGATTGGTAGCCATTTGAAGATTTTACATAGCTTCCGCAAGATACCATAACAGGTGCCCAGTACACGGTTGACATGGTCTTTCATGGAAAGCTTATTGTCGATCATTATTCCAAGGTTGCAGACTTTGTTTTGGAGACGGGCATGGACCCAATGCCTGAGACCACCAACTGTTAGACCAATACTCTTCAGCCCTGCAGAACAGAATGATCTCGGTTTTACTGCCATTTGGTAGCGTGTGGCAGACACTTTGGGAAGCACAGCAGGTCTTGAGCGCTGCTTATTTTCTCTTTTTAAACATTACAGATATCTCACCTGTTTTATTTAATTTCCTGGGAGGTTTCTATTTTTAAGATTAGGCAACTCTCCCGTCCACCGCAGATGCCTGAGAAGGGCTGTTTGTTTTTGAGAGAGGCTGCCTATCAGTTCCCTGAATATGTTAGTAGCAGCGGCCATGTCAGTGTGGTTGGCGCTCTAGTCACGCAGGCGAGGGGTATACATTTGAACCAGGGCGCGGAAGTGCAGTTGACGCACGCAGCGAGTGGGCTGCTGGCGCGCCAAAGGCCCGCCTAAGGCAAGCTCGTCTGTGCCCGTCCGCGCATGGACTCTGCCGGTGGCCAGGAAGCGCTGCCCCTCTTCCCTTGTGCAGGATGACTCCAATAAGCTATACTAAAGAGGAACTGCTGGGTCTGGGGGCGATCTCCTTGGAGCAGGGATGCAAGGGGGCTATGTTAGCTAAGAGGGATGCTCTCAGGGGCCAATGTCCGAGTTGTGGGTGGTCGGGGAATTATGCAAGTACTGTAAGAAGTCTCCTGACTCCTCACACATGAAGAGAACAGAGGGCGAAGCAGCCAAAGGGGGGGGGGACCCCAGCAAGTGAACCAAGCATATGGAGGGTCGTTCCAGGGGCTGTGTGTAAACGCTAGATCAATCCATAAACACTTGGCGGAGTTGTGGGACCTTCTGGAAGAAGAGAAGCCAGATATGTGCTTGCTGACTGAGACCCTGCTCCAAAGTCATTCGACCCCGTTGCTGGCGGTGGCATTCCCTGAAGATTATATTGTTACTAGACTAGATAGGGTAGGCAAACAGGGCGGAGGGCTTGCAGTAGCAACCCGGGCTCCCCACCGCATTAAAGTAGTGGATACAGTACTGATGACGTATATTGAAATATTGGTGTTTCATATAGAGTCTCTAAAGGGGGCCAGATGGATGGGGCGGTGGTGTACCATTCCCCGGAAGAGAGCAAACAATTGTTTTGCTCTACTCTCCTGGAAACTCTTGCCCCTTATATACTACAATCTGATTTTGTGTTGACTGGGGACTTCAATCATCATCTGGAAGAGCCCTCGAATTTTGATTCTAGGTCCCTCATGTGGGCAATGGAATCGCTGGGTTTCCTTTCCAGAGTGCATGAGCCTACACATATTGCAGGATATACCCTGGACACTATATTCACCAATGTCCCATTCCTCTCCATAGAATCACCCCAGGAGCTAACTTGGACAGATCATTGGGCCCTAAGATTCTCTTTTAGTCAGCCAGAGGGAATAAAGCAGCACCAAGTTAGAGAGGGTCTGCGCAGGGCCTGGAGGAAAGTCACACCTGAAGCATTAGCAATGTTTTTTTTAGTCCCCTCGGTGGAGGGGGGGTAGATAGTAATAAGGCTTTGGAAAGATGGGAGGACGCTGTCGGAAATGCCCTGAATAGCATCGCCACTCTGAAAGTAGTGAGGGTAAAAGAGAAAAGGGCACCTGCGCCCTGGTGCTCGGAAGAGCTTAAAGCAGAGAGTGGTCATTGCAGAGGATGGGAAAGAAAATGGACGAGGACCAAATGTTCCGAAGACAAGCGAGTGTATAATCTGGCACATAGAGCTTACTTAGGCAGATGTAAAACAGCTAGAAGAGAACATCTGGGCATGAGTATAAAGGAGGCTAAAAATTCCTCTCAGGAACTCTTCAAGATATTAAAGGAGTTCACGAACCCTATAGTAAGTGGTGCAGCAGCTCCACATGCAAGAACTATGTGATAATTTGGCCACCCACTTCAGAGAGAAGATAGATAAAATCTACAACTCTCTGGGGGGAGGAGGGGCCCCAAGGGGGCCGAAGCTGGAGGGTTGGGACCCTTTATCACCTAGGCTTGACTCATTTTCCATCATCACTACAGAGTTGGGGCGGTACTTGCAGCTACAAAGTCAGGGTCAGACTGGGCCCCTCCATTCATCATGACATGGCTGGCTATGGTCTTAGCTGCCTTGCTCTCAATGGTCTGTAACGTCTCCTTGGGCACTGCCCTTTCCTGAATAAGTGGAAAAGAGCGCTTTTTTAAACCTCTCTTGAAGAAAGTGTCAGCAGATCCGGCAGATATATAAAACAATAGGCCAATCTCCCTCCTCCCATGCTGTTTGAAAGTCATGCAAAAGATGATCAATCAACAACTGATGGACTATTTGGAACAGCATCAATTGCTAGACCCATCTCAATCAGGTTTTCAAGTGGGCCACAGCACGGAGGCTGCCCTGACGGAAGTTACTCCCACTATTCTGGTGCTTCTGGACCTGTTGGCGGCCTTCGACACCATCTTGCATAGCATTCTGCTTTGCAGACTGCAGGAGATTGGTGTCGGAGGCCTAGCGCTGGCCTGGCTGCAAAGCTTCCTGTCAAATAGAACACAATGTGTCAAATTAGACACATTTATGCCAGCGACCACCTCACTGGACAAGGGGGTACTCCAGGGGTCCATCCTAAGCCCCACCCTGTTCAATATATATGTGGCTCCTCCGGCCGCCATCATATGAGCTTGCGGTTTTGTGACGTTCTCGTATGCGGATGACACGTAGGTGTTAATCCCATTCGAATCGGTACCCGCTGTAATCAGAGCCAAGTTTAAGACCTGTATGTTGAACATAGCTGCCTGGATGGGGGAACATTTCCTCAGGCTAAACTCCAACAAAACAGAGATTCTCCTGTTTGGGAAGGCGGAGCCCCCCTCCCCCACAAAGCAGGCGAGGAACCTGGGAAATTTGCTGGACAGTAAATTATCCTTTGAAGATCATGTGAAGGTACTCTCGAGCACCTGTTTTGGGACCCTGCGAATGCTAAGAAAGGTCTTTCCATGGATCCCACTGGATGCAAGAAAGACCCTTATCCAGGCGCTTATTGTGAGCAAGTTGGATTATAGCAACGCACTACTGGTAGGAGCCAGGGAAGAACTTTCCTCCTGGTTCCAGGTACTGCAAAGCATTGCAGCAGGAATGGCTTTGAACAAGTCTAGACATTCCCCCTCTCGACCCTTGCTGCAAGCCTTACACTAGCTGCCCATCAGAAAGAGAGCAGTGTTTAAACTCTTGGCACTTGTGTTCAAGGCAAGGCTAGGTCTTGGGCCATTATACTAAAAGAAGAAGGTAATGCCTTATGTTTCAGGTTGCCAGCTTAGTTCAAGTAATCAGAACCCATTAGTTCCGTGTAAGATTAATAAATCAAGAATGGGAGGGCAGGCATTCTTCTATCTTGCCCCCTTTCATTGGAACAGGCTACCGGAAGAGATCCGTTGCTGTACCTCTTTGGGACATTTTAAGAAATGTTTAAAAACCTGGATGTTTTAGAGGGTCCAAGTGGGCAAGGGTCCTGTTTTTGTGCTGGCAAGTGCCGAGAGATCCCCTGGGGATGATTCGTTGCGCCATATAAATGTTAAATAAATAAATAGAAAATAAATTTAGCTGTAATTAGTTTTGACCCATCATGCTGTCAATGTGGGTCAGACAATTTTTAAACCTGATCATTGTATCTGTAGGGTCAGGACCAAAAGTGATCCGCAGCTGAGTATCATCAGCATACGATACTGCCTCGAACCCATAAGACCTGATTATCCTGGCCAACGGGGTTACATAAACATTAAAAAGCATACAGCTCAAAATAGGCCCCTGAGGAACTCCAATGCATACTGGTCTGCTGCATGCGGCCAAGGAGCCTAGATGCACAGTGGTGGAATGGTCCTTTAGATAGTTTTTAAACCAGTCCAGGGCCTTCCCTCGGACCCCATCTCCCAGAGCCGTTGTACCGAAATTTCATGGGAGATGGTGTCTAAAGAGGCTGACAGAGAACCAGTATAGTTGATTCTCTTTTATTCAAGGCCATCCTGATGTTATCAACCAACTCAACTACTGCCTTTTCCGTACTATGTGCCGATCAAAACCCTGATTGTGAAGAATCGAGAAGTCCATGGCTTTCTAAGTGATTGGTGAGATGTTTGTGTAAACACTAAATTCTTCACAATGCAGGTTTTGGAATATAGGAGTGAATGATTGGTCTGCCTTGGGACATGTCTCAGAGTCTGCACATCATTATCAGGTTCCCTCTTCTTCCTTAGAGCGGGCCCTCTTTTACTGACCCATTGCCAGGTGAGGTGAGGTCCTCTCCTCGTCAGACACGGTTGAGCATAAGTACTACGATGTTGTTCTGCATAATGATTTTTCAAATAGAAACTGATGTTGATTTGTTGTGTATCACAGTACATAAACATGAAAAATATGGCAGAAGACTTATCTTTCTGGTCGTTTAAAATCACTTTTATTTTCACAGGTGCCATCAGCCTCTCCTGTATGAGAGAGCATATGAACACCTGAACGCCAGGTTACATGGTTGGATTTATTCCAACCTTATTAATACAAAAAAAGTATATTTTGCAGTAGCAATATATGGTTCTTGTGGTCCTGAAGGAAGACGAGGATTAATAATCCATGTGGCTGAAACATGTAGACCAAGCTATTATATCACGGCAGTTATGTTTTAAAACTGTTTTTGCACTGTTTTTAGTGTGGATAACAAGAGATACCTATTAAAACTCTTTTCTCTTGCGATCCATTTTTAATCTCACTCTCACTTTTCATGCACTGCGCCCATCACCCTTACATATTTGTTCTTTCACATCTGTGACATTGCAGAGAGCTTTCTCTCTTTAGTTCCTTCACTACATCCACTTTAAAACAAACATGAGCACCCTTCTCAGTGTAACAAGGTCTTAGCCCTTGGTTACACTCGTGTGTGACCAGGAGGAGACCCAGAGGATGAAGCATGTCACCTCGGTGAGTGTTGGGAATCCGTCCTTCTTAAAGGATTTTCTTCTTTAAGGGCTCCATTATTTAGGTCTGTCCTTCCTCTGTCTATAGCACTACTGATTTTTAGGTCTTCAGCCATAGCATTAGCCTTGTTTGACTCAGTAGACCTGGTGATTTTTTCATGGTTGTGTAAGCTATCTCTGCAGGATATATCCGCATCAGTCTTTAAACGTTCCCTGAGACCCTCCTTTCTCATTTAGTTGTTTACATGTAAGGGGGCCCACATCGGAGGGCCAAGGGGAAATAGGAGCCCGCTACGGGCCCCCAAAGACAATTTCCACCAGCCATTTCATGGCAGGTGAACTGCCATGAAACGGCTCGCAGGGAGGGACATCGAAACCACAGGCGATGCCTGGTAGACACTGCCACCATTGCAAGGATTGCGAGGCCCTCCGCTTCACCGGCGGGCTGAAGGAGCCCATCGGGTGTGTGCCACCATCACACCGCTCGCCATTGTAATATGTCGGGCGGAAAACATGTCTCCGATGGCGGTGAGACCGCCACCATTGTCGGTGTCGGTCTCACCACCATTGTAATCGGCCTCTTAATGTAGATTTCAGTGGCAATAGTATATTATATATGTTTATTAAAATAATAATTTAAAACTGGTTTTGGATTTTAGTAAATGATTTTTATTACAATTATAAAATATGAAAATTAAAATAGAAAGTAAATAAATTAAAAATATATATATTTAATTTATTTTTTAATTTCTCTTAATGATAAAATGAAGAAAACATTTTGTACACTTTATTTTATATACAATATTTTTATGCATTTTTTATGAAACAAGACAATAATAACACATTTTTGTAATGTAACATATTTTGTAAATATTTTAACATAAATAACATTATTTAACACTAATTATTTAACATGTTTTCTTTTATCTAATGCAAAAGTTTAGAAACATACATTTTTTCAAATGTAAAAATAATTGGTTTTTTTTCATACATTTATTAATTTCCTATTTGTTTTGTAACCGTTAAACAATTTTTTATACTTTGGAAATATATACAAGAAAAATGTCGTATACGTTTACTTTATTATTCAATACATATTTGTAAAACATTTTTGTGTTCTATTTTCTTTATGTTTTCTTTTTAATATCTTTGATATTAAATAATAGTTTAGTTTATATAATATTATTTAACGTTTAAGAAACACAAATATGATATAGTTAGGAAGTCATTGTGTAAAAAAATATTTTTTTTTCAACATATTACAACTTTTTAATATTTTATAAACATTAAGTAATATTTTTTCATAACAAAAAGACATGAAATATTATTTAATGTATAGTAAAAATATTTTGTATATGTATATGTATAAAATATTTTGTAATATGTATTACTATATATTGTATAATTTTTAACATAAGATAAAAATATTTTTGACATTTGTAACATTTATTAAAAAAATTATTTAAGATTTTCATTTTAAATTGAGTTCAATGAGGAATAGTCTTTTTTTTAGTTCAATTAGGCGGCCATTTTCGTTTTTAGCTATTTGTATTTTTTAGTCTATCAGTATTATTTTTGGGTAATTTCTGAAGGGAGAAGCTCGCGGTTGGAAGCTTCATCAAATCGGTTATGGTAAGTTTATTTTTATCACTTTTTAAGGTAATTTAAGAGATGGGGAAGGTAGTTAGGTACTATTTAGGGTTTGTACATTGTGTTTTGGGCTGTTGTTGTGTAGTGTACTAGGTAGGTGATATGTTTTAGAGTGCTACTTATAGGTAGGGTAGTATGGGGCCCATTAGGATGGCGGGTGGACTTTGCCCGCCCGCCATCCTTGCGGTAGTAGGGACCACCCGCCATAAGGCTAGGGGTCTCGTTGGCAGCATTAGGATGCGCCCGCCACAGTGGCGGGTGCATCCCACATTCCTACCATTGTGGCGGGCGGTGCACTTAGCAACAATGGCAGCAAAGCATGCTGTGCACTTCCATGCACAGCATGGCAGGCACCGTGCGGAGCCTGCCATGCTGTGCATGGAACTGCTGGAGGGTACCATAGGTACCCCCCATGTGCACCCCCCACACCCCTGGAGTCCCTGGGGGCCCGCAACGGGCCCACGCAGGGATTCTCCGCATGCCTTTCGAAAGGCATCCACAATTGCCCATCATAATATGGCTGGCGGTGTCTGATAGACACCGCCACCATATTATTCCTTTTTTGCCCCGGCCGCAAGGCGACCGGGGCGGAAAAGCGTCAGGCAGTGTTTCCGTCTGCCGAGGTCCCCCCGCCATACTAATATGGCGGGGGGGAAAACAAATGCGGATGTCAGGCGGATTGCCCCCGCCAGGCATGCGGTGGCTAACGCCAGCCTGGCGGGGGCAATCCGCATAATGGGCCCCTATGTGTTGAGGAATTGTAAGTATGTTTTTGTTTGTTTTATAGTATTATTACTGTATGTTTGTGCGGGAGGAATTTGTGTTGTTTTTTTACAGGTACTGTTCGTTCTCGCCTTGGCGTTGGAAGAAGGTTTCATTTTATTTGAGTTTTTTAAGGAAATGTGTATTAGTTTGGAGTAAACTAATAATCATGTCACATTTCCTTTATTTTTCAGGTTTTCATGAAGCTTTTCTTTTTTTTAAACTTTATGGGGGTTTTTTATGGTTCCACCCTACGGATATTGTGTCGGAGGATTTTGTTTTGGACAGTTGTATTTTTCCATTTTTTGGGGGGTTATTTTCATTTAAATATTGGATTTTGTACAACTCTGGATTTTTTAATTGGTTTGTGGATGATATTCTTCAGCTACAAAATCGTAAGTAGCTTTAAAATATTTATAGTGGGTGGGAAATGTTATTTATACATTTGGTATTGCTAATTATTTTAATGATATGCTTATATTTGTCTTCGGTTTAGGTAGGATTATTATATATTTTGTTGTTTGTTGTGTTTTTAGAAGAAATCTATGTTTTTAGATATTTAAGATATCTCATTTTTATTATGTCAAATATTTTTATATAAATATATTATTTGAAATTATATTTATATTTTATATCTTAAAATAATTGTAAGGTTTCGTCAGCAATTTAATTTTAAAATTGGTGCTTTTTATGTAGGTGTGGACATTTTTTAGAGTTTGGATTTTGCTATGGTTTCTAGGTATTCTGGTCCTTTAGTGTTTTGATTAGGGGTGGGCGGAATTTGCGTAATCGCGTTACGCAAATCTCTGCAAAACGGTAAAATTTCTCTACGAACACGCAGAAATTCTGCAAACACGTGGAATTGTCCGCGATGCTTTTTTCATGTTCACAATTGCTGTTTGCATGCTCGGGGGTAAATATCTCACGAACACGCATTTTGAGAACGCGAACAGGCAAAATATTTTGCAAAGTAGCGGAACACAGAATTTTGTGCAATTTTGCGTTGTTGCGGACCGCGAAATTACCTAAATTCTGCGAGCGGAACGGAATTTACCACCCAGAACTAATTACAATGATGGTGAAAACAGGTCTTGCAGTGCCTAGTTTTAACACCCTCCCTATAGAGGAACTATGCATTATAAACTAAAAAAGGTCTCTTAGGCTTATTTTGGGGGACCCCATTACCTTTCCGCTCAGTAATAGTAAATCACATCAGGATCAGCTAAAGCTCTCTGCATCCCTCGAAGCGGAAATCTTCCAAGTGTGTGAAATCATGGCAACTGTGCAATAATAAGGGTGCCAGAATCTCAGTTGGCTCACAGCTGCCAATTGTTGTGTCTAAAAACGTTAGCCAATCATGTTGAACAACAGCTACCATGTTATGATAACATTGATGGCTTCACCACTCACTGTGCAGACTAGGGGTATAATGTAAGTCAAGAGATGTCGATTTCTCGTGTGTAGACCTTCACGAAGCCTAACTTACAAAAACAGCTAAATGCAGTGTCGTGTGCAAAAGCGGCAAAAGGTAAAATAGCATTTAAACTTCTAATAAGCCATGCCAACATAACATGCATGCAAAGCAGGCCGTCGGCCACACTACACAGGTATGGGCTGATAATTTTTCAGTCCGTGCTCTGGCTAATCCTGGTGCTGCTGGAGCAGCGTCTGGATTGGTTAAGAGGGGTTGCACGTGTACCAGCCACTCACGAAGGCACCAACTCGGCGGCGGACCCTGGCACAGGAACACACAGCAGATGCGGCGCAGACCCAGCGGCGGTCAGGTAAGTTTTCACTTTTTTTAAAAACTTTATTTTTCATTAAAGCTTTATTTCGATACACAGGATATCATAAAAGCACATAAAAATATAAAATCACAATTCATAATAATACATTTTTTGACAAAAGTTACAATAAAATTCAGTTATGTTATAATAAATAATTTAAAAATGTATTAAATTTTAGCAGCTTTGTAAGGATTTATAAATATAAAAAGAATCAACCAGAAGTTGGATCATCAAGTAGCCTGAAGCCTAATCAACCAGGCCCAGCTCAGAAATTTGGCCACCCCACACACTATGGTGGTGCTAACATCTGCCATAAGAATTCTTAGTGCAGCGGAGTGGTCCCTGGTTCCAAGCAATAGGCACACCGGTTTAAGCCACTTTAGTCTAGGTTTAGCATAGGCTGGGCATACAAAAAAGACATGCGGGATATTTTCAATGGAACACCAGGAGGCTTGAATCTTGCCTGCCACGCCATCGGGCGGAGCCGTGAGGGAAACGTTGGTAGTGTTTGGGCAGTGTTTGACCAGCGAGACACCGGGAGGCAGACCGGACGGACCGGACCACACTCCCCAGCAGCTTCTGGGGCGGCAGCGCGACCATGACGCGCCAGGAGCGCCCAGAGGCGCTAGTAAAAGGCTGACCCCCGCGAGCCTAAGGGGGAACACCAGGAGGCTTGAATCTTGCCTGCCACGCCATCGGGCGGAGCCATGAGGGAAACGGCGGTAGTGTTTGGGCAGTGTTTGACCAGCGAGACACGGGGAGGCAGACCGGACGGACCGGACCACACTCCACAGCAGCCTCTGGGGCGGCAGCGCGACCGTGACGCGCCAGGAGCGCCCAGAGGCGCTAGTAAAAGGCTGACCCCCGCGAGCCTAAGGGGGAACACCAGGAGGCTTGAATCTTGCCTGCCACGCCATCGGGCGGAGCCGTGAGGGAAACGGCGGTAGTGTTTGGGCAGTGTTTGACCAGCGAGACACCGGGAGGCAGACCGGACGGACCGGACCACACTCCCCAGCAGCCTCTGGGGCGGCAGCGCGACCGTGGCGCGCCAGGAGCGCCCAGAGGCGCTAGTAAAAGGCTGACCCCCGCGAGCCTAAGGGGGAACACCAGGAGGCTTGAATCTTGCCTGCCACGCCATCGGGCGGAGCCGTGAGGGAAACGGCAGTAGTGTTTGGGCAGTGTTTGACCAGCGAGACACCGGGAGGCAGACCGGACGGACCGGACCACACTCCCCAGCAGCCTCTGGGGCGGCAGCGCGCGACCGTGACGCGCCAGGAGCGCCCAGAGGTGCTAGTAAAAGCCTGACACCCCTCTCGCCCCGCGAGTCGCGCGCGGGAGAAGCCCGGGCAAAGGGCGGGCCCTCTGTGGCCCTCAGAGGCCTGAGGAGACTGGACTGGGCCAGGGACTCTGGTCCAGATGAACTAGCCCCACTCATTCCATTTTAATATCCTCAAAAGTAAGACTTTTATTCAATTTGGTGCTTTATATTCTTATTTATATTGTTTTGCATTTTACGTATTGTATATTGCCATATACATATATTCTTGTCCTCTGAAAGACTTAGGATGTCCAAATCCAAAAATGATAAAGCTGTTACAGGGCAGAGTGCCATTGATAATTATATGGTCAAAAAGGTTTCCCAGATAAATAGTGAGCGCAGAGCTTCACTAGGGAAAGGGAGTACAACACCAAGCCTGGCTGATCAGCTGCTGCCCGCGGGTGTTGTGATGGAAGCCAATAATGACAGTCGAATTAGTAGAGAGCTCCCAAATCCAATTGCGGCAAGGGCTGAGGTTCATTTAGAACACATTGAACAACATGACATATCTAATGAGGAGAGAGACGATGCTCCTTCTGCTGTAAGGCCGGTAAGGATGTGTAGGAAAATAATACCAAAAAAAGGGGGGAAGTTGAATAGAGTTGGAGGAGGGTCTAACTTGAATTCTAATACCGGTCTAGGGACTAACCCCTTTGTGTTCACGGGGAATAAGGATGACAGTACTATTAATAATACTAATTTGGAACAGTTCACCACCCTCATTAGAAACTTGGAGTCCAATTTGGAGTTAAAGTTAGAGGAGGCACTTAGACCTCTGGTGGACAGAATCGACACCTTGGTTAAAGAAGTGGACAGGCTTGGTGGTCTGCTTTTAACACATCAAACGGAAAGGGTTGGTCTGAGTGTTCAACCAGAGAGAGATAGGGCGACATCTGCTGCACAGGGGAAAAAGCAGCAGAATAAAAGTAATGCTGATGTAACACCTAGTACCGTGAACAACAGGGCCCTAACTCCATTAGTTATTCAACCTCAGCGGAAAAACTCTAATTCGCAGCTGCAATCAAAACCAAATACCAGTAACAAAGTTGATTCTAGATACCACAGAAAAAACCACTATCTTAATTTACCACCAGACTGCGCTCCCTTTGTGGTGGTTTTGACTAATGTTCCACCAGTTGGTACCCATCCTGCTTCACCATATGGAGAGTCACACACCTCTCTTAAAAACAAAACAGTGTCGTGGTTACACAAAAACTGCGGTTTTCCCACTGAGTATTCAGTCAGGAGGGTGAATTGGGTGGGACCATCAAAAAAAGTGGGAAGTGGGGATTGTATAATGGCGAACTTCAAACATCCTCAACATGTGGCTACTATCTTATTGAGAGCATCTGCTTTAATATATAATGAGGAGAGCATATGTGTACGCCCACTAGGGTACTTTTACGCTCATTTGTGCAGTAAACCCTCCCAACAAAGACTTATGGCACCCTGTTATGACACTCAGACTGCGCCTAATAATATGCGATTTATGTATAACGTTGTTAACTCAGGTGGAGCGGGAAATGCTGTTAACACTCTTAATAGACACAATGACAGTGGCCAACTCCAGCACGGTTTTCAAGTCAACACACACAACAGATACGAGCTATTATCGGGCCTGGAAATGTGTGACTGACATGAAATACCTGTGGGTTCGGGTACAACAATCCCTGAGGATTGGACACCTATTGCTAACTCACAGGTTAGAAGTGGATTCAGGAATGTCATCTCATGGAATGTTGCAGGGCTGGCTGCAAAGATGGCAGATGAAAACTGGGTCACTTATATTAAGCAATTTAATGTGATTTGTCTTCAAGAAACATGGGATGTAGAGTGTGAGTTGTTTTTAGAAGGCTATAAGGCTTTCTATGTACAGGCCTTACCTTCAATCAGAGGCAGGCCTAAGGGTGGCTTAGTGACTTTTGTTTCCATCTTGATTACTTCAACAACCCTTAGCACTGATGCGTATCAAGCTTGTATGCAGGGTGTAGTATTGAAGGGAAAGAATAATAAGGTTGGTCTGGTTAATTTTTATAATGCTATTATGGGATCTGCAGCATCTAATCAAGTGGCTGTACTGCATGATTTTATCATTACTTCTATGAAGGATTACAGTCATAACTTAATGATTATGGGAGATTTTAATGTGCATTTATGTGGCAACCCGCTGAAGAAATGTATAGGGGATCTGCACTGTGAAAGAATTAACGGCTTACACCTAGAACACACAGCCGATGGGGAACTA
This sequence comes from Lissotriton helveticus, assembly GCF_964261635.1. Taxonomy (NCBI): domain Eukaryota; kingdom Metazoa; phylum Chordata; class Amphibia; order Caudata; family Salamandridae; genus Lissotriton; species Lissotriton helveticus. The sequence continues at coordinate 20,238,189 of NC_136062.1, forward strand.
TGTAACTCTCTACTAGAGAACCTGGATCTTTCTATGGGTCTTACAATCAGGGACCCGTCTCAAAGCTGTGAAATACCTACATTCAAGTGGCATGGAAGGGGCACTTTTATTGACCATATGCTGTTTTCACAAGCCCTGTTGCCCTTCCTAGAATCATTCGATATTGTTAACAGCGAGTTTAGTGACCATAATCCTCTTGTGATTCTACTAAGGGGTTTTGAGATCACCAAAAACACGCAAGGAAGGAAGGCTGTCTACTACAGATGGGAGGAGGAGACTTAAGTGGTCCATGGTAACCCCTGATCTTCTGTATAAGAACATCGAGGAGAATTTCTCAGAAGATATTACTAACTGTGTTAGGACAGGAGCAGAACCACAGGAGGTGTTAACTGCCTATCAAGATTTGTCGGGGAAGGTGTCAGAGTTACTAACAATTTCAGTCAAAAATAGAGGGGAGAGACATGGCCCAAGGTGGTTTAACCATGACTGCTCTAAAGCGGCTCGTGATCTCAGGCTGGCACTGGCAGCTTCTCCGAGAGATCAGGAGAACGTCAGAGAATGTAGGAGAAATTATAAGTCTATTCTTAAAACCCACAAGGAGCATTTGAGAAATGAGGCATGGGGTGAGATACTAGACCCTTCCACACTTAACTGTAGCTCCAGATTTTGGGCATTAGTCAAAAAGCCATTTCTCGTGGAAGAACCTGGGGATGGGCTTGAATGCTGTATAGCAAAAGAGGACTGGGTGCAACATTTTAAAACTTTATATTGTTCAGAGGACACCTTAAGTGTGGGGTTAGCTACTGGGGACAGAGGTGGAAACATTAAGTTTGATAGTGGGGAGGTGGTTGAGGCCATAGAAGGCCTGACAGCAAACAAGGCACCAGGCCCAGATGGGATTCCCCCAGATCTGTTTAAATCAAAGCCGACTTTCTGGGCTCCAATTTTAGTGGCAGTTTTTAATGCTGCTGCTTGTGCTGGTTGCCCTATGTCCTGGGGACTGTCCACCATTGTGCCAGTATTTAAAAAGGGAGATAGGGGTAGCCCCCATTGCTACCGGCCAATTTCCTTAATTGACGCAATGGTCAAAATCATGGGGAGAATTCTTCTACAGAGGATTACATGCTGGGCGAGAGACAACAACATCATGTCTATCTGCCAGTATGGGTTCTGTGTGGGGCGTTCAACCACTACCCAGTGTCTCAATTTGTTTCTTATCCTCAGTAAATATACTGTGGCACAGAAGGGAACGGTCCACCTCGCCTTCATGGACCGGTCTTCAGCCTTCGACTGTGTCAACAGGGGAAGGCTGTGGCAATACATGAGGGAGAGGGGAGTCGACACTGGGATTGTCGACCTCCTGGTGGACATGCACAATCACACCAGTGCTAACGTCAGATACTCTGCCAATGGTGACACCACTGATAAATTTGATATAAAGAAGGGTGTACGCCAGGGTTGCATCCTCGCCCCTTTTCTTTTTAATTTTTATATAAATGAACTGGATACTGCTTTACAGATGGTACAGTCAGACTGTCCTAGAGTGGGCAGGCGGGGTATTCCTGTTCTTTTATATGCAGACGATGCTGTTTTAATTTCCAGAACAGAGAATGGGCTTCAGCTTCTTTTAAATGCTTTTAATACTTTTATTACCGATAGGGATCTAATGGTCAACAACTCCAAATCGTACATTATGCATGTTGGCCGTCAGTCTAAAAGGAAATTTGTTTTCAAACTTGAAGATGTTCCTATTCCAGTTACAGAAACCTTTTCATACCTTGGCGTTTTATTTGATTCTAAGCTTAGTTGGGCCCCTCACCTGGCGAAGAAAAAAGGGGAAATGTTGAGGGTTAATGCATCAATTTTTAATCTTGCAAAAAAACTGGGGAAGAAACCAGTTAGTGCAATGGTTAAACTGTACAACGCCAAGTCAGTTTCTACTGCAGTATATGGCAGCGAAATTTGGGGCTATGTATCAGGAGAATTACTACAGGTTGCTGAAAATACTTTTCTTAAACGTCTGCTATGTGCCCCCTCTAGCACCCCTAACCTTGTAATTCATGAGGAATTAGGGCTCCAGTATTTACGTGACAACTTTTCTCTAAAGCCACTGAACTGTTGGGTTAACCTGTGGTTAAACGAGGAGATACCTCTTACACATCAGATTGTGAGAGATCTTGTATCTCAGGATAACTCTATGTGCATCCCCTGGTTAAAATACTTGAAAAACTGTTTTACAAAACTGGGGCGCTTAGATTTGTTTACTTGCCCCAGTGGGATTGTAAAGGGGGATGTAATAGCAATTAAAACAGCTTTCTGTAAGTACCAAGTGGCTGATAGAGAGACCGTGGAACTGTTAAAGCCAAGTGTCAGGAGATATGTTATGCTAAAGACATGCCCTAGCATAGAACCCTACCTGGCAGGTTCGTTCAGTTCGCATGAAAAGTTTCTGCTGTCGAGGTTCAGATTTAACATCTTTCATCACCTTTTAATTAGACCCAAGTCAGATATTTTTAGCAAATGTGCAGCTCCCTGTGGCTGCGACAGGAAGTCTCCACAGGATATGCTGCATTTTATGTTTTTATGTAGGTTTTATGAATACCCCCGCCGTCGCTATCTGGTCGACCTTTTAAGAAAACTTGCTTTTAATCAAATCAGACCAGCTCTGTTTTATTTACAGTTACTATACCCGGAATGTGTTCTCCAAATAATATCGTTCTTAAAACTAGCTGTCAGAATGAGAACCTGTCTGGATCAATGATTACTGTAAATCTTTTTAACGGTATAAACTACTATAGCCCTTTTTTATAATTACGCTCTTTTGTACCTCATTAAGCACTGTTTGCACTGTATAAATATAAAGTCTGTATGTATATTAATATTGGGACAAAAATAATTATGTAATATTCAATGATTGTATATATGGCAATAATGTCTGTAATGTTTTTAAATTGTTGTATATATGTGTACTTTTATGGTTTGAAACATAACCGAAATAAAGTCTCTTTTGAGTTTGAGTCAATGGTGCCTTCACAAAAGGGGCAGTCAGAAGAGGTTTGGTGCGGGGGCTTCCACTTACTAGTATGGTCACGGAGGGGAAGTGTTCCCAGCCTAAACTGGATAAAGAGGGATCTATCCCTTGGTTTCTTGAGAAAATCTAGGTAGGGCTCCAGACGAGGCTTTGGTTTATGCTGGTAAAATGCCTCAGTCAGCCTACCTAGATTTGGGTCCCTCTGTTCTTGGTCGTCAACCCATGACCAATAAGCTTGCTTGATTTCGGCCTTTGGTAGCGATGCACCAGGCTCCCACTCTGTTGGTAGGCCCGTTGCAAGTAAGAGCTTTTTTATGTTTCTAATCCAACTAATCTTGTGGGTCCAACAAAGATTCATAACCTCTCTTAAACCATCTACATACCTTGAGAGCTCTGGGGTCCTCCATAGCCGAGCCCAATATAAAAGAGGACGTAGAGTGGCTAAATGCTTAATAGAACGGTGACCCAGATCGCTCAGTAGTGGTTTAGTAGGTGTACCCTTCGGGAGCAAAACTAGTTCCTTAAAAAACGTGTTCTCTGATGTAACAAGGGCATCCATACAATCGAAGCCCCAGAGCTCTGCGCCATAAAGAGCGCAGCCTACAGCTTTCGCTGCATAGATATCAAGAGCAGGAGCAATGGGCTTAGACGTAGATGCACGGTGTTCCCTCCCTAACACTCCAACTACCCTTTTGTGGCTTAAAGTCATTTTATCTATGTGTGGCTGCCATTTCATTTTATCAGAAATTCTGATTCCCAGGTAATCAAATTTCAGTACACGTTCCAATGGCACCCCATCCAAGGAAAGGGTGGATCTTAACGACCTACTCGGGTTGAAGTAAAGGAGCTTAGTTTTTGAGGTGTTAATTACAAGGCCCCTAAGCTTACAGAACAGACAGAAACGGTCCAGCAACTTCTGCAACGCTGCGGGGGTTTTTGATACCAACAGCGTATCAACCGCAAAGAGAAGTGCGGGGACTTTATCACCGGCCAATGCCTGAGCATCAGCATTGATATCAAGCAGAAAAGAGAATACACCATTCACGAATAACGTGAAGAGTGTTGGGGCTAACACGCGGCCCTGACGTACTCCACGATTCACAGGGATTCTGTTAGTTTTTTGCTCCTGTGTACCCCATCTAATACGGGCGTAGGTAAACTTCTCCTTGGCCCCCACCCTCGCGCGACCCCCCACACTTATTGCGAGCCACAACTTTCCTACACGGAGACCACTGAACTGGGGTTCAGCTCATTATCTGCATCACGGACTGAAGAGTGAGACGGGCCTTTCCTCATGAGCTGGGGATCGCGAGGGTCAGTGGGATGTGGGACTGTGGGGCCCGAGGGTCGGGGATGTGAGGGCAGAAGGGTGCACACTGCCGTGCAGCCCTCCAGATTAGGTATGTGCTCGGCTCATACGTGGGGTTCTCTGCGGGTGGCCTCATTACACCGTCCGCCTGACCAGTAAACAGTTACCATCGCGGTAAAGAAGCACTAATGTATAAGCTTAAATGTAACCCTGCGGTGTTTTGTGTTCTTTTCTTCATTAGAACCTAGACAAGTTCAGCTGAAATACCTGTTGACTGTGGTACCTTGAGGGTGGTAATAACACAAGACAATTTACTTTACATCTTTACCCAACTCCCTGCCGTTTTCTGGAATGTGCTTTCTTTCTTGCCTGACTGACTGCATTTTTTTCTGCATTGTAACACATGTCAAGTGACACAGGACCGTCCCATTGATGCAAATGTTCCGCTTTCAATAAGGCGCATGATATTTTATTTCTTTACAATTTACAGACACTTACAATGTTGTTGCACAATGGAGCTAAGGCAAAGTGGGCTAAAATGATTGCGCAGGAGCACCCGATGTGGTCTGGATAGTAAAGTAGTAAAATGTGTCATATGTACGTGTGGGCTGGAGTTATCATCAGCCTGGTGCTTCTATTAGTGTGCTGGAGAACAGTCTGCATTTTATTTAGTTATTGAGTTTTATATGGTGCAAATATGACCCTTTTGGGTATCAGTACATTTCAAAATTATGTTTATTGTGTGCGACTGTGATCCATAATCTCATGTTTAAAATGTATCTTTAATGTATGGGAATTAGAATTTAGTGGCTCTAATCTCATGGCTCACAATGCACCTTCTGTGCCCAGCCATGGTTATGAAACTTATTTGTCGTTTAGCCCCATAGATTTTCACTCTATTTTATGACACGTCACACGAGGGTGTGGTTGCTCATAGTGATTCTCATTGGTTGCTTCTTCTGGGATTGTGCATGATATCATTTGGAGTGCCTTGAAATACCTGTGTTACATTTAATGGATTGTAAAATAAGAAGCATACGTCTATTTTTGCCATCAGAGAGTGATGGACTCATCTACTCACTGCTTTGTAATCTGTGCTGTCCCTGTGCATTAGTTTGTCCTCTTTTCAATTGCTATATTTTGTGTAGTGTATTCCATCTCTTGGGGTTTTACAGGGTAGGTTTGTGCTGTTTGTATTTTAATTCTGGATGTGAGGAAACTCGATTATTGCAATTCCAATGTTTTGTCGTGTTTGTTTTTTAAACCTGTGTTTAAGATTGTTGCTGTACATGCAAACGCACTGCTTGATACCAAAATTTGTGCGCACCTCCACAGGTGCCCTACTTTAGGTGGCTGTTCGGTGCTGGGAGTCTTCCCCATAGTAAGGGACTGCATTGGAAAGAGATAAGAGGTAAAACACGTAAAAAAATCTCGAGTGGAAAAAGTAACTGCAGTTAATTGTTTTCGATCACCCCCAGTCCTTTAAAATAATAGTTATTTTTTCTTTAATGTGTATTATGAATTAGACGGTTATGTTGTATAGCTGTATGACTACAAGTGCAACGCTAGATGAGCTGTATGCCCTCATGAGTGAGGTTTGAGTTGAGTGGTGTGAATATACTGGATGAGTGGTGTGCCCTTCTGAGTGCAGGGTGAGCAGTCTACGTTTGTGAGTGTAGGGAGAGTGAAACAGTGTGCATCTTTGAGTGCAGTGCAGCCCTGCACTGCACTGCACTCACCCCTGCTTTTCACATTGCAAGTATGCTTTCTGCTCGGAATGCATGATTGCATTGTGAAGTATAGGAGTGCGGTTCGGTCGCATCGTACTAGCAGGGCCGTAACTGACGACAGCAGGTCGGTCTGTTACGGCTCCTGACCGATGTTGGACGGTCTCCGGTCCGTCCGACATCGGAATCGGCCCCTAAATAAAAAAAATAGTGGAAAAGGGTACTGATGGGTGCTGTTTGCATGATGTGCATTTAATATATGTGCTGTAAGGAGTCATCAGTTTTGTAGGTGCCCCCAGTATAATGGAAATAGTCTGATGAAACATTTGAAAACTGATTGCAGGGTTGATTCACAAAATAGTACTTTTAAGAACTGTAGGTTATGCCAAATATTTTCTTAAAAACTACTTTTTAAGGATCATAAAAAAAGCTATTGATCTAAAGAACCTAAATCTGTTTAAACCACAGATGTGTATGTTTGCCTAACCTAGTGAATTTTACATATGTAGAAAATGTATAATTTTACAATTCAAGCTAAGATGCACTGTACATTTAGCCTAGCAGTGTGCATGCGCTGCAAGACATGCTGTATTCACTTCTACAATACGAAAGGGGATGATGGACGGAGCAAATCAAACACTCACCCCCAGTCCACTGATCTGGGTTTAATCCATCATCATTCTTTAGCTCACTCGGCCACGCCAGTTCAGACATGGCCATGTGCAAATCAGTCTGACCCTGTGCCTCATGGTAACAGTCCAGCCTGAACTGCCAAGCCAGGTTCCTTGCTCTGCGAGAGGTGATGCATCTGTTCCTTACTGCTGGACAGGGGAGGTGATGCATTGGTTCCTTACTGGAGAGGAGGTGATGCGTGGGTTTCTTACTGCGTGGGGAGGTGATGCTTCGGTTTCTTACTGCATCCCCCAAGCATGCGACAGACTTGGCACCTCGATGCAAAGATCCGTGATGATGTGTGGGTTCTTAAAGCCGCACAGCAGGCTTTGCGTCAGAATCAGTGCTGGGATCTCAGACTTTGGAGATCGATGCACTCGATGCGGTGTGTGGCGATTTCTCAATCCGCGGGTAGGAGCTGTGATGATTTCTTTCGGCGATGCATCGGAAACAGGGGCGGATGCATTGAGCTTCTCGAAGTTGTGTTACTTTTTCTAGCTCCTGGCGCCAGACAGCCTCCAGAAGTCCAAAATAACAGCAGACACTTCTTAGCAGGTCAGAACTCCCAGCAAGGAAGTTCAGGGGAGCTGGTGGCGAAGTCTTTGTGTCCTTGAGACTTCCGAACAGTAGACAAGTTCAGTTTCAAGCCCTTGTAGATATTCCTCAAGCAGGGGACAGTAAACAGCAAAGTCCTTTCTCCTTTCCTTTTCAGCAAGTAGCTACTGCAGGCCAACCCCAGATAGCAAACAGCACAGGGGCAGTATTCCTTCTCAGCTTCTCCGTCTCTTCTCCTTGGAAAAGGTTCCTCTTGATTCCCAGAAGTAATCTAAAAGTCTGGGGTCTGGGCCCCTCTTTTTATGCAGGAAATCTCTTTGTTCTCTCCTGGCCCAGGGCTCTGAGCCCAGTCCAAACCAGTTCTGGGGGGCAATTTGAAAGTGCACAACAACCTCCATTGTCAGTGTGAGCCCTGGCTCCAGACACCGCAGGGGGGCGGAGCCATCATTGTGAAAGCCAGGCCCAGTTCTATTCAGGTACAGGTGCTACTCCTCCCACCACTCCAAATGCAGACTAGGACTGTGAGAAGTTAGCCTGACATATGATGTCCACTAGTTCCAGTGGGCACCTTGCACCAGTCTAATCGACCCTTATTGATGGTGGTTGTAAAGTCAACCTTATAGAAAGCTATCCTAGTGGTAGCATGAACCAGCAGTCTTCAGGCTAAGACTTCAATAGGCGAGTTAAGCAAGTTGTTTTACCAATTATATCCCCTTGAATACCAAATGAAAGGACACCACACAAGGTATATATAAAATATATATGTATTTAATCTAAACACAACCCCTCTGCATTCTTTAGGAGGTCAGAGGTAAAAATACAATACAAGTCACACAGTTAATATACAATAAGTTGCACAGTATACGTTATGCACTAGGGGCCTCACAAACCATATACTAAGAAAGTGGTATAAGTACCACGTGAGAGTTAGAAAGCAGGCCTGGGGCCCGTGGAATCGCTGGGGCTACACTAAACAACCAAAGGTTAAGTAGGAGGCCCAAAGGAGACGCTTGCAGTGTCTAAACACAGACGCGGGTTACCATTGACTTTCTATGGGAAACGAAGAAGTTACAAATATGCAATTTAAGGACACTTCCGGATGGACTAGGATGGAACCCTTTTAAACTAGGACACTTCAAGAGTCAAGACCCACGGGAGCACCAGAGTACTTGTGTTACCTCACCCAGGGAAGACGGGTGCATAGGTGTCTTTTCGTGTCGGGTTTAGTCGTCGTTTTCTATGTAGAGCTGCAAAGAAGTGCTGCAGGCGACCAGAGGAAAAGTGTCCGGGTGGATCCGAGGGTGGATCCGAGATCCGAAGAACCTGAAAGTAGAGGGGACAGAGTCTGGGTCACAAGCCAGTGACCAGGAAGGAACCAGGCGATGTTGTGCGCTTTAAGGTGAAGAAGGTGAGTTTGTCTCTTCAGCCACAAGGTCCAGGAGGCATCGATGAATACCAGGCACTGGACTCATGCTGTAACACAATGGATCTGGATGGCTGCGGTATTGGTATCCGGATTGGACCCAACAAGCGTTGGCAACCACAACCCAGGCAGGATGTCGAGATTGGCTCTGTTGCAGACCAACAAGGTCTGTGGTGCTTTTCTTTTTCAGGGAAGCTGGAGCAATCCTGGAGAAATCAGGAAAGCAAAGTAAATTCAATATGGCATCTTCAGGGGGCTCAGAAGCCAACAGGCAAGGAACTGGGAAGAGGCATCAAGCTCAAATGCAAAGGCGGAGCCCACGGGACACTCACAGAGTGTGGGGGCCTGGGCTTCGATGCAAATGGTGCTCAGGGCTGTGGCTTCTTGTACCCCAATGCACAACTTACTGAGGTTTCAGGAAAGGAGTGCAGGTAGCAAAATGCAGGATGTCCAAGATGTCCGGTTCCACGTCTCTCGTGTCCGCCACTGGTCTCAGCTTTGCTGTGGATGTGGATCGGGGTCAGAGAAGTCTGAAAGTCCAGTTCTTGAGTCGCAGAGTCTTTGGGTTTTGACTGGAGCCTTGAAACTGCAGACCAGCAAAGTTGCTGTTGGTGCCTGTTTGCACAGGGTGGTCACTCCTTGACCACAAGGGAGATGTGTTCTGTCTTCCAGTCAGAATGGAATGTCGAAGGTCCAAGATATGTCTTTCAAAGATTCATCCAGGATAATCTAAAGTCCCAGGGACACAGCTCCTATACTTATACTAAGAAAGGGGGCTGGATTACCTGACTAGGTCCCTCCTATGGATGGACCTGAGAAGGGGGTGGTTACACCCCTTTCCCTTTGTCCAGTTTTGTGCTAGAGCTGGGGCTGGAGTGCCCCAGCAACTGATTTGAACTGGGCTATGCATGGAGCACCTTGTGTGCCCCAGGCAGTGTCTAGATGCATTCACTGAATGCAGCCCTCCCTGCCCCAATGCACAAAACCCTGGACAGGAAACCTATTGTCCAGGCCTCCCCTGCCGGAGTTTCATCCAGCAACAGGAGGTCAGACTCGTGTCTGTGGCAGAATCCAATTTGTGATGCTGAGGCTCTGATTAACTTTAACCGGGTAAAGCAGTAACTTACATGTCTTTTCCCTCTAGAAGGGTGGAATGCTACCTGTGCTGCCAGAATTGGTGAGGGGTAGTATTCCAAAGTCTTTGACACCTTACACAACATGTTTTGATAAAGCCAAACCAAAGTTAGCAGTAACCGCGAGGATTATAATGCACTTAAGAGTATATGGTATGGCTATATCATAGAACAGCTATAAGGAGATGGTTCGGAAAGCTGCAGAGGGGCTCAGCTCATGCTAGGGCACCCTCTCACATGAAACCAAGCACTCTGCCTCCAGGATTGTCGAGGCCTACCATAGGAGTGGCTTATAGGTGTATATGTGTCTATATATAAAGGTAGATATAGGTATACTATATCTAAGTAAGGGGTGATTACACCACCTTACCCAGGCTGTGTGAACAGACCTGTGGTGTCAGTTTGGAAGGCAAACCAGGGGTGGCACAATACATGCTGCAGCCCCTGGTAGGCCTAGGGTACACCTATGCCCTGGGTACCTATGGTATACTATACAGGGGCTCACAAGAGTGACCCAGTAACCAATCTGGTAGGCACCTAAAGTGCATGGTATCAATTTAGAGAGAGAACAGCTGGGCTGTGGGTCTGGTGGGTCTGATTAGCAGGCCCACAGCCACATTAACGTTGAAAAAACAGAGAATCACTGCAAAAAGTTTAGGTGACCATAGGAAGCAGACCCTACTCTCCTACACTGACTGACTCTCTCTCTCATTGGCTGACTGTCTCTCTCTCTCACTGACTGACTCTCTCACTCTGTCTCACTGACTGACTGACTGACTGACTGAAATTCTCACTGACTGACTGACTCTCGCACTCTCTCTCTCACTGACTGACTGACTCTCTGACTGACTGATTGACTCTCTCACTGACTGACTGACTGACTCTCTCAATCTCTCTCTCATTGACTAACTGACTGAGTCTCTCACTCTCATTGACGGGCTGACTGACTGACTCTCTTACTGAATGACTGACTCTCTCTCACTGACTCACTGACTGACTCTATCACTGACTGACTGACTGTCTGACTATTTCTTTCTCACTGACTGACTGACTCTCTCTCTCACTGACTGACTCTCTGATTCTCTCTCTCCCACTGACTATCAATCTCTCTCTTACTGACTGACTTCCTCACTCTCTCTTACTGGCTGACACTCTCTCTCTCTCACTGACTGACTGTCTCACTCTGTCTCACTGACTGACTAACTGACTCTCTCACTAACTGGCTGACTCTCTCAATCTCTCTCTCTCTCTGACTGAGTCTCTCAATCTCTCTCTCATTGACTAACTAACTGACTCTCTCACTCTCCCACTGACTGACTGACTTACTCTCACTGACTCTCTGACTGTCTGACACTCTCTCTCACTGGCTGACTGACTCCCTTATTGACTGACTCTCTCACTGACTGACTGCCTGACTCACTGACTATTTCAATGACTGACTGACTCTCTCACTCTCTCTTACTGACTGATTGACTCTCACTGACTGATTGACTCTCACTCACTCGCTGTGAATAACTGACTCTCTCACTCTCTCTTACTGACTGATTGACTCTCTCTCCCTGACTGACTCCCTGTCTCACTCAATGACTCCCTCTCTCTCACTGACTGACTCCCCACTCTGTCTCACTGACTGACTGACTGAGTGACTCTTTCACTGACTGAATGACTGACTCTCGCACTCTCTCTCTCACTGACTAACTGACTGAGACTCTCACTCTCTCACTGACTGGCTGACTGACTCTCACTGACTCTATGACTGACTGATTGACTGACTCTCCCACTCTCTCTGACTGACTCTCTCACTGACTGACTGACTGACTCTCTCACTGGACTGACTGACTGACTCACTGACTGACTGACTGACTCTTTCACTGACTCACTCTCACTGACTGACTGACTCTTTCAATCTCACTGACTGACTGACTCTCTCACTCTCTCTCTCTGACTGACTCTCTATATCTCTGACTGACTGACTCTCTCAAACTCTCTCACTGACTGACTGACTCTCTCAATCTCTCATTGACTGACTGACTGACTCTCTCACTCTCTCTCTCTCTCTCAATGACTGACTGACTCTGTCACTCTCTCACTGACTGACTGACTCTCATTGACTGACTGACTGACTCTCTCACTCTCTCTATATCACTGACTGACTCCCTTACTGACTGACTGACTCTCTCACTGACTGACTGACTGACTGACTGACTCTTTCACTCACTGACTAACTCTCTCCCTCTTGCTCACTGACTGACTGACTCTCACTGACTGACTGACTCTCTGACGGACTGGCTGACTCTCTCGCTCTCTTTCTCTCACTGACTGACTGACTCTCTCACTGATTGACTGACTGACTCTCTCACTCTCTCTGACCTACTGACTGACTAAATTATTGACTGACTCTCTCACTCTCTCTCACTGCCCAACTGACTCACTCACTCTTTCATTCTCTCTCACTGACTGATTGATTGCCTGACTCTCTCAATCTCTCACTCACTGACTGACTGACTTTGACTGACTCTCTGAAGGACTGACTCTCCCACTCACTCTCACTGACTGACTCTCTCACTGACTGACTGACTCTCTCACTGAATCTCTGACTGACTGACTCTCTCCCTCTCTCACTGACTGACTGACTGACTCTCTCACTCTCTCTTACTGACTGACTGACTCTCACTCTCTATTTCTCACTGACTGACTCTCTCACTCTGTCACACTGACTGACTGACTGACTCTCTCACTGACTGACTGACTCTCTCACTCACTCTCTCCCACTGACCAACTCACTTTCTCAATCTCTCTCTCACTGACTGACGGACTGACTCTCTCACTCTCTCACTGACTGAGTGACTCTCTCACTGACTGACTGACTGACTCTCACTGAATCTCTGACTGACTGACTGACTCTCTCACTGACTGACTCACTGGCTCTCACTGAATCTCTGACTGACTGACTCACTCTCTCACTCTCTCTTTCTTACTGACTGACTCACTCACTCACTAACTGACTGACAGACTGACTCTCTCTCTCTCACTGACCTACTGACTGACTAAATTACTGACTGTCTCTCTCACTCTCTCACACTGACTGACTCACTCACTCTTTCACTCTCTATCTCACTGACTGACAGTCAGTGAGAGAGTCAGTGAGAGTCAGTCAGTCAGTGAGAGAGAGTGAGAGAGTTAGTTATTTAGTCAGTCTGTAGGTCATCCATAGAGAGTGTGAGAGAGTCAGTCAGTCAGTCAGTGAGAGAGTCAGTCAGTGAGAGAGTCAGTGAGAGTCAGTCAGTCAGAGAGAGTCAGACTCTCTCACTGACTGACTGACTGACTCTCTCACACTCTCTATGGATGACCTACAGACTGACTAAATAACTAACTCTCTCACTCTCTCTCACTGACTGACTGACTCTCTCTTTCACTCTCTCACTGACTGACTGACTCTCACTGACTGACTAACTCTCACTGACTCTCTGACTGACTGACTTTCTCAATCTCTCTCACACTGAATGACTCTCTCACCGACTGGCTGACTGACTGTTTCTCTCACTGACTGACTGACTCTATCACTTACTCTCAATGACTGACTCTCTCACTGAATCTCTGAGTGACTCTCTCCCTCTCCCTCTGTGACTGACTGACTGACTCTCTCCCTCTCCCTCTGTGACTGACTGACGGACTCTCTCACTGACTGACTCAATGACTGACTCTCTCACTGACTGACTGACTCACTGACTGTCTGACTGACTCTCTCACTAACTGACTCACTGACTCACTCTCTCACTGACCTACTGACGTACTAAATTACTGATGGACTCTCTCACTCTCTCTCGCTGACTGACTGACTCTCTCAATCTCTCTCACTGACTGACTGACTCGCTCAATCTCTCACTGACTGACTCTCTCACTCTCTCTCTCTCTCAATGACTGACTGACTGGCTCTCTCGCTCTCTCTCTCTGACTGACTCTCTCAATCTCTCTCTTACTGGCTAACTGACTGACTCTTTCACTCTCTCACTGACTGACTGACTCTCACTGACTCTCTGACTGACTCTCTCACTCTCTCTCTCTCGCTGACTGACTGACTCCCTTACTGACTGACTCTCTCACTCACTGACTGACTGACTGACTTTTTCACTCACTGACTAACTCTCACTCTCGCTCACTGACTGGCTCTCTGACTGACTGGCTGACTCTCTCTCTCTCGCTCTCTTTCTCTCACTGACTGACTGACTCTCTCACTGACTGACTCACTCACTCACTGATTTACTGACTGACTCTCTCACTCTCTCTGACCTACTGACTGACTAAATTACTGACTGACTCTCTCACTCTCTCTCACTGCCCGACTGACTCACTCACTCTTTCATTCTCTCTCTCACTGACTGATTGCCTGACTCTCTCAATCTCTCGCTCACTGACTGACTGACTTTGACTGACTCTCTGACTGACTGACTCTCCCACTCTCTCTCACTGACTGATTCTCTCCCTTACTGTTGGACTTGGCCCTCTTGGCAGGGTCATCCCTGAACTTTTTGCCTTCCTCCAATATTCTCTCTGACCTGTTTTTGTTGGTTTAATGACTCTGGGCACTTTACCACTGCTGACCAGTGCTAAAGTGCATATGCTCTCCCACTGTAAATTGCTATATGTAATTGATTTCCATGATTGGCTTATTTGGTTTACTGTCAGTCCCTAGTAAAGTGCACCAGGAGTGCCAGGGCTTGTAAATACAAATACTGCTGTTGGGCCTGCAGCGCTGGTTGCGACACCCACAGAAGCAGCCCTTTAAAATGTGTCTAAGGTCTGCCATTGCAGAACCTGCGTGAAGTCTGGTACTGTCATGCTGGCTGGGCAAGTGCACCCACTTGCCAGCCCCTAAACCTTCCCTTTTCTTCATGTGAGTCACCCCTATGGTAGACCCTAGGGCAGGGTGCATTGTAAGCATAAGGTAGGACAAGCCTTGATGTGTGCGGCATGTCCTAATAGTGAATTACAGCCATTTTCGTTTTTCACTATTGTAAGGCTACCTGTTCTCATAGGCCAGAATGGGCTGCTGGAATTATTACACTCTATAATCCCAGCAGGCCCAGGGAGCATGGTAGAAAGTCAAGTTTAGTATGCCTGAACTCAGAATAATAAAATACTTCTTTTAGTAAAGTTTATTTTAATATCCTGTGTTCACAAATGCTACTTTTAGAAAGTTAGCATTTGCTTGCCTAACCATTTCAGCCCGCCTCTGCCAGGATGTGTATCTGCTGTCTGGGTTGTGTGAGTGACAGGGCTGTGGATGACAGGTGGTGAATGGAGGGATTACACCAGAGTGGGTGGTGGGAGTGCCCCTTGACTCTGAATAGGGCTGTGCTCTGCCACCACAATGTTGGCTCCACCTCCTGGTGAGCGACTGATGACTCTGCCCGACACCTAGCCCAGAAAGAGGGCAGACTGTCAACAAAGTGCTCCTGGCTGTACTTGTCCTCTCAATAATGGCTCCACCTCCTGTGGAGCGTCTGCTGTCCCTGCCCCACACACTGAAAGGAGAAGGCAGAGTCTGCACAACAAAGTGCTCCAGTGCTGAAAAGGACTATGCAAAGGCCCCCCAGGCCTGAAAAGACAAAAGAAACTGACCATAAATGTAGGAGGCCTGCTCCTAACAAATCAGATCCTGTTTTCCCACAACGAACCTCTGCCCAACTAGAAGGACCAAAGAAGAAGCTGAAGGACTAGCTTGCAGTTTGCCTTGCTGAGGAAGGAGAGGAGAAGACCTAAGAGGACTTTGCTTTATTGTGCTGAGAACTATCTCCAAGGGCTTTTCTGAGCTTGCCCCCTGAATTGAATCCCAGGACCAGTGGGTTCACTGTGCTTTGGATCATCTGAAACTTGAAGCCGTGTGTTTCCTCCCGCTGGAGGTGAAGTCTGCGCCCCCTCCTAGGGCCGTTGCACCCGGGAGCATGTCTGCCTTTCTTCCCGTTGAGAGCCTTGCTCTGCCAGAGCTGCTCTCCGCCCCTCGGGTCAGGCCGCCTGCTCCTCTGCCACCCCGCCCGCTATTGGAGTGCCTGGAGCGCTTCCTCGCCCCTCCTGCCCGAATCCGGGTCCTGTGCGCATTCCTAAGCCTGGACGGCCGCCCGTGCGCTGCATCGCACCCGGCCGCCCCTCTTTGCCCTCTGATCCCTTGAAGGGATCCTCCCCCAGTATGGACCGTACTGGAGGCCCCGTGTCGCGCCCCGCCTTCTGGAGATCATCCGCCGCATATAAAGACCCCAAGGCATGCTCCGCCACCGGTGCGTACTCGCTGAGTACGACTCACCCTACTGAGGACGCCGCATGGCCCGGAGCGCACCAGAAACTTCCCACCACCTCTACACACAGGGCTTGTCACGGGCTCGGGGCCCGCAATGTTCTTATTTACCCGTAGGCCCTGTGCGCATGGAAATTGTTCGCGTACGCTCCTGCCTGCCCGTAGTGTACACAGCAGGCGCGAGACGGGTACCCCGCAGCAGAAGCTCTCCGTTCGTCTTGGAGTACGAGTCGCACAGGAGAAGTACGACTCGTACCCCGCAGAAGAATCAGCGCGCTGAACGCGGCGCACCGCGAGACGCGTGATAATTGGCAGGGCCTGTTCTCCCCGCCTGAACAAGGCGGACGGACGCGCTACAAAGCGCCCAGACCTAACGGACCTTGCACCAGAGCCCTGATTTCTCTGAGTAGAGTGGACTTGTCTCTAAGGTAATTAGAGCCAGATGGAAGCAACCTAAGCAATTCTAAGTACTTAAAAGAAACACTTGCCATTGTGAAATCTGGTGGCCCCCATTTGAAAACGTTATAAAAGGTCTTGTGATAATTTGCCTGCATATATATAATTTTTACATAAAGTCTACGTATTTTTATAGAAATACTGCCTGGTGTCCATTTGTGGGGGGGGGGTCATTGGATTTATTGTGTGTAATCATAAATGCTTAACTGATAGCGCTCCTGAGATTAGCCTTGACTGCTCGTGCCACGCAACCTAGAGGGTGAGCAGCGGTTATTCTTGAGGGGTAATTCCCTTGCCCTGACTTAGAGGAGAGGGTCCCTGCTTGTCACAAGTACATACCTGTGCCAACCAGAGACCCCCAATTCTAAAACTTACTCTCACTGACTGACTGACTCTCTCACTGGATATCTGACTGACTGACTCTCTCCCTCTCTCCCTGACTGACTCTCTCACAGACTGACTCACTGACTGACTCTCTCGCCGACTAACTGACTCACTGACTGTCTGACTGACTCTCACTGACTCTCTGACTGACTGGCTAACTGACTCTCTGACTCTCTCTCACTGACTGACTCTCTCACTTGACTGACTGACTCTCTCACTTACTCTCACTGACTGACTGACTGACTCTCTAACTGAATCTCTGACAGACTGACTGACTCTCTCCCTCTCTCACTGACTGACTGACTCTCTGACTGACTGACTCACTCTGTCACTCTCTCTCTCTGACTGACTGACTCTTTCACAGACTGACTCTCTCACTGACTGACTGACTGACTCTCTCACTCTCTCTTACTGACTGACTGACTCTCACTCTCTATTTCTCACTGACTGACTCTCTCACTCTCTCTCACTGACAGACTGATTGACTCTCTCTCCCTGACAGATTCTCTCTCTCACTGACTGACACTCTCTGTCTCACTGACTGACTCTCTCACTCTGTCTCACTGAGTGTCTGACTGACTGTCTCACTAACTGACTGACTGACTCTCGCACTCTCTCTCTTACTGACTGACTGACTGACTCTCTAACTGACTGACTGATTCTTTCACTGACTGATTGACTGACTGACTCTCTCAATCTATCTCTCACTGACTCACTGACTGACTCTCACTGACTCTCTGACTGAATAATTGACTGACTCTCACTCTCTCTCACTGACTGACTGACTCTCTACCTGACTGACAAATTGACTCACTGACTGACTCACTGACTCTCACTCTCTCTCACTGCCTGACTGACTCTCTCTCTCTCTCTCTCTCTCTCTCTCTCTCTCTCATTGACTGACTGACTGATTGACTCTTTCACCGATTGACTGACTGACTGACTCTCTCAATCTCTCTCTCTCACTGACTGACTCACTCACTCACTCACTCACTCACTGACTGACTCTCTCACTCTCTCACTGGCTAAATGGCTGACTGACTCTCACTGACTCTCTACCTGACTGACTCTCTCAGTCTCTCTATCTCACTAACTGACTGACTCACTGACTCTTTCACTCACTGACTAACTCTCACTCTCACTCACTGACTGACTGAGTCTCACTGACTGACTGACTCCCACTGACTCTCTGACTGACTGACTCTCTCTCTCACTGACTGACTGACTTTCACTGACTCTTTGACTGACTTACTGACTCTCTCACTTACTCTCACTGACTGACTGACTGACTCTCTCACTGAATCTCCGACTGACTGGCTGACTCTCTCCCTCTCTCTTTCTCTCTGATTGACTCTTTCATTGACTGACCCACTGACTGACTCTGTCACTGAATCTCTGACTGACTGACTGACTCTGTCCCTCTTTCTCACTGACTGACTCGCTGACTGACTCACCGAGTGTCTGACTGACTATCTGACTGACTCTCATTGACCCTCTGACTGACTGACTCTCTGACTCTCTCTTTCACTGACTGACTCTCTCACTGACTGACTGACAGCCTCTCTCACTTAACTGACTGACTCTCTCACTTACCCTTTACTGACTGACTGACTGACTCTCTCACTGACTGACTCTCTAACTGACTGACTGTCTGACTGACTCTCTCACTGACTGACTCACTGACTGACTCTCTAACTGACTGACTGTCTGGCTGACTCTCTCATTGACTGACTGACTGACTCTCTCACTGACCTACTGACTGACTACATTACTGACTTACTCTCTCGCTTTCTCTCAGTGACGGACTCCCTCACTCTCTCTCACTGACTGACTCTCTCTCTCTCACTGACTGATTCTCTCACCCTGTCTCACTGACTGACTAATTGACTGACTGACTCTCTCACTGACTGACCGACTCACTGACTGACTTGCTCTCTCAATCTCTCTCTCACTGACTGACTGACTCTCGCTGACTGACTGACTGGCTCTCTCACTGACTGACTGACTCACTGACAGAATTCCTGTCTCAATCTCTCACTGACTGACTGACTCTCTCACTCTGTCTCACTGAGTGTCTGACTGACTGTCTCACTAACTGACTGACTGACTCTCGCACTCTCTCTCTTACTGACTGACTGACTGACTCTCTGACTGACTGACTGATTCTTTCACTGACTGATTGACTGACTGACTCTCTCAATCTATCTCTCACTGACTCACTGACTGACTCTCACTGACTCTCTGACTGAATAATTGACTGACTCTCACTCTCTCTCACTGACTGACTGACTCTCTACCTGACTGACAAATTGACTCACTGACTGACTCACTGACTCACTGACTCTCACTCTCTCTCACTGCCTGACTGACTCTCTCTCTCTCTCTCTCTCTCTCTCTCATTGACTGACTGACTGATTGACTCTTTCACCGATTGACTGACTGACTGACTCTCTCAATCTCTCTCTCTCTCACTAACTGACTGACTGACTCACTCACTCACTCACTCACTGACTGACTCTCTCACTCTCTCACTGGCTAAATGGCTGACTGACTCTCACTGACTCTCTACCTGACTGACTCTCTCAGTCTCTCTATCTCACTAACTGACTGACTCACTGACTCTTTCACTCACTGACTAACTCTCACTCTCACTCACTGACTGACTGACTCTCACTGACTGACTGACTCTCACTGACTCTCTGACTGACTGACTCTCTCTCTCACTGACTGACTGACTTTCACTGACTCTTTGACTGACTTACTGACTCTCTCACTTACTCTCACTGACTGACTGACTGACTCTCTCACTGAATCTCCGACTGACTGGCTGACTCTCTCTTTCTCTCTGATTGACTCTTTCATTGACTGACCCACTGACTGACTCTGTCACTGAATCTCTGACTGACTGACTGACTCTCTCCCTCTCTCTCACTGACTGACTCGCTGACTGACTCACCGAGTGTCTGACTGACTATCTGACTGACTCTCATTGACCCTCTGACTGACTGACTCTCTGACTCTCTCTTTCACTGACTGACTCTCTCACTGACTGACTGACAGCCTCTCTCACTTAACTGACTGACTCTCTCACTTACCCTTTACTGACTGACTGACTGACTCTCTCACTGACTGACTTTCTAACTGACTGACTGTCTGACTGACTCTCTCACTGACTGACTCACTGACTGACTCTCTAACTGACTGACTGTCTGGCTGACTCTCTCATTGACTGACTGACTGACTCTCTCACTGACCTACTGACTGACTACATTACTGACTTACTCTCTCGCTTTCTCTCAGTGACGGACTCCCTCACTCTCTCTCACTGACTGACTCTCTCTCTCTCACTGACTGATTCTCTCACTCTGTTTCACTGACTGACTAATTGACTGACTGACTCTCTCACTGACTGACCGACTCACTGACTGACTTGCTCTCTCAATCTCTCTCTCACTGACTGACTGACTCTCGCTGACTGACTGACTGGCTCTCTCACTGACTGACTGACTCACTGACAGAATTCCTGTCTCAATCTCTCACTGACTGACTGACTCTCTCACTCTCTCACTGACTGACTCTCTGACTGACTGACTGGCTGACTCACTGACTGACTCTCTGACTGACTGACTTGCTCTCTCAATCTCTCTCTCACTGAGTGACTGTTTGACTCTCTCACTGTCTGACTCACTCACTCACTGATTGCCTGACTGACTAAATTACTGACTGACTCTCTCACTCTCTTTCACTGTCTCTCTCACTGACTGACTTTCACTGAGTCTCTGACTGACTTACTCTCTCACTTTCTCTCAGTGACTGACTGACTCTCTCACTGAATCTCTGACTAACTGACTCTCTCCCTCTCTCTCTCTGACTGACTCTCTCATTGACTGACTCTCTCACTGAATCTCTGACTGACTCTCTCACTCGCTCTCTCTCTCAATGACTGACTGACTGACTCTCTCACTCTTTCTCTCTCTGACTGACTCTCTCAATCTCTCATTGACTGACCGACTGACTCTCTCACTGACTGACTGACTCTGACTGACTCTCTGACTAACTGACTGACTCTCCCACTCTCTATCTCACTGACTGACTGACTCTTTCACTCACTGACTAACTCTCTCACTCCCACTGACTGACTGACTGACTCTCACTGACTGACCGACTGACTCTCACTGACTCTCTGACTGACTGACTCTCTCTCTCTCTCTCACTCACTGACTGATTGACTCTCTCACTGACTGACTGACTGACTCACTGATTGATTGACTGACTGACTGGCTCTCTATCTCTCTCTCACCAACCCACTCACTGACTAAATTACTGACTGACTCTCTCACTCTCTCTCACTGACTGACTGACTGACTCACTCTTTCATTCTCTTTCTTTCTCACTGACTGCCTGGCTCTCTAAATCTCTCGCTCACTGACTGGCTTTCACTGGCTGTCTGACTGACTTACTGACTCTCTCACTGACTGACTCTCTCACTGACTGATGGACTCTCACTTACTCTCAATGATTGACTGACTCTCTC
This sequence comes from Lissotriton helveticus, assembly GCF_964261635.1. Lineage (NCBI taxonomy): Eukaryota > Metazoa > Chordata > Amphibia > Caudata > Salamandridae > Lissotriton > Lissotriton helveticus. The sequence continues at coordinate 20,259,705 of NC_136062.1, forward strand.
ACTGAATCTCTGACTGACTGACTGACTCTCTCCCTCTCTCTCTCTCTGACTGACTCTCTCACTGACTGACTCTCACTGACTCTCTGACTGACTGACTGACTCTCTCTCTCACTGACTGACTCTCTCACTGACTGACTGACTGCCTCTCTCACTTGACTGACTGACTCTCTCACTCACCCTTTACTGACTCTCTCTGACTGACTCTCTCATTGACTGACTCACTGACTGACTCTCACTGAATCTCTGACTGTCTGACTGAGTCTCTCGCTCTCTGACTGACCGACTTTCTCACTGACTGACTCACTGACTGACTCACTGACTGTCCGACTGACTCTCACTGACTGACTCTCACTGACTCTCTGACTGACTAACTGACTTTTTGACTCTCTCTCTCACTGACTGACTCTCTCAATGACTGACTGACTGTCTCTCTCACTTGACTGACTGACTCTCTCACTTACCCTTTACTGACTGACTGACTGACTCTCTAACTGACTGACTGACTGACTGCCTGACTGTCTGACTGACCCTCTCATTGACTGACTGACTGACTCTCTCACTGACCTACTGACTGACTAAATCACTGACTTACTCTCTCACTTTCTCTCACTGACTGACTCTCTCTCTCTCTCACTGACTGACTCTCTCACCCTGTCTCACTGACTGACTCTCTCACTGACTGACTGACTCACTGACTGACTTGCTCTCTCAATTTCTCTCTCACTGACTGACTGACTCTCACTCTCTCACTGACTGACTCTCTCACTGACTGACTGACTGACTCTCTCACTGACAGACTTGCTCTCTTAATCTCTCTCTCACTGATTGACTGACTCTCTCACTCTCTCACTGACTGACTGACTCTCTCACTGACTGACTGACTCACTCACTCACTCTCTCACTGACTGACTCACTGACTCTCTCAATCTCTCTCTCTCTCTCTCTCTCTCAATGACTGACTCTCTCACTCTCTCACTGACTGACTGACTGACTCTCACTGACTCTATGACTGACTGAAATACTCTCTCACCCTCTCTCTCTCACTGACTGACTGACTCTCTCACTGACTGACTCACTGACTCTTTCACTCACTGACTAACTCTCTCACTCTCGCTCACTGACTCACTGACTCTCACTTACTGACTGACTCTCTGACTGACTGGCTGACTCTCTCTCTCGCTCTCTCACTGACTGACTGACTCTCTCACTGACTGACTGACTCACTCATGATTGACTGACTGACTGACTCTCTCTGACCTACTGACTGACTAAATTACTGACTGACTCTCTCACTCTCTGACTAACTCACTCTTTCATTCTCTCTCTCTCTCACTGACTGATTGATTGCCTGACTCTCTAAATCTCTCGCTCACTGACTGACTGACTTTGACTGACTCTATGACTGACTGACTGACTCTCCCACTCTTTCTCACTGACTGACTGACTGTCTCTCTTACTAACTGACTGACTCTCTCACTTACTCTCACTGACTGACTGACTCACTGAATCTCTGACTAACTGACTGACTCTCTCCCTCTCTCTCTGACTGACTCACTGATTGACTCACTGACTGACTCTCTCACCGACTAACTGACTCACTGACTGTCTGACTGACTCACTGACTGACTTGCTCTCTCAATCTCTCTCTCACTGACTGACTGACTCTCACTCTCTCACTGACTGACTGACTCTCTCACTGACTGACTGACTGACTCTCTCACTGACAGACTTGCTCTCTTAATCTCTCTCTCACTGATTGACTTACTCTCTCACTCTCTCTCTCACTGACTGATTCTCACTGACTCTATGACTGACTGAAATACTCTCTCACCCTCTCTCTCTCACTGACTGACTGACTCTCTCACTGACTGACTCACTGACTCTTTCACTCACTGACTAACTCTCTCACTCTCGCTCACTGACTCACTGACTCTCACTTACTGACTGACTCTCTGACTGACTGGCTGACGCTCTCTCTCTCACTGACTGACTGACTCTCTCCCTGACTGACTGACTCACTCATGATTGACTGACTGACTGACTCTCTCACTCTCTCTGACCTACTGACTGACTAAATTACTGACTGACTCTCTCACTCTCTGACTAACTCACTCTTTCATTCTCTCTCTCTCTCTCACTGACTGATTGATTGCCTGACTCTCTAAATCTCTCGCTCACTGACTGACTGACTTTGACTGACTCTATGACTGACTGACTGACTCTCCCACTCTCTCTCACTGACTGACTGACTGACTGTCTCTCTTACTAACTGACTGACTCTCTCACTTACTTTCACTGATTGACTGACTATCTCACTGAATCTCTGACTGACTGACTGACTCTCTCCCTCTCTCTCTGACTGACTGACTCTCTCCCTCTCTCTCTGACTGACTGACTCTCTCACTGATTGACTCACTGACTGACTCTCTCACCGACTAACTGACTCACTGACTGTCTGACTGACTCTCTGTTTGACTGACTGAAGAAGAAGAAGAAGAATAAGAAAAAGTTTATTGTTTCAGTTAATTAAAACCATAACAATACATTTTGTAAAATCAAGTACTGCGGTTGAAGCTCTTAAAGTTTGGCTACATTCTCTTTCGCTTAATCCTAAAACATTCTGAATCTAGTGCTAATATTTTCTTATTTTTAAAATAGGGACGTTTTGGTGTACATAATATACAAGTTAAAAAATTGATCAAGAGACTTTTGTTGATCCATGTGGAATATGATTCCCAGATTTCTGGTACTATTCTTTGTTAAGTACGAGAGAGCCTTCTTCTGCAGAGGCCGCCATCCTATTCCCCTTTTCTAGGCAGGGTACCAGGTTACATTTCAACGCTTGAACATGAGCCAAAAGGAACTTTATTAATAGGCAGTTCAAGCGGGTGTCTGTTGGGTTTAGGGCTGCCATTATTGCCGATCTGCACGTTCTTATGCCTCGATCGTCATGGCCTTTTTTAGAAAGATGGCTCGAGCATGGGCTAAATTCGGGCAGATACAAACAAGGTGAATGAAGTCCTCCTTGCTGCTCCCACATAATCTACACATTTGGGTCCATCATGCACCCAGATTGGCTGGTCCATGGTGGAAGGAAATGTTCCCAGTCGTAGCGCCATTAGCTGTTGTTTTGTAGGGGCCGGGAATGTAATTGTTAGATATGGGGCTGCAGTGAGTGTTTTGTATTTGGATATAACCATCCAGGCATGTTTTCTTGTGCTGAAGGTGACTTTGTCAGTTAAAAGTGAATGGAATTTTGCTGACTTATTTATGGCTTGCTTGAAGGCTGGGTAAGGCAGATTGGTTCCCAAAAGTTTCTTGTGCCAGTGTCTGTTGAGGCCTTCTCGAAACTGACTTGACTGACTGACTCTCTGACTCTCTCTCTCTCTCTCTCACTGACTGACTGTCTCTCTTACTTGACTGACTGACTCTCTCACTTTCACTGACTGACTGACTCTCTCACTGAATCTCTGACTGACTGACTCTCTCCCTCTTTCACTGACTGACTGGCTCACTCACTCTGTCACTCTCTCTCTCGCTGACTGACTGACTGACTCTCACAGACTGACTCACTGACTGACTGACTGACTGACTCTCTCGCTTTCTCTCTTACTGACTGACTCTCACTCTCTATTTCTCACTGACTCACTCTTTCACTCTGACTCACTGACTGACTGACTGACTCTCTCACTGACTGACTGACTCTCTCACTCATTCTCTCCTACTGACAGACTGACTCTCTCTCACTGAATCTCTGACTGACTGACTGACTCTCACTCTCTCTCTCTTACTGACTTACGGACTCTTTCACTAACTGACTGACAGACTGACTCTCTCACTCTCTCTCTCACTGACCTACTGACTGACTAAATTACTGACTGTCTCTCTCACTCTCTCTCACTGACTGACTGACTGACTGACTCTTTCACTCTCTATCTCACTGACTGACTGACTCTCTCAATGTGGCGCTCACTGACTGACTGACTCTCATTGACTGACTGACTCTCACTGACTCTCTCACTGACTGACTCTCTCACTGACTGACTCTCTCACGCTCTCTCTGACTGACCTACTGTCTGACTAAATTACTGATTAACTCTCTCACTCTCTCTCACTGACTGTCTGACTCACTCACTCTTTCACTCTCTCTCTCACTGACTGACTGACTGACTCTCACTGACTGACTGACTCTCACTGACTGACTGACTCTCACTGACTCTCTGACCGACTGAGTGACTCTCTCAATCTCTCTCACACTGACTGACTCTCTCACTGACTGACTGACTGTTTCTCTCACTGACTGACTGACTCTCTCACTTACTCTCACTGACTGACTGACTCTCACTGAATCTCTGACTGACTGACTCTCTCCCTCTCCCTCTGTGACTGACTGACTGACTCTCTCACTGACTGACTCTCTCACTGACTGACTGACTGTCTGACTGACTCTCTCACTGACTGACTGACTGACTCTCTCACTCTCTCACTGACCTACTGACTGACTAAATTAGTGATGGACTCTCTCACTATCTCTCACTGAGTGACTCACTCACTCACTCTTTCACTCTCTCTCACTGACTGACTGACTCTCTCAATCTTTCGCTCACTGACTGATACACTGTCACTGACTGACTGACTCTCACTGACTCCCTGACTGCCTGACTCTCGCACTCTCTCTCTCACTGACTGACTTAGTCTCTCACTCTCTCACTGGCTGGCTGACTTACCGACTGACTGACTCTCACTGACTCCCTGACTGACTGATTAACTGACTTTCTCACTCTCTCTCACTGACTGACTGACTCTCTCACCGACTGATTGTCTGACTCTCTCACTGACTGACTGACTGATTAGCTGTCTGACTTACTGACTCTTTCACTGACTCACTGACTCTCACTCTCTCTCACTGACTAACTGACTGACTCTATCACTCACTCACTGACTGACCGACTCAATTTCTCTCACTGACAGACTCTCTCTCACTGACCCAATCTATCACTCTCTCTCACTGACTGACTGACTGACTCTCAATGTCTCTATCACTGACTAACTGACTGAGTCTCTCACTCTCTCACTGACTGGCTGACTGACTTACTCTCATTGACTCTCTGACTGACTCTCACTCTCTCTCACTGACTGACTGACTCTCTCACTGACTGACTAACTCTCTCACTGACTGACTGACTCACTGACTGACTCACTGACTCTTTCACTGACTCACTGACTCTCACTCTCTCTCACTGACTGACTTACTGACTGACTCTCTCACTCTCTCACTGACTGGCTAACTCTCTCTCTATCTCTCTCGCTCTCTTTCTCTCTCATTGCCTGACTGACTGACTGACTCTCTTAATCTCTCTCTCTCACTGACTGACTGACTCTCTCGCTGACTGACTCACTGACTCTCACTCTCTCTCACTGACTAACTGACTGACTCTATCACTCTCTCACTGACTGACCGACTCAATTTCTCTCACTGACAGACTCTCTCTCACTGACCCAATCTATCACTCTCTCTCACTGACTGACTGACTGACTCTCAATGTCTCTATCACTGACTAACTGACTGAGTCTCTCACTCTCTCACTGACTGGCTGACTGACTTACTCTCATTGACTCTCTGACTGACTCTCACTGTCTCTCACTGACTGACTGACTCTCTCACTGACTGACTAACTCTCTCACTGACTGACTGACTCACTGTCTGACTCACTGACTCTTTCACTGACTCACTGACTCTCACTCTCTCTCACTGACTGACTTACTGACTAACTCTCTCACTCTCTCACTGACTGGCTAACTCTCTCTCTCTCTCTCTCTCGCTCTCTTTCTCTCTCATTGCCTGACTGACTGACTGACTCTCTTAATCTCTCTCTCTCTCACTGACTGACTGACTCTCTCGCTGACTGACTGACTGACTCTCTCACTCTCTCTCTGACTGACTAACTGACTCTCTCACTCTCTCTATCTTACTGACTGACTGACTCACTGACTCTTTTACTCACTGACTCTCTCTCTCGCTCTCTCTCTCTCTCAGTGACTGACTGACTCTCACTGACTGACTGACTCTCACTGACTCTCTGACTGCTGACTCTCTCTCTCTCTCTCTCTCACTGACTGACTGTTTGACTCTCTCACTGACTGACTGACTGACTGACTGACTGACTCACTCTCTCTCACTGACTGACTGACTCACTCACTCACTCTTTCATTTTCTCTCTCTCTCTCACTGACTGACTGACTTACTGGCTCTCTCACTCTCTCCCACTGACTGACTCTCTCACTGACTGACTGACTGACTCTCTCACTCTCTCTCTGACTGACTGACTGACTCTCTCACTCTCTCTATCTCACTAACTGACTCACTCACTGACTCTTGTACTCACTGACTAACTCTCTTACTCTCACTCACTGACTGACTGACTCTCACTGACTGACTGACTCTCACTGACTCTCTGACTGACTCTCTCTCTCGCTCTCTCTCTCTCACTGACTGACTGTTTGACTCTCTCACTGACTGACTCACTCACTCACTGATTGACTCACTGACTGACTCTCTATCTCTCTCTCACCGACCTACTGACTGACTAAATTATTGACTTACTCTCTCACTCTCTCTCACTGACTGACTGACTGACTCACTCTTTCATTCTCTCTCTCTCACTGACTAACTGACTTACTGGCTCTCTCACTCTCTCCCACTGACTGACTCTCTCACTGACTGACTGTCTCTCTCACTGACTGACTTTCACTGACTCTCTGACTGACTTACTGACTCTCTCACTTACTCTCACTGACTGACTGACTGACTCTCTCACTGAATCTACGACTGACTGGCTGACTCTCTCCCTCTTTCTCTCTCTCTGATTGACTCTTTCATTGACTGACCCACTGAGTGACTCTCTCACTGAATCTCTGACTGACTGACTCCCTCTCTCTCACTGACTGACTCGCTGACTGACTCTCTGACTGACTCGCCGACTGTCTGACTGACTCTCACTGACTGACTCTCTGATTCTCTGTTTCACTGACTGACTCTCTCACGGACTGACTGACAGTCTCTCTCACTTGACTGACTGACTCTCTCACTTACACTTTACTGACTGACTGACTGACTGACTGTCTCACTGAATCTCTGACTGACTGACTCTCTCCCTCTCTCTCTCTGACTGACTGACTTACTCTCTCACTGACTGACCCACTGACTGACTCTCTCACTGACCTACTGCCTGACTACATTACTGACTTACTCTCTCACTTTCTCTCACTGACGGAATCCCTCACTCTCTCTCACTGACTGACTCTTTCTATTTCACTGACTGATTCTCTCACCCTGTCTCACTGACTGACTAATTGACTGACTGACTCTCTCACTGACTGACTGACTGACTGACTTGCTCTCTCAATCTCTCTCTCACTGACTGACTGACTCTCACTGACTGACTGTCTGACTCTCTCACTGACTGACTGACTCACTGACTCTCTCACTGACAGACTTGCTGCCTCAATCTCTCTCTCACTGACTGACTGACTCTCTCACTCTCTCATTGACTGACTGACTCTCTCACTGACTGACTGGCTGACTCACTGACTGACTTTCTGACTGACTGACTGACTTGCTCTCTCAATCTCTCTCTCACTGACTGACTGACTCTCTCACTGACTAACTGACTCACTGACTGACTCTTTCACTGACTGACTTGCTCTCTGAATCTCTCTCTATCTGAGTGACTGACTCTCTCACTGACTGACTGACTCTCTCACTCTCTCTCAATGACTGACTGACTCTCTCACTGACTCACTGACTGACTCTCTCACTGGCTGACTTGCTCTCTCAATCTCTCTCTCACTGACTGACTCTCTCACTTTCTCACTAACTGACTGACTGACTCTCTCACTCTCTCACTGACTGACTGACTCTCTCACTGACTAACTGACTCACTGACTGACTCTCTCACTGACTGACTTGCTCTCTCAATCTCTCACTGACTCACTGACTGACTCTCTGACTGACTGACTTGCTCTATCAATCTCTCTCCCACTGAGTGACTGGCTCTCTCACTCTCTTACTGACTGACTGACTCTCTCACTGACTCACTGACTGACTCACTGACTGACTCACTCACTGACTGACTTGCCCTCTCAATCTCTCTCGCACTGACTGACTGACCCTCTCACTTTCTCACTGACTGACTGACTCTCTCTCTCTCACTGACTGACTGACTCTCTCAATGACTAACTGACTCACTGACTGACTCTTTCACTGACTGACGTGCTCTCTCAATCTCTCTCTATGTGAGTGACTGACTCTCTCACTGACTGACTGACTGACTCTCTCACTGACTAACTGACTGACTCTCTCACTCTCCCACTGACTGACTGACTCTCACTTACTCTCACTGACTGACTGACTAACTGACTCTCTCATTAAATCTCCGACTGACCAGCTGACTCTCTCTCTCTAACTGACTGACTGACTCTCTCTCTGACTGACTCACTGACTGACTCTCTCACTGACTGACTCTTTCACTGACTGACTGACTCTCACTGACTCTCTGACTGAGTGACTCTCTCACTCTCCCACTGACTGACTGACTGACTCTCACTGACTCTCTCTCTGACTGACTGACTGACTCACTGAATGACTCACTGACTTTTTTACTGACTGGTTGACTCTCTTACTCTCACTGCCTGACTGACTCTGACTGACTCTCTGACTCACAGACTGATTCTGTCACTGACTGACTGATTGACTCTCTCTCACTGACTGACTCTCTCTAACTGACTGATTCTCTCACTCTGTCTCACTGACGAATGACTAACTGACTGATTCTCTCACTGACTGACTGACTTACTCACTGGCTTTCTCAATCTCTCTCTCTCTCACTGACTGACTGACTCTCTCACTCTCTCACTGACTGACTGCCTCTCTTACTATCTCTCTCAGCCTCAATAACTGACTGACTGACTCGCTCATTCTCTCTCACTGACTGACTGACTCTCTCACTTACTCTCACTGACCTGACTGACTAACTGACTCTCTCATTGAATCTCCGACTGACTAACTGAATCTCTCCCTCTCTCCCTCTAACTCTCTCTGACTGACTCACTGACTGACTTGCTCTCTCAATCTCTCTCTCACTGACTGACTGACTCTCTCACTTTCTCACTGACTGACTGACTGACTCTCTCACTCTCTCTCTCACTGACTGACTGACTCTCTCACTGACTAACTGACTCACTGACTGACTCTTCACTGACTGACTTGCTCTCTCAATCTCTCTCTATATGAGTGACTGACTCTCTCACTGACTGACTGACTCTCTCACTGACTAACTGACTGACTCTCTCACTCTCCCACTGACTGACTGATTCTCACTTACTCTCACTGACTGACTGACTAACTGACTCTCTCATTAAATCTCCGACTGACTAACTGACTCTCTCCCTTTCTCTCTCTAACTGACTGACTGACTCTCTCTCTGACTGACTCACTGACTGACTTTCTCACTGACTGACTGTCTGACTGACTCTTTCACTGACTGACTCTCACTGACTCTCTGACTGAGTGACTCTCTCACTCTCCCACTGACTGACTGACTCTCACTGACTCTCTCTCTGACTGACTGAATGACTCACTGACTGATTGACTCTCTTACTCTCACTGACTGACTGACTCTGACTGACTCTCTGACTGACAGACTGACTCTCTCACTGACTGACTGATTGACTCTCTCTCACTGACTGACTCTCTCACTGACTGATTCACTCACTCTGTCTCACTGACGAATGACTAACTGACTGACTGACGGATTCTCTCACTGACTGACTGACTTACTCACTGACTCACTCACTGACTTTCTCAATCTCTCTCTCTCACTGACTGACTCTTCCACTCTCTCACTGACTGACTGACTGCCTCTCTTACTCTCTCTCTCAGCCTCAATAACTGACTGACTGACTCGCTCATTCTCTCGCACTGACTGACTGACTCTCTCACTTACTTTCACTGACTGACTGACTAACTGACTCTCTCATTGAATCTCCGACTGACTAACTGACTCTCTTCCTCTCTCTCTCTAACTGACTGACTGACTCTCTCTCTGACTGACTCACTGACTGACTCTCTCACTGACTGACTGACTGTCTGACTGACTCTTTCACTGACTGACTCTCAATGACTCTCTGACTGAGTGACTCTCTCACTCTCTCTCACTGACTGACTCTCTCACTGAATCTCTGTCTGACTGACTGACTGACTGACTCTCTCCTCTCTCTCTGAGTGACTGTCGGAATCTCTCACTGACTGACTCTCTCACTGACTGACTGACTCACTGACTGTCTGACTGACTCCCTCACTGACTGACTGACTCTCTCACTTTCTCTTACTGACTGACTCTCTCACTCTGTGTCACTGACGGACTAACTGACTGAATGACTAACTCTCTCACTGACTGACTGTCTCTCTTACTTTCTCTCACTGACTGACTGACTGACTCTCTCACTGAATCTCTGACTTACTGACTGACTCTTGTCCTCTCTCTCTCTGACTGACAGTCAGTCAGTCAAAAGCAATGTTTATTTAGACCTTAGTCTTTAAACTGCAATACCCAACAATATAAAACATTAAAATAGGGATAAATACGTATTCAATAACAAACAATAAAAACATATTCGTCAATAAATTCTTATTCCTAAATGTGCTTTTTGATGGCCGTATTCAGTCTAGGGGCCACAATACTAATTGCGAAAACTTAATTACTAATTAAAATTCTACCCGTATGGCACCGTAATTTTTTTTTAGTTCATATTAGGTTAAAATGTATATAATAAATAATCATCATAAAATCACTAAAACCCAGTATAATTCTAGAAATATTATACAATATTTCGCTAGGAGCTTTTTACAGACTTCATATACTTTCCGATTGCAATGGCAGTCTCGAGGTTAGGCATTTCTGTGAGTAAGTCAACCGCCTGAGCACAAGACCTTATTTCCTATTTTACAAAAACAGGTCTCAGATGCAATTTACGCTGAGGTATACGCACAATACAGTCTAACAGTATGTGCAGCATACCACCCTTATTGCACAGCAGGCATTTACAAATCCCATCCGGGTGGAGCTTATTGACCTTCTCCCTCTGATTAGTCAGCCAGGGGTTAATGCCTATCCTAACTCTTAAAATTTCACATCTGAGCCACTTATTCGGAAGGGTGTCCAAGTAGGGGTACCAAGACTCGTGTAGCCAGGCTGCAGTCATAAATTGAACTGATGGTTTCAAGCTCAAATAACCTTGATCAATTGTTCTAGACAGCTCAAGTCCTTGTGTCCTTAGATCATTCTTGGTGAATTCAACCTGGAGTGACTGTTGGCAAAATCTCACCTTTACGTTCTCTGCAACCTTAATCATTTTCTTTCTTATCTCCTTGGCCCATTTTAAATTGCTTGATTCAAACTCCTTCCTACACCAGAGGGAGACCTTCTGTACCCCCCCCCCCCCGGAGTCCTGTCGTCTCCATAGCCTTAGTAAATTTACTTGTGCCTGTACGCTCCACGAAATTGTACCTAACTCTAATCTGATTGCCTGGACCATTGCTGAACTGGTGAGCGAAAGTAGGGCTTTCAGGCATTTTCTCTCCTCAAAGTCCCAACTATCTTTGCCACTAAGACAAAGTACTTCTGATCCACACAGGACTTGAGGAGGGATCATTGCATTAAACGCCTGTAGCACAGGTCTATGTGACATGTCACCATATTCACTGTTACATTTTTTCAGCCTATACACTGAAATTAAAGCTTTTGTTTTCTGGGCTGTCAAATGAGTTTGCCACTTTACGGAATTTTCAAACCAGATCCCGAGCTATCTATATTCTTTTACTACCTCCAATTTTAAGGGGCCTAGATACCAGCTAAAACCTAAATCTCTTTTTCCAAAACATAAGATTTTAGTTTTATCCACATTTACAGCTAGGGACTTTGACACACAGTATTCTTGGAAGACATTTAATTTCTTTTGAAGGCCCATCGCTGTCTGGTCAAAAATCACCAAATCATCTGCATAAAGCAGACATGATAGTTTCAATCCATCATTTTAGGGCTGGCACTTCTATCAATCTCTAGGGCCTGTGGTAGAGCAACAAGAAAAAAGGCAAATAACAGAGGGGCCAACACACAGCCTTGCCTAAGTCCATTTCTGATTTGTATTTTTGGAGTTAAGAACCCTTCCTTATCCATGATAATCTGTGCCCAGTTCTCTTTATGTAGTTCTTTAATTAAAGCAAAGAGCACTTCTGGAATATTATATTTTCTAAGGGTTTCCCACAGGCATTTGTAATCCACTAGGTCAAATGCTGCCCGGAAGTCAACAAAGCAGCAATGCAGGTTCCCATTTTTCTCGATTGACTTCCGTGCGACGGCCCACAGTGCAAAACAGTGATCAATTGTCAAATGGCCATCTTTGAACCCACCTTGCTCTACAGGCACGATTGCACACTCCTCGACCCACTCTTTCAATCTACCTGAAATTATCTTTGTGATCACTTTTTCCCCGATATCTATGAGATTAATTAGTCTGTACTTTTAGGGGCATCCATGTCAGCCTTCTTATGCACCGGTCGGATGACTGCCTCCCTCCAGTTTCTCTATATTTTTCCTAGCTCTAAAATCTGTAAAAACATATGAGATAAAAATCTGCCCACCATTGTGGCTGGGTTTTCAATATTATTGCAGGCAGGTTATCAAGGCCGGCCGCCCTAGTCAGACTTAAACTTCCTATTGTTTTGCTAACATTTGTTACTGAAAAGTCTGCTTTTAAGTCCCCTACCAGATCTATCCAATTCAAAGGCTCGTCTTTATCCGCGTCACTTCTGGGGCTGTATAATTCCCTTAAATATTCAACCCATACAGCCTCTCCCACTACACAGTTCATTGCCCCTATCGTATGCCCAGACACTCCTTTTATTAGTTGCCAAATACTGGTGACTATTCTTTGATTCAATAGAGTCCAAGAGAATAGACCAACATTTTTCTTTATATGCTCTTTTTGAATCAGTAATTAACCTTCTATATTCCCTTTTCAGTTTTATAAGGTTTAACGATCCAGCCAAATTATAATTGACTTTGAGGTTCCGTGCTTCTCTCCTTATTTCCCTCTTCTTTGCTAGACATACAGCTGCAAACCATTTTATTTGCCTATCCTGTGGTTTTTGTTGGTTTGTTACACCTACTTTTACTTTTTTTTTTATTCGACTTGGAGACATTACACCACCCAATCGATTTTTCTTTCAAACCAATCCAGTGTATGCCCTTGTGGGCTCACCAAGACTCACCTCTGTTGAAGTATTTTTTCAATTTTTCTATATACTCATCTGTTAGTCTGGTGGTTGCCCGTCTCGGATACTCTACATTTTGAGTAATTACAGTCTGTCGCTTAATCGAAACCACAGCCTGAATCTCAAACTGCAGTCAGAACACCCCAGGAGTCTCGACCAACACAGATGACACCCTCACCACCGCCGAGCACATGCACTTCCAGATCCACACCGACCCCAACACCACCCTCAGAGGAACACTTGTCTACAGACCACCCGGACCCCGACCACAGTTCAGCGACACCATCGCCGACCTCATCGGCACCCACGCCCTCGCCTCCACGGACTACATCCTCCTCGGGGACCTGAACTTTCATCTCGAGAACAACAACGACGCCAACTCCACCGCCCTGACCGCCAACCTCGCCAACCTGGGACTCAAACAGCTCGTGACGACACCCACCCACGCTGCTGGAAACACACTGGACCCCATCTTCTCTGCAAGTCCCCACGTCTCCTTCAACCACACCACCGCACCCCAATGGACAGACCACAGATGCGTCCACTTAACCTTCAGGAAACCCACCACGCACCACCGCACACAACAGATGCCACGCCGCTGCTGGGGCAAGATCACCGAGGACCAACTGACCACCATCCTTGCCATGGAACCACCCGCCGACCCCACTGACCCCGACACCGCCGCCATCAACATCAAACAGTGGATCAACGACTGTGCCGATACCCTCACCCCACTCAAGACCTCCGCCACCAATCATACCAACAAGAAAGCCGCATGGTTCACCGAAGACCTCCGGACCTCCAAGCGCACCTGTCGGAAGCTGTAGAAGAGCTGGCTCCGCGACCGAACACCAGACAGCTACACAGCCCACAAGAACGCCACCCGCAGAGACCACCAACTCATCAGGACCGCCAAGAGGACCTCCTTCAAGAACCGCCTAGACAGCAACGCACACAACAGCAAAGAGCTCTTCAACATCGTGAAAGAACTCTCCAACCCCAGCTCCAACACCAACGACATTCCACCATCACAAGACCTGTGCGACTCACTGGCCACCTTCTTTCACCGCAAGATCACTGATATCCACGACAGCTTCAACACTGCCACCCCCACATCCACCGCCGAGACCACCACCCCGGCGACCACCACCCGCACCAGTCGCCTGACCGCCTGGTCCAGCGACAGCAACGAAGACACCATCAAGATCATGAACACCATCCACTCTAGATCCCCATCTGACCCATGCCCTCACCAAGTGTTCAACAAAGCCAGCACAGCCATCGCACCCCATCTCCGGAAAACAATTAACATTTCCTTCGAGACAGCAACCTTCCCGGAGGGCTGGAAGCACGCCGAGATCAACACCCTACTGAAGAAACCCAAGGCGGACCCCAAGGACCTCAAGAACTTCCGGCCCATCTCCCTGCTCCCGTTTCCGGCGAAAGTCACGGAGAAGATCGTCAACAGACAGCTGACCTGCTACCTCGAAGACAACAACATCCTGGACCCATCCCAGTCCGGCTTCCGCAGCAACCACAGCACCGAGACCGCCTTCATCGCCGCCACCGACGACATCAGGATCCTTATGGACAAAGGAGAAACAGCCGCCCTCATCCTTCCGGACCTATCAGCAGCCTTCACCACGGTCTGCCACCGCACCCTAACAGCACGCCTCCATGATGCTGGAATCCAAGAGAAGACCATGGCGAGCACATCCGTCCGCTTCCCACCCTTCCGCTCCAAGACCACCAAGATCTCCGGCGTTCCACAGGGATCATCCCTCAGCCCGACGCTGTTCAAAATCTACATGGCACCACTCGCCCACATCGCCCGACAGCATAGCCTCAACATAATCTCCTACGCTGACGACACCGAGCTGATCATCTCCCTCACCGAAGACCCCCACACCGCCAAAGCCAACTTCCACAGAGGAATGAAGGCCGTCGCCGAATGGATGAAGGACAGCAGGCTGAAGCTGAATTCAGACAAGACGGAGGTCATCATCCTCAGTCCCACCCCCTCAGTCTGGGATGAATCTTAGTGGCCAACATCGCTAGAAACACCCCCAGAACCCACCGACCATGCACGCAACCTGGGGGTCATGCTCGACTCCTCCCTCTCCATGACCAAGCAGGTCAACGTCGTCTCCGCTTCCTGCTTCAACACCCTCCGAATGCTCCACAGGATCTTCAAATGGATCCCCTGCGACACAGGAGAAACCATCACCCAGGCCCTCGTCACCAGCAGACTGGACTACGGAAACGCCCTCTACGCAGGAACAACAACCAAGCTCCTAAGACGGCTACAACGCATCCAGAACACCTCGGCACGACTGATCCTTCTCCCATCTCGCCGCCAAGACCTGGAACACTCTCCCTACCGGCCTACGACAGACCCAGGACCTGCTGGCCTTCAGAAGACTTCTCAAGACCTGGCTTTTTGATCAGTAGCAGCCTCCCCTCCCCTCCTCACCCCCCCACCCCCCAGCGCCTTGAGACCCACACGGGTATGTAGCGCGCTTTACAAGTGTTTGATTGATTGATTGAGTAAATTATGGTCACTATTGTCTATTTGAGAAACCATAATGCCCTTCATTAAGGCAAAGTTCCAGGCATGCATAAAAACATAATCAATCGGGCAGTTTTGGGCACCTATCTTAAATGTTTTCTTCACTGGGCAATCCATTTCTGACCTGCCATTTAAACAAAATAGCCCCTTTGTGGCTAGATAGTTTACTAGACTTAGATCTTGCTGTGAAGAAACACAATCTGGATAGGTTGCCATGCTTACATCATAAGCTTCCAAGCTTCCTATATGCCTTGGATCAGACTTAGAGGGATTCGATTTGTGGTTAAAATCACCCATCATAACAACAATATCAGAGCCATACTTTTCGCTCAGATTATCCAGATCTTTTTTGAAAAGCCTCAGCTCTACCCAATATTCGTCTGGAGGCCCCCAGTGCATATAAACATTTATAAGCACAAAATGTTCAAACTTTTTTTCTTTGGCATTCAGAAGTATTCTACATGCTAAAAGCCATTTACATTTGATGCTTAAGTGTATTACATCTTTCACCTTACTTGTAGACAAAAGTATCATTAACCCTCCAGCTGGGCGACCAAAGCTTTTTTTCTACGCCGGGCGGTGGAGTTGGATATAGCCATCAAAAATAGGGGTTTTGTCGCATAGCCATGTTTCTTGGAGCCAAATAATATCATTCATCTGGGTTAAGATACTTATACTCCCTTGTTTTATCAAATCTCTAAGACCATTTACGTTCCAGGATACGATTCTAAGGCTATGCAACAACCCATCTTCCTACTCCACATCACTTAAGTGTTCAATTTCCTCGCTATAGCATCGAAAGAGGCCTTTAGGGCTACTCTTTTGACTCCAATTATCCCACATGTCAGAAATATCTGAGTTATTGACTATTATCTTCAGATTACCTTCTAACTCTAACAAACCTTTCTCTGACTGACTGACGGACTGACTCTCTCACTGACTGACTCACTGACTGACTCTCTCACTTACTGACTAACTCTCACTGACTCTCCGACTGACTGACTCTCTCACTCTCTCTCTCACTGACTGACTCTCTCACTGACTGACTGTCTCTCACTGACTGACTGACTCTCTCACTGACTGACTGACTGACACTCTCACTGACTGACTGACTGACACTCTCACTGAATCTCTGACTGACTGCCTCTCTTTCTCTCTCCCTCTCTGACTGACTGACTGCCTCTCTCACTGACTGACTCTATCACTGACTGACTGTCTGACTGATTCTCTCATTGACTGACTGACTCTCACTGACTCTCTGACTGACTGACTGACTCTCTCACTCTCTCTCACTGACTGACTCTCTCACTGACTGACTGACTCTCTCACTGACTGACTGTCTCTCTCACTTATTCTCACTGACTGACTGACTCTCTCACTGACTGACTGACTGTCTGACTGATTCTCTCATTGACTGACTGCCTCTCACTGACTCTCTGACTAACTGACTGGCTCTCTCACTCTCTCTCTCACTGACTAACTCACTGACTGACTCTCACTGACTAACTCACTGACTGGCTGTCTCACTGACTGACTGACTCTCTCACTGTCTCACTGATCTACTGACTGACTAAATTACTGACTGACTCTCTCACTTTCTCTCACTGACTGACTCTCTCACTCTGTCTCACTGACTGACTACCTGACTGAATGACTTACTCTCACTTTCTCTCACTGACTGACTAACTGACTGAATGATTTACTCTCTCAATGACTGACTGACTGTCTCTCTCACTCTCTCTCTTTCTTTCTCTCTCACTGACTGACTGACTCTCTCACTGAATCTCTGAATGACTGACTGACTCTCTCCCCCTCTCTCTCTGACTGACTGACAGACGGACTCTCTCACTGACTGACTCACTGACTGACTCTCTCACTGACTGACTCTCTCACTGACTGACTGACTCTCACTGACTCTCCGACTGAATGACTGACTCTCTCACTCTCTTTGACTTGTATTCCAAGAAGGGGGACCTTCTTCTCCATGCATAATTGCACTACATAACTCATGGAAAATGAGGATCAATGTAATTTTAAAGATCTTAAAAAATTCAAGCATGATCTTACCCTCGCCAACTGCCTGGCCAGCAGGCAAAACATTAATTGCTTCCTCAAATTCCCTCAAACCAATATCTATTTGTAAGGGTTTAGAAAGTGACAAACACAGAACTGGCATTGCACACTCCTGTTTGTAATCTACAGCGATTAGTTGATCAAAGCCGACCGAGTCACTATACCGATCGGCGTAGAATAGCTTAAATTGTTCTACTATATCCCTAGTCCTAGTGTAAACCAAACCATCTATGCCTTTAATTAGTTTAACCTGAGATTTGGCCCTTTGATCTGCAATTTGATTGGCCAGCAGTCGGCTGACCCGTTCACCATATTTGTTATGTTTTGCTCTATAGCTATGATAATCTTCTGCGATTTTATCTCTCAGCCTTCTTTTTAATTTAGCTCTTGCCTCAAAAATCTGTTGATAAATCTGTTGCTCATTCCCATTTTGAGCTGCATTGGCTCCAAATCAAGACAAAGCTTTTGTTCCTGCTCCATCTGGTAGCGGCCTTGGCGATTTTGTTTGATAATATATTGTAGCGTTGCCCCAATAACGTATGCTTTTAAACAGTCCCATACTATTGCTATTGACGCTGAGCCCAAGTTACTACGAGATGTTTAGGAAAAGTAAAGTCCCTGATTGGTTTCTGGACATTTAACATTGCAACTGTACCGTTAACATAACCGGATTGTGATCAGTTGTAATCTTAGGGCATACTGCCACAAGTGCATTCTCTAAGATAGTACAATTAGCAAATATCATATCGATCCTTGAATAATGTTTATGTGGATATGAATAAAAAGTATAACCTGGTATATTTGGAAATAACCTCCTCCAAGAATCTTCCAAATTATGTAGATAAAGCATTTCTAAAACTGCAACCCTAGTCCTACACATTCTAACATGGGCAGTGGCATTAGTAGTGTCAATCTTTCTGTTCAGAATACAATTAAAATCTCCCATCATGATCTTCTCACCAGACCATTCCAATAACTCAGAACTCAATTGGTGTATGACATCCGGACAGCCAATGTTCGGGCCATATACTATACATATTATGAATTTCTGCCTGTGAATCATCGTTTGAGAAATTGCCCGTCTCCCTTTGAAATCAGCAAGTGACAATAGGACAACAGCGGACAGCTCCTAGATTTTAATAAGGCCACCCCTCCAATAGAGACTGTTTGTGATGTATATACTATAACATCTTATCCCAATTGTTTTAGCAAGGCTCTATCCTTATATGCTATATGCGTTTCCGCAAGCCCCAGGATATGAGGTTTAAATGCATGTAACCCTTCCGTTACTAACCTTCACTTACCAACTTGATTGAGTCCCGCTACATTCCATCACATACATTTAAATTCCAACATTAAACCAAACTTATAAACCCGTTCTGATCATCAGTCATCAGTTTCGTGATTACGTACCCCCTGCCCCAGTGCTCTGCCCAAATGAATTTAGCTAAATTGTGGCTTTTTATACCTCCCTCCCAAACCCCCACCTTTTCCCTCCCATCCACACACCCAAGTGCCTGCGAAAAGGAATCGCCACCTTTCTTGCTGTCCCAGAATGAAAGACAGCTTGCCAATGATGCCCTCTCTGTAGTCCCCCCACCAACCCCCGTGACCAACACTGTGCCCCGGCCTCCCACTAGACCTCCTGTACCTATGCATGAAAGAAGAAACAAATTAAAGAATCACCTGAGGTCCTAAACAAAACTATTTTCGTACTCATAGCCCCTTAATCACTCTTAAAGTACAGTAAATGCTGTGTCAGGACTTTTAATTCACTCCTTGCCAACTGCTTGCCATCTTGACAATGCTTCCTTAGCATCCAGTTCATTAAAGAATAAATGCTGTCGACCATCCTTTATAATCTTGAGACAAACCTGCTCCTGTAAAAACACTTGTGTGCATAGAGTTTTGAAGGGATCCATCAATTGACAGAGGTTTCACTGTTTGTCCATTGTTGCCTTACATAGGATGGAGTGCACAAAAAATAGACATTACATCCACCTTGACTGGTGCTGATGGGCGTGCCTTGAAGTATATAGCCTGACGTAATAGAAAATTACACAAGAGCACAAGGATTGACCGGGCAAAATTTGATTTGAACTGACCACCATGAGTAGTTGGTAATGTTAGTGGAAATCTATGTGCCCGTTGAACTTGTGTGTCCATATCCCATACTGCTAAGTCCGGAAGGGCTTTCTGAAACAAACTGACAATAAAAGCCTGTGGATCGTTGCACTCCCTTCCTTCTGGGACACGAAAAATGTGCAAATTCTGACGCCTCTGGCGATTTTCAAGATCTTCGATCTTAGATTGCTTAGCCATCATTTGGGAATCATGTGCCTTTGCTAAATTAACTGTATACGTGTTGGACTCTTCAATGGCCGCAACTCGTTGTTGTAAATCGATGACTTCAGAAGAAATATGACCAACCTTAGATGTTACCTCCATTAGGACTTGTTTAATTTTGCTGCTTTCTGCTTTAGCCTTCTGGTAATATTCCTGAGCTTCTGTTCTCTGAGTGCTCAGTATTTGCATGATACTAAACAGCGAGGGCTCCTCTCCTGCCAATTTTCGACGACTAGCAAAAGCACCTGGTTCCGACAGGATTGATGATGACACTGAAGGGCTTGTGAGAAGACTAAAGATGTTGTCGATGAGCAAGCAGCAGCGGAAGAAGACTTCTCTGGGGCTTGAATTAATCCTTGCTGCTCAGCATCCACTCCGTCTCCCTCCACCTCTAATATTTCAGTAGGAGTATTTGCTGTACTGCTAGCATTTGACAATCTTAGGATAATATTTTTCATTTTGCCTTTTTGGGATACCCACTTACGCAGTAGGCTGAACCCTGAACCAGCTTTGGCTGAAGCCTCTTTTAATAACCCCGTTGCATCAGCTACTGTTGACTTTACCCCCCCAGCCACGACCTTTGCCTCCTTCAGTCATCTTAGCCGTTTTAGAACTTTTGATTTTTGCACCATTCCCTCCGCCAAGGGCATTACATTCAACGTTCTCCGGCACCAACACCCCAAGTAGTATCACTTCATTGTTACTCTCGCTTGGCAACTCAGCAATAGTCTCAGCAATGGTCTCAACAATGATCTCTGAGCATTTTGTAAGTTTTCCTCGAGTTGATCCAATAGGGCCGTGGAACCAACAACTGTGGTAGTTGTAATTATACTGACAGTAGATTTTTCGGTTTGTCTGTTATGGGAACCTATAGGACCCTCTTTGTCAGCAAGAGTTTCCAGTATTGCATCATTCGCCGGGCTGGTCACTGCTATTTCAATTATATTGTCATCTACATCAGAATTAACAGTGGCATTCATACGAGGGAAGCGGATTCTCGATGTTGTCGGTGCTCTCATTCTCATTATTGTCATTATTGTCACTATTATCGATATTGGCTGCACCAGCCCTGCTCCCCCTACTGTCCTGTACTGCAGCCTTTAGTACTTTGGCCACTACAAAACCAGGGATGGAATTCTCAGTTCCACAAGACCGAAGTAGTTCAATTACCCTCCCCGATTGCAGTAACTTCAAAATAGGTTTCCCAATCTGTAACCCGGACCCAGCATCCATTCTAGACCCGGGAGTATATCACCGTCGGGGGGAGGAGGGGTGTATTGGCAAGCTTGACAGTTTTGGCTCACCTGTTGGCAGAGCATTAATGCTGCTCCCTGTGTCCTTCTCCTTTTCGGAAATGGCCGTGGTTTTGCTTGCTGAGTTGCCAGAGGTGGGAGCAGAAGCAAGGGCTTCATTACGCCGTTCTCTGGCACGTGACATGGCCATTTCGATCCCTGAGTTTCCCTCGGGAAGTACAGCCAAACATTGTCTGACTCTGAAAGCACAGGTGCGAGTGAAACACTCGACGGGTGCTCGTACTCGAGCTCTTTCCATCTGCAGCCTTTGAAGTACGATTAGCGGAGCTGCCTGAATGGACCACCGTGCAGCGCAGCTCGCAGAGATCTTTACTTTACAGTGGTAATGTGGCACATTTGGTTGTTTTATAGATTTAGCACAAAGGTAAGTGCTATAAGTCCGTACAAGTCCCTTACTGCAGCCCGGACCTAGACGCGTACATTGCCGGGAAGCTGGAGGCTGTTGGACCTCAGTGTTGGTTCACTGGAGATTTAGCGGGAGAAGCACAGAGAGCGTCCTCGCGTGCGCGGCTTCAATCTGCCATCTTCCTATCCCCTGACTGACTCTCACTGACTGACTGACACACTGACTCTCTCACTGACTGACAGACTCTCTCACTGACTGACTGACTCTCTCACTCTCTCACTGACTGACTGACTGTCTCTATTTCTCTCTCACTGACTGACTCTCTCACTGACTGACTCTCTCACTATCTCTCACTGACTGACTCTCTCACTGACTGACGCTCTCACTCTGTCTCACTGACTGAGTAACTGACTGACTGACTCTCTCACTGACTGACTCTCTCAATCTCTCTCACACTGACTGACTCACTCACTCAATCTCTCTCTCACGGACTGACTGTCTCACTCTCTGACTGACTGACTGTCTCACTCTGTCTCACTGACTGACTAACTCTCTCACTGACTTACTCTCTCACCCTCTCTCTCTCTCTCTCTCTCTCTCTCTCTCTCTCTCTCACTGACTGACTGAATGTCTGAATCTTTTTCTCTCACGGACTGTCTCTCTGACTCTCTCTCTCACTGACTGACTCTCTGACTTTCTCTCTCTCCCACTGACTAACTATCTCTCTCTCACTGACTCTCTCACAATGTCTCACTGACTGACTAACTGACTGACTGACTGATCTTTCACTAACTGACTGACTCACTAACTGACTTTCTCACTCTCTCAATCTCTTTCTCGCTGGCGGACTGACTGACTCTCTCACTCTCTCTCTGACTGACTGACTGACTCTCTCACTCTCTCTCTCAAGGACTGACTGACCGCCCTACTAACTGACTGACTCTCTCACTCTCTCTCTCACTGACTTACTAACTCTCACTGACTCTCTGACTGAGTGACTCCCTCACTCTCTCTCTCTCTCTCTCTCTCTCTCTCTCATTGATTGACTGACTTACTGACTGACTGGCTCACTGACTCTCTGACTGACTGGCTCACTGACTCTCTCACTGACTGACTGACTCTCTCACTGATTGACTGACTCTCTCACTCTCTCTCTCACTGACTGACTGACGGACTCGCTCACTTTCTCACTGACTGACTAACTGACTGACTGACTCTCACTGACTATCCGACCGACTCTCTCACTCTGACTGACTGACTCTCTCACTCTCTTTCCCACTAACTGACTGACTCTCCCACTGACTGACTGACTCTCTCACTGACGTACTGACTGAATGACTCTCTTACTCTCTCAATGACAGACTGACTGATTCTCACTGACTGACTGAGACTCCCTCTCTCACTGACTGACTCTCTCATTTTCTCACTGTCTGGCTCTCTCTCTCTCACTGACTGACTCTCTGACTCTCTCACTGCCTGACTGTCTTACTCTCTCTCTCTCTCACTGACTGACTCTCTCACTCACTGACTGACTCTCTCTCACTGACTGACTCTCTTTCTCTCACTGACTGACCCTCTCACTGACTGACTGACTCTCTCACTGATTGACTGACTCTCGCTCTCTCTCTCTCTCTCACTGACTGACTGACTCTCTCATTCTCTCACTGACTGACTGACTCTCTAACTATCTCTCGCACTGACTGACTAACTCTCTCACTGACTGACTGACTGACTCTCTCAGTTTTTCTCTCACTGACTGACTAACTTAGTGACTCTCTCACTGACTGACTGACTAACTGACTGACTCTCTCACTGACTGTTATAGAGGTACTATTTCCCAACCTTCACCCTCCTGTTATTTATGCATCATAACAAAAAAAGAACATAAAAAGTAACCATTGGGACATGCACATAGAAGTTGCCAGCATTTAAAGGACAAAATAAAACCCAAAACATTATTTATTACTTTTTTAATATGGTCGTTCAGTTGTACATAATACTTTCTTTTTTTTAAAATTCTTTTTATTATAGGACAAAAAGACAACACCACAAAAAACAACAACATAAAATAAGCAATCGTCAGGGAGGATACATTACGGAGAATAAAGGCCGCAGTAATGTGATCAAAAATAAATAAAGGAAACAATAGCAATGACATACAGGCAGATCGCAGTCTGCGTCTTCTGAAGTGATTTTCCATGCGCATTATAGGGAGCACCATCTGCAAAGAGGGTACATAGAAGTCCTATGTACTTGTTCCATGGGCCCCACACTCCATTTGCCCGGGCACCCCGCCCCTCATACACCATCCTCTCATCTTGCATGCACCAGTCCATATCCACTGCCAATTCTGTTCTATGGGGCACGGCACCTCCCTTCCATGTCCTCGCTATTTTCCTCTTTGCTACCATACAGCCCAACGAGACCCACGTTTGCTCGGTACGATTCAGATCTGTGGCATCCTAGATATTTAAGAGACACAACCTTGGGGTTGGGTCTATTGGTCTCTGGCATATTTGGGACACGAGGCACACAATCTCCATCCAATAGTGCTGAAGGATCCGGCATTCCTACCATTGGTGCAATAAAGTACCCTCCCCACCACAGTCACGGGGACAAATTGGGGAGGGCAGAAATCCCATCTTGACCAATGCTGTGGAGGTATAATAAGCTCTGTGTAGCAATTTTAGTTGGATAAGTTTAAACCGCGACCTGATAGCCACCTCCTTGAGCAAAGCCAGTGCCTCTCTCCAGTCCTCATCCGGTATGTCCCCCAGGTCAGCCACCCATTTGATACGGATGTTATCCAGCGGTTCTGGAAGATGGTTAATTATCTTGCGATACATTAAAGAAATCGCCATATCTGGCAGGTAATCATCTAGGAGCCTATCTTCTAAAGGCGATGAGGCCAGAGGAATGGCCTTGGTGAGTGCGCTACATACTTTTAGATAACGAAAGGTTTCCCCCTCGTGGAACTGGTATTTGGCCTGTAGCTTTGCAAACGGGACCACCGCGCCCTTCCCCATACATTTCCGACTTCAGCAAGGCCAATCAGATCCCATGTATCAAAACCGGGCTGAGTTAACAACATACCCAAGTGACACAATTCTAGCAATGAGGTTACTCCTGTGATTTTACCCTTCCATCCCAACGTGGCTGTAGCTGCTTGCCAGATTGAAACTGTAGTAGAGGTGGGTGTGAACGAAGGTGCATGCCCGGGCCCGCCAGAAAGTGCCCTCAGGTAGTTACTCCCTGTCATGTTAAATCGGTCCATTCTGTAAGCTGGGTGTGTAATAGGCAGTGCGCCCAGTGATTAAGGACTATCAATTGAGAGGCCCAGTAATACATTTTAAGTGCGGGAAGCGCAATACCTCCGTCATACCAGCTACGTTGGAGTTTGTCTAATGCTATCCGGGGAGTGCCGCCATTCCATAACAGAGTCAATTATGGAGAAGTATTCTGGCAGGACTGGGTAGGGTGTATTTTGCAAGGCATACAAAAAACGGGGGAATGCCATCATTTTAACAAGCATTGGCATTGCCAATAGGTCCCGCCTTTGGGACCTTATAAGTGTTCAGTTATCCAGTACAATATCCTTGGTGCAACAACATCAAGTGTTGCATGGCTAAACACATAAGGTCCCGAAGGCGAGATCTATTGGCTATGCCAATGCTTGTTTTTGCTCTACTCAAAATAGCAGAAGCAACATTTATTGCTGTTAAGTTTAAGGACTTTGCTAACCCAAACCAATGCTGACGTTTTATGCCCCATTGTGTCCCAGTGACCGGTTGGTTGTTCTATAATGGTGTGACACACTAGTGCGGCTAAGTGGTAGGGGCTCTCCAATTCAGAAGCCTAGATCCCCCGGGGGAAGGTTACTAAGCAGGTGGCTGGACTGACCAGGCATGGTGACAAAATGCATATTCATGAGCACTCATCAGTGCTTAATTTTAGCTGGTAGTTGCAGGCTGGACCAATGAGTCACTAATTTTTGGGGACTAGCACTTATTTCTTCTCATCAGACTATGAAAAAGAAAGCGCAAAACACAAAAACAATAACGCAGGTGGAAGAGAGAGAAAAACAATGACTACAAAAGAAAGCAAGGACACAAAAGTAGAGAAAGTGAGATTAAGGGGCAGGGAGTGTCTGGTGCTGGATGAAAGAGGCACAAGGTGAAATCAAGATTACGAAGCTTCTGTATTCGCCTTGCTGACATTGGATAGCACTGAGCACGAGCTTCTAAGCAAAACTTTGGGCACCAGCACCTACTCTTTTACAAATTAAGCATGGGCACTCATCTAACCTGCAGGCCAACCTCAGTTATCTGAGACAAGGGAAAAGAGCAATCCCACATTTAGCCATTAACCAATCATCGAGTTGTGATATAATAATTGCAAGAATAACCTTTAGTTGGAATTGTATCAGTACAGCACAATGAGAAAAATATAAAAACAACATTTTAAAATAATTATTGTCTCCAATAGCAGTAAGACATAAGAGGTGGCTTTGTCTCTTGCATAAATAGATTTTACAAAGAAAATACTCTACCTTCAAAAATTATTCTATGATTTAAATCAGCTGGGTGGACAGTTAAAATAGGCTTTAGAATGTAGTTGAGGGAGCGGAGACAGTGATAAATGAAAGGGTGTATTCCTGTTAAAGAGGGTGGGTGGCTGATTTATGCAGAGCTGAGTCGCATATTTTACAGAGTAATGCACCTTGCTTCCCCAAATGTATATATAGTCTCTGACGAGTCCCTTGGTGACTTTTCTCTAACTTATTATATTCGATTGATGCATGATTCTCTATAAGACTGAAGACTACAATCTGTATTCCCTGTCCAGTTTTATCCCATGCGTCTCATGACAAATGTTTGAATAGGTGTGTGATGCAGTTAAACAAACATGAGTTTCTTCAGAGAAGCAATTAAGCTTAGGAAACAGGGAAAACCAATACAGAGACAGTTTAAAAATCTGGGACAGGGGAGCGCGAGGCATTATAAAGTGAATCAAATCTGCTTCATTTATTACCTCACATGTTGTTTCTATAGACAGGCGTTTTTATCAGTCCGAGCAGCTGCTCTCAAGGGCTGGCAGGCTGTAGCCATGGTTATGATGTTAGCTGAAGAGTTGAGCAGCGGCGCAAGCCCTTCTGGGAGTTATGCATGTCATAGAACATGATTATCTTTAATAATATTTTCCCCTTTCAGGCGTGAGAAATCCAGCTTCCTCGATTTAATTACTGCTGTTTCTACCGACTGGTACAACAAGCAAAGGAGCCTCCCCCGTTTCCGGGCATAAAACATGGCGAATATAACAAGCACATGCGCGCGCCGCCTTCGATGGCAGCAGGGGGGAGGGGAGAGAGGAGGGGGCCGGCGCGAGTCGCTCGCGGGAGTGAGGGGCTGGCGCCCTGATAATTGATAACATTTGGCGCCAGCTGCTTGCTCCCGCGAGTGAATAGACATGCACGCGTAGCCATTGGAAGCAATGCAACGCGTGCACGTTTTTGCCGGGAAAGCTCTACTGATGGCTGAAGGTCTCTTTCCTCTGCAGCGCATGCCCGCTGCGGAGGCGAGACCTGAAAAGGGCAGCCCCTCCTAGTAAGGTGAGAAGCAACCCCGTCCAGTGCTGAACATCTGCACAAAGACGATGTAATGGCAGGAGAATATTCCTATTGTGAAAGGAGTCCTGATCTTTTGTAATGTACACACCCAAATATCGGAAGCCCTCCGTGACCACACCGGCCGTACAATCTTGGGGGTGCCGTGGAGGACCCCCACTAAGAACATATATGAAGGATTTGTCCCAGTTGATAACATAGCCCGAATACTTCCGAAAGAGGGCCAGGATATGGAGTACTGAATACAACGAGGACCAGGGTTTGCCTAATTACAAAAGAATGTCGTCGGCATATAGGGATATTCACTCTGACCGATCCGGAGCCCAATTTAATCCCCGAATAGAAGGATCACATCGAATCCACACCGTTAGCGGCTCCAGTGCCAAAGTGTAGAGCAGCTGTGAAAGGGGGCATCCCTGCCTCGTTCTCTTCCCTAATTCAAAAACTGCCAATCTGCCACCATTAACTGTAACACGAGCTAACGATTTGGTATATAATAAATGTATCCAGGCCAAAAAACGTGGGCCAAAGCCGTACTTCTCCAGGGCGGCAAATAAAAAGGGCCATTCCATCATATCAAATGCCATTTTGGCATCCAGAGACACAATTATCACGTCCTCTTGTATAGTGGAGGCTCTGTCCAGTACCTCATAGAGGCGACGTAGATTGAGCGCCGTGTTTTTGGTTGGCATAAAACCGGATTGGTCCGGGTGGATCAGCTTGAGTAAATGGGGTGACAGACGAAGGGCCAAAAGCTTAGCTAGGATTTTGACCTCCGGATCAAGAAGGGAGATCGGTCGGTAGGAACCGAAATTGGTCCCGGGGTTTTCCTTCTTTATGTATAACTACAATATTCACCAGTCGCTGTGTCTCCGGCAGACCCCCAAGAACTACGCTTTCATTGTACATTCGCAGGAGATATGGAGCTAGGACCTTCGAGTTTGCTTTGCACAATTCAATTGGGAGTCCACTAGGACCCATGGCCTTTTCAGAACACAACTCCCCTATTGCTTTAGACACCTCCTCAGCGTCAAGAGATGTTTCAAGACCAATCACATGCTGGGTGTCCAGGCAGGGGCAGGGTGGAGAGTAAGTCAGCTTCCTCCTCCTGAGTCGAAGTGGATGTGGGGATATAGAGGGGTTCAAAGTACTTCGCAAAAAATCTCTGCAATTCCGCCTCAGTCATTACATCTCTCTCCATCCGGAGCAACCATCTCAGCAACCCAGCGATTGGCCACCTCTCGCCTATCCAACCATGCCAGTAGTTTACTGGTTTTATCGCCTATCTCGTAAATCCTATGTTGTGTCGTGCAGTAGTGCGCCCTGGCCGCCTCACTTGCAAGTGCAAGATATTCCTTTTGCTTTACTGCCAGCCTATGAGAGGTGTCGGGAGAGGCAGAGGCGACAAGATTATGTTCAAGATTAGCCACCTCTAATTCAATATCCTCTAGCCGCTAACATTGTTCCTTTCGATGGCCAGCCACAGCGGCCACCCCACACTCACGGATCACCATTTTGTACACCTCCCATAGTGTTACATCAATGTTTAGGGGGCCATCATTCTCTGCAAAATAATCGGACGTGGCCTGTATCAACTCATCCCGTATGTCTGGAACTCGAAGATACAATACATTAAGGGCAATCTCTCGATGTGGGCGGGGTGAAGCCCCACCGTAGTGTGCTAGGATCGGTGGGTGATCGGATATGCCCCTCGGTAAGAAGGAGATGTCACCATACATGGAAAGCTGAGGGGCCTGGCAAAAGAGATAATCAATGCGGGACAGACTCCCATGGACCCCAGAGAGGAAGGTGTATTGTCGGTCTAAAGGATGAAGAGTGCACCACACGTCAATCAGTCCAAGGGCCTCTGAGAATTCCGATAACAATTTCCCCTGTGGTTCAGGACGTCTGGATGGCAAGTGGTCTATTTCTCTGACCAAAGCAACGTTACAATCACACCCCAATAAAGGGGCTCCCTCAGGCAAATTCAGAAGGTGCATGCCCAAAGCGGCCAGTGTGGACGAGTGAAGTTTGGGGGGATGTGTAAAAAGGTCACATTAAGAGAGAGGCCCTCCCAATCTCCGGACACTGTAACAAAACGTCCATCAGGGTCATGTGTGATTTTTTTAACCTGAAAAGGAAAGGAGGACCTTGCAAAGATACCCACCCCTCTGTAACCCCTGGTGAATCCCTCATGGGCAAGTAATTTGTAACCCCAGTGATTCAGCGCCTTATATGTCATGCCCGGTATGTGCGTTTCTTGTAAAAGTACAAGGTCTGGGGAGCGTGTCTTCAGATATTGTAATACCAAACCCCTTTTAATCCGATCGACCAGCCCATTGACATTCCAGGTTATCAATTTAAGTCGCCCCGGGTTGTGGAAAACACAGGAGTGTCACCCATTAGGATCTTGAAACCGGAACCCCAGATCCCACCGGGCCCATTCAATCGATTTACACAGTAAGACATAATGCAGAAATATACAGGAATAATCCCTATAGACATCAGCTGCCATCGCAGAAGAGCACATGGAAGACCTAGACAGATTGCTTAAAACATTAAACAAACAAAAAACTACCCTCCTTGTAAAACACCCAGCAACACCCCCCGGACCTCCCCCCAAACCCTGCCTCCCCACAACGTGGACACAATACATATTGCTATCTTGGTCATATATAAGGTAACAAAAATGCTTCTTACACTTCATTATTATAACTTGTCAGCATGCTGCAGACTTCTGTACAGTACAGCATAAAGACATTGGCAAACTCAATATCTCTGGTTAAACACTTATAAGGTCCCAAAGGCGAGAACTACTGGCTATGCCAATGCTTGTTTAGTTTGTAATAGTAGGAAGTGATCAGTGGGACCACTGCATGCTCTTAACAAATGTTGACAGCTACATTGAGAAAGGGGAAGAGTCCCTTGGGGACCCCTTCCCATTAGCGAATGAGTTATCACATCCTTCAAGGCGTAGGTAAAGTATGACTGTTTTGCGACTGGAATGAGATTGCAAAACATTCATACATTCCCCTGCGACTCGTTATTAGGAAGGGTCGGCTTTGGCATGCCCCTTCCTAATAGCGACTCGCAAACCCAATTTGTGCTCGAGGTGATAGCATACTGAATTTCAAATAGGGCTTCGCACATTTAAAAAAAAAAAAAATTCAGGTCACAAAAGAGCTGAAAAAAAGCTTTGTAAATCTGGCCCTAAGTATGCAAATTGTCCATTCTTGGTTGCCCAGATGCCAAATGTTTCCAGCCCATCAATTCTATGTATTTCTTGTTTCTTTTTTTATAGTTTTGTTTAAATATCCAATAACATTTTCTTGCCACTTGTCATGTATCTTGAGATACCTTCCAAAGAATACCTACAATGTGCAGTCGGTCACACCAATGGGAACAGTCCAGGTGGTATAGTGTGTATATAACCAATGGACTGGGATACGGCAGAGTAATCAGAGGCTGAGATTAATTCACACATTTCATCCTTCACTTCTTTGAATACTTTAGACAATGAAGACTTTATTAACCACTGCTGTATTCTGACCCAAAACCCACCTGGCTTCCTCCCCTTGTTGTATTTCTATCTAGGACCCTAATTTGATATTCCTAATTTATGCCCTTATATGGCTATAATAAACAATATCCTTATAAAGGCATAAGAATCATATCCATATTTAGTCGTAGCCCATGCAGTCCAAATTAAGCAAGGCTACTTCCCCAGACTCCTAGAGAGCACAACGCGTTCTTTAAACAAAGCAAACCTCCAGCAACCTGGGAAATCCCCATTGCTTCTGTTTTGATTTGTCCTAGAACTCCTGCGAGCACTGAAAGAACAGCCAGTTCTTAGTGACATCTTTATTGACGTCTTATGTCCAACCTTACGTCAAACCCGGCACCTTTTAGGTATAAATATACCAACGTTGCCTTAAGCAAACACACGGTGGTTTGGAGCAGAGCGACTATCTACTTGCCCGAGAGCCCAGCTGATGCGAGAGCCCACGGACGCCGCCCCTACCCTTTGACGCACTGAGAGAGACGCTGTCTTTTTCTCCAGCCGAGAAATCCAGCTCCGGTGTTTCCAGATACCCTTGCAGGTTACTGGGATAGTGAGTCCTGAGAGAGAGATACCAGACCTCCTGCTTTCTATTACCCAGGTACGGAGCTGACTAAACCCTTAAAGAGAATTCCTGATTCAGATTCTTGGCAAAACCAACTTAACTTAAACTGCTACTTACTTACTCCTTCCCACGTATTAGGCTTAGGTCAGGTACACCGGGGTAGGCGTATTTAGAAGCACCAGTTGAGTACGTTAGTCAATGCATTTATGTATGTATATATTTTATCTATTTTAAAGTATCATAAGGCTAAGAAACCATATCAATGCTTTTACAGTATTTTTTTATAATACTCCTTTTACTGTACGCACTTTACTTTACTATAAGTATTGCAATTGTGGCAATTCAATTCTCTTGCATGAGAAAGAAGACTGCTTAATAAAATAACACCTTTTATTGAAAACGCCTGTCTCTCTATTTCTCTGCACTCTGGTGAAACTAAGAATGCACAATTGACTGAGTGAAATAGCTGTCTATTGTTTTCACACGACTCTAGAGATACACTCTTATTCTGAGGGAGCAAAGTTGTCATGTTTTATGGTTGTCAGAAGCTAATCCTTTCTTGTCTATCCAGGGAAGTTAAACTCCTCCTTGTTTATTCGAGAAAGTTTCTAGTGACCTCTGAGCTAGCTGGCAAAACTAATTAAGTCTAATATAGTCAGTAGAGACCTAGATGACCTCAGTCCTACATCTAAACTGCTGTTTATATTATTCCAATGCGCAGAGCCTATTGGGAATATAGGAACTACACTACATGGCGCCCAACATTTGGTAAGGCGATAAATCTAACGCAAGACGTTAGAGTAACTCAGTCGTGCTTTTTCACACAGACCCTTTTTCCCGTAAAAACTCCAATAGACGTCTGGAGTGGGTAAAAAGTTAAAATCCGCCGGAACTTAGTAGGAAGAGATTCCTATGTATAGTTTTGGTTTAGTCAACGTTGAAGGATACAGTGTTCCAAAATATTGTGCACCTAATCTTTGTTTCCCTTGAAACTTGATCTGCAACCAAAAAACTTTCTGTCAGAAAAATGCCCGACGGAGACGAAGAAAGAGATGCTACAGCGTCTCAACTGTTGTTGGATGACACAACTATCCAACAGAATGACCCGAATGCTATACTCATTCTATAACTATTAAACTTATAGAAAATGGACTGACATCACGAGGTGGTACAGTCATATTCGTGGTAGAGGATCATGAATATCGGCAGACAGAGGTATTCTATTCATGGATACACTTCCCAGCAGCAAATGCTGTGACACACGACTTCCACTATTACAAAATAGAGGAACCTCCGGATGAAAACACTCCTTTCGAGGAAGTTGAAATCCCATTAAATTACCAAGAGCACCTGCTCTGGTTTAAAGGCGCCCTAAAACATCAAAATCACATCACCAGGCTCGGTCCACTAGGTAGACCAGGAGCGACGTGGCCGGTTCTAGCCAGCTACACACCACATCCAGACATTGAAAAAATGTCGGACCGGGAACTTTTAGCACAGCTAAAAATACTAATTAAAATACATAGGGCCATATGTAGGTAAATCAAGAATACCGAATCCTTAATACCGAATTTTACCGAATCGGTATTAAGAATTCGGTAAACGCAATGTAGATAAAAATTCGTTAAAGTTTACCGATTCGCTAAAATTCGGTATTAAAAACCGAATGTGAACGAATCGGTAAAAAAAAAAATCCAAAAGTCAAATACCGATTCGGTATTACAGAATCCATTACCGATTCGGTAATTACCGAATCGGTAATTCAAAAATTCGTAATTTGTTGAATCAGCAATCCTGTATCACCCAATTACCTCCCAAACAGGAAGTGGCCACACCCAGCCAGGTGCACAGGACCTGGAGCTCACTGTGAGGCAGGCAGGCAGGCAGGTGAGCTGAGGAGCCAGCAGCAACACAGCCACACAGCTACAAGCAAGACTGAAAAACAACATAACAAGCATTGAAATGGCAAGCCAGGACAGGGAGAAGGAGGGAGGTGACAGGAAAAGAAAACTGAAGTTCAGTGACAAGGAGCTGGGGGTACTGATCCAGGATGTCAGCCAAGAGCACCACAAGCTTTTTGGAGCCCAGTCCCACCAAGTGCCCTAGTCACAGAAGAGGCAAATCTGGAGTGGCATTCGGGACAAAATCAATGCCATAGGTGTGACCCAGCGCACCATAGAGGACATCAGGAAGAGGTGGTACGACCTCAGGAAGACTGCAAAACTTAGGATGGCAGAGAGACAGAGGCAGGCTGGCAAAACAGGTAGAGGTAAAAACCGAGCCCCAGCACCAACACCACTGGAACTGATGGTGGAGTCCACCATCCAGCCGGAGAGTGTGAGTGGCGTGGGAGACGCAGACAGCTCCGCCAGAGCAGCAAGAAAACAAGGTAAGAAGCATGCCCAGCATGCTGTGCTACCCCCTCCCCAACCCAAATCCCCATAATGGCAAAGGGGCTCCCACTCCACCCCAGGTTACCTGCAATGCATTATGGGTGATGTAGTCAGAGAGAACTCATGTATAGGACAGTCAGGCTAGCAAACACAATAGCATGGTAAAGTAATTGGCTACGTCAGGACAACCACTGTGCTCTGTAGGCATGTTGTTTAATGTAATTCCATTGCAGACAGAGCAGTGAGTATATCTACATTTGTGTCATTACAGGCAAGTCATCTCGCAGTGCAGCAGAGTGCAGCAGAGCCAAGTCAGCCAGGCCAGAGGGGATGAAGATGTCAGCATGCCTGCAGGGACCACAAGCTCTGCGCAATCACAGCCATCTATTCCTCCACCACAACCATCACCACAGCGCCAGGGAAGGCCACAATCCCCTCTCACACAGACCCCACTGCGACGATCACCAACACCCCCACCACCACAGTCAGGCAGGAGGCATGCCGTCGCCACCCTCCAGCAGATGGAGGAGTCGGAGGAGGAGGGCACAGTGGGCGAACAAAGTCCAATAGAAGATAGATGCAACAGGGAGAGGGCTGGTTCTCCACCTGACGGCGCCCACATCTCATCAAGACGCCGCAGGGCAAGGCAAGACAGTCCAGAGGCATTCGAGCAGGGTGACAGTGTGTTTGCTGGACTGGAAGGCAACATGCTGAAGGTCCAGCGCCTGCAATGGAGGGAGATGAAGTCAATGCACAGGGAGGTGGCACACATCAACAAGCATATGCACAGGATGGAGAAGGGCATCAGTACTATGGGGGAGAACTTGTGTGCGGGAATGGAGAGAGTAGCTACCTCTGTGGACAACCTCTGCAGCCAGCTTGAGCAGGACCGTCTAGGCAGGCGCAGGGAGAGACAGAGGCTCCAGGCCTATACCAAGTCGGTGAACCGGCTGGCCACTGCAACATCACTGATGTGTCGCAGGTCCATCGCCATGCAGGAGGAGATGGCGCATTGCAGCAGGGATGTGGCCAGGGGGATGGTGTCTATGACCTCAGCTTTAGAGCTCCTGCAAAATGCTAAGGCGGCCACAATGGAAGGGGGGGGACAGTGAGGAGGCTACCAGCCGTGGTAGCATTACGCCCTCACCCACCGAGTGCAGGAGGCGTAGTGAACGCAACGTGGCTGCACAGGAACAGTCCAACACACCAGACAGTGTCGATAGGGAACGTTCACGTGCAGCGCATGGACGCAGGAAATAAAGACCCATGGCTGTTACCATGCATGAGATGGGGGATGTAACCCATGTCCAATTGGACAATGATCACAATACTGGAGGTGTGCCTAATAAACACCTTAACATGTAACTCTTACTGGCTCTGTGTCGTTACTCACTCAGAAATAGTTTGACGTAATCTCTGCCCGTCTCTGTCTCCCATCATGTTCAATTGCAACACCAGCTGCGCTGGGCTCTGGCTGAGGGTTGTCCTCGTCCTCCTCCTCTGAGTCAGTTAGTTCCACTGCTGTTCCTTTTTCCGTGGCCAGATTGTGTAGCATTGCACACGTAGCAATTATCTTGCAACATTTGATGGGGCTGTACAGACGTGCACCTCGTTTTGTGGAGGCAACGGAATCCGCTTTTGAGCAATCCAAATGTCCGCTCCACCACGTTGTGTGTGCTCCTATGTGCCACATTGTATCTCCTCTCCTCTGGGGGGGTTGGGTTGAGATATGGTGTGAGTAGATAAGGCCGGAGGGCATATGCGCTGTCACCTATGTACAGAAGTAAGTGGCATTAATTTGTGTGACCAACAGCTTGAGCCAGGGTGTACATCAGGGTGTGTCACATTGACTTACCTAGTATGTATCCGTCTCCAAATTCACCAGCAAGCAGACGTGTATGGATGCCACTGTTCCGGAAGATGTACGAGTCGTGGCTACTCCCGGGGAATTTGGCCACGATGTCAGTTATAATGTACTTGGCATTACATATCACCTGCACATTGATGGAGTGGGTGGATTTGCGGTTTCTGTATATGTATTCACTTGCTGCAGGTGGGCAGATGGGTATATGGGTACCATCGATTCAGCCAATTACGTGTGGGAACTGCGCAAGTTGGTAGAACTCCGGCTTGGTCCTCTGCAGCTCCGCCTGTGTACTGGGGAAGGAAATGTAATGTTCAATTCTGTCCATCATGGCATCCAGGAAGGTGTTGGAGAAACGGGATAGACAGCTCTGTGACACTCCACCCACTGCAGCTATTACACCCTGGAAACTTCCTGATGCAAGGAGGTGCAGGCAGCAGAGTACCTGGACATGGGTGGGGATAGCGTGGGCCCTTGGTGTCTGATGCTCCGTATTAGATCCAGGATGGTATCTGGGTGCAGTCTGTATCTTTCATGGATTTCAGGTTCTGTCAATTGGAACAATGTGATGCGTAGTCTGTACACCCGCTCTTCACGTATCCAGATCCTCACTCCTGCTGCTCTCAAGCGTAGCCGCCTTTCTATGAGGTAGAGGGCCGCCATTGTGTTCACACAGATGCATTTTGGGCCTGTTTTTATGCACTGCACCTGATTACCACCTGCTCTTGAAACGTGGTAAATACTGAATCGTTATCACCGAATCTGGTCATATTCGGTAATAACGAGGTTTGCCACATCGCATTTCTGGGGGTTTTACCGATTCGTTAATTCCGATTCGGTATTCATTGTTTCGGTATTTTCAAATCGGTAATTAAGGAATCGGTAATTTTTTACCGATTCCTTATTACCGATTCCATTCGGTATTACGTACATGTCACATGGCTAAATACCGGTCGGTAACGCTGAAAACGAGCCCTTTTCGGTGTTACCGACCGGTATTTGGCCACCTACATATGGCCCATAGACAATTAGTCCAATATGTAATGCGGACTTCAACAGTCCAACCAGCTATTAACATTCCACAGCTGACCCCTCATCAGGGGAACACAAACAAAATTACACCACAGAACATACAATCGTGTCTTGGTAAAGTACCCACAAAACGGGAAAGAATTCCTTTCTGGTTAGCACAAAAAATCACTCAAATAGAGGCAGTATTTCCTGATACTACACCTACTGAGGAACACAGAATTCTGACTATCTGTCTTCCAATGGGGATCGCACCACATGTGGAAGATTGTGACACTTGGGGCACAGTCTTTGCTTCCTTCTACACAAAAACACATGGTGTTCCGTCCATGGCGGTAATACCAGATGTACTAAGACAGATTCAAAATCAATACGGTCCAGAACAAGCTTTAACTCTGGGTATGAAATTACTGAAAGACTTCAAGCAGGTCTCGGCTATATTATTAGCCAACATAAAAGGAGAAGCAGCATCTGTGGCGATCCACCAAAAATTGAAAGAAACAGATATAGCAGAACAACCATTTGAACTTGCCAGAATCATAGAAAAATCCTATGAAGAACTAGGTAGAAATAGTTTGGGTGGGAAACCAGTAAAACCCCAACCAACTGAAAATCCTGAAAAAACATTTATTAAAAATAATCTAAATACTCCAAAAAAGGATTGGGATGGTAATAAACAATCCACTCCCAAAGAAAAACGATTCCAGTCCAGAGGAAGGTCTCCTCAACGGAGAGAAAGATCTCCAGACCGAGTAAGCAAGTCTCCCCAGAGGGAGCCCTCTGAGAAAAGATACAACCTTAGAAATAGGGATAATTTGAAAAAACCTGTAGATATCAAGATATTGATACATGTCCCTCTCGATCTTTTCAGACTTCCTCGCAGAAATCGGAAAGAAGAGGACGGTCAGAACACAGGCAAGACCACGTCAAGTCCAAAGACAAGGAACCTGCTCATCAAAGTAAAAAATTACAATTTCCAAGAAAGAAGGTAGCCAGTATTAAAATAATTAAACATGCCGAGGATACTGTGAACACAACTGAAAAACGGAGAGTGGGCCCAGACAATGCTAGACAGCGCAGCGGAAGTGACCATAGCTCGCAAGATCCTGATGAATCTTCTGGAGACAGTGGACACGAATGAATACATTCAAGTGGAAACTGCAGATACCAGAGTTAGCAAACCTC
The DNA here is from genome assembly GCF_964261635.1 of Lissotriton helveticus. Taxonomy (NCBI): domain Eukaryota; kingdom Metazoa; phylum Chordata; class Amphibia; order Caudata; family Salamandridae; genus Lissotriton; species Lissotriton helveticus. The sequence goes on from NC_136062.1 coordinate 20,297,903, forward strand.
ATAAAATATACGAGATAACATTACGTATAGAGGGAGACAAGACTAGGAAAGTAAGGGGTCTCTTTTGGGATAACCTTTCAAAAGGCTATGACATCATTTTAGCTGAAAAATACTGGCCACCAGAGTTTGTCCGGGAGTACCCTCATGGCGAATAAATGATTATGCCTGCCTTCTCAAATCATATTCCAATTCATAAAAAATATACACTTGCAAGAAAATGGGCAGTGGCCCAAGCTCCTGCATTATATAAAAATCATGTAGGATGGGATGAGGACTCTCCTCCTCACAAAATCCAGTTAAAATGTCTACCCACTGCACAAAGGCAGTACCCAGTTAAACAAGAAGCTAAAAAGCAAGTCAGGGTGATCTTAGATCAACTTGAATACCAAGGGGTGATTGAAACATGCACCTCACAAATGAACAGTCCTTTGTTTCCTGTCTCCAAGCCAGACGATTCATATCGTCTAGTTTTGGACTACAGACACCTTAACTCATGTTGCAAAACATTTGCAGTACAAAACTCACACAGTGCAGCACTAATGAATAACATCGAGCGCAAAAAATACAAAACGACATTAGACATCTCTAATGGATTCTTTTGTCAAAACATTGCACCTGAGAGCAGGTATTTGACCGCGTTCTCAATAATGGGGTCGCAAATACACTTCTGTCGACTCCCACAGGGATTCAAGAATAGCCCAGGATTATTCTCAGCAAGGGTAACAGAGTTACTACAAATATATGATGATGAGGCATTATCTTATGTCGATGACATCTATCTCACAGATGATGACCTGGATACTCACTTGAAAAGAGTGAACACCATAATACTTGGGTTCGCAGCTGAGGGTTACAAATTCAACTTTAAAAAGTCACGAATTGCCCATCTAACTGTCCTATTTTTAGGATATGAACTATCAAGTGAAGGCAAAAGCCTAGCAGACAACTTCTTAGAGAAGTGCGCTGTACTCCAAGCACCAAAAACGCTGAAGAACTTACAATCAATACTAGGTTTCCTGAATTTCGGAAGAACATACATTCTAAATTATGCGGAGAGGGTTAAACCTCTCTATGAATTAATAAAACATGATTTCGAACCAATCAATTGGACTCAGAAACACACAGAGATTTTAAGATCATTACAAACAGACATGTTAGCAAAAACAAAATTGCAATCTCGCGAAAACATACGCAACCTTGTAATCCGAGTCATCGCCAGGAAGATGCGGATTCACATACCTAACCTCTAATGAGGGAGAAACTGTACCAATAGCATACAAATCACACTTGTACACACAAGCTGAAATAAAAATTCAGTTCTACTGAAAAAATTCTAATAGAGGTTCAAACTGCTGTAGCAAAAGAAAGAGCCCAAGCCCAAGGCAGAAGGATAACTGTTTTAACAGCAGAATCAGCCCTTGAGGCATTAACAAGCCCACGCAATTTGCCTGCTGTGGCATTAGATCCAAAATGGATACAATGGGAAAATTCTCTTGCTGCAGAAGACGTGAAATACTATTTTGACCAAAAAATGAAAAAACTAGAAAATCTAGAATATGAAGAAGAATATCCTCTGCCAATCGAAATTCTGCCTCTCGAACAGTACACATGTGTAATCTACATGGACAGATTTGCACAACACTACGATGTAGAGAAAAAATCCTACAACGCAGCGTGCGCGATTGTTAAAGGTCGCTGGCGCTTTGGTAAATTCAGACCATTAATTACCAAAATTGAATCACTCAGAAATTGCTCAACTCAGTGAGCTGAAATAAGATCTTTAAAAATAGCGCTTGAAAATGCCGATCGTGAATTCCCGACACTTATAGTGTGCGATTCGCATTACTGCGTCAAATCTTACAATAATGACTTGCAGAACTGGGTTCAAAACGATTACAAAGATGACACAGGAGCCACAATAAAGCATAAGAGGCTTTGGGAACAAGTAGTTCTTTTACAGAAAGAACTACTAAAGACTCACGTGATACATACACTGAGTCATCAACGTGATGGCGTTCATGTTGCAGGGAATTCATTGGCTGACACAGCCACAGCGGAAGCGGCTCAACCGGCTTCCGTAGCCACAAAAAAGGGTTCAGAAAAATACATAGACGGGGAAACCATGCTGGCGGTAAAATCGTCTTCAAAAGGCGACTGTGCAGCATTACCTTTGAACTATCCACTCAATAATACATACATAATTGATGCAAACTCCGTTCCTTTTGCTCAAATCCCTGGAGTGGGGGACAGAGTAATTCCAAACACGAACAGGAGAGTCTTCTTGATTGAAGCAGCACACATGGGACTAGGTCTAAGGCACCAAGAGATCAAGGAATCTCTTAAAGAATTACAATCAGAATACTGGTGGCCGGGGATGAGCCTGCAACATTACAAATTTGCAATGGGCTGTCCTAACTGCAACAGAGATCGCAGTCGTGAACCGACCGGAGTATTGCCAGGACCCTTCTTTTAGATAGCATAAGGCTATCTATATGCAAAAATCCAGCAGGAGAAATGCGTCCCATTAATATTTAAGACCAGATTCACTTAAAATGTAGACACCAGCACTCGGCTGACGTCAGAACTGTTATACAAAGATTTGCGAGTCCTTATCGGCACATACGCAATTGGCATGATACATTCTGACCAGGGTCCTGCGTTTAGCTCTCGAGCTTACAAAGAGCTCATGACCAGCATGGGCATTGCATTGCGGTACTCTTGTCCCTTCCATCCTGAGGGAAATGCGGTAGTGGAAAGAATAAAACGGGACATAAAGCAATCTATAACGGCGAGGGTATTAGGTTCGGGTGATGGGTGGGTCCACATTTAACAAGTGTCCAACGTAGTCTTAATAATCTGCCAAGAAATTCTCTAAAAGGTTTCAGTCCGTACGAACTATTGTTCGGTACTAGAATGCATATTCAGAACCTTGATAGTCAGACTTCAGTGGTAGAAGAAAAATGCTTTGATATCAAAGACCGTTTGGCTGTTTTACAGGAATTAAATGAAACAAGAAAAAAACCTGAGCAACATAACGGTAAAACAACAGCCAACAGCCACTGAAGAAAAACCACCTGTCCCAGCAAGACCTGTCTGGATTCCAAAGATTGGGGATCTGGTCAGAGAAAAGATCGCGGTGAAGAAGGAATTTGGGCCTTCTTACAGAAAAGCAGTACCTGTCCTAGCTGTCAGCGGAACAAGATCAGTTGTACTACCGCCCCTTGCTGGTAAAAAGGAGAACCGAGTTGTATCCATCGACCTGGTAAAACCACAATCATGTGGCCAATAATAAGTAATAGGCCCAGTGGACTCCCAAGAAATAGCAGAGTACCAAAATTTGTTACAATACAAGAGGTTCAAACTGAGAGACTAATCACATTCGATAAACCTGCAGTGAATAAAAAAGGACTATGCAACAAAGCCATGGAACTTATGCCTCTTGAAACCCAAATTGCAACAGTTCGTCAAGAATCACCAATCTAAAATGAGGTAGCTTCAGACTATGCTAATGAAACAAGGAAAAATCCAAAAGCAAATGAAAATTCGGAAGCAATTCCAACAATTGACAGAACTGCATCTGGCTACTTCATCAATTTTCGATGACTTTTCTGAAGATCCAAGTGAACCTGAAGAAACGCCAGCAATTAAAACTTTCAAAGACAAAGTAACTGAACTCTTTCATCAACTCAAAGAAACCTATCTGATTTCTCCATGGATTGAATTTTGGATTGTGTTAGGTGTACTTTTCCTCCTGCTTTGGCTCATCATGGTTCTTTGTTTGGGAAAATTCATTGAAGGAAAATACAGTGCAATGGACACAGCAAGTCAGAACATCAACTTGGTCCTAAAGCCTCACAAGTCATCTCACATCGAGAAAAGAGAACTATCATCAGTGAACGTCACAGCCAATCCAATACCCGGCGGGGTAGCTTGGGACAGAACTGAATTTGACATTTTTGGCTCGATTGAGCTCTTGAAATATCCACATCAATTCAAGGTTTCATTAAGTGACTTTGTAAAACCAAGTACTTTTTCTGATGATTGGGACTTTGAAAATATTAATAATATGATGTCAGATTTAGTAATGTCAGCAAAATTTACAGAACATGATTACTTACAGGGTTCATCAAATTATGAAGAAATGTACTGTTATAATCACTTTGGTCATCACTATTTGCATAAATCTGCTCAACCTAGAAATGTTTTTAATTATAATCAATTGGAACATTGTGCAACTCCTCCTAAAAGCAGCTCGAAAACATTTTATGAGAAATTCCCATACTTCTAAGGGTTTAACACAAGTGATGCAGAAACGTTTTATTTTTAAATGATAAGACAGGAATGAAAAAAATGCTGACAAATACTAAATTGATTTATTCTGAAACATTTGATGAAAAAATGATTACATTCGGTTTTGATTTCTGGAAAAACAACATTGAAACAAAAACCATCTGGGGTACAAAAGAATGGCAGGTCCAAGGTTTAGAAGCATTGTTTAGAGCCTGCATGATCCCAGAACAAATAATATTCTTGAATGACACCATTCAACAGACATCCTGTCTTGGCCTAGCCAAGATTAAAGACTTAAACAAACCGTCTATTCCAAAGCCCATACCTGATAGTAATAGCACTACAGACATGGAGATAGACGTATCCCATATTTTTCACCAAAACAGAACACATCCTGATTGGAAAAAATGGTTGATCTGGCCTACAGACACAAATAACTGTCAAGATAGATTCCTGAACAAATTACAGGGGTTCAAAATGACCAGGCCAGACCCTAGATACTCCCAGAGACAACATCCAGGGATAGTTACAACATACAGTGTAGGGAAACTATGCCTCGAATGGCTACAAAAATCCACACTGGCAGAAATCAAGCAACACTTGACTTTACTTAAAGACGGTGCTGACTTGCGTGATTTCATTCTGGGACCACGCAAACAGCGTCAAAAACGTTTCATAGCGGCCGGTATATACGCTGCGTACAACGAAGCTTGGAAAGTAATGCAAATTGAAACAGCAGAAAAAATACGAGAAATTGATCGTATTAATTTGGAAAAATCGCTTTCTGTTGTGGACAATGGGTTAATGACTCTGTCCTCCAGAATATATTCACTGGACAGTATTGTATCATCTGCTATTGATATAATAGAGCAGGACCTACTAATGTTACAACATGGTCAGTCCCAAATACGTTCTATTGTACAGCTTGGCTGGACGTTGCAATATCTGCGTTCAGGCTACGTGCCATGGCCTTTAATAAACACAACGTCATTATTCTCTATCTTTAACCTTACTGATAAACAAATCAGTTTGGCACAAAAAGGAGCAGACTATACGATTCTGAGCATTGAAAAACTTGAGAGATTACCATTGACAATGTCAGAAAGACCTGTCATTGAATGGATAATACACAGAATAATTACAATTCCGATAACGACTTTCCAATTTAAATACTGCCAAGAGTATATACCAGCAGGCCAGTATGAAAGGTTGGGTAAATGGTACATCAAGTCAACATGGAAATTACCTTATACACACATGTCACAGTGAAAAGAAAAAAGAGGTATTTCTTAGTGGTAACAATTGTAAAAGATCACTGAGCGGTACAGTTCTGTGTCAAGGTATTAACTTGCATGGGGCCTGCGAAGGGTCTTCGAATAACCTTTCGTGTCACCTGCACGGCACTCCTGCAACACAGATAGAGCCATTCTTTAGACAGCTTTCTAACGGGAGCTATATTCTATTAAACAACCACAGCTGTTGTGGCATGGTGCCAGGGAAAGCCTATCTCGTGAACGTAAGTTCCATGGTCACTTGCTGTATGCAAGTATTGTATCCAAACAGCACTCCAGATACGTAGGCGGCAATTTGTCCTTCTTTGAATATCTCTTCTATTCGAATTGATACTTTAAGCAGAATGAAGTCTGTTCTTTTACAGACAACTGTGCCTTTAACGTCATCAAAAGAAACGTATGATCTGCAAGTTGCAAAGACAACGGCAGAGATACATTCCCTTTTATCAACAAATTGCCCCATGCATTTCGTAGAAATGTTAAGCCAAATCCTAAACATGTCAGATACCAGTGGCATCGCACATGTATTTAAGACAATTTTTTCGGGACTGTTAACACCCTTCGAAACAGTTCTGGGCATTTTTACCAATTTTGTCCATTCTGTCTTTGGCGGCCTACCACTACTTTTGGGACTCGTAGCAGGAATTTTATTTTTGATCCTTCTGCTCCGATATGGCAAGCCAAGTCGCAGACAAGACTCCAGCAACAATGGAAGAAACGATCCTAGCTATACGCTATCGGGACCGCATCACTAAAGTCCTCGGATTAGCCCGGCTAAGAGATCTGAATATGACCTGGTTTCTTTCATTCAGACCTATCTGGCAAAATTGCATCTTACCTTTGCTTCGATGTATGCTATGCGGAGAAGAATGCGTGTTGGACGTCTGTCTTACACTACCATCAGCAGTACCAATGGATACAGATACTTTGCTAGGTCCTGTAACGGCTCATGCATTGTGTTGTCCCCCAGCGGCTACCCATTCTGATGACGGCATTCGTTGAGACTTCACCACTACGAGTATGTGGCAGTGGAGTACGAGATGAGAGCAGCATCACCCAGGTACAACCTTCTGTGAGCATTGCTGATCCTGACATCGATGATAGCCATCATTCTCACACATGCACTGTTTCGGCATTTTCAAACTTGGTCGAACTTTCACCTGATGTCGTAGACCAATTTTTTGCGAGTCTGTCTGAAATGATGTTCTTCTCTGAATAGAAAGAATAACTTTTTAAGCAACGAGCACACAGCGTTCCCTGAACTCTGAATTTGGCCTTCAGCTTTGATAAACAAAAGCTACTGAAAACATTTGGAACTATTTTTTCCCCTGAAAGTGAAATTTTTTTTTTTTCTTCGACTTCCAAAATATTTACCTTTTTCTGGCACATGTACTCTGCTTAAAGTAGAACTATTCTTAGAGAACAGAGCTTCTATTTTTGGAACTCTAGAGACAATATATTACCTCAGCCTCTAGCACATTTACAGCATCTGTATTAATATGTGATGGAATGGTCTCGACCTTCTTTTCTGTATTCAGAGCCATTTCATGTGTAATTTTCGCAATTCATTCAGCTGATATATATATGCATTTTAACTGAATGATACCACTGCTTGAAAAGCGTACAGTACCTTAAAATGCATGCTGCACTAGTCCCATTCGGAGTAGGCTAAATCCATCACTGTGGACTCTGATGGAGTCTCAACGCCTGCTCTGGGAGGGTAAGGGGTGGGGAGGGAGGAGAGGAGAAAGGAGGGTGGGGGGTGGGAAACAGGACGCACTGCGTGCACTCTGTCTGGGGGGGGCGAGCAAAAAAACAAAAAAATGAGCAAATTGATACTTAAGAGGGAACGCAGTCTGATGAATACTGATCTAAAAATAGTACAACCAAATGGGTAGGTTAAACATAGGATGTTGGAATGTGGCAGGCTTAAATGATAAAGGCAAGAGAGCCCAATTTTGTCAAATAATTGCCCATAGTTCTTGTGATATCATCTGTTTACAAGAAACCCATATTCCAATCGGAGAAATTAAACAATTAAAAATACCTGGCTACCACATACTGATCACAACAGCCCAAACCAACAGAACTAGGGGAGTCATAATCTTAGCAAGAACTAGGTTAGGCAACCCGGTACGCAAAAAAGCCGATGACCACGGACGATGGGTCATTGTCCAATTAGATCTGGGTATCACAATTTGTTCAATCTATGGCCCTAATCTTGACGACCCCACACTATTTGTTGAAATGGAAATGGAATTAGCATCATGGCCAAGCACCCTGATTCTCTGTGGCGATTTTAATTTGACATTTAATCAAAACCTGTCCCTCCAGAACCAATACATGTATTCGGGTCGGAAGCCCAGAGTGTTCAGAGCGGTATTAAATTTAATTCAGACTCACAACCTCCAGGATATATGGCTGCTTAAAAAGGGTAAAGATCCCGGATACACCTTTTTTTCTTATCCACATCGGAAATATGTCCGCATTGATTATTTCTTTGCAACTCCAGATATTGCTCATGATACCCTGATTTTTAAAGACCCGAAAACAATCTCTGATCACAATGCTATCTACATTACAATGGAAGTACCGGGATATAATCGGGCCCACACACAATGGACATTTGATAGGAAATTATTAGGTAATCAGGAATATATAACTTACATAGCCCAATGGACAAAAGAATTTTTCGATGCAAATCAATATAGTGCTTCACGCTTCAGCGTTTGGGACAGCTATAAGGCTGCATTAAGGGGGGAAACTGCCACATTTGTTGCCATTCGTAAGAAAGAACGAATGAAAACTCATAATCAACTAATAAATGAATTAACACACCTAGAATATAAACACGCTAATCAAATACAACATGGTGAACATGCCGAGGATACCCTAAGAAAGATTCTAGTGCTCAAGGCAGAGTTAAATAATGAACTAGCTGTTAAAGCCGCAGAAATTTTCCAAGCTCATTGAAACAAATCTTATGAGGTAGGGGAAAACGTTGGAAAACATCTTGCCCTAAAAACACGACAGACTCAATCCCATAACACAATAAAAAGTATTGAATACTGCGGTCACAAATTTACTACTCAAAAAGAAATCGCTAATTGCTTTAAAGAATACTACCAAAAACTATATCAGAATGAGGATGAACATACGGCTCATGAGACTAAGGAGTTCTTAGTTAACTGGCTTAGCGAAACTAATATGTTACAAATTGTCGATGATGACGCAAGGAAAGAATTAGAGAAAGAGATCACTAAAACAGAGGTCGAGCTGGCAATAGCAGAACTAGCCGCAGGGAAGGCAGCAGGGCCTGATAAAATACCTCTAGACTTATACAAAATACTAGGTAAGACCGTAACTCCATTTCTTCACGATTTATTCTTAGGCATCCAATGGCATGGAAAATCTCCAGAATCATGGCGACATACAAACATAGCAGTTTCCAGGAAAAAGGACAAACCCCCTGAATTAACCACATCATATAGACCTATCTCGCTGATAAATTCAGATTCTAAAACCTATGCAAAAATTTTCGCTAACAGACTTGGCAAATACATTGAACAATTAGTGTCTCCCTGGCAACACAGGTTTATACCAGGCAAAAGCACCACTGACCATATACGCCGAGTAATAACACTCTTCGATATAATGAAGATAGAGCAAGGTCAAATGTCTTTGATTTTATTAGACGCCGAAAAGGCTTTTGACCGGGTCTCCTGGCAGTATTTATGGGAGCTTTTAGCCCTTAATAACATCGGCCCGGGGTTCATAAAATCAGTGAAAGCTTTATACACAGAACCTAAAGCCAAAGTCTTGACGGGAGGTAGCGAGTCTGAAAGTATAAACATTCAGAGAGGGACCCGACAAGGGTGTCCGTGCTCACCACTTTTATTTGCATTATATATTAACCCCTTAATCATCAAACTATTGACGTCACCAGTGATAACTCCAGTCAAAACTAGAATATATAATACTAAAATACTTGCCTATGCCGATGACGTAGCGATTCTAACAACTAATCCTACTGAGGCCATAGATGAAATAGGAGTAGTCACTAGAATATTCGGGCAGTACTCAGGGTACTCATTAAATCAAGACAAAACAATGGTAGTCTGTACCGACAATACGCCATATACAAGTCAATATAGAGTTGCAACTGCGAAATATTTAGGGGTTAATATTTCACCTAACACTAACGAAATGATCACACTTAACTATGATCCTGTAATCACAAAAATAAAAAAAGATCTTGTAAGAGTTAATAATCTTCAATTATCCATAATTGGTAGAGCTAACTATATTAAAATGACAATATTCCCAAAACTACTATATCTATTTCGAGCAATCCCTTTCCTTATTAACAACACCTATATAAAGAAGATAGACCAAATAATAACATCATTTATTTGGAATTATGGGAAGACAAGACGAGCCATAACCAAATTAGTGTTACCAACATCCCGTGGTGGATTAGCAGTCCCAAATTTAACCTACTATATGTGGGCCGCCATTCTGCAGCAGATGACCTTCTTAACCACTTCTAAAAATCCAGATCAAACAAGACCTCTTCATGACATCCCCTCTATTTATGAACTCACATTAGGAAATACAGCACGAGGACTAATGCTAAGACAAATTGAGCCGTCATATTATAAAAAGATTACATTTAAAATAGTGACAGACGCATTTAAAATATGGACCAGGGTGGCTAGAGTATTGTCAATACCTAAGTATACTAAATATACACCCTTATGGCGCAGCTCTATAATCCCGCAATATCTTAACGATAACATCACTAAACGCTGGGAAAAGTTAGGGATCGTCACCATTGGCGATTTCCTAAACTCAGACGGTAGAACTACTTTTGATGAGTTACGCCTCAAATATCAGATTTACCCCGCAGACTACTTTAAATTTATTCAAATTTCCACATCACTCAGACAATACGCTACAAATTTAAACTTACAGTCGTCATCATTACTAGACCTGATGCAAAAACTAGCGGTTAGAATTAGCGATATTTACGGGATCCTCATGAACAATCACCCAGACGACCTAGAGAAAATAGAGGAAAGTTGGGCTAATAAACTAAACAACTCTAATGTGGATATAGATATGGTGCTACAATTATCCTCTAAAGTTATACTCGCAAGTAATTTAAAAGCCCAAATCTATAAAATGGTATGTAACTTATACTATACACCGTTTAAATTATTCTCATGGGGTAAGGCTAGTCATGACAAATGTCCTAGATGTGCACTCGGCCCTGCAAATTTAATACATATGTTCTATGATTGCCCGAAACTCGAACAACTAAAAGAAAGTATAGGTAAATACTGGGTTGAATTTTTTGGCCGGGAGATCCAAACATCATCAACTTTGTTTGTATTGGGTTTTGATAGTTCTCTAGAACTCAATATTTCAGAAATATATACAGCTTACTTATGCACAGCTATATACAGAATTATGATAGCAGCACGCTGGAAGGACACAGAGGCCCCTACATTTCAGGGATGGATAAATAGACTCCTGGCAATATACAAACTAGAAATAGCAATATATAAAACCAGAGGGAAAAAATCTAGAGCTAAAGGGGAATTGATCTGGGCTCCCGTCGCTAGTTGGTATAATCAGCAAAGGGCCTGACCCTAAAACCACTTCAACTATGTAGAAATAGTTGTCAATTCTATATAGAAGTATGGACTAAGATAATGAGGTTATATCTCATGTCGAATATTTATTACAAAGCTATGCCCTTCTCCATCATCAATATATCATCATACCTGTCACATACAACAAAGAAATAATTTGTACTATTAATTGTATTTATTGTACAACGTACAGCCTTTTATGCGTTCCTGTATAATTTGGGAAAAAATTCTACTATGTATATTAGAATATTTATTCTATATATGTTCACTGTTGTATATCTAAAGTTTGCTCAATAAAAATGTAAAAAATAAAAAATAAAAAATAAAAAAAGCGTACAGTACCAATACTCATTTTCGTGTATTTACCATATACCAATTCAAATGCAAAATATGTATTTTGGGGTGGGTTGGAAAACACATGCACCATTATATGTTTACTATTGCTTAGTTTTAGTAATGAGGGACATTAGATCGTGGAGTGGGTGTTGTATTTCTATCTAGGACCCTAATTGGATATTCCTAATTTATGCCCTAATATGGCTATAATAAACAATATCCTTATAAAGGCATAAGAATCATATCCATATTTAGTCTTAGCCCATGCAGTCCAAATTAAGCAAGGCTACTTCCCCAGACTCCTAGAGAGCACAACGCGTTCTTTAAACAAAGCAAACCTCCAGCAACCTGGGAAATCCCCATTGCTTCTGTTTTGATTTGTCCTAGAACTCCTGCGAGCACTGAAAGAACGGCCAGTTCTTAGTAACATCTTTATTGACGTCTTATGTCCAACCTTACGTCAAACCCGGCACCTTTCAGGTATAAATATACCAACGTTGCCTTAAGCAAACACACGGTGGTTTGGAGCAGAGCGGCTATCTACTTGCCCGAGAGCCCAGCTGATGCGAGAGCCCACGGACGCCGCCCCTCCCCTTTGACGCACTTAGAGAGGCGCTGTCTTTTTCTCCAGCCGAGAAATCCAGCTCCGGTGTTTCCAGATACCCTTGCGGGTTACTGGGATATCGAGTCCTGAGAGAGAGATACCAGACCTCCTGCTTTCTATTACCCAGGTACGGAGCTGACTAAACCCATTAAAGAGAATTCCTGATTCAGATTCTTGGCAAAACCAACTTAACTTAAACTGCTACTTACTTACTCCTTCCCACGTATTAGGCTTAGGTCAGGTACACCGGGGTAGGCGTATTTAGAAGCACTAGTTGAGTACGTTAGTCAATGTATTTATGTATGTATATATTGTATCTATTTTAAAGTATCATATGGCTAAGAAACCATATCAATGCTTTTACAGTATTATTTTATAATACTCCTTTTACTGTACGCACTTTACTTTACTATAAGTATTGCAATTGTGGCAATTCATTTCTCTTGCATGAGAAAGAAGACTGCTCAATAAAATAACACCTTTTATTGAAAACGCCTGTCTCTCTATTTCTCTGCACTCTGGTGAAACTAAGTATGCACAATTGACTGAGTGAAATAGCTGTCTATTGTTTTCACACGACTCTAGAGATACACTCTTATTCTGAGGGAGCAAAGTTGTCATGTTTTATGGTTGTCAGAAGCTAATCCCTTCTTGTCTATCCAGGGAAGTTAAACTCCTCCTTGTTTATTCGAGAAAGTTTCTAGTGACATCTGAGCTAGCTGGCAAAACTAATTAAGTCTAATATAGTCAGTAGAGACCTAGATGACCTCAGTCCTACGTCTAAACTGCTATTTATATTATTCCAATGCGCAGAGCCTATTGGGAATATAGGAACTACACTACACCCTTGCCTCCCTTTCCCTTGAGAGAGGGCTTGGTATATATCGATATTCAATTCAATTAAACTTTATTCGGTTTAACATCAAAAAAACATAAAAGTTATACATATAAGAGTACATAAAAACGTAAAACAAATACAAAAAACAGTAATTCTTTAAAAGATATTGAAGTCAGATCTCTTTTACAGGTTATAAATAAGGCCCAAAGTCCACCCTAATGTGTTCGGGGCCTTCATACATAAATACCGCAAGAACATAACCTCCAATTAAAGGAATGCACAGAATCAGCTAAACCGTTCAAACCTCAAACTTCCACTATCTACACATCCATACAGGCCCTTGATTTCACAGAAACTTTTAAAAATCCTACTATGAAAATAATGCACTCCTCTTTTAGCAATTGAAGGTACATAGGTCAGGATGGGCCTGACTAAAATTCAATCTTTTTAAAATAGGAACCAAAAAGTGCCTTCGGGGAATTTTATACAACTTACATAAAAAAAGAAAGTATAGCAAATCCTGCGGAGACTGTCCGTCGCAGCCGCAGGGATCTAACACTTGGCCTCTGTTGTATCCCTTGGGCCTAGCTAGCAAAAAGTGAAAAAGGTTCAAACGGAACCTAGTTAATAAAAATTTCTCATATGTTGATTAAAACCCCATTAGGTAAGTCTCCGTTGTCGGAGTTGTTTTAAGTAGTAAAATAGTGCGGACACTAGGCTTCAGTAACTCCCGCGCTTCCCTGTCCACTTTCCTTAGGGTCAGGAAGGCTGCCCTAATAAGTTCCACGTCCTTCTTGACAATCGATTCTGGCTAACAAAATAGATCACCGCGCCCTACCTTTTCCAGGCTACTTTAAATGTACTTGAGCGGAGGGAGGAGCCGCGCCAGCGACCAAGATGGCCGTTTGAGCATCGGCTCCGCCGGCCGCCACATCCTGACCGACTATCCGGTACATTATCCTGAACCCCGTCCCTACCATCGGGTGGGGGACCAACACCTGAGTCGCTAGGTGCAATTCTGGCTTGATTGGCTGCTTCGGCGCCTGAATATCGTCATCAGAAGAATTGGGGCCTGTGGTCTGGGGGACCGGGACCCCAGGTGTGGAGCCATCCGGGGTGGAGTGCGACAACATCGGCCTCCGGGACCGGAAATGGCCGGTCGGATCTTATTTTGTCATATCCGGGTGGCGGCCGGGGTGTCCTGGGTCTCTCTACCCTGCTCTGAGGTCACCCATCGCAGGACCCGTACACACTCGACTGAGTAGTGGTGGATTTCTCCTGCTTTTGCAGTCAAGACGGTGTCGAGAGACCCTGAAAAGATTTCGCCGAAAACCTCGAAATCAACTTGGCAGGTCCAGTCTAATCGCATCGACAAGTATGCCGTCTCCAGGGGGTCCCCAGTTTATACGAAACTAACCCCGACCGGGGGTGCGGAAGGAGATCCGGTTGGTGAAGATCCCACCATGAAGGAACTAATGGCTGCTATCAATGGGATTCAATCCTCCCTGGGCATGATCGACACTGTTACTATCGAGGTGGGTCTCATCAGGGCTGACCTCACCAAAACTACTGAGAAGGTCAAAAACCTTGAGATTAAGACTGGGAGCCTTCTCGAGGATGTCTCGGAGCTCCAGAAGGAGGTGTGCGACCACAAGGCGGCCCGACATCAATTTGATCGGAAACTTGATGAGTACGAGGGTCGGGCGTGCCGCAACAACGTCCGTATCCTGGGGGTTCCAGAACGATCCGAGGGGGCGACCCCGGACCTCTTTGTTGAGGAGCTCATCCTGCAACATCTCAAGCCCAAGGGCCTTAGTAGTTTCTTTACTGTGGAGAGGGCACACAGGATCCCCGGCGGCCACCCGAAGGTTGGGGCGCCGCCGCGTCCCATCATTGCCCGAGTCCTGAATTTTCGGGACCGAGACGCTATCCTGCAAACGGCGAGGTCCACGGGCCCGTTGGCCTATGAGAACGCTTCGCTACTGTTTTTTCTGGACTTCACCCAGCTGGTTCAGAGGCAACGGCAAGGGTTCACGTCCGTCAAGCGAGACCGGGACATAAAGTACTCAATGATGTATCCGGCTCGTTTGCGGATTGAACACAGCGGAAAGTCTTGGTTCTTTGACTCGCCTGAGGTAGCTGCGGACTGGCTGGATCGAATTGAGGGTTCGGACTCCGGGGCCCAGGCCCGAACGGACAATGAGGAACAATGAACTGTATACCGCGCAAAGACTGCCACTGGCGCAGAGGGTTTGGTGGGGGTTGTTCGTTCTTCCCCCCCCCTCTGAACTATTTCTGTTTTTGACTCTTATTTGTGCTTTCACCGGCTGGGGGGGGATTGCGGTTGGTTTGGGGGTAGTGGTGGGCGGGCGGCCTGTTGTAAGGTCCTCCTCTGTTTTTCTACCTTTAGATATTTGTAGTTGGTTGGGGGCGACAGGCACACTGCGAGTTGGGGATGTGTATTTGCTACATGCAGGGGTGCAGGGTGGGGGGTATGGGAATTGGGTGTTGGGGGTCCTTGTGTGTTGGTTTGTTTGTTGTTTGTGACCGGGGATTGCTATGGGTGCCTTAGAATCTCCTGTTCTTCTTTGAAGGGATGCATGGCTTCCGTTAGACAGGGCCTGGGGTTCTCCATGCTTAGCTGGAATGTGAACGGATTGGGTGACAAGATAAAGCGCACTATGGTGAGTCAGTTTATCAGGCGACATTTGCCAGACATTGTCCTTTTGCAGGAGACACATCTCATGGGAAAACGATGTTTGGCGCTACACAGGAGTGGGTACAAGCTTGTTGCGCACGCTGGTTTCGCGTCTGGCTCTAGGGGAGTGGGCATCCTGGTGAAGAACTCCTTTCCCTTTACGATCCAATCGACCTGGTCCAATAACCGTGGCCGGTACGTGGGTGTATCGGATCTCTGGGAGGGCAGGACTGTCACATTTGTGTCTATTTATGTCCCCCCGGCGTTGCAGGTTGATACGTTTTGCAATTTGGGCCGGATGTTCCTCACCCTACCCGTAGGCACTATGGTGCTCGGCGGGGACTTCAACGCAGTAATGGATGGTGAACTAGACAGGCGCCCCTCCCGTGTGTTGTTACCCTCTCGTAGGTGGCTGGCCGACTTTATTTCTACATCGGGGTTAGTAGACGGTTGGCGTCTTAGACATCCGAGTGCTATTGAATACACGCATGCATCGGCGGCGCATCACTCCCTTTCAAGGATTGATTACGTGTTATTGCCAGCTGCCCAAGCAGCCATTGTTCGGGACGTAGCCCATTTGGCGCGGGGGTCTCAGACCACTCACTGATCTGGCTTCGGCTGTGTATGGGACAGGGTGATGTTGGTAGAATTGCCCCCATAAATGCGTGGCGTTTCAGAGACCCTGTACTGCAAAAGGAGCTTGTGCGGGTTACGGATAGTTATTTTGGTGAAAATGAGGGATCGGTCACGTCGAGGTGCTCCCTTTGGGAGGCGTACAAGACTGTCATGAGAGGGGAGGTTCTCTCCCTCGTGTCTGGGCAGAAAAAGAGGAGGAGGGCGGAACTGGACAGAGTGGAGGTGGAGCTCTTGGCCTTAGAAACTGCTGTTTCCTCTGGGGGTGACCCTTGGGCGAGTCATCACCTCGGGCTACTCCGGGATGAATACAAGACTCTGACGCGTGACGTTGCTAGAGCGCAACACGCCACCACTCAGAGCAGGATTTATGAGTATGGCGACTAGGCGGGGAAGTTGATTGCTTGGTTGGAAAAGGGTGACTGGGGGACTCGGCTGGTTCCGGAGCTGCATATTACGGGTTCCGCGTTCACGTCTGACCCTCAGTTGATTGTTGATGAAATCGCTCGGTACTATGAGGAGGTGTATACATTGGCTGGAACGTACACTGAGACAGACAACGCTGATATGATACGAGATATACCGATGCCTGCCTTGTCGGATGATCATAGGAAACTGTTGGACTCCGCCCTCACGAATGATGAGGTGGCAATGGCTATTAGGGGGGTCCATTCTGGCAGGGCTTCCGGCCCTAACGTTCTCCCTATTGAATTATTTAAACCCCATGCTAACCGATTGGCTCCGTATTTGAAAGACATGTACATGGAAAGTCTGGAGTATGGGATGCTGCCCTACGATCAACGTGTTGCCAACATTGTAGTCATTCACAAGGAGGGTAAACCCAGACTTGACTGCTCTTCGTACCGCCCGATCTCCTTGTTGAATGTGGAACCCAAGGTACTGGCCAAACTGCTAGCCACTCTCTTGGTGAAGGTCATTTCGACCTTGATACATCCGGATCATGGGGTAACACCGCACTTAGCCTCCGTCGGTTGCATGGCGTGTTGGCGAGTGCGTCTCACATCCATGAGCCGACTGTATTGTTGTCTCTAGACGCCACCATGGCCTTTGACCGGGTGGAATGGCCCTATCTTTTTGCGGTTTTGATGAAGCTGAGATTTGGCCCCGTATGTATTGGTTGGGTTCGTCTTCTTTATGCGGCCCCCTTATCCCGAGTGGTTGTGAATAATCACAGGTCTCGCGACTTTTCTCTTGGACGTGGAACTCGCCAGGGTTGCCCCCTCTCGCCTCTTTTGTTTGCCTTAGCCCTGGAGCCGCTCGCGGCCTGGGTGCGATGGGATCGCTCGATCAAGGGGTTGAGTTGGACTTCGGAGTGGGAGGACAAGATCTTGCTCTATGCTGATGATATTCTGTTGTATCTGACCTCCCCCCGGAGTTCTCTAATTGTTTTTATGGATGTCCTCGCCATCTTCGGGAGGTACTCAGGTACTCAGGTTTTTCGATCAACTGGGCGAAGTCAGTCCTGTTTGTCCTGAGTGGAGATCCCCCTAGGGTGCCAGGGAATTGCCCCATGAAATTGGAGTCAGTCAGTTTTCGCTACCTCGGGATCCAGATCTCTAAGGACCCCTAGGTGTGCTTCCGATTGAATTTGTTGCCCCTCCTGGCCAGACTCCGCGCGGATGTTGCGCGGTGGAAGACGCTGCCGCTTTCTTTGTTGGGCCGAGCTGTCTTTTTCAAGATGATGGCTCTCCCGCGATTCCTGTACGCTCTACAGAACTCCTATGACCCTGTGCCCCCATCATATTTCCGTGAGATCGAGTCTTTGCAGAGTAGCCTTCTGTGGGAGGGGAGGCTGCGCATTGCACTGTCAAAACTGATGCTGCCTTGGTACAATGGGGGCATCGGTTTGCCTAATATTTGGAAATATTACTGGGCGTCCCAGTTGGCCCCTATCAACCATGCCATCTACGGCTCATCGGTTGACCCGGGATACACGATGGACCGTGGTCAGGTGCCGGGGGGAGAGTATACCAGTGTCTTATACGCGAAGCGTGGTCGTTTTCCATTGAAGGGGCCCACCTTGAGCTCCACGAGAGTGTGGCATGAGGCCAATGGAGACCTCAAATGGGCTGGGCGTCTGACACTGGCCACTCCGTTGTGGAGTTCTGAGAGGTTGGGGATGCTCTGGAAAACAAAGGGATTTGATCGTTGGGATTTGATCGGTATAACGCAGGTCCGTGATATATGGGGCAAGGGCAGGGTGCTGACGTTTGAGGAGTTGCAGGCCAAGTATCAGCTGAATGAGACCGAGCGGTTTCGCTACCTCCAGATTTGCCATGCCTTGAGTGCAGTTGTATCCAGAGACGAGGTGCTGCCGGTAGCCTCCCTGCTGTAAGATCGTTTGCTCGATGGCCTCCTGCCCACTAAGGCGATTATTTTAACGTATAGCAAGTTGGTCAACCACACTGAGGACCCCTTGGTGCGGTTGCGCGGCCAGTGGGTCGCCGTTGGCTTTGTTCTTGACGACGAGGATTGGAGGGAGGCGGTGGCATCCCCCAAGGAAGTGGCGGTCCCCATGAGACTCCGATTAGTTCAACTTAGGATTTTGCATCGTTCTTACATCACGGGTCTGGGATTGCAGGGGATGGGTTTGGCTGGGTCTGCTGACTGTCGACGAGGGTGTGGGCTGCCTGGGACATTCATGCACATATTGTGGGAGTGTGAGAAGGTTCGTGATTTCTGGACGAGGATACATTCGAAAATGAGTGAAGTATGGGGCGTAGGAGTCGAGATGGAGGCGAGGAGATGTCTGTTGAATGTGTGGGAGCCTACGGACCTGCCGAGTCATGGCAAGTTTGGGTGGCTCTCGCTTGTGTGGTTGCTAAGCGTAACATTGGACAGCTCTGGGGTGCTACACGGGTACCCAGGGTTGGAAAATGGATGGAAGATCTTGATTGGTGTATGTTTCGTGAGAAGTCAGTATATGTGTCCAGGGGGCGACCCCGCAAATGGGTCAAGATCTGGGGAACCTGGAATACCTATCGAGGCAACATCTGTGAACCACCGGAATTGAATCCAGCCAGTGTGGATTCGGAAGACTCCGAGGCCCGTTTTCTCTTTTTAATTGCTTGCTGTCATACTTGGAAGTCCGCATCTATATGTGTATAACTGGTAACCCGATGCATTCCGGTCGATGTTTGTGTATGTATTGTTTTTTGGTTAATAAAAAGAATTTAGGAAAAAGAAAAATGTACTTGAGCCACGGGATTCGGATTGCATTGTCAAGGGACATGCACTCTCTTAGGATTATGTGGTTGAGGGTTAAGTCTTTATTTAACCAATTTAGATCGTTGCCCCACTTCCATTACATAAGATTTGGAATTATTAATTAATAGGTCCAGATCAGACATGAAACAAGAAAAGGCTGTTAGAAGGGGTTGCAGACCCATTGCCATCCTAGATATAAGGACGGCAATGTCTGCATATAGCAGGATGGGAATGCCACGCCACCCTACATATGGGTAATCCACTTCCGTTGCTCTTAATTCAGTCTCCAGTTCATTGATATAAAAATTAAACAGAAATGGGGCCAAAATGCAGCCTTGCCGTACACCCCTCTGAATCTCAATGTCCCTAGTAACCCGAAGGTCCTGGGAGAACCTGACATTAGCCTTAGTTGATTTGTGCAGGTCCTCTAAAATATTGACAATATTGTTATCCACCCCCTTTGCCCTCTGGGACTGCCACAATTTAGCTCTGTTAATGCAATCAAATGCGGAGGACAAGTCCATGAAGGCAAGGTAGATGGTACCAGAACGTGTCACAGTATATTTGCTCAGTATCATATATAAGTTGAGGCACTGAGCAATGGTAGAGCAACCCGACCAGAATCCGTACTGGACCTCCGGTAGAATCTCTTCCTCCTCTGTCCAGATTGACAATCTGTGCAAGAGGATATGTCCCACCACTTTCACCACTGAGTCAATAACAGATATGGGCCTATAACAGTGGGTGCTATTTCTGACTCCCTTCTTAAAACCAGGGACTATGGTGGAAGAAGCCCATGATTGAGGGCACCCAATTTTTGCCACTGCGTTAAACACAGCCGCTAGAATTGGTGCCAAATCGGGGGGTTGGACTTAAATAGGTCAGAAGGAATCCCATCTAGGCCTCATGCTTTGTTAATGGATAGCCCTTCAATACAAACTATAACCTCATCCTTTTCGAAGATTATTGGCGAGTTATTTACGACCCGACTCCCTTTGCAGCTCTGTTCCGTGGGGCAATCAAACATGGCTTGGATATGAAGCACCCACGTCTCCTCAGTGATGTGTGAGTCTAAGGCCCCCCAATTCCTGGCAGAGGAATGGCTGAATCACAACGTTCCAAAACCTGGAGCTATTTCTAAGTGTACTAACGGCAATCAATTCCCTCCATGCCTCCTTCTTCAGGTCACTCTTTCGTTTAACCAGAGCTAACTTATATTCTTTACGACAAGCACGTACATCAGATTGGCTCCTTGGTTTGGCTGACAGAGCTTCCCTCAGCTTCTTAGCTGCCTTAGAACAATGAAAGTCGAACCATCTAGCTCCATCGGTGACAGTTCTACTAGCAGGAGCACTTAAAATTTCACCAGCCTTATGCACTATTAGTTCGTAGGTGCCCATAATCTCTTTGGGGGGAGGAGCCAACAGCTGTACAACATGATAGCTCAGTGGCACAAGAAACTTTTACTGTATTGTAAAATTTATCTAGGGAGATCTGAGACTATTTAGGTCTTTGCTTGCCATCAGTCGGTCTTAGTATACCTCTTGATGAAACATTACTAATTTGTACAGATAATGGGCCCAACATATGAACACAGAGTGGATTGTGGTCGCTAGATTCACTCTCCATGATAGTAAAACCATGAGATAAAGATTGCAAAGAGGAGGAGATTAAAATAAAATCTATGAACGACCCTTTCCCTCGCCCTTTAAAAGTTGGCACAAAATATTTGGTTTGTGGGGCGGTTAAAGACATCAGGTCCACCATATCTAATTAATTTATCATGTTATTCATTGATTCCCCCTGGGCGTGATGTTCAAAATGAAACCCCCTCATACGGGGCCATCCTAACTCAGAGATACTGGATAACGTAGGGTTGCAACAAGGATGTATATTACAATAATCAGAAACCAAAAGATTGTGTAGGATAGAGCCAAAAGATTGTCTTATAAAAGTTCCCAAGGTAATGATATTACAAATACCCTGAGAGCAGGCCACCAAATTGTAGAAGTTAATGAGGCCCCATCTAGTATCTCCCCTTTTTACCACTAGTGCAAGGATTCCTGGGTAAGAGTTTGGCACGACCTGGATCTGGCAGTCAATAGCTACAGATATATATACGGCTAGACCACCCTTGGATCTTCCACTCACAGAAGGAGTGGCTGGAACAAAGGAAGCCTTATACCCTTCTAATAGCAGGTCGCAATCCACTGCCCATGTTTCTTGCAGGCTGATTACCAATAATTGTTGCACAAAATGCACCCAAAGAGGGTCTTGGAGCTTGTTTGCCAGCCCTGCAATGTTCCAAGACAAAAAATTGTTCAATCTCTCCCCTGTGGGCCTCTCAGCAACCTCAGATGGGGACTGGATAAGTACAGCAGGTTCGATCTCGGAAGGCGTTGGACACCCTAGTCAGTCGCACTCCTCCAACCCAGTTAATACTGTGAATCTGTTATTTAATTCTAGTGCGGGGTCAACCCCAAACTGGCCATCTGTTACAAATGATGGATGGGCCATAGAGATGAACTGCTGCCCAGGAACTGATCTGTTTTGCCACCCTCCTCGGGAAAGTGCCCTTGGGATGTTATCGAACATCTACCTAGTTGAAACTGGGGGAGAGCCCTCATTACAGATCCAGAAGAAGGAGCACAACTAGTATCCTTAGATAAGATCCTGCCCACAATATGGGGGTAGTCAATGTTTACTATGACGCAATCCCCCAAACCCATTTTCCCGAGCTCCCAATCCAACTCACCCTGCGAACCAGTAGAATATTTTTCGCCAAACGGGCACCCAGGGTGGTGTTATGTGTAAACCAGTGTGTAAGTTTATTTAACAGCTGCCCATATTTTTCTCCAACCCCTTGTGAGAGAGATGGGGCATTACCCAAGTATACTATGTAGGGAGTAGATTCCGGAGGGAGATTCGTTAGCTGTGGGAGGCTCATTAGCTGTAATTCCCTACTATCTGTCCTCCCCGTTCTAGAGGCCACAGAAGTCCCTACACTTGTAGGGGACTGACGGGCATGAACTGGGTTATCGGTATCACTGGACATAAGGTTATTGGAGCTACTCTTATCTATCGCCTCTCTATATGGAGCAGAGCTTATTGGTGGACCTGCCCCCATACCTGTACCCTCGGTGGCTGGATGGTCACTATTAATATTAAAATTGGCTGCCTGGGTGAACGGTGGGTTGCAGCTAGCCAACCCCTCTAATTGTTGTAATCTAGCTTCAACTGTACTTAGTTTTTGGATGGGATCTAGTAAAGTGGACATCATGGTTTCCAGTCTGCACCAGAACTTCTCCTCCAGAGGATAATCGTCAGGCTGGCTTGTAGGTGACTGAAACGTTGAGGTTGTAAAACCCACTTTAGCACCACTTACAGGATTGTTCAGTCACGTTTTCTTGCTATTTATTCTCTGGGCAGGTTTGCTGGCTTTGGATAGTCCTCGACTCTTCCTTATTTTGGGCGTGGAGACAACAATGCGGGATGACCGCAATTTAGCTTTCTGCCCTCTGGTCAGAACTTTGAGCTTAACAGGGCTAGTTTCTTGGTCAGACGGCAATGAACAAGGAACAAAGTTTGTCACTGGGTCTGAAATAGTATAAAAAAACTGACCAAGCCGGATTGGGGATGTGTCATGGTTAGAAACCACTAAAGATTCAGGGATTACAGGAGTTAAGGAAAGTGTTGTGGCTCAAGAGATAACCTTCGTGCAGTTAACTTAATCTCATCAATGAAGGCTGATTCTGCCCTCAATAGGAAGGCATCCAAGATTCCCACCACACTCCTGCCTACACTCGGCATACACTTACTCATGTTTGACATGTATATGGGCGCAGGTATGTTTACAGATCCCTGCTAAAATACTTCGCAGCTGACAGCACAGGGTATACTATACAATGTGCAAAAATGCAATACAGTACTAGACTACTGACCATACAGTACCTAAGTAATTAATGGTAATCAGACAACCCTATGTTGTGAGTAAAAATGCAGTGTGGAAAACAAAATTATAACAGCAATAACAGAAACAATGTGCAATATATATATTGGGGATTACCTGCCTGACTGACTCGTGCCATGGCTGCAGTTTAACACGCCGGATTTCTTCTCTCACCCACCAGCTCCTCGCCGGACCCGCTTCGCGGGTCCCGCTTCGGGAGAGGCAAACTACGTCTGGAGAGGCTGCGCTGCTGGGTGCTTGCTAGCGGGAAGGACAGGGCTGCGAGCGGACCCGCAGGGACTCAAACTTCCAGGAGTCCCTGCGTGAGGTCAACCCACAACACCTGGGTCGCTCTCCCTGCCTGGCCCGCCCCCCGCCCCAGCACTGAAAACCAACTCTGCCTTGAACGTCGTGGGATTACCTGCCTGACTGACTCGTGCCATGGCTGCAGTTTAACACGCCGGATTTCTTCTCTCACCCACCAGCTCCTCGCCGGACCCGCTTCGCGGGTCCCGCTTCAGGAGAGGCACACTACGTCTGGAGAGGCTGCGCTGCTGGGTGCTTGCTAGCGGGAAGGACAGGGCTGCGAGCGGACCCGCAGGGACTCAAACTTCCAGGAGTCCCTGCGTGAGGTCAACCCACAACACCTGGGTCGCTCTCCCTGCCTGGCCCGCCCCACGCCCAACCTCCCCCTTAATACTGTGCTCAGTACAGCTCCGCGGGAGTGCGCCGGGAGAAACCCGGGACAAGGGCGGGACCGTCTGTGGCCGTCCGGGGCCGACGAGGCCGGGCTGGGCCCACACTCTTTCGCTTGCATTTTATTTCCTCAGTTGGACTGTGCTCAGGACCTGGCCATGTCATCTCCGGCCCTAAGTGAAACTCCTTCTAGGGCTGGGGGTAGCAATACTGGGACGCTAGATAATTATTTCAAATCAGCGAAGGGGGAAGGGGGCAAGGAAAGTTCCCTTGAGAAGCGTAGGGCAGAACGCCGCCGCTCCATTGAAAATATGAAACACAGACCCCTTGGTGATATAATTCCCTACCCTATCTCCCAAGGTGAAAGTCCCTGTTTTGGTAGCCAGGATCTATCTACCCAAGAGGGGGTCCCTTTACTACTACGGGACACAATCCCTAACCCCGCTATACTCCCTGAACAGACCATGGAGGCCACCCAATCCCTAACTGCTAGCAACATGACTGTTGATCTGGTTACCCAAACACCCCCGGCAGCTATTGGTAGGAAAAACAAGCCCAAGCAAATTGTTGTGGCGGAGGTACACGGTCCCCCACCCAATAAGCGTAGAAGAAAGACCAGGGGGGGTCAGGGAAAGACCAAAATTCCCCACTCAGACTTTGGGAAAAATTACAAACCGGTACAAACTCTAAACAGGCTTATACAAAAGGTGCCTGTAGTCGCCTCTCCTAAGGACACTAATGAGATCCCTATAGCTGCTAATAGTGACATGGGGGCCAATCTACCTAACCTAGTGCCCCCGTTACATCCCTGGGGAACATTGAATTTCTTCTAAAATCACTCTTACTGCCTATCAGTGAGAGCTTAAAAAAAGTAGAGATCAGGCTCACTACTCTAGAAGCCACCCTAACTAGTTTAAGTACCACGGTCAGCAAACAGACCAAAGCTGCAGGCCTTAATCTTCCGTCAGGGATTCCCACCCATCCACAAAAACTTTCTCCCATAGCAGGACCCCTTCAGGGTGCTGCTGTTGCGGCCTCTTTGCAACCACTTATGTCCATCCAAGTCCCAGCCCCATTAAACATGTCTAACACTATGCCTCCCCAAATAGTGGTTCCAGCTTCTTATAGCTCTGTTCTAGGC
Source organism: Lissotriton helveticus (assembly GCF_964261635.1). NCBI lineage: Eukaryota > Metazoa > Chordata > Amphibia > Caudata > Salamandridae > Lissotriton > Lissotriton helveticus. The sequence continues at coordinate 20,323,265 of NC_136062.1, forward strand.
GCAAATCACAGGGTCTTATCTAACCTAAGTACTCCACCCCCTCCGACGGCAAAGCCTGATCCCAGACCTCGGAGACCGGACTTGCCCCCGGAAGCAAACAACTTTATGGTGGTACTGGCGGGTGCCCCCCCTCTTGAAAGGGGTGAAAATGAAAATTTCCTGTCACTTAAGAAGAAAGTCATTAAGTGGCTTAATTGGAATAGACCCTTACCACCCCAGTTCAATAATGAGATTACCATGGTCAGAAGGGTACCTTGGCTGGGGAAGACAAAGAAAACAATTGTTGGGGATTGCATTATGGCGTCCTTCCGAGACCCGGGCACCATTTTGCATATTTGCTCAGGGTCAAACAGATCGCTGGACTCCACTATACAGACATTGCCAGTCTCCTTTTTCTTCCCCCCCCCCGTATGCATTATGAACCAGCACAAGGCAACTGGACAAGGGTGCAACGGAGACACAGATATATGGAACACGTGGCACGCCCAATTTACCAACCCCCGGACACTCCTTTTTTTCATTACAATCGTTTTAATTGTCTGGGTGGGATGGACGGGGTTGAATGACTGTCTTCAAACTCAGCCCTTAGCCATGTGACCCCGGATTCTGACCGTTGGGCTGTCACTGAGGTAGTTGGATTTACAGCTGACAACGTCTCTGGTGGAGCGGCTGCGGGGGCATCTGGGGTTGCTCCCCCGGATTCCTCTCTTTCTGCAACCTCTACTACTACCGAGCATTTGAGACTTATTTGGTGGAATGTGGCAGGGCTTGCCAATAAGTTAATCACCCCAGACTGGACAACATATATTGAGACTGGGGATGTTTGTATGTTCCAGGAGACCTGGGCAAGGGAGAAACATACACACCAGGGATATCAGTCATTCTTTATCCCGGCTAGGTGGGAGGGCAAGGGTCGCCCTTCTGGAGGACTAACTACGTGGGTAGCATCTCACTTAGGGTGTGAGGCCCAACGCTTATCGGTGCCATCTGATGATATTCTTGTGGTCCTATTGTCCTGGCCGAATCAAGCAAAACTTGTCCTGATTAACATCTACTCTAGGCCAGTGGGAGTTGTTAGGGAGTCACCCACCATTGATGAACTTTCAGCTTATCTAGCCGAAATATCAGGAGACCTACCTTACATAGTGGGGGGGGACTTAAACTCTCACTTTGAGCCGTTGCCAGGCCTTCTAGATGGATTCCCGTCAGAAAAGGAGACTAGGTGGTTGGTACCTCCCGTAGAAGCCCCTCCCCCAAAGGCATGGACCCCCGTAGCTTTGCAGATCACTGCCCTTACCCTAAAATTCGGAATTAGAGCCTGTAATGGGCGTACCAACTCAGACGCACCCAGTAGAACCACCTACAATAGAGTAGGAAGAGAATCCCGACTGGATTACGTCCTGGTCCAGATAGTGAATTGGCCCACCATCAAGGATTTTAGGGTGATTGAGAGGTCAGATAGTGATCACAATGCTTTAGAACTTGATCTTATCCATCCTGGCCTCCCAACCCTTGCAACTATGAATGGGGGAAACAAACCTGACCTTCTACTGGCTAACAACAGAAGGAGAATCAGGTGGGAAAACATAGCCTCTAGTCGGGAGAAGCTTCCGAAGTTGTATGCAGGAGTAATCCCTATCCTAGAGAGAGTAGCAGAATTAGACTGTGGGGTGGGCAATAAAGAGGCACTGGGCAAACTACATCAGGCACACGAGGACCTCATAAAGGGTGCTGCCCCAATCCTATTTAGCAATGCACAAAACTTGAAGAGGGGGGAGGTACAAAAATTCTCTTGGTACAACAAAGCCTGTAAAAAGGCAAAGGAAGAACTCCTTAAAAATATCAAGGAGGGGCAAGGAGGAGAGAAGGTAAGAGAAAGTAGACGGGTATATAAAAAACTCCTGGTCCATGCTAAAACAGAATGGGAGGAGAACCAATGGGAGGAGATAAATAATTCCCTTGTGAAAGGAGACCACAGGATGTTCTGGAGAGTAGTGAATGGGGGGGTCGGGGAATCTCCACTCAGCTATTGAGCCTAACATCGCTCCAGGGGTATGGCAGATTCACTTCCAATCCCTTTATAGCTCTGAGTTGGGAGAAACCCCGAATGATGTTGGGGGTGACCAGGCAGTATACGAGGGGGAACCGATAACAGTGGGAGAGGTTAGGGCAGCAATAGCAGGTCTGACATCGGGCAAGGCGCCGGGATTGGACGGCCTACCTGGGGACTTGTTTAAGCAGGAACCCGACGTATGGGCCCCCTATCTTGCTGTTCTGTTTAACGGAGTTTTGAGGGGCATGGAGGTTCCAAGTACTTGGCTGGGGGCAGAGGTGGTCCCCATATATAAGAAGGGCTCGCCCCTGCTCCCAGCCAACTATAGGCCAATCAGCCTAATTGATGTGCCTCAGAAGCTGCTCGGCAGGGTATTGCTGAACCGACTGCAGGAGTGGGAGGAAGAAACAGGAGTCCTTAGCCCCTATCAGGCAGGATTCAGAAAGGGGGTTTCAACAGTGGACCAGGTTTTTAGATTAAATATGATCTATTGGAGGGCAGCGATATTCGATGGCGGCAGCTTATACACAATATTTGTGGATTTGAGGGCCGCCTTCGACTTGGTGCCCAGAGGTAAACTTTGGAGCGTCCTCTCAGAGATGGGTGTACCCGCGGACATTTTATTAATCCTACAGAGATTACACCACAATAATTATGCCCGAGTGAGGTGTGGAAAGTCGGGGGCATTGACGGATAGATTCCCAGTTGACAGGGGGGTTAGGCAGGGCTGTGTGCTCGCACCGACCCTGTTCTGCCTCTTTGTCAACGGGGTAATAGCCCACCTGAATGGTACTGAAAATACCGATGCCCCAAAATTGAACGGCAGCAGGGTGCCTGCAATTATGTTTGCAGATGACACCCTGCTCCTGTCCAAAACCCCAATGGGGATTCAGCGGATTCTTGACTCTTTTGTGGACTTCTGTACAGATAGGGGTCTAGAAATTAACGCCACAAAAACTAAATTTATGGTCTTGAATCCTAGTCAGAAATTGCGACCGAACCCACTATTGGGAGCGTCAAGGTTAGAGAGAGTCTCCACCTTTGAATATTTAGGTGTAACCCTGAATGAGACAATGTCATGGGGGCCACATCAGACTAGAGCTAACCTCAAATTAGTGCAGACCACTGGGGGCATCGTGCGGTTGATGAAGAGTTCGACATATCGGCCTCTGGGACCGCTCATACAGATTTATAAAGCACAGGCTAGGGGCGCCACTATGTATGGGGCGGAACTGTGGGGACACACACCAACTCGCAGTCTGTCGGTAACTGAGAACAATTTCATTAGACAGATAGTTGCCCTTCCGGCCAGTACCCCGCTCCTCCCTCTGAGGCTGGATCTGGGACTGAGGCCAATAGCTGATGAAATAGGTCTCAGACCCATAGTCTTCTGGCGAAGACTGTGGAGTAGTGAAGATCTATCTGCCTATAGGGCGGAATTGAGTGAGCTTCTAATTCATCCTAAAGCTTCACAAATCCCCTGGGTAAAATACATTCAACAATCATGCACAACACTGGGGCTCCATGATCTCTGGTCTGACCCTGCAAATGCTTCATTGAACATCCCACGCAGAACTTTGGTCAAGGTCTATCACGACCAGAAATTATCATCTGCCATGGATGGCCAGCGGGAGGGATCATTAACATCTGCATTCATGTTGAGCAAGGACTCATATAGGCTGGAAAGGGTTTTGGACGCTATGTCCCCCGTGTTGGCCAGGAAACTGTTTCCCCAATGGAGATATGGAACATTGCCCTTTCGATCTTTCACCAGTTCCTGGACAACCCCGTCCTCTTCTAAGCAGTGTCCGGCATGCTCCTATGTGGTGGAGAGTGATTTACATGTGGCCCTGTTTTGTCCATCCTATACGAAAGCTAGGAAGTAATGGCTCCTACCACTTATTAAGAACTTTGGTTGTAGGGAGTACCTGCCAATGTATAGAATCCTGAAAACCGATGTTTCGAGTTTAACCGTATTTGCAATGGCAAAATTCCTCACTAATGTCTGGCATACCCGCACTCGCATTTTGAAATCTCAGGCTCTGAGTTAATCCCAAACTTTTTCTCTGTTTTTTTTATTGTTGTGGATTTTATTACGGTTGCACATGTTTTACTGTTGTTGTATATCTTTTATGGCTATATGGCCGAAATAGAGATGAATAAATAAATAAATATATATTGCAATATAGTACTAAAACATAGACCTTAAAGTTACTAGAAAAAGGCTATCATGAGGTCATTTGTTGACCAATAAAGTGACACGTGCACGCAGCTTTAAAGCAGTCATTATATTGTCGGCATTTTAGACACAATAATATCACTAGAGTGCAGAGTAAAGAGCAAGAACATAATTCGACGGGAGTACTAACCAAAAAACAGACAGTTAAAACTCATAACCCCCTTGTCACAGAGACTGAGGTGCAGCGTGCAGTTACAGCAATGAATAGCGCTATCTCCCCTTATTCAGTCACTAGCAGAACATAGGTCATCTGTATAATGAACAGGTTTCCAGAATCAGTGTACCAAGTACCCTTCAGTCTTACCAGGCGGAGAGAGACTCACCCACGCTAATAAAAAACAGAAAAACAAAATCAGATAGTCCCAAATAACTCACGAGTCAAAATGGGGCAAAACCAAGAGTCCTTGCCCAGCCCAGCCTCCTCCGGTCACTGACGGGCTAGGATAGGCCTACCCTTGGCCCGGGCTTAGCCCGGGCGCGGCCTGCGCCACGGAATGTGTGCAGCACTTTTGAGCGTGTTGATACCTGTGATGACTCCTCCCTCTCAGCTGTGAGACCGGTGATGACGCCTCCCTCACAGCTGTGGGAACCAATAAACACAGAGAAGAAAACATCACACCCTGGGCTCAGCAAACAGTGGGAACAGGGCTCTAGACAAAGCTCAGCCCGTGAGGTAAATCAAAACTGACAAAGACAGTGCTGGCGTCCCGTGCCACGGAGTGTGGGCAGCGCTTTTGAGCACGTTGATGCCGGTGATGACGCCTCCCTCTCAGCTGTGAGACCGGTGATGACGCCTCCCTCACAGCTGTGGGAACCAATAAACACGCCTTGCACTCTGGGACTTAGGGTCCCACCAGAGTGTAAAGGCGCACAACGGTGATGACGCCTCCCTCACAGCTGTGGGAACCAATAAACACACCTTGCACTTTGGGACTTAGGGTCCCACCAGAGTGTAAAGGCGCACAACGGTGCATGAAGAAAAAGAAGGAAACGTCTCACCCTGAGCTCAGCAAACAGCGTGAACAGGGCTCTAGACAAAGTTCAGCCCCTGAGGAGAATGAAAACTGACCAAGACTGTGCACGCGTATATCGATAGATTGCCCCTTGTATTATAGCTAGTCACATTTCCTGGCTTCCCTCGTTATTTTGTCCCTCGGTTGAGGCAAGCCCACTTAAGATATTACGTCTCTTGGTCAAGAACCTGGTTCATTCCTCATTGCCTCAACTCTAAGTGCACAAACAATAGGAACCTCAAATGTCTGGATTCTCTTTGTAAATAAAGCAAAACAGAAACTTGCAGACCTGGCTGGGTCATCTTCTAGATTTTAGAGAGCATTTCGGATATTTGTGTTGTTACAGTGAGACCTGACATCTAGATCAAAGTACTACTCACAGAAGGCCTTGATTTCCTTCTCAGTTGTAGAAATGCACAGAAATTATAGAAGTAGAACACCACTGCATTTGCAAAATAACAGTAAAAGTGTGCCTGAAGTCGCACGCCTGGAACATAGGGTGGACATGAAAGCTCCACCCCAAAGACCAGGATGGGCTTCTCCAAGACCAGTGAGGCTGGCCACCTTATACCCTCGCTGGGGAAAGGACTTGGACTCCACTGCACCCCCATGCATGCCCTTCTAAATTCCACAAGGATCTGGGGCTTGGGACTGGAATAAGGAGATTGTTCTGCTGTTGGGTTGCATAGTAGCTGCACAAGATGCCCTCATCAGCAGTAAGTGCGCACTAGGAGCCTGGTCAGGGCCGCAGTGCTACAGGACTCTGCAATCAACTGGATCATCTCTTTTTGAAAAGACTGATCTTAATGAGTTCAACTCCAACCAACTTCAATTCTCCTAAATTACAACTGAACCGTGGGGTGCCACAAGACTCTTCTCTCTCTCCACACCTCTTCAACCTATACAGTTACTCTCTGGTGCACTCTGTTAAAAATATGAAGGTCGAAATATATAATTATACGGATGAGATGCAGCTTCTCTTCACAATTGACAATGCCCCTGAATATAAGAAGCATTTTCAAGACACAATGAGGTTCATTAGGATGAAAAACAATCTAAACTTTGATAAAACGGAGATAGCTATCACCAAAAATAAGCTTAGTCTTTGGAGTACTTAAATTTGGCCCACTGTGATGGGCACTAACCTGAGAAGTTGGTAATAAGCCTCAGAGTCCTCATTGATGAGGAACTCTTTCTGAAAACTCAACTTGGCTCTGTGGTATCTTCCTGCTTCTTCCAACTCCATAGAATCAAGAAAATAGAGATATTTTTCACTGGCGATGCACTGGTTCAAGTCATAATTGCCCTGGTTATGTCAAGAATAGACTATGAAAATCTCTCTATCTGGGCTTTCCCAGCTTTCTCACCCATACGCTCCAATTCTTTCAAAACCAGGCTGCATGGCTGATCTACCAACTTTCTAGACATTGCCACATTTCTCAATGGAAGAAGACTCAGACTAACCCTTTAACACCAGGAATGGAGATCTACAATATAAAAGTCAAAGGGGCAGCTATATATAGGTCAGAGCTATGGGGGTACGCACAAACTGATCCCATTCTCAAAGATGAAAACAAATTCATGAAGAACATCTTAAATCTTCCACAGAGTGTTCCCTGTCTTTCCTAGCTTCTTAATTTGGGCATTTTCCTGATTAGTCTTTCCCTGCTGTCTCTACCCCTCTTTTACGGGCACAGGCTGTGCTCCAAGGAGGAGCTGGAACCATATAGGCAGCTGATTAAGTCACTCTGAACCCAAAAGGGGTGGGAAAGGATACCATGGCTTGCTTTCAGAGGGTCAATGCTACAGAAGATAGGTTTAGTAGAACTGTAAGAGAACTTTGCTTTGTGCAAGCAAGTTCCACGCCAATTGATAAAAGAGCACTGCAGAGACTATATACGGGAGCGAGAGCTGAGAAGAGTCAGGTTTGGTAGCCTGACTAACATTTTTCTAGACTGCTAGCCTGCTTCGGTATATCAGCTAGCCTTTGATGTTATTCTGGCAGCCCATGTCAAACACATTTTTTGAAGTGGAGATATGGTGTAGTACTGGTTAAAAACTTATTGGAGGCTCGAAAAAGTGCATGAAGGCAGACATCCCATATGAAATCGGGAAAAATAAACACTTCACCACTTTGCCTATTTTTGTATTCCGTATTCCCGCACATGGAGGAAATGGCTGAAGCTAATATGTAAACTCATAGGCTTTGGGCAGTGCTCTACTGCACTGAGAGTTCTGTGCACAGACAATAAACAAGCAGTTGTAGTCGCAGTATCCAATTATATATATGCAGCTTGGCTCATATGGCTCAGAAGAGAATGTTTAAGAGAGGAGCTTGCAGATGCAGGCATTCTCCAATAAGGGAAGGGTAACTATAAAAATTCTCTGATCATCAGCATATCCTGCGACTCTTGACCAGAAGTTATAATATTATTTGTACTAAGCACTTGCACTTTATACTCTGATAGGATGATAATGTTTTGATAGGCTAGTTGTGATAGGGCTGTGTTGTTAGCTATCATGTCTGATTGTAATATGCACCAAGATGATCGCAATGATCCCTAGACTTGTAGTTTAAAATTTGATTACTATTTGTTTTAGTGGTGTGATTATTTATGATGGAACAGTACCTGTCTGTTTTACTGTGGTTTAATGGGTCCTTGTGATCCGAAATAAACAAATGATGATGATAAAAGAAATTCAAATTTGTATATATAGGGAATTGGATCATAGGGGATCCAACAGTCCTTGTGCTCGAATCGTATTGGCTGCCAACACTTCAAACCAGGAAGTGTTGGCAGCCATTTTGGGACTCAGCTTCAGCTGAGATCCCAGCAAAAAACATCAAAAAAAGAGAAGGGGGCAGGATAGGAATGCCCTGACCCCCTAGACCTCTTCGGGGGTGGGGGTTGGGAGGTGGTTCCAGAGGGAACCGGCTAGGTAAAAAAACGTTTTATAAATAATAATAATTTCAGCAAGAGTCATGGTGGTCATGGCTCCAGGTGAATATTTTTTTCAAAAAGACCCGCTTTACCAATATGCCATTGGGTGGGCCAGGTCCTGGGGGCATGAGCACTTACATAAAGGTGGGTGGTGCACAGAACCCCTTCATACAGCTTATCCTAAGCCCCGGGGACCACCAGCTCCCCAGGGCACTTTCAAATATATGTGTGGGCAGCCCACTCGGTCATCCACACCCGGGTGACAAGCATCTCCTCAGGGCAAGTGTGGCTGGGTTACTGGGGGGCTCGTGCGATCCCCCTGCAGCCTCGGATACCACCACCTCCCCGGGCAGAAATAAAATCAATGCGTGGGACTTGCATGAACCTCCCACAGCCAGAGGGCAATTTATTGAATTTTAGGGGGGCCACACGGACCCCTCCCTACCATCTTCGGGACCGCTACCTCCCCGGGGGTGAAAGAAATTAAAGAAGGGGGTCCATCGAGGACCCTTGGCCTTAATGACTGCCACCACCTGGGGTAAGATTAAAGAAGTAGGGGTGCAGTGCAGGCATTTTGTGGAGCCACCCTCCAGGGCCAGATCCTGCTACCTCTTGAGCTGCAGAGAAACACATAAAAACATTGCTCTTACAGATAGAGTGCTGCATTTCAGCAGCCCCCTGTATGTCACAGGAAGGCTGGTTCCAGCAGGAGGCAGGGTGGCTGGCTGAGACCACGGGGGCCTTGAGGCTCTCTCCGCGGTCCCCAACATAGTTGCACCCAGAACAAAGAGGCCTGGCCCTAGGATGGGGTCCCCAGGGCCAAAATCTGCCCTGGAAGGGGGCTGCATGACCCCCTTCCCCATAGTATAATGGCCGGGGTCTTAGGATGGGGTAATTGAGACTGAAATATTCCCGGGGAGGGAGGCCGCATGGCCCCCTCCCCTAATAATTCTTTTTTTTCAAAGGGGGAAGTAGTCGGAGGCCTCACCCCCTTTCTCAACCACTCTGCAAAGGGGCCTCCTGGCACCCAACGTGTTGGAGGATGATGTTCCCATGGCTGCTGAGGGTCCTTGGGGCCAACAACCCCTCCTAATACCTCCAGTAAGTCCTACTATGTGGGATTACTGAGAAGTCATCCAGGGCCCCACCTCCTTTCTCCAACACTCTGCAAATGTTCCTCCTGGTGCACAATGTGTTGGAGGATGAATTCCCCATGGCTGCTGATGGTCCTTGGGGGCCAACAACCCCTCCTGTTACCTCTAGTAAGTCAAACACAGTATGATTGCTGAGAGCTCATGGGAGGCCTACCCCCTTTTTCAACGACTTTGCAAATGCGCCTCTTGGTGCACTACTGGTTGGGGGAGGAAATCCCTTTAAATGCTGAGAGTCCATGGGGCCAGCAACTCATCCTGTTACTTCCTATAAGTCCTACACAGCAGGATTGCTGAGAGCTCATCCGAGGCCCTCCCCCTCTCTCCACCACTTTGCAAACATGCCTTCTGGTGCACTAGTGGTTGTGGGGTGAAGTCCCTTTCGATGCTGAGGGTTCTTTTGATATAGCCTTACTTTGAATTGTAAATGCTCATAAATGTCAAATGTCAAATGTCAACGGTTCTTATATAGCACCTTATCACCGCAAGGTCTCAAGGCGCTTGCTTTGGGAACCCGTCCTGGCTTTTCCCTGTGAGATAACCCGTACTGGGCATCCCCAAGGTGAAAGCCAGGCATCCAGCCGCGGGGGGGCCGTGGTGGAGATTAAGCATGCTATTACCCAGAGTGTGAACCCGTGATTCGAGTAGGCACCGAAGCGAGAAATATCGAGTCCGTGGACATTTGAGCTCAAGACCCTGCCGCGTCGGGAATTGAACCCTGGTCCCGGGTCTGACCTCTACTTCAGGGTCTGCCTCCTCTAACCAGTGAGCCACACTTCTCCATACATTGTTTTAGTTTGTTTTGTTAATCTAGGACATAGTTGTGTTACAGATGGCTCTAGTTTAAGGGGCCTATTCCGATGTCAGACGGACCTGAGTTAGTCCGACATCGGTCAGGAGCCGTAACCGACCGACCATCTGTCGTCGGTTGCGGCCCTGCTAGTACAATGCGACCAAACAGGGTTTGGTCGTACTTGTATACTTCACAATGCAAGCATGCATACCGAGTGGAAAGCATGCTTGCAATGTGAAAAGCAAGGGTGCAGTTCATCCCTGCACCCTGTGGCCGGCACCCCAAGGTGACTGTTACCGGGTGCAGGGATCCATAGAGGGGCACCAAAGGTGCCTCCGGCTGCCATTCGGCAGCCTTGCACCCATGGGGGCCCCAAAGACAGTTTCTGACTGACTTTTTGTGCCGTAAAAACCGGCACGTACTCCCTCGGTCGTAAAGAGGTGGCCGGTGGAGTACTGAGGGATTTCAGGACGACGAACAGGCTCTCTGAGCCTGTCGTCCGCAATCCAGAAATCCGAGTCGGATTCCTTTCCGACCGAGCCCATCAGAATGGCTCGGTCGGAAAGGAATCCGTGTGACACTTTCTGGGCCGGTTGGAAGGGCTCCGACCATCGTTCGGAGTCCTTCCGACCAAAATCGGAATCGGCCACTTAGCTGTTGGTAGCTTTGTTCTTTTTGGATTGATTCTAGTAATTTATGTAGGGTTGGTTGAGTTCTTTCCGTGGTGGCTTGGAAGGCATTATGCCATCCTTGGACTGAATTGTTAGTTTTGTTTCTTGGTTTAGGGTATTGCTGGATACATTCCACCATGGAATGTGGAATTTTGGTTGTCTTCCATGTCCCGATCTATGTAGTATTCCGACCCAGGTATCCCCAAAATAGTCTAGTACGGGAATCTATGTTAATTGGTTTGGTAATAGGGACTTTCAATTAATAGATTGTAGTGTTCAGCAACTTTTGTTATTGGGACGTAGGCTAGTGCAATAAGTTTGTTATTTCATGTGCAAAGTTGATGTTAGTTGCATATTGTACACTAAGGGGCCGATTCCGATGTCGGAAGGACCTGAGTCCGTCCGACATCGGTTAGGAACCGTGACCAACCGACCCACTGTCGTCGGTTACGGCCCTTCAAGTACGATGCGACCGAACCCTGTTCGGTCGCAATCGTATGTCACACAATGGGAGCATGCATTCCGGGCGGAATGCATGCCCGCATTATGAAATGGAGGGGTGCAGTTCATCCCTCCACCCTGTGGCCAGCTCCCCAAGGTGCCTGCCACCGGGTACAGGTATCTACAGAGGGGCACCAAAGGAAACCCCGGCACTAAAAGGAAGTGAAAAACTGCCATCGTACTCCCTCAGTCATAAAGAGCCGGCTGGGGGAGGACTTAAGGATTTCCCAACAGCGGACAGGCTCTCCGAGCCTGTCGTAAGCCATCCATAAATCCAAGTCGGATTCCTTTCCGACCGAGCACATCGGAATGGCTCGGTTGAAAAGGAATCTGACCAGCACATGCGGGGGGAAGGACTCCGAACGTCATTTGGAGCCCTTCCGTCCAAAATCGGAATCGGCCCCTAAGGGTAGAATTTTGAAGGTGTGTCCATATGCTTTGATTAAAATGCTAATAGCAACATTGTATTGCCCAGAGAGGGTAATTTTTCAAGCTGGCTTGTATCATTGACTGTTCAAAGTCTATGATCATTTTTTGTGGGTAGTAGATATTGGTTTCTTGCTTTATTCTTGTTAGAAGTTCTACATAGGTAGGTGTTTGTTTGTTAGGTAATAGTGCATAAATGAAGGAATGTTGTTGCTATTGTGGTACTGTCGATTGATTATGTATAATTGGAAAAATGGTTTGGGGCATATTTTAAATGTACCATCCATCATCAATGTTTCACAAGTTTGAAGTTTTTGTAGATTTGTGGGTGCTGCAAATATTAAAATAATTGTTTCTTTAGATTTGTTATCATAAAGAAGGGATTGTTCTTTGTTATGAGTTAGAGTAAGTTCAGGTGGTATTTCAACTTTACTGTATGTTTTTGGGGTAGGTGGGGTGTCAGTAGTAGCTTTCTTAGTTCTAGCAATTAATCTTTTTAAAATTGAGATGTAGGGCAACTGTCCAGTTACATGATCAGGAACTTGGGGTAGTATATCCTTTAGTATTTCTGTTGGGGGTTTCTGAGAGCTAGTACTAACCTCTTTAAGAGTAGCTAAAACATCTCTTACTTCTATCCTCAATGTTAGGGGAATTGTTATGCTGTTGGCATTTATTACAGTAGTTTCCCTTGTTGTTACCCTCCCATAACATGCATTAGAAATAGTATTTGCTGCATTTCCAATTAATCTTGTCAGTTGTTTGTTTCTCTTGGGTGTAGACATATCCCATATAGCATAGTAAAAGTTTCCCTTTTTGCGATGTTATGAATTTTGCACCTTCAGTCATTTTGATATTTGAACATTAATGAAAAATTTATTTAGAAAATGTTAAATATATTAACATTTTTTATTGTACTAAAAACAGTCAAAATGTTAAATATACGTACATGTCTGTTTTTGTAGAAAATGTTGGATTTTGAGAAGTTTTTTGTTGGTCTTTGGATGCAGTGCTTATTTTATTTTTTTTGTCAAAGAAAAATATATTTTTAATTAATTTGTTTAACAGTATTTTTTGTATTTTGGGGAGTGAGTAGTTAGTAGGGTTTTTAGGTTGAGAGTTTTTGTTATAGGATTAGTATTTTTTTTTATTTATACTTACTTTCTTTGGAGGAGCTTCTTGGATGTTGTTTGTAGTTAGTTGAGTGTAGTTTGGATATTCTGTAGAGAAGATTTCATGTATAATAACATTAGGTTATTTGTTTAAGATTAGTTTAGTTTTATTTTGTTGAATTATCAAATAAGTGTCATATTTTACTTACTTTGTAAAGTTGAATTAGAAGTCTTGGATGCGCAGTGTGATGTTGTAGAAGAAATCCGGCAGAGATTTTCCTTCTTCTGGTCTTTGCTGATATAATATAGATTTATGTTGATTTTTGATTTGTTTGTATATTGTCCATTTAATTGTAATTTCATTTTTATTGGTTTATTTGGTTTTAAGTTGTTTTTCATTGTTTTTTCAAGCATGGGTTGAAATTGTTTTGGCAGGTGTTTCCTTATATGGCAAACACAAATTAACGTTAAATTATGGGTTTTTTTCAATATTTTGTGTATATTAAGTAATATATAAGTATTTATTTTGTTAATAATAAAGTAAATGTATAAAAGATATATATTTTTTATTTTTGTGGGGAGTTTTATATAGCACTTACAAGACCCAACGGAGTATCAAAGCACTTTACAGCATACATGTAAAGAAACATAAATGTTAGAATACAGTGAGTAACATCAGAGTGCTGGAGGTCCTATAGATCAAGGTCATTGACCAGATGTATGGAGTTGACGCTTGAGGAGAAATTCTTATAGTTGTCTGTTGAAGTTCGTGAAGGAGGGATTGGTTCTGATGTCGGTAGGGAGGGAGTTCCAGATTTTTGGAGCATTCCCTGAGAAAGAGCGGGTGAGGGCTTTTTGTTTTTGTCTTTTTGGGGATTAAGAGGAGCAGGTTGGAGCTTCTTAGGTTTCTTGATTGTCCAGCTTTTGTGAGTTTGGCTGCGAGGTAGTCTGGTTTGCCTACATGTAAGGCTTTATGGGTGAGACAGGCAGTTTTGAAAGCGCAGCGTGCTTCGATGGGTAATATATATATATGGAAACATATTTTTATTTAGTTACTTTGTTTGTAAAAATTATTTATCTGATGGTGTGAGGTATGTTAAATATTATGTAGTGGTGTTTTATTTTAATGATGAAATGATTATTGTTAATTTATTATATTGTGTGTGTTTGTGCTATTGTTTATTTTCCTAATGTTATGTGTTGTGTTATTTTTATTTTTTTAAGGTGTCCATATTTTTGTGTTCATGATAATAATGTGGTCTATTTTTTGATTTTTATATTTTTGTTGTTTTTTATGTTTATTTAATGATTGCGATATTTTTGTTTAAAATATTTCTACTTTCGAGATTGGCTGTATCAGTGTTTTTACTGGCAATATTTTTATTTCAATAAAGAATGTTAATATTTTTGTGGTCGATATTAGTGTGTCAATAATTTTGTTACTCTATATATTAGTAGTGCCGAAATGATGCCAGTGATCCATTTGATACAAAGCGCAGGTGGGTTTTGACCTTGTACGGAGACAATGTCCGTGGATACGTGTCCAGATGCCCGGCACGGGGAGCGCATGATCACTGCATGTAGTGTGCATGCTGTGTTCTGATTGACTGTGTGTTCCTAACCTTGGGACAGATGTATGACCGATTTGCAAGTTGGAAATCGGTGTCAAATGAAAATTGGGCCATACGGAATGTACGAAACCCATTCGCTAATTCCTAAAAGAAATTGCCTCCCACGAATATGGGACCCCATTTAGTGACTCAGAATTTGCGATTCGCTAAAACCGACTTGCTAAATGTATGGATAAGGCAGTCCCAAATAGCGAATAATAGCTGTTTCTCCCATTTGAACATGCAACTTACCACCAATTCAAACCAGGTGGTAAATTGGTGCAAACCATAAACACTGGGCCAGTATGCATCGGGTCCTTCATTAATGGCTGCCCTGTACCTGATAGCAAGGACGAGGTGCCTTCTGGCTATGCAGTAGAGAAGGAGGAGGAGACAAGAGAGGATTTTTTTCCTTAGGCTGATGCTGTTCAATAAGACAGAGGAGGAAATATATACGACCAGTACTGGCTAAGTAGTATAATCATCCTGGACATTATTGAGCTGCTAAGGCCACATTTAGAAAGCAGTACTCAGCGCAGCTATTCCATCCTCGCCCATGTGCTGGTGTTTTGCTCATTACACTTATTAGCCAGTGGAAGTTACCAGGATGCGATAGAACTTGCAGGAGGAGTGTCTCAAAGCATGCTTTCACTTTTCTTTAGGAGATTACTAGATGCCATGCTCATCTACATCAGCCACTAACTATATCTGCCTACTAATGTGCAAGAAATACAAAGCAACTAAATGGATTTCTACAGGATAGCCAATTTCCCCCATGTCATTGGGTGTATAGATGGGACATATGAGACCATATGTCAACATCCCATATTGAAAATCTATTTACGAACCAGAAAAATACACATTCCCTTTACATACAGAATGTGTGCAATGCCCAAAACATAATCACTGATATTGTGATAACATTTCCTGGAAGCACCCATGATTCCTACATGTTTATGCAGAGCTTCATTTATAGACGACTTGAAACTGGGGAGTTTGATGATATATATATATTAGGTATTGAAACTACATGTTCAAAAGTAAATGTAATTGCAAAAGGCACACAATAAGTTTGTTGCCTTACACAATTTTGTACCTTTGAGGTGACAGTGCGTACACTCTACACCCATAGATCTTCACACCCTACCTCTCGACTTCCAACAAGAACGAGAGGAGGTACAACACAGCACATTGGTGTGCCAGAACTGTGATAGAGAGCATATTTGGCCTGCTGAAATCCAGGTTTCGCTGCCTGAACAAGAGTGGTGGAGCCTTGCAATATGCGACACAGATGGTAGCAACTTGTGCCATCCAACACAACATTGCCTGCCGCAAAGGCGTACAAATTACACTATCTGATTCGGAGTCAGAAGATGAACCTGTACCTCCTCTTCAGCTGCCAACAGAGGAGAATAGCATATAAAAAGGAATGTGGCCTACAGAATGATTATCTATCCATCTAATTTTCTCTGAATGGATACCATAAATTATCCATTCCATGAAAAATGGTTTTGGTTTTTCATCGGATATAATCCAAAACTTTATGTATAAAGGGACTCTCCAATTTCAATCCGTCATTTCAACAAATTCAATCTATATCTATATGGTTTAAGTATTTCTTTTTATTAAACCATATTTTTTCTTAACCTTCTGTTATCTCATATTTTACATTACTATACACATTTTATACATATATACACATACAAATACATTTACATATATATACACATACACGATATTTCGAACCCTATTTTTAGGTTCTTTTGCCCTATTTATTTTTAACCAAGGATGTTTATCACAAAAACTTTCAACAAAAATATTCCTTATTTCTAGATCACCAAAACAAACTGTAGAAGAGTATCACCAGGTTAGAAGTTTTTTTTTTAACCTATCTCACTCTGACACTCTTAATTCAAGCTTTATTCTATCGACTTAGTCAAACAAATTTTTGTTTGAATTGGTGTCTTCAAACAACAGTGTCTTGTAAATCCAGGCCTCTTCAGGACTTAATGGGCAAATCAAATTTTATACACTCAAATCCATGTCTTCCGGCTGGTTCTATCACTCGAACTTATAATGAACGCTGCATGGGTTAAAATTAATTTTGCGGTCTCCTTCGTCCGTTTTACATAATCCTTCATAATGTATCCTTCAATAGAGAAGGGAAAAACCTCTCCCTTGCTGACCGCCACCACCCTCCGGTCGGGAACGTAGTTATTGGAAACACAACCGCCGCGTTGCTTCCGCATAACAGAGGAGAATAGAGCAGCAGAGGGTAGGCTGCGCAGGGACCACATATCCCCACATAACTTTGCAAGGTCAGTCATGGTCATATCAACATGATGAATGAAAAGCTTGCTCAACAGTGTGAATGATGGGAACACAATGTTATTGTCAATGTGAATATCATTTTCTTGTCAGGTGTCATAAAATATATAAAAACAAACAATTTAGCTCTTGAACATATGCAATATCCCTCGACATGTTGGTTGGTTACATCATAAGCAAAACCAAAGGGGATGATGGCCGAAGTGTTGAACATTGCAAGCACTCACCCCCAGTCAACTGATCTGGGTTTAATCCATCATCATTCTTTAGCTCACTCCGCCACCCCAGTTCAGACATGGCCATATGCAAATCAGTCTGACCCTGTGCCTCATGGGAACAGTCCAGCCCGAACTGACAAGCCATGTCTTCCCTGGACCGGAAACAAGCATCCTGGGACCGGTTTCTGGCTAATCAGCCGTCATCAGCCAAGCTAGCTTGAATCCAGTGGCAAAGTGAGCAAGGGACCCATGTCTGGGCATACTCTGCCAACTTAGGGCGAACAAAGCAAAATCAAAGGACATGATGGACGGAGTGTTGAACATTGCAAACACTCACCCCCAGTCAACTGATCTGGGTTTATCCATCATCATTCTTTAGCTCACTCCGCCACCCCAGTTCAGACATGGCCATATGCAAATCAGTCTGACCCTGTGCCTCATGGGAACAGTCCAGCCTGAACTGCCAAGCCATGTCTTCCCTGGACTGGAAACAAGCATCCTGGGACTGGTTTCAGGCTAATCAGCCGTCATCAGCCAGGCTAGCTTGAATCCTGTGGCAAAGTGAGCAAGGGACCCCTGTTTGGGCATACCCTGCCAACTTAGGGTGAACAAAGCAAAACCAAAGGGGATGATGGACGGAGAGTTGAACACTGCAAGCACTCACCCCCAGTTAACTGATCTGAGATTAATCCATCATCATTCTTTTGCTCACTCCGCCACCCCGGTTCAGACATGGCCATATGCAAATCAGTCTGACCCTGCGCCTCATGGGAACAGTCCAGCATGAACTACCAAGCCATGTCTTCGCTAGACAGGAAACAAGCATCCTGGGACCGGTTTCTGGCAAATCAGCCGTCCTCAGCCAGGCTAGCTTGAATCCAGTGGCAAAGGGAGCAAGGTTACATCATAAACCTGACATGAAACAAAAACATAGCACTTCAGAACCCATAACACTCAATTCTTCTTTTGTGTGTGTCAATTTTGTGTAGCTACATCATGTGGAGGTGCAGGAGTATGGGTAGAACTTTGTCGCAGCACTTGGACTTCAGTGGCAGAGAGGCTGCTGACACTTGGCCTAACCTCACTGTCAGGCAGGCATTCAACACCCCCGCCTTCATTTTGCGCTCTCTGTATGGCCTCCACAGCAGTGGTAATGTGGCCAAGGTCCCTTTCCACATCCCCACTGACCTGCCCCATTTTGGCCTGTGTTGTCACAGTGTGTGTGGATTAGGCTGAAGTCACATGTGCCTGATGCCCAATGGTGCTTGTTAAGACAGCCATGCGCCCATCACTGCTCCTCTCTCTGCACCTCCTGTTGCTACTGTCTTTGCCAACTGTGTATATATTTCAATTACATCAGACAGTGTGTCCATTTTAGTAGCTACTGTATTGAATCCGAGACACATAGCATGAAGAATGTTATGTTATTTACAGTTGACCCCTTTTATTTCTTTGTGCTGCAGTGCCTGAACATGCAGCATAGATCCCTCAAAAGCACAAAACATTACTTCCTGTCCTGCACTGGGTTGGGCTCATGCAGACAACGTCTATCACAGCATCTACTGGCATGCATTGCAGTATGCTGGTGTTGGGAGTTGTCAACTCGTGCTTGGATGGTGTTGGACAGCTGGAAGGGCTACTCTTCATCACATAAACATGGCTGTGGCAAGAATGACGTACCACTGGAGTGGGCATGAGGTGTCGTGAGAACACTATCCCCAAATACTGCTCCTTCCTCATCCATTGTGACTTGTTCGTCTACCTCACCAGTTGGAGAATATATTTCTTCATCACATGCATCTATTAGAGGAAAGGACATGCAAATAATTTTGATGTTTGGGGATGCCAATTGAGTTCTAAACAATATTTTGATTAAATGTCTGACACCGAGTACACCCTGGAATTTTTTCACTACATGTCCCACAATGCACCATGAGGGCTATTGTTGCTGTGTAATGGTGCCATGTTGATCTGCCTGTCTCAGTTCTAGGTTCACATGCATCTCCCATACAGTGACACAGGGGTACACTTACCTTGCGATGATGCAGCTACTGACGTGTCAAGGCTGCCAAATTACGCAAATGCCTCTCACTCCAGGGTTGTCTCCACCATTGCCTCTAGTGTCATGGAGGGAGGTACGGTTGATGTGCCATCTCCTGTTGCCTGGGACTCACTCAGGCGGTTAGCCACACATTCTTTCATGGATTGAGGCATGCTGCGACTTGCAAACTACGTAAGAGCACTTAGTTTTTGGAAAATATGTGTGGTGCAGTGATGTGGAGTGGGAGAAAAAGTAGGTTAAAAATACCTAGTACTGAGCTAATATTTTATTCCTGCTCCTAGTCGGTATGTTTTTTAAATCAGGGGTTAATACTAGAGAAAGACCTAACTGTAATGAGTATGGTGTCCCTAGTACTGGGTCGACATGTTTCAAGCTTTCCCCTAAAGTTCTTCTTCAGGACCACACAAGGGCCAGCCCAGTGCGCACCACTCCTAAAGAATCCTATGAATAGCAAACAATGGGGTGCACACCTAATGTGTGTTCACCTGATATTTAATACATACGGTTGTACACTGTCAGTGCACCACACATATTTTCCAAAAACTGAGTGCTCCTACATAGTTCACAAGTTGCAGCACGCATCAATCCGCAGTGGATTGAGAGGACCCCAATGATGAAGCATACCACCTAGGGGTGACCCTGGTGGGTGAGGAGACTCTAGAAACTATTTCTTTTTCTGGAAAGAGGGTTTTTCACACATGTTCAGTCGAATCTCTGTTCTTCCTATGGTTGGGTTTCTAATTCCGGATGTTGTGGAACTACAACAAAAAGAATCCTGCTCTGGCTAGGGAATTTATCGACTGCACCGGCCACAAGGTGGAGGAGTAGCCGGTTAACCCTGACCCCTGCTCAAGTAAGAAGAGGACATCACCTTGTGGGCAAAATATTTGGACATCTCCCATTTAACAGGAAGCACTGGACAGATACCAAACTACTCAGGCAACACAATGCAGATAGTGGGGGAGAGTAGGGTGGAGGGGATAGGGTAAGGAACCAAAAGTTTAAAAGTTTAGTTATTAACGTTCTTGTTGCAGCCAGAAGCAGAAGTTCCGAAGTTTACAGACAGAATCAGAGGGACAGAGGCCAGCAGGCAGGCCCACCTGCGCACACAACAAGACATATGAGATATATACACAATGAGTGACGAAGCATACACAGCATTGGCATGGAATGTCAATGGGTTAAGTAGCAAGATTAAGAGGGGATTGGTCACAAGATACATTAAGAGACTTAAGCCTGATATTGTCTTTTTGCAGAAAACCCACATGCTGGGTACACATTGTGCCTTCATCGGGAGGGGTTCAAGAGAAACAGGGGAACCCTACTCACTAAGGAACCAGGGTAACAGTTATATAGGATATACATAAGCACAATCGTAATATAGAGGGTTAGATAATGGCAGAGCACGAATGAATTACAAACACACCGATTCCAATGTAGTATATTTTATGGATTTTTTTAAACAATAAAGTTAGGAGTAAACATTATACATCAAAACAACATTTGTGCATAGTGTCCCATGTGACAAAGGGAATCTATACCTAAGTGACAATGTGAATATTACATACAAGGTTTCCACAGTTTGTACGAGTCGATCATTATCAAAATAATTCCATGTGAACAGCAGCTATATACAATGATATGTGCTGCGAAAATGGTTTGCTTCTTCTGTTTGTCGACGGCGTTTCGACCCTCAAAACAATGTGGGGTCTCATCAGGACTATTGATGAAGGGACATCTGAATTTATGATTGCGTGAAGAATAGAGGAAAAGGGTTTACTCACATGAGGACCGGTCCGGATACTCAATGTGAGGACAGGCTGTCCCTCCAATTGTGTATGTAGGTAGGCCAGAGTGGCTCAATTAATTTTACACCACAGGCGTAGAGGGTACAATGACCTATCATTGTACCTGATCATGCTGACTGACACAGCTTTTTCTGAATCTACACGCCGAGCACTGTCCCGCTTTTCTAATCTTCTACCGAGAGAAACTCCCAGTGCATTGTCACTGTTTTTTTTTTTTTTTAACATTTTTATTCGATTTTTCATTGCATAAACAAGAACAAGCATGTCATCGTTACTCAGCACATCCCATCCCGGAATCCTCCCACCACCCTCCCTCATCTTCGGACCCTTAACATACATATCCGACACTAGTAGTACTGGCTCTGTATTGATTCTGCAGTCAAATAGGGTAAAGTAACGGTCAACAGTCCATATCCCTTCCACCCTCAAATCCTCTGCTAGCATATTCAAATCAAAGACCTCCATCCAGCCCATGATACTGGTGCCAATTCCCCCACACTCTACCAAACTTTTTGGGGCACCCTCTTGCCTTGTACGTGACTCTCTCAGCAGCCATATGCAGTTCCATTCCCCTACTCCACTCTTCCAGCTGTGGGCATTCTGGTGCCCCCCACTTCCTGGCCACATCCCTTTTGGCCACCACCAAGGCTAGTACCAGAAAGATTAGTTGTGGGCGACTCACATCTACTTCATTTGTCATACCCAGGAGGACCAGCTTAGGGTCGGACTGCAGAACTACATCCAGCACCTCTCCCAATTCCCGGAGCACCTCGCCCCAGAAAACCTATATGTTCGGGCAGGACCAAATGGTATGAAAGAAATCCCCCCTCTCAAAGCCACACCTCAGACACCGTCCCCCAATCCACCTCATCCATGGTCCCTACCTCTCTCTCTCCCAGGTTTCCCTAAGCTTCTCCAGCCCATTGGGCAAATTATTCATTAGGGTCCTATAGGTGAGGGATACCGCCCTATGGGTGATCTGTTCCTGTAGCAAGCGTCCCTCCAGCGGAGCATATTCCGGGAGAGGCCCCGTCAGTGCCCTCTCTGCCCTCCAAGCATGTCGCAGCTGCATGTATCGAAACGACTGTGTGTGACTAAGTCCATAGTCCTTTCTCAGTGCGGCAAATGACTGCAACTCCCCACTGCTCATCACATCTCCCAGTGTCGAGATGCCTATCGCATCCCAGGCCGAAAACCCCTTCAGTTTATTCAACTCCTTCAGCCAGGCACACTTCCAAAGGGGCGTTTGTCGCGTCGGTTCACCGTCCCACCCTGTGGCCTTCGTCGCTCTAGCCCAGGCCCCTAGAGTGACCCTTGTAGCCGGGAGCAGTCTGTCCTTCCCCTTGCCACCATATAAGAAGTGTATACAAGTGTGTTTATCCATTGTGTAGCGTTCTAGAGCATATGTAGGGTGAAGGGCCAGGGCATGTATCCATTCATTTATAGGAGTTAGGTGTTCAGCCCAGTAATATGCTTCTATGTTGGGTAACGAAATACCCCCATCATACTGATGCCGCTGTAAGGTAGACATCGCCACCCGGGGCTGCTTCCCCAGCCACAGGAATGCGCGCAGTTCCGCCTGTATATCCCGAAAGACCTGTCTCCGGAGAGGGAAGTATTCGTTCTGGAGGGCGTATAAGAATCTCGGAAGCGAGATCATCTTAAACATGGCCGCTCGGCCTAGCAGCGTCAGTGGGAGTAGCTTCCACCTCGCCGCATCCTCCGTGAAAAGTGTCAGTAGTCTCTTAATATTTCTGTCGTAGGAGAGGGAACTATCCTTAGTTACAAAGATCCCTAAATAGGTAAAGCCCTCCCTAGTCATCTGGAGTCTCTCCGGGAGGTCTGGCCAGCTACCCCCTTCCCTGGGGTCGTAAAGTACTGACTTATGCCAGTTAATCTGGTATCCTGCCAGCGCTCCATATCTGGCCAATTCCTCAAACAGTGCCGGAATCGTGGTGTCCGGGCGCGTAACGTACAGAAGGACGTCGTCCGCGTAGAGGGATATTTTCTCGCATGCACCGCCTGTCTGGCCCTCTCAGAATCCCGTGATCAGCTCGTTTTGGCGGATCGCACAGGCCATCACTTCTATAGTCAGAGCAAACAGTAACGGGGATAGGGGGCACCCCTGCCTGGTGCCCCTTCGGACAGGGAAGTCTGACGATAGTGCGCCGTTAACCCTAACCTTCGCCCTGGGATCCATATAGAGCAGGCTTACCCACTTCCTGAACTTAGGCCCAAGTCTAAGCAACACTCCTTCCAAGAAGGGCCAGTGGACGGCGTCGAATGCCTTTTCTGCATCAAGCGACAAGAAGAGATGCGAGTCTTCCCTGTCGTGAATCTCTAATAACCAATTGTGCGTCCGCCTAAGGTTGTACCGGGTCGCCCTGTCAGGAAGAAAGCCCGTCTGGTCCAGATGTGCTAATCCCGCGATGACTCCCTGAAGGCGAAGAGCCAAAATCGTCGTGAGGAGCTTAACTTCCACGTTCAATAACGAAATAGGTCTATAAGACGCACAGCCTTCAGGCGGATTACCCTCCTTATAGATGGGGACGATTGTGGCCTGTCGGAGATCCAACGGTAGCTTTCCCTCCTCCGCTGCATCCTCGAACAAGCCTAGCAAGTGACGGGTCAGGCTCGCCTGTGACATAACTGGGGCTTATGTAAAGCGCTCCAATATATATGGATTGAATTCGCGCCATATAAGGGTGCAAAAATATGTTATTCACTACAACATACAGTAAATTAAGATTGGAATATGTTCACCCCATAAAGGTCGCTCTGCAGAGTCCCATCACAAATGACAGTTTATAACAATACGTGTTCTGTAAATAGCGCCTAACACCTCAAGCGCAGTAAATCCATTACTCAGAACGATGTACCGACCTGTGGAGACCGAAAGGACGAGTTGCCATTTCCAGCATTGTATCACCAGATGCCAGTGATGGAGCAAGGTTTTGTACGTTACGCGACTTGCTTGTACTCATGAACCTCGAATAAATATTTATATTTTTATTACATTTATATCGCGCATTATCACCGATTGGTCTCTAAGCGAATAACAATAATGTATTAACTCAACATGTTTGTCTTACTAATATTGCACTTTTACACTACACGGGGGTGTCCCAGAGACGCTTGCCTATGTGTACTAAACAATAATAACGCTTGCTACTAAAAATGGCCGCTGCTTGGAGGGATTTTCTTCTGCGCATGCGTTGGTCACACTCACGTGACGTGATGTACTCGCAGTTCTGGTGGGAAATGTTTGCTCATGCGCAATACAGCTAATATGGCCGCTTTGTCTTCTCATATGCTCCGTGCAAAGCTGCTTTTGCAAAGTTGTTTGTTCTGCATTTACCCTAACGCTATAGATATTATAAAGTAAGGGTTATAGAGTAGCTATTCACGGTATACAGTGTATTCATTTTTTCCTATATTTCTAAACTGCGCATGACAGTCTTCTGCCGGTGGCATTGAAACCCTGCCAACCCGAAGTCCCAGCCAAAATGTGCCTGGGAAGATGCACCTTCGCCTAGCAGAAGAAGCTGAACTGTCCTGCAAAAGCAACAATTGTATTTTATTCATTGTATTCTGTAGAGTATGTCATGGGAACCCCAAATTCAAATAGGCGGTCCCAGAGTATGTAAATTAGGGCTTGTAGAAATGAAATGTGGTTGGTGTGTTGACCTGGCCTACTTGGGGACCAATCGAAATTGGGGATTCTGACACTTGCAACATTTGGGGGGTGGTACACTGACCCAAAAACAGTATAACTAGCCTAGGTTTAGCTAGAGAAATTGTCTGACTTGTCCGAATAGCTGACCTGTCACTGACCCAACGCACTCAATAGGTGATTAATACAGAGGGCTGCGGAGCACTCTGTCCGTAATTTCCGTAGACTCAAGCGGGGTTTTAAAACCTTAAGTGCTGGCAGAGCACTTTGCTGGAGAATTCGATAACCCAATCGGAGTTCTGACTGATAGCTGCAGAGAGGGTGGAGCGTCTTACCTTGGTGGTCCTGTCCTGATCCTAATCTGGTCTTCCTGTCCTATCCTGGAGTGTCCCTTCCGCACCTGCTGGCCTACTGGCGACTGTCCTTCCTTGAGGGTTCCTCCTGTGCTTAACTGACCCGTGGCCAGGGTTGGTTTTCACACCATACTAGGTAATTATAGAGCTGAGAAATCTATTCTGCATCTCCTATTTTTCCGTTCTTTGCTTTAATAAAGTCATACTCTTGCATATTTGATTTTCCATGCTTTTCGCACCGCTAAATGAGCAGGTCATACCTTATCGTTGTTATTTTAGCATGTTCCATTTCTTACCCATCCTTTAAGTGCAATCTTATTTTCAGTTCATGATATATCGATGTTCTTTTTCTTTACCCATCCTTTAGTCGATTCAAGTAATTGCACCGTTTTATTAGTATGGTCCATTCTTTCTTTACGTATAGTCCCTCTTCATGGTATGTGCCTTATTTTTCCCGTCTTTCAGACAAAATACTGAGTCTAAACTCTGAAACCTATATTAGTATGTTCCCTGTTTTTACCTTCCTTTAGACTTATAAATGGTTGGTCTCATTTACTTCCTTTATGGATACGTGCTCTTTGTAATCTTGATCATTGATTGCTTACTCATTGTAAATCTTATGCTTACGGAATCTGAAGAATATTAGATAAAGGTTTTAAAATTTCCCGTGTCTATGGTTATTTTCATGAGTGCAAATATAGAAAAAGGTATCTTTGTGTCAGCCTTTCTTTTACAGCTAGCTCCCTGATCCATTGTGATCATAGGTACCCGTAACGGTGGATTGGTAAGTCGGGTACACTGGAATAAAATAGGACGGAACTGGGATACTGGTAGTAGAGTGTAAGGTTACCCGATTAATAAATATGGTAATTTGAAATTTATGGGCCCGATACGTATATGGTAAAATTGTTGGTCGGATGACCTGCGCGCTCTATCAGTAATTTTCTGGTAGCAGAATGATGGTTAGGGACTAGATAAAGATTGGTTAGGGACTAGTTAAATATTGGTGTGGGACTAGTTAAAGATTGGGTAGGAACTAGTTAAGATAGTTAGGTAGGTTATTTGCTGCTAATTGTGAAAATTTGCTGCTAAAACGTTCGAATGAATTTACAAATGTTTTATTGCTTTGAAAAATTATGAAATGTTTTAAATTGGTTTTCTTGCTGTTATATTGATATATGTACTAATCCACTCGTTAGTGATTGTTATATGTTTGTCTGGAATCCCCGGGGAATTGAATAGCGAGTGGTGAGGAGAATCCACTTCGCTCTGAGGTCAGTGGCTCGAGGAAAATTAGTGCATGGTTAGGCAGAACTGGAAGCGCTAATTAGGGTTTCTGTATGAATATTTGAATAAGTGATAGCAAAGGAGTTCGCTAGCGAAACTTTAGACTTAGTATATATCCCGGAAAGAAGTGGATGAGTCGAAGAAGTATCAGGTTCTCTAATGCTTGAGTGAAGGGTAGGCAGAAGAGATCTACCCGTAGTGTTTGAAAAGTAAATGGAAGTAGTTTACTTGCAGTGAAACAAATCTTTTCTTTCTAGACACTCGAGTACAGTGGCGAATGTGTTTACGTTGTTAATTAAATACAGCACTTGCACTTTTAAGAAAGAAATAAAGTTTCCGTTACCTTGTGAAGGAGGGAGTCAGTTGCGGAGCTGCTCTGACGTCACTCTGTGCCGCGCTGGGATTGGTAGAAACCGCGGGTGTGTAGCGGAGCTGGAATTGTAAAGGAGGGGTGAGTGCCGAAGCGTAAGAACTTGTCTCGCGAAAAGGCCGCGCACCCATTGGTCGAGACTATTTGAAATCGCGCATTTGATTGGTTGCACGAAAATAAAAGCCGCAATTAGATTGGAAGTGACTTGTAAACAAAGTCGCTTGCGGAAAAGTATATGTGGCATACGTATACTCCGGAGACTAGACCCGATCCCAGATATCTGGGGTTTGGAAAAGATAAGTGGAAAAGTAATAGATACGACATTATGTACGGAAACAAGAGGAAAATGACTTTAGTAGACAAAGTGAAGAATTATTTTAAAAAGGACAAACCTATCAAAACTAGAGAAGGTGTTGTCATTCCGCCACCTAATACTCCCGCATCTTTCATGATATTTGATAAAGGGTACCACTTGTGTGTATGGTTGGAAAATTGGGTGGAATACACGAAGAATGACGGAATTTTGGCTTTTCCGTTAGAAGGTACATTTAATGGCAGGATTCTATTTAATTTGAGAACCCGAATGAATGATTTGCATCCCAGACCCAGATTAACGTAATATGAAGCCTTAGAAGAATGTGAGATAGAGGCTTTTGAGAGGGACAAGCCCCGAATGGATAAAGGGTTGACCAAATGGTATCCTAAAGTGAAACAAGAAACACGAGAGAAGAAAATGAAACAATGGAGACAGAATATGATAGAAGAACTGTAGGGAAAAAAATAGAAAAGACAAAACATTGGGTAACCAGTGGGGACTCGGATGACGATTATTTGGAGGAATTGTTCATGAAAAATCCACCTCCTTATAATGAAGGACCCCTATCCTCTGGTGTAGGGGATGCTTGCCTAAGACCTCCTTATCAGGAAGGGACAAGACCAGTAAATGTAAGAGACGGTTGTCAGATACCTCCTTACCCAGAGATGCCGAGACCTTTAAGTACAGGAAATCCATTCAGGAAACCAAACTATGGTGAAGGACCAAGTATGACGCATCCAACTGCCCCAACCCTGACTCCGCAAATAGTACCTGAAATATGCTTGGAAAGAATACTGCAGGAACAAGAGCGAGAGGCTGTAGCTAAACAGAGAACAGAATTAATTCAGAAAATCTCCCAGCTAAATACAAGTCCTGAAGCCCTGACCATCCCAGTAACTATTGGACCAGTCGTTCCTTTGTATGGGGATAAACAGGGGTGTCCAAAGACTCCAATTATTACCCCAACTGTAGTGCAGTCGAGAAAAGAACCCCTAATTGTAGATGATCAGGAAAGTGAGTGTGAGTCTGTGATTTCCTTAATGGACTTACCAATAAGGGAACCGGAGAGGGGTTCCAGAAAGAAGAATACTCATTTCAGTGCAGGAGAAGTGCAGATTGAGTCAGCTTCTGGTACTAGAAGTGCTACTGTAGTGACTCCTGAAGAAATCGAAAGATGGAGTCGAGAATTAGAGAGACAAACCCCTCATTCAAAACCATTAGATATTTACAAATTAAGAATAGAATTGGAAGAACTGATGGCTGGAAATGTGGGGTTGGACAGATTAAATACCCTTTCTGAAGAAGAGCTGCTGTTTATTTGTAAGAGCATCACCCGTAATACTAGGGTGTTCCATGAAAAGTTAGTGGACACCGCGGCTAGTATGGGAATTGATATTGGGAAATCTAAATCATTGCAAACACCCTATAGAGCAGAGTTCTCAGACCAAGATCTGGAAAATATGAATGTGTCAGGGAAAAAGGTACAGTTCAAAGAATTAGTGAATCTGTTGCAAAAATGGGGAGACTTAGAAAAATGGAAAGCCAGATGGGCAAAGAAAAAAGAGGAGATTAGATCCAAACAGATAACTTCTGAATATGTCTTAAAAGAGGCAGACAAAGCAGAAAAATTATATCCAATGCGAGAAGTGCCAGGTGGGAAGTATGTACATGTTCCATGGTCCCGACAGGATATTGGGTCCTTTACCAATGATTTCCCAAAATTACGAGAGAAACCTGTAGATTGGTATAGGCAGGTAGAAAGGTTTGTGAAAGTACAAAAATGCCTGTGGAAAGATCTGGATGGGTTTTTCGATATCGTAGTCCCTGTAGATTTGTGGACCGAATGTAAAATTGCCATTGGGTGGCCTAGTGAGGAATACCCGAGAGACCCTATTACAGGAGCTCCTTCTGATGAGGTAATGAGAAAATACCAGCAAGTAATGTTACATCTGAAAGGGAAGGTGCCTGCAAAAGAAACTGATTGGACCAGAATAGATAGAACTACCCAGGATAGGGATGAAACTGTGCATTCTTATTATGAACGATTATTACAGGTGTTCAAAACGTACAGCGGCATAGATAACATTGAAATGAAGGACATGACCCATTTCATTTACAGGTTTGTAAACGGTTTGAGAGCAGAAATTTGTCAGTGGATTAAAGACAACAAAATCTGTTGGCAGTCTAAGAAAATTGATGAGGTGTTAAGGTACGCCAAATATTGCGAGGATGAGATGGCTGACAAACTAAAGGCTTTAAAGGAAAAGGTCATGTGGGCACAAGTAAAACTAGCTGAACAACAAGAAAAGCAGTTGGGTAAAATGAACAGTAATGCCCAAAACCAAGGTTCTGGGGGTGGAGGGAAGCCCAAAGTAAAAATGAGCCGAGAGGAGGCCAAAAAGAAGTTCCCCTGTCACGGGTGCGGACAGATAGGGCACTGGAGAGATGAGTGTCCATACGCACAAAATAATAACCCCCAAATTAATGATTTAAATCCACAGACACAGAATGAAAAACCAAGAATGACCCAGCAACAGGTAAAACAGAGTCAGTTGCCCATTGCACCTAGACCGAATTTTAAGGGCAAAGCACCGCAGGGTGAGGACATTGAGGTATGGGGAGGAAAGGAGGTTAGAAATGCAGCAACTTCACAATTTTTGTTGAATGACACTTTCCTCTGTGATGAACCTTACTGACGGTGCCTGAGGGGGGAGGACAAGGAGTGCGTGCTTGGCGCCTCCTTGCCGGTAGACCAGTCAGGGCCTGTGGTTCTAAAAATCCGGACCCTGGTGTTTTCCCGATATCGAGGTCCAATACCCGTGTCACAAAACCTCAACGCACCAAGACGATTTTGGTATCTATGAACCGATAATAATTAGGACATCATTCCTATGTATTTGCGTCATAATCGAGGGTTGCCAACACCCCAAAATCGTAGTTTCCGTCCCCATCCCTTAAACTCCATTTTGTGAACGGCATCCATCTTGCATCTTGCCCTCATGTTAAGTCAATTAAAGGTCGAGCTTGGTCAAAAGGGACACGTCCACCTTTTCGTGACTTCCCCCTGACCTGTCCCAACTGACTCCATTGCCTTAGGCCAAACCTGTTTGGGCAGCTCCTCGCCCAGTGGCCGAATACGATAGCATCAATACATAACATTCCACAAACCATTCACTACATACAGACCATGCTTTCTGCAAACATGCACCTGTCCACATTCCTTGTTTATGGCCAGTTTTATGACTGGGTTGTACCTTTCTTTATTAAGGTTTCATCGATATCTGATGGGAGTTCCAGGCCTAACTGGGTAATCTATCAACAAACTGGACATCTAAAATATGGGCTTGCTTACATGACTCCGCTCTTTGTATTATTGTAGAAATATGTGTATAGCCATATCATAAACTCAGGAATTCTTGCTTGCAGCTATTATTTTTGTATATAAGGAGACGGCTGGTTCTGTAAAAACGAACAGTCTCCCGAGAACCTACTCTCCGTGTGGTGTACTTCTGGGACACGTGTTACTTGGTAGCTACCAATAAACCTTGATCTTTGACGGTAACTAGAAGACTCAGTGTTTCTGTGGTCCGGAACAAGGGAGAACTCAGAGGTCCTGGGGTGCTACCCCCTGGCACCACCGGGTTCCTAAAAACCCGGCACCTCAGTTGGCGCCCAACTCGGGGCGATATCAAGCAGTGACGGTCCAAGCCAGATGTTCGTGAGGAGCTTCGTGTGAAAATTCCGGAGGACGGCCAGCCACTTCAGCGACCCCTGTATGTCGACGTGGTTCTGAAGGTCTTTGCTGCGAGGTTCCCCGCGTCCCGACGGCTACGAAGGACTGCTGCCCTGACTATCGCCTTGTTTTGGACCCAGTGATCCTTGGTAGAGCGAAACGATAGACGAGTCTTCTAGCGACGTCACAGATCTTCAAATACTTCAGTTAAGTATAAGTGGAGCGTCTCCCAGTCCTTAGTTTGTCCTTAGTTTTTGGTATCCTTGAGATACGCTTTGATTTGGTACTTGCAAGCCCCAAAGCCGAAGGACTCGTGTATTCACGAGATATATCGTAACAGATAATCCTTTGAAGTTTGAAGCTAGACTAGTGAGCGAAGATGCCTGGTTTTAGCAGACTTGGAAACTTGTTTTGTCTTAGTTGTAGTAAGGACTCCCGATTAGAGGAATCTTGTCCGGTTCCTCCAATTGGAACTCCAACGTATGAGCTCTATGTAAAGCACGGCGTAGGTCCTATAACATATAACGAAGTATGGATAAAATACACCCGCAAGGATGGTGTTTTAAAATGGCCCCAATATGGTAGTTTCGACTCAGAAGTTTTAGATAACCTAGAGGTCAAACTATTCAAGAAGAAAGCCCGACCGGCGATGTTTGACTCTTTCCGCTTATGGCGTAAAGAGGCCAAACAGAAGGAAATTAAATTAGAAAAGAAGAATAAGAGGGAAAGAGGTATTTCAGTAATGCAAGCCGCGATAAAATTTAAAGACAACGAAGAGGATCGAATAAGTGAGCAGTTGCACAGGCAACGTAAAATGGCAATAGATAAATGCTATCCCGTTTTGCCATCTCTTCAGCGAGAGACAGTAAAAGAGAGTGAAAAAGATCCATTAATGGCTCATTTGCTAAGTTCGCCACCACCCTATGCACAAAATGCCACAGCACCTCCGCAACCTTTAGTTGCACCTCTGGTAGCTGTTATACAGGCTCCTTTACCGCACTCACCGGCTACTCTTCAGCTGGCTCCTGTTTCTCTGGCGCAGCCTCCTCAAGGCTCACCGATCACATCTACTTCTCCTACTGTTCCTTCTAAAATTTCGCCTAGCACACTTTCTAGTCTCTCTAATACTCGTTCTACGAACATTTCTGTTTCTACTTTGCGTGACTCTGTTCTACCACCAGTTATTCCCCCACTTTCACCTTCCGTCTGGCATAAAATGGCCAGCATTGTTACTAACTTTCCTTCACCACTTTTTCGGTCGTCTAAAACGACCCCTAACACGGAACGAAGACAATTACGAAGCCAAATGCCCGATTATCAGGAAAGGGAATCATTGAATAAGTTAGCACGAAATTGGGCTATGGACACAGCAAGATATGATGTAGAGTCTGTCATGAACGTTTTCCGTCAATGGGATGAACCAACGCAAAGATACGTCTTTGAGCAGATGTGTGTTTTTCTGTGTGAGGATTTGGTAAATAATGGTCAGAAGACCAACGAGCAAGAGTTGTGTTGTGTACGATTTAAATTTGGGGAGGGTATGATTGTGGGTCCCGACGTTGAAAAAGCAGTTGAGATATTATTATCACATAGAAGTACGGGTGGTAATTCTGGGTCATCCTCTGACAGTGGTACATCCAGCAGGAAAAGAGCGAGACAGTACCCCATGAGAGAGGTTCCTCCGGTCTGGAGGGAAGGTGACGCAACTGCAGTTCCACCGGTTCTGCCTCATTTCCAGCGTGTATGGGTACATGTCCCCTGGAAAAGATCCGAAGTTTTAGCACTCAAGCAGACACTACCCGATCCCCGTAAAAACCCGACTGGGTATTATAAGGAGTTGTCCCAAACTGCCAGCTCATGTATAATGAATTTAGCGGATATAGACATGTTGTTTGGGAACGTTGTTCCACATCCTTTATGGAGTAAGATACGTCATACAGATCATGACCAAGAATTAGGTGACTCGTGGGCGAACATTGCGACTACAGATGCTAGACAAGTCGGTGGTTTCAAGCCTGAGCCTTTAATAGCTGAACTTCCCGGTAGAATTATTGCGTACATGAAGACAATTATGCCTGAAGCACGCGTAAACTGGGACAAGCTATTCGCGTGCAAGCAGAAGAAAGACGAGAATGTGTCTGACTTTTTCACGAGATTTGAGGAAACTTTCACTGACCATAGTGGTCAGGATATGGCTACCGACGGTGGCCAGAGATTGTTTGTAGACAAGTTTGTACACAATCTGCTTCCCGAACTGTGTGCTAAACTAAAAGATTCAGAGAGTGCTTGGGCTGTCTCTACGTCAGCGCAGATTCTAGCAACAGCTCAGTACTACGAAAACAGGCGCAAAGGCGAGCTAGACAAGGCAGACAAAAAGACGAAAGATTTAAAAACTAAAGTTCTTCTCCAACAGGCCTATCCGCCTCGTATGGCTAGCCAGCCCAATTATCAACAGAATAAGCAGTATTCTAGAGACGCGCAAGGAAACGAGTCTTCCCACCAGCGTGTTCCGTATGGCCCGAATCAATGTGCGTATTGCAAGGAAGAGGGTCATTTTAAGAGTAATTGTCCGGCTCTTGCGCGACGCTTAAACGGTGTTTCAGGTGTAAGAGGGAGAGGTGTTCAACATGCCCCCAGAGGTAGGGGCCGTGGAAATTTCTCCCAGAACACAGTTTCTTTTCCGCCTCAGAATTCCATGAATAGCTTTGACCAACAGAATAACGCATCGTCTAGGTCAGCTCAGTACTATGCTGACGACTATTACACCGAACACGACAATGAGGGTAACGATCGCTAGGACAGCCATGGACAAAGAGAGGGAGTTGTTTCAGTTCCAGTAGACCAGGATGGACCTTATGTCGAGGTAATTACCTCAGGAGTGTCAGAGCCATTTCTGCTGGATACTGGTGCTACAAAAAGTTCTATTATGCACTCAAAACTTCCTGGCGCACCTTTGTCTGGCGAAATGAATGTCTCAGTAGGCTTCTCTGGCGCCCCTGTTAGAAACCCGATCTCTAGTCCTATATCCCTTTCTGTTGGCCCCTATGAATTGGAAGCACCCCTCATTCTTACAACAGGTTGCGGTGAAAATTTGTTAGGATTGGATTTGCTAAAAAGGTTGTATGCGACTGTGTACTGTTCTCCCTCGGGAGTACAACTTACCTTAGGGAAAAAAGTCATTTCTCCAATGTATTTGTCGAAAGAAGGTATTCCAACCGAATTGTCATCTCTTCCTGATATACTGTGGGCTAATGGTTCCAATGACGTAGGTCGTTTGGAGATAACACCGTATGTCATAACTTTGAAAGCCAACGTCGGATTGCCACGTATTCCCCAATACAAAATATCTAACGAATGCGAGAAGGCGTTGTTAACGATCATTTATGATTTGATCGATAAAGATGTTATTGAAGAAACAACAGGGAACGTTTGTAACAGTCCAGTTTTACCGGTCTTAAAACGTACTGATCCTTCACAGCCCCCTGTGTATAGGTTTGTGATTGACCTCAGAGAGGTAAATATGGTAGTTATCCCACAGTTTCCAGTTGTCCCCGACATTACTGCTTTATTGACAATGGTTCCAGCTTCAGCAGACTGGTTCTCGGTGATTGACCTGAAGAACGCTTTCTTCAGCATCCCGATCGCCGAAGAGAGTAGAGACCTTTTCGGCTTCAATTTAGGAGGACGAAGCTTCCGCTTCAAATGCGCTCCTCAAGGCTACTGCGAAAGCCCATCTATATTCAGTCAGGCACTGAAAACACAACTAGACACAATTGTGCTGTCAGATGGGTCAACTTTGATCCAGTACGTAGACGATCTACTGATCGCCGCAGACACTGAGGAGATTTGCAAACAAGCCACGTTGTTACTATTGCGTCACTTATGTGACATGAAGCACAAAGTCTCCCTTTCAAAGCTGCAATTTTGCCGACAAGAAGTAACCTACCTAGGTCACATCTTATCGAAGGAGGGAAGGAGACTGACACCAGAAAGAATACAGGCAATTACAGAACTAAGTGCCCCAAGGACACAGAGAGAGGTTCGAGCCTTCTTGGGCATTACATCGTACTGTAGACAATGGATACCGAATTTCTCACTACTAGCCAAGCCCTTGCTGGCACTACTCCGCAAAGACATGCCTAATCCTATGCCTTGGTCTGAAGATTGTCAGACGAGTTTCCACGAGTTGCGTGATGCATTGTGTTCGGCCCCTGTGTTGGGAAACCCCAACTACAGTAAGCCTTTTACATTGTATGTCCACGAAAAGGAAGGTTGTGCATTATCAGTCTTAACGCAACACTTTGGGGACAAACAGCGCCCATGCGCGTATTTTTCGGCAACTCTGGATCCAGTGGCTAAGGCACTGCCAAGTTGTCTAAGAGCAACCGCCGCAGCAGCTGTCTGCATTCGACAGTCTGCTGGATTAGTCATGAATAACACTCTGATCGTTATGGTTCCGCATGCAGTTGACATTTTGCTAAATAGGACCAAGACACAACATCTTACTAGCGCTCGACTATCCAGTTACGAACTTACCCTGCTAGCAAGTCACATCCACATAAAGAGGTGTGATACACTCCACCCCGCTACGTTATTACCCATCCCGACAGAGACAGACAAGATTGACAAACATGACTGCTGTTTCAGGACAGAAGAAGAGACAAAAGGGAGAGTAGACTTACAGGACACTCCCCTTCCCGAATCCAATGATACTTTATGGGTTGATGGTTCATGTTTCAAGTTGCCGAATGGTGATACGACCACAGCATACGCCGTAACGACATTATACACCATTGTAGAGACTGCACGCATTTCCCACAATTCTGCACAAGCTGCAGAGCTGATTGCGCTTACTAGAGCATGTGTGTTGGCGAAAGGAAAGCGAGTGAATGTGTACACTGACAGCCAATATGCCTTTGGTGTGGCTCACAGTTTTGGGAGATTGTGGCGTGAACGTGGGTTCCTTACGTCCCATGGTGCAAAGATACAACATGGCCAGCTAGTTAATGAGCTCCTTGAGTCACTCACCTTGCCCCTACAAGTCGCCATTATAAAATGCAGTGCACACAAAAATATTCAGGATGATGTTGGCCGCGGAAATGCATTGGCAGATGAGGTTGCGAAAGAAACTGCAAGGAACACAATGAGTCGGATGTATGTTATGGGTCCCGCTAGATGGACTGCTGATGTGGGAATGTGTGAGGACACCATTGAAAGCGTAAAATCGGTACAAGTCGAGGCCACTGAGAACGAGGTGAATGAATGGAGAGAAAGCACAGGTAGATTGGATGCGAATGGTTGTTGGGTCGAACTATCAGAACACCAGCGATGGCTATTACCTAATGCATATGTACTTGCAGTAGTAACGATGGCTCACGGAATTGCGCACATCAGTTCGAAAGGAATCTGTAAACTATTGGCCCCAGTATGGCAGAATAGCAATATCCCAAAATATGCAAAGAATGTGGTTAAAAAGTGTATGGTGTGTTTGAAGTACAATCCCGGTAGGGGAACCCCAACTCCAGCTGGTCATTTTGCGCCTCCAACGTACCCGTTCGAGGTTTTACAGCTCGACTTCATCCACATGGAGAGGTGCAACAACCTAAAGTATGTGCTTGTTGTTGTCTGCGCCTTTTCAAGGTGGGTGGAAGCGTACCCCCTTAAGGACAATACCGCTTTATCAACTGCCAAAGCACTCGTCAAAGAGTTCTTTCTGAGGTTCGGTATGCCTAGAATTGTCTGGAGTGATAACGGAAGTGAATTCGTAGGATGCGTGATGAAGAGAGTGTGTGAGTGTTTAGGCATCCACCAAAAATTCCACGCTGCAAATCACCCCCAATCAGCTGGATTAGTAGAGTGCTACAATGGCACTCTAAAACTCAAACTAGCCAAGATCCAAGCCAGTACAGGTCTTAAATGGCCTGACGCCCTGCCTCTAGCGCTTTTGTCAACCAGGATGACTGTCCACTCCAGATTAGGACTTAGCCCCCATGAGATCGTGTTTGGCCGCCCAGCCAACGTCTGGGGCGTACCAAGACCCAAGAAACTAAGTGAGATAGAACACCCCGTACTACTTGACTATTTGTGCGAATTGACAACTAAATTGCGTGTTTTACACCAACAGGTTCACAGTTCCTCTCCACCAGCCTCTGACGATCCAGGTCACCTCATCGAGCCCGGCTCGTGGATTTTGGTGCGAAATGTCCAGCGCACCAACAACGGACAGCCGAGGTGGACCGGACCGCACCTAGTGCTGCTTTCAACGAGATCTGCTGTTCGGGTGGAAGGCAAGAAGAACTGGGTACATGGGACCCACTGCAAACGGGTCCCTCTACCCCTTCCATACGACCGGTGGGTCAACAAAGGACTTGCCGACTCCGAGACCGAATCCGTACCTCGCTTCATCCCTTTCAGCGATGCACGTATGAAAGAAACTAGTACCGAAAAGGAGAGTGATCATATTTTACGAGGACTTGTGTCGCCGTCTATGCAATTGGACACTACCGAACCTGAGACGCTGTTTGAAGACCACACCATACCTGGGAAACGACGGTACGACCTGCGGTCTAAACAAAGAGACTAATAAACGATTGACCTAATGTGATTTCCCTTTTCCCCTAAGAACTATTTTTTTGATTTTTCAGCTCTCTCGTCCCAGGGGAACTAGCTCATTTTTGATTTTTCGAACCGCCATCCGGTTCTGCTGCTAGGGTCGCGGTTAAAGTCTGGGGAGTGCAACTGGGACGTTCTAGGTCCACGGTTCTGATTGGTCCACGGGAGTTACCCCGGACTGAGCAGAGCGCGCTCCCTGGGAGAATCAATCAACCACCACGGGCAGCAACTAGAGGATGGAGTTTCCAAGGGTAGAGAGACCTATCAGACTCACGAACTTCGGAAAACAGTTATGCACAATACTGTCCAAAAGAAGATTCCTGATACTATGTGTTTTAATGTTATGTAGCATACTTGTGTTTTTTACTGGTTATACTCTATTCGTATTTAAAGTTACCTTTTCGAATGACACCCAGCCACCATCTCCTCCCACTATTTCTCCACACTACTTTCACCCTCTACCTGAACACGAGTCTGCCCGAAGACTCGAATTTGTAAACAATTCTTTCATTCAGCTCCTACACCAACACCAGTCCGTAATGAACACATCAAACTGTTGGATATGCGGACTTATGCCACACACAACCGATAAGGGGATCCCATACTTCATTTTGCCATTCAGCTACTATGGTTCTCTGTGGGCTTTCCAGACCATGTTCCTATTCGCCCTAGAACCATACCCGACCCGTTCCACTGCGAGCGATTCCAATAACAAGGCACTAATTGCAGGGATAAGAAATATGAGTAGGGATATCGACACATATCTGACAATGCCCAAAGATGAACTCAGTCCCTACACCCGTTGGAACGTGACTAAACATGGGGTTTACCTGGTCAAGAGCCAGGCAGCAAAGAAATCCCGCCCAGTTTGGATAGTGCCCCACCGAGGTCACTTATGCTTACAGGGTATTGGTAGGGACCCCACAGCACAGTTAGGAAAGAGCATTTGCACGGAAACATATGTATTTGCTTCCCGAACTTCCCCTATACTTTTGGCAGCCAAAGGCACGTATTTCGTTTGCCACGACCAAGCCTACACGTGGTTGCCCCCTGATTTCTCAGGTACATGTTTTATCTCATTTCTGCTGCCTCCCACCTACACGGCCAGAGCAGATTACCATCGGACAAGGACAGCTAGGGGTGTCGTGAGTAAAGACGACACCGCGGGTCAGGAATTCGCTGACTTCGCAAAGGGTTTTCTGCCATTTTGGGGGCCTATGGTGAACAGCAGAAATATTCGCCAGTTATCGAGGATAGTTGAATCCGCCGTGACTACGACGGCCGGACCACTTGGCAATCTGACAGCCGAGCTTCAGTCGGATCGACTTATGACCCTTCAGAACCGAATTGCCTTAGACATCATACTCGCCGATTGTGGTGGTGTGTGTAGAGTCATCCAATCCAGTTGTTGCATATTCATCCCTGATAACGCACCGACAGTATACCAGGCCATCTCCAAACTACACGAAATATCTGGTTCCCTTCACGTTGAGAAAGGGGATTGGTCCCTGCTGGGGTGGTTCTGGGAGCTGATCACTGCCTGGGGATGGAAAATTTTGATCTTCATTGGGATGACCTTGGCACTTCTGTTCATGTTTTGCCTATGTATAAAGTGTGCTCCTGCACTATGTGGCCTCTGTGCTACCTCGTGTGTACGGAAGCCTGTGTCACAGGACGAGCTGAGTAACAGAATGATGCTACAGCAACATCTCCACGAATTTCTTCATACCGATTTGGACTCAGATTAGCATGAGTTATTGCCTTATATGAGGGCAAAAGGAGGGTCTGTGGTTCTAAAAATCCGGACCCTGGTGTTTTCCCGATATCGAGGTCCAATACCCGTGTCACAAAACCTCAACGCACCAAGACGATTTTGGTATCTATGAACCGATAATAATTAGGACATCATTCCTATGTATTTGCGTCACAATCGAGGGTTGCCAACACCCCAAAATCGTAGTTTCCGTCCCCATCCCTTAAACTCCATTTTGTGAACGGCATCCATCTTGCATCTTGCCCTCATGTTAAGTCAATTGCAGGTCGAGCTTGATCAAAAGGGACACGTCCACCTTTTCGTGACTTCCCCCTGACCTGTCCCAACTGACTCCATTGCCTTAGGCCAAACCTGTTTGGGCAGCTCCTCGCCCAGTGGCCGAATACGATAGCATCAATACATAACATTCCACTAACCATTCACTACATACAGACCATGCTTTCTGCAAACATGCACCTGTCCACATTCCTTGTTTATGGCCAGTTTTATGACTGGGTTGTACCTTTCTTTATTAAGGTTTCATCGATATCTGATGGGAGTTCCAGGCCTAACTGGGTAATCTATCAACAAACTGGACATCTAAAATATGGGCTTGCTTACATGACTCCGCTCTTTGTATTATTGTAGAAATATGTGTATAGCCATATCATAAACTCAGGAATTCTTGCTTGCAGCTATTATTTTTGTATATAAGGAGACGGCTGGTTCTGTAAAAACGAACAGTCTCCCGAGAACCTACTCTCCGTGTGGTGTACTTCTGGGACACGTGTTACTTGGTAGCTACCAATAAACCTTGATCTTTGACGGTAACTAGAAGACTCAGTGTTTCTGTGGTCCGGAACAAGGGAGAACTCAGAGGTCCTCGGGTGCTACCCCCTGGCACCACCGGGTTCCTAAAAACCCGGCACCTCAGGCCATACATTGAAGGAAAGGTTGAAGGAAATGATGTCACCTTTCTGTTGGACACTGGTGCTACCCGTTTGTGAGACCTTGGGCTGGGCGGACCGGAATAACAGGCGGGGAGGCCGAATGTAGTGAGCTATGTTCAAGGATTTATTCGTTGACAGTGCACACAAAGTCTGGATCAAAAGAGTTTGCAGGGAAGAAGTGCCTCCGAGAAGCTCCCAGCCGGGAGGGTGTGGATGTTGTGTGGATCTCCGGGTTGTGGTCCTCTGCGGGGCTGTTGTCGTCAGGGTACGGCCGGTTGATGGGTCTCCTCGGAGATATGTAAGAGAGAGTACAGGGGTTAGTCCCGTCCAGTAAGGACTACTGAGTACTTCCACCGTCACCGGGAAGTGAAGGGCCAGGTCACGAAAGTGGGGAAGGTGGGAAGGGTAGGTAGGGACAAGACCAATCAGCAAGCAGGAGGGTAGTGTGATGGGAGGTGTCCGGGATAAGTGCGAGGTAGTTACTTACAGTGCTCGTGATACGTCTCTTAATGACTAAGGCGAGTGCAGGGTGCTCGTGAGGCTCTATATACAGTATGTTACAGGCAATTACAATATTTACACTAAGGGACACGGAGAAGGATAGAGTGTACTCACGTGCCCCGCCGTAACTCTCATCCGAGTTACGGCCGCTCTCCAGCCACCTCCGGAGGTCGCCACCAATCCTCATTCCACAGGTCTTCTTCCTCGTCCTCTTCTCCGATCTCCGTCTTCTCTCCGCTCTCCTCCTTCCTTCTGCTCTCCGTCGGGGGTTCCGCGCCGTTCGCTGTCTCCTGCCACGAGTCCGCTGGGCTGAACGATGTTTCCCCGTTCCTGCCGTCTTTCCTATGTTCCCGGCGGACCACACTGGACGTGCTTCCGGTTCCGGATGGGTCGGGTTCTGGGTCGTCGGCAGGAGTTCCGCTTCCGGTTTCCTGTTGTTCTGTTTCCGGGTCTTTGGGGGTTAGCGGATCCTGTGGGCGAAGAGAGGATGTCCGGTGACCAAGGGACGCTGTTCCTCCCGGTGTGGGGGTGTGGCCCCCCCGGCTACAACGCCCTTCCGACGAGGTAGGGACCACCGGTCTTCCACATCCCCTTTCCCTAGCTGTCTTACTAGTAGGGTTGGCCGTAACTGGAAAACGGGAGAGGTAATCCGCATTGCCCTGGTCTAGTCCCTTCCGGTGTAGGGTCCTGAATCGGAATGGCTGCAGAGAAAGGAACCACCTAAGTACCCGGTCGTTGTGGCCCCGGTTACGGGCCATCCACTCCAGCGGGGCGTGATCCGTATACAAGAGGAACTCCCTGCCCTCCAGATAATACCGGAGACTATCCACAGCCCATTTAATCGCTAGAGCCTCTTTTTCTACAACCGCATAGTTCTGCTCTCGTGGGAAGAGCTTTCGGCTGAGATACAGTATTGGTTTTTCGACCCCTTTCGCATCTTGCTGGGACAGGACGGCCC
Source organism: Lissotriton helveticus (assembly GCF_964261635.1). Lineage (NCBI taxonomy): Eukaryota > Metazoa > Chordata > Amphibia > Caudata > Salamandridae > Lissotriton > Lissotriton helveticus. The sequence goes on from NC_136062.1 coordinate 20,364,695, forward strand.
CCAAACCCTGATCGGAGGCGTCTGTCTGCAGGATGAAAGGTCGGGAGTAGTCAGGACTGATTAACACGGGTTCTGACAACAGGGTCTGCTTGAGGAGGTCGAAGGCATGCAGCAGCTGGGGAGTGGGTTGCTGTAACTTCTCTTCGGTTCGGGAGGCTTTTCTCAACAGGTCGGTCAAGGGTGCGGCTATTTGGGAAAAGTTGGGTATAAACCTCCTATAATACCCCAGTAACCCAAGAAAGGCTCGAAGTTCTCTCTTGGTATGAGGGAAGGGTATGGAGTGAATAGCCTGAATCTTATTGTTTTGAGGGCGAATGACCCCTTCTCCCAATAGATAACCCAGATATTTCACACTTTGGGCCGCCAAGGTGGTTTTGGCAGGGTTGATGGTAAAGCCGTGTTTACCAAGGGAGTGTACTACGGTCTGCAAATGGTGTAGGTGTTGTTCCCAGCTGTCACTATAAATGACAATGTCATCTAGGTATGCCCCGGCGTAGCTGGTATGGGGTCGTAAGACCCGGTTCATGGCCCTTTGGAAAGTCGCCGGGGCTCCATGGAGCCCGAAGGGCATCACTCTGAACTGGAATAAACCCTCAGGGGTTGAAAACGCCGTTTTCGGTCTGTCTTCGAGTTTTAAAGGGATCTGCCAGTACCCTTTGCACAAGTCAAGGGTACTGATATATTTGGCTTTACCTATGCGCTCTACCATCTCGTCTACGCGAGGAAGGGGATAGGAATCAAAGACAGAGATCTTATTCACCTCCCTGAAGTCGATGCAGAAACGAGTAGAACCATCGGGTTTGGGTACTAGAACGATTGGGGAATTCCAACTGCTGCTGGACGGTTCGATTATACCCATCCTCAACATCTGGGTCGTCTCTTCTTGTATGACCGCCCTTCGCGCTTCAGGGATCCGGTAGGGTCTCTGTCGCATGGTTTTCCCTGCTTCGGTGTGAATGGCGTGCTCCACAATGGTGGAGTGTCCGGGCATGGAGGAAAATACTGTTTGCACAGAGGATAAGACGAGTCTAAGGTCCTGTTTGTTCCTTTCCGGGAGGTCCGGATCAATACAGCCCTCAAAGGGGAGAGAGGGAGTGGTTGTTAGAACAGGGACGGGCCCTACCCACTGCTTCAACAGATTGACATGGTATATTTGGGTGACCCCTCGGGTGGTATCGATATCGAGTTCGTAGGTGACGGGAGTCACCTGTCTTAAGATAGGGAAGGGGCCCTGCCATTGTCCCAACAGTTTATGGTCGGAGGAGGGTAGAAGCAATAACACCAGGTCTCCAGGGTTGAATGAACGGGCCTTGGTTTCTTTGTTATACTGTTGTTTCTGGGAGACCTGAGCGGCTACCATGTTCTGTCTCACTATTTCTCTGATTTGGGTTAAGTGGGTTCGGAGATTGTCGACATATTCAGGGAGGGGACGTGTTCGATCAGGCTCGGCTTCCCATGCCTCGCGGGCCATGTCTAACAGAGTCCTAGGGGCTCGGCCATATAACAATTCATATGGGGAATACCCGGTGCTACTTTGCACCTTGCAACGGATCACGAAGAGGGCAAGAGGAAGCATCTCCTCCCACCTTTTACTCTCAAGGCCTAGCAGCTTTTTGAGGGTGGTCTTTAGGGTGGCGTTATAGCGTTCTACCAACCCATCTGTCTGGGGGTGATACGCCGAGGTTCTTATCTGTTTAATACCCAGATGGGCACAGACCTGACGCATGAGGGAGGACACAAAAGGCGTACCCTGATCTGTTAAGATCTCCCGAGGGAACCCTACTCTACTGAAGATGGAGATAAGGGCCTTGGCGATGTTTTGGGTAGTGGGCTGTTTCAAAGGGACGGCCTCCGGGAACCTGGTAGCATAATCCACCAACACCAGGGCGTATCTACACCCCGTCCTAGAGGGCAACAGGGGTCCTATCAGGTCCATCCCTATTCGGGAGAAAGGCACATCAATAAGGGGAAGGGGCTGGAGCGGGACTCGGGGGGGCCGATACCGGCTATTTTTCTGGCAGACCGGGCACTCCCTGCAGTACTGCTTTATTTGACCATGGACGCCCGGCCAGTAGAATTTTGCAAGGATTGTTTGCCCCGTTTTTTCATCGCTGAAGTGCCCTCCCAGCAGGTGACTGTGGGCCAGATATAGGACTTTGTCTCGAAACAATCCTGGGATGACTAACTGGGCGGGGAGCTGTGGCCCCCCTTTTCTGTAGAGGAGACCATTCTTTCGAAAGAAGTAAGGACCTACATGCAGGGGATCCTCATTGTCCAGAGCACGATTCCAGGCTTCTTGCAGCACGGGGTCCTCTTGCTGGGTGGCTCGGAACTCGCGGTCAGTTTCCCAGGGGTGAACGTCAACCTGAGCAGGATAAGCCCCAGTAAAGGTCCTTTTCTCTCTTTTCTTTTGCTTCTTGGTCTTTCCAGGTTTTGAAGGAGAGTCTGCTGATGGAGAACCCTGGGGAAACGGGGCCTCCGCCCACCACCTCTTTAGGGAGTCCGTGGTGTCTTTCAGGAGGTGGGGAAGACCACTGTAGTCGCTTCCTAATATGATTTGTTCAGGGAGATTAGGAACCAAACCGACTGTTAACATTCTACCTTCATCGGCCTGTTGTTGTACCCGTACTTGGGCCGTCGGATAACTCCGGGTGTCTCCATGGACACACTTGATAGCGACCGTTCCAGTTAGTGGTCCGACAGGATGGGGTAGTTCCTGGGGTCGGAGGACGCTATGCCTACATCCCGTGTCGGCCAATGCCATCAGCCGGTGTCCCTCGATTCTCACTGGGCAGCGGAACGGCGGAGGGCTGACTTCGTTGGTAAGACATACATAATTCCGGGCCATCCCTATGTCCATGGGCTCCTCTCTTTGGGGACACACACGAGCTATGTGGCCATACCCTCCGCAGTGATAGCACTGAGGACCAGGTGGGTTAGGTCGAGGCATGACGGGGTAGGGCATCAGGGGAGCAGGATCTGGTCTTCTGGCCGCGGGAGGAAGTCTTTGTGGACGGGCGTGGCTGCCGTGTGGAATCCGGGGATGAGGTTCCTCTATGACCCGTTGTGACTCTTGGGCTCTACTATAGGCACTAGCTATCTCCACCGCACTGTCCAGGGTCAGGCGGGCGTGTTGTCTCACCCATTTTTGGGTGGCCGGTTGGAGAGACGCCAGGTATTGCTCCAGATATATTTTTGAGAGGATGTCCTCTTTAGTGGCTGTGGCAGGTTTCAACCATCTGTTTGCTAGGTCCTGTATCCGGAAGGAGAGAGCCCGTGGCGTCTCTTGGGGACCCTCTTTGGCCTGTCGCAGACGAACCCTATACGTTTCGTCATCGATGCCCAGTCTCTCTAGGATACAAGTCTTTATATCTTGGTAGGGAGTCAGGCCCTGGACATTGGCCTGTTGATACGCTGCCTGCAGTTCACCCGTCAATAGAGGCCCCAGATAGTGGCCCCAGCGATCCGCAGGCCACGCTGCTGCCTGAGCCAGGCGCTCGAAATTTGTAAAAAAATAATCTGGGTCTTCACCCGGGACATATTTTTGGAGGACGACTGATGGTAGGGAGGTTGTGGGCCTTTGTTGCCCCATGACTGTGGTCAGTTTTTCAAGGGCTTGATCCTGAGCGGTCCCCTGTCCCTTAAGGACGTCATGGAGTTGACCCCGATCGTCTTCCGCGGTTTTCAGGAAGCGTTCCATCATTTTGCCAAGCTGCTCTTGGCTCTCGGCTAGGTGTTTGACGGCGGCCTCCATGCTTCCGGCGGATCCCACTTCTGACACCACCTGTGAGACCTTGGGCTGGGCGGACCGGAATAACAGGCGGGGAGGCCGAATGTAGTGAGCTATGTTCAAGGATTTATTCATTGACAGTGCACACAAAGTCTGGATCAAAAGAGTTTGCAGGGAAGAAGTGCCTCCGAGAAGCTCCCAGCCGGGAGGGTGTGGATGTTGTGTGGATCTCCGGGTTGTGGTCCTCTGCGGGGCTGTTGTCGTCAGGGTACGGCCGGTTGATGGGTCTCCTCGGAGATATGTAAGAGAGAGTACAGGGGTTAGTCCCGTCCAGTAAGGACTACTGAGTACTTCCACCGTCACCGGGAAGTGAAGGGCCAGGTCACGAAAGTGGGGAAGGTGGGAAGGGTAGGTAGGGACAAGACCAATCAGCAAGCAGGAGGGTAGTGTGATGGGAGGTGTCCGGGATAAGTGCGAGGTAGTTACTTACAGTGCTCGTGATACGTCTCTTAATGACTAAGGCGAGTGCAGGGTGCTCGTGAGGCTCTATATACAGTATGTTACAGGCAATTACAATATTTACACTAAGGGACACGGAGAAGGATAGAGTGTACTCACGTGCCCCGCCGTAACTCTCATCCGAGTTACGGCCGCTCTCCAGCCACCTCCGGAGGTCGCCACCAATCCTCCGTCCACAGGTCTTCTTCCTCGTCCTCTTCTCCGATCTCCGTCTCCTCTCCGCTCTCCTCCTTCCTTCTGCTCTCCGTCGGGGGTTCCGCGCCGTTCGCTGTCTCCTGCCACGAGTCCGCTGGGCTGAACGATGTTTCCCCATTCCTGCCGTCTTTTCTGTGTTCCCGGCGGACCACACTGGACGTGCTTCCGGTTCCGGATGGGTCGGGTTCTGGGTCGTCGGCAGGAGTTCCGCTTCCGGTTTCCTGTTGTTCTGTTTCCGGGTCTTTGGGGGTTAGCGGATCCTGTGGGCGAAGAGAGGATGTCCGGTGACCAAGGGACGCTGTTCCTCCCGGTGTGGGGGTGTGGCCCCCCCGGCTACAACGCCCTTCCGACGAGGTAGGGACCACCGGTCTTCCACACCGTTCTACTGTAAGAACAGCAGACGTTCCAAACCTACCCCTCTCGGGAGAAGCGATCCAAGTAGTGGGCGTATCTAATCAATTGATTAGTACCCCAGTTACTGAGCCCATGGAGATTACAATAGGGAATTTCAAAGAAATGCATAGATTCGTTGTCTGTGATTCCAGTCCTGTAAACCTATTGGGACGTGATTTGTTGTGTAAAATGAACTGTACCATCTTTTGCACACCAAAAGGCGTCGAAATTCAAACCCCAGATGAAGATGGAATATACAAATTAATGCTAATAAGACCTAACTCAGAGATAAAACGACTGACAATACAAGACTTACCTGAAGAACTTCAACAGACAGTGAAACCAGAAGTATGGGATTTTACTGGAAAAGATGTAGGATTAATGGCAAATGTTGACCCAATTAAAATAGCCATAAAAGAAGATGCAGTTTACCCAAATACTAAACCATACAAAATGAGTGCAGAAGTGAAAGCAGGAGTTGCCATTGAAATAAAAAGATTGTTAGAAGCAAACATCATACAAGAAGTGCTGAGTAGTCCTTGTAACTCGCCCATAATCGGAATCAAGAAACCTAGTGGTAAGTACAGGGTAGTGCAGGACCTGCGAAAGGTAAACAAAATTGTTATGTTATGTTATGTTATTTTTATTTATACAGCGCACAGCTGCCCCAGCGAAGGGGCATCCTGGCGCTTTGACAAGGCAAACACAACACAACACCGAAAGAAGAAAAAAAAGAGGACACAGGAAACAGCCTAAAAACTAAGCAAACAAGAAGGTTTTGATGGCGCGCCTAAACTGAAAAAGGTCATCAATAGCCCGGATCTCAGACAGAAGAGAATTCCACCACTTCGCCGCTAACACTCGAAAGGAGCGGCCGCCAGTTCTACTCAACCTGAAACGCGGAACCACCGCCAGATTCTGACCCAAGGATCTAACGGTTCGCGGGGGTACATACGGTGTCAAAAGATTCTCCAAACTTTGGGGAGACGTACCCTTGAGGATTTTAAACGCAAGGCAGAGAACCTTGAATTTGATCCTCTGATTCACGGGGAGCCAGTGGAGAGAGTGCAGCGTTTTTGAGACCGAGCACCGCCTAGGCAGACCTATCACCACTCTGGCTGCAGCATTTTGCACTCGCTGCAGCCGGGTAAGTTCTGACTGGTTAATCCCAGCCAAGAGCGAGCTGGCATAGTCCAGCCGGGACAGCACTGATGCCTGAACCACCAGCTGTCTGGTGGGGGCATCAAAAAATTTAAGGATAGGCCTAAGTCCTCAAATAATGCCATAACAGGAGGCCGCCACCTTCTTGGTGTGGCAGGTAAAACTGAGTGTCGGGTCAAGCCAGACCCCAAGATTTTTTATCTCCGATACTGGAGAGGGGGTCACACCCAGTTCAGAAGGCCACCACTTGTCACCCCACAGCCCCACTTGCTTGCCGACCACCATGACCTCTGTCTTCTTGGTATTCAACTGGAGACAGTTGGAATTCATCCAATTGGCCACTGCCCGTAAACCGTCTCGGAACCTGGGAGCCTCCATATCAGAGTCCCCACTCAACGTGACCGCCAGCTGCGTGTCATCTGCATATGAGACCATCGTCAGGCCCCATTGCTTGACGACCGCAGCCAGCGGTCTCACGTAAAGATTAAATAGAGTGGGACTCAACGATGAACTGTTGTTCCTTGCTGTCCCATTGTCCCGAACCCAGCAGTGATTTTGTATCAAATTCCATGGAATGCTGAGTGGTTCACCCTAATTGATTTATGTCACGCATTCGTTTTAAATTCCATTGCATCCAGACAGCAAATTTCTTTTCTCATTTGAATTCGACAGTCACGTGTTCGTTTGGAATCGCGTCCCTCAGGGGTATACAGAAAGCCCCTCAATCTTTAATCAGATTCTGAAAAAGTGCCTTGAATCCTTGGTTTTACCTGGAGAATCAGTTTTGGTGCAATATATAGACGACCTCTTGGTGGCGTCTAAGAGTCAGAAAGACTGTGTTGTCGACACCATTGCCTTACTGAACCACTTAGGTGAAGGAGGGCATAAAGTATCACCTGACAAACTACAGTTCTGTATCACTTCGGTAAAATATCTGGGGCACCAGATAGAGAAAGGCATCAGGAGAGTTACTTCAGAAAGAATTAGGATAATTCGAAACATGCAGTTACCCAACACTCAGAAAGAGATCAGAATGTTCCTTGGAGTTGTAGGATACTGCAGGCAATGGATTGTGGGATTTGCGGTCCTAGCAAAACCATTGATAAAAATGACAAGAAAAGCAGCAAAGGACCCAGTAGAATGGGACGAAGAAAGCATGACAGCATTTACTAAATTACGAGAATGTCTATGTAGAGCCCCTGCACTAGGAATGCCTGATTATTCGAAAGAATTTGCACTATTTTGTGATACACGAGACAATTGTGCACAGTCAGTCCTAACCCAAGAGCATGGTTTGACTAGACGTCCAGTAGCATACTTCTCTGCTACTTTGGATCCAGGTGCTGCTGGTTTGCCTGGATGTCTGAAAGCGGTAGCTGCAACTTGCATGAGTCTTGAACAGAGCGAATCCATCATTATGGGACATCCTGTAACTGTGTATGTTCCACATGCAGTTGTAATCTTACTGACCAGAACTAAAACCCAGTATCTCACACCTAGTCGGCTGACTAAATATGAGAGGATTCTTGTAGGTGCGGCAAATGTAATCATTACACGGTGTAACATATTGAATCCAGCAACCCTATTACCAGATTCACTGATTGCAGAAGCAAAGGGAGAGGTCGAGCATGACTGCATTGACCTGACTGAGTTTAGTACCAAACCACGTCCAGATATCAAAGAAATGCCCCTGCCTGTAGAAGATTATGAGCTGTTTGTAGATGGCTCATGTCTGAGACACGAGAATGGAGGCCTAAGTGCTGCATATGCTGTAGTCACAGTATCACGTGCTTTAGAAGCATCCTATCTATTTGGAGTAAAGTCTGCACAAGTAGCCGAATTGGTTGCATTGGAAAGAGCCTGTAAAGTTGGGAAAAATAAAAGAGTAACCATATATACTGACAGTCAGTATGGTTACGGGGTTGTGCATGACTTCGGCCAATTATGGCTACAAAGGGAGTTCCTGACTTCTTCAGGTACTCCTATCCGAAATGGAAAAGTGGTACAGGAATTACTGGAAGCAATCCAGTTACCAAAAGAATTGGCAGTGGTCAAGTGTGCTGCTCACAAATCTGGCAATGACAATGTGACAGTAGGTAATCGATATGCTGACCAACTGGCCCAACATTGTGCAAGACATAAAATGTCAGTCAATATCAAATTGGGAGGATATGGAAACAGCTGCCAACTTATGGTGTTTGAGAGTGTGCCAACATGGGAGGAACTGAGAGAGTTACAGAATGCAGCAGGATCAAAAGAAAAGTGAAGGTGGAGAAAGTTTGGTTGTCAACAGAGGAACGAGGATGGTGTCGTTGTTTGCTCTGATGGTATGCCTGTGTTGCCCGACAGCTTGCTTGCTCCTATGGCCCGGCTAATACATGGAAATACACACATTGGTAGGGATGCCATGGTTCGTGTCTTCCAACAGACATGGTTCAATTCGAGATTCAGGAAGGTAGCAGAGAGACTCTGCCGGAGGTGTTTGACATGTCAGCAATACAATGCTGGGAAAAGAACAGTAGTTTCACTGGGTAAAATTGGGAAAGCAGAAGGTCCTTTTATAAGGTTACAAATTGACTTTATCCAGTTACCCCTTTGTAAAGGAATGAGGTACGTCCTTGTCATTGTTTGCCTGTTTTCAAAATGGGTAGAGGCTTACCCGGCCAAGAAGAATGATGCCATCACTGTAGCCAAATTGTTACTGCGAGAACTAATACCTAGGTACGGGGTTCCAGTCACAATTGAATCAGACAGAGGTGGGCATTTTCAGAATGAAATAATTGGTCAGATCTGTGAAGCATTCAAAATTACTCAAAATTTGCACTGTGCATATTGTCCAGAGGCTTCTGGAGTGGTGGAACAACTGAATGGCACTATCAAGTCGAGACTAGGAAAGATGTGTGAATCTACGGGCATGAACTGGATAGAGGCTTTACCTCTTGTCCTAATGGGGATCAGAAGCATTCCAGACCGAAATACAGGCCTGAGTCCCCATGAGATCCTGATGGGAAGAGTAATGCGGCAAGCATGGGTACCAGGACATAAACTGATAAGCATTTCTGATGATTTGGTACTAGAGTACTGCAAGCAACTGGGTGACCAAGTGCGTTCTATCTCTCACCAGATTGGGGAAGACGCCGTCGCCAGCCCAGCAACTCCAGTCCATAAACTGAATCCAGGTGACTGAGTGGTACTAAAGAAGCACACCCGATCGAGTTGCCTTGCACCGAAGTGAGGAAAACCAAGACAAGTGATTCTGGTGACCACAACAGCGGTGAAGTGTGCCGGTGTGTCAAAGTGGATCCATGCAAGCCATACAAAAAAGGTAACCGAAGACGAAGAAACTGACGCTGAAGGTTGTCCAGCTGAGGGGTCTCCAGACGTTGGTCCTGAAGTAGCTGATGACGAACAACCGAGCACCAGTCAAGATGAATGGATCCCAGTAATCGACCTGACCGTTGATCCGATAAGAACCAGAAGCCAGACCTACCCAGATAGAGAGTGGAATAGTGAGGAGGAGACAGGAATAGAAGGAGACATTCAGATCATCGAAATCCATGTCAAATCTGATGAGGAGGAAGGTCAGATAGGGACAGAACAGGTTATCGACACACCTCCAAGAACTCCTGAGATTGAAAAGGGACAGATAGAAATTAGGGCGAAAGTTCAAGCGGAAGAAAATCAAAGGTTCGAAGTGCTTGAACAGGATCAGATAGAAGTAAACGAACGTGTTCAGGAGACAGAAAGTGAAAAGCCCAAAAGTCAAATCCAGACTACACCTGAACAAGGCCAGCTTAGCAACCAGGCAGAAGAAACTGAAATAAGACCTGGAACTAGTCAGATAGAAAGGGAGGAAGCAGAAGCAGAAGTGCCACAACAAAACGAAAATAAAAGAGCATTAGAAGAAAGCCAAACCACAGTGCCAGTTAAAAGATTCAAGAAAAAGAATAGAGAACCAAGGTACATCAAAAGACTGAGACTAAGACTAAAAACAGTAGAAGAACAGCTTGAGCAAAGAAAACAAGGCTCCAGGAAAACAGAGCAAACTGGAGAGAACTACAAACGAAGAAGTGCCCGAATAAAAAAACTGAACGATAAATATCGGGATCCTGAATGGACTTACCTGGTGTTGGAGGAATTTGAGGATCTTGATATAAGTGACGAAAGTGATGAAGAATTGACTGCTGACCAGTCTGCCGAAGAAGAAGAACCAACCTGAAGTTGCACAGTGTAAGCTACCTGTGCAAAGTTACAAAGAGGGGTTGGAAAGCTTCTTTTGAGCAAAAATGTCTGATTCAGATGTGAATGGAAGACCGAGATGAAGTTGTTGTAAAACATGCTGCCACGTATGTTTATGTAGTGTAGCAATAGTACTGATCCTTTGGATAGGACTAACAGTAACCCTTCCTTCTATGATAAGTAAGAACCCAATTTTGTACCCAAATAATAATTTACCTGACGACACTGTAGAATCACACACTAGAATTACACCACGAAGAGTAGACACTCTGGACAAACCACTTAGCTTGAAACGGAGACAGTTAGATTTAGAAGCCCCAGATGAGGAAGTATTACACTTCAACAAGATTAAGAACAAGACTCATTTAAACGTTTTTGCAAACCTGTTATTGCATTATGTAGAAACTATGGAAATAGACGACTGTTATGTCTGCATGAAGCTACCTACTTCTGTAGCTGAAGGCGTGACTTATCATTACCTGCCCTTAACCTATGGAATCTCCTGTAGTATACTAACTAGCTTATTTTACAAAAGAGGACCTTTACAGTATTACTAATCAAACTCTGATGTAACATTTTCTGAACTTCCTGTTCGAAGAAACCTGAATCCTGTACATACGACTAGACGTGTAGCTAAATTCATGAGTGATTATTTTCTAACTGTAGGAAAAATTAATATAGATGATGCACATAAAAATAACTTGACCTGTTCTTTACATGAAAAGGAGAAAGAATTCCTGGACATGGTAGTGAAGAGAAGAGAGAGCTTCCAAAAGAAAGCCAAAGACAAGAACCACAAGGTTCCTAAATGGGCAGAGAGTATAGGGAGCACCTCAAATGGTGGAGAAAATGCTGCTATGCTCCTTGATTTCGAGAAGAAGGGGGAGCTTTGTCTTAAAAGGGAAAAGACTAGTTATTATAACAATGTTTTCATTGGTTCCAGTGAATGCGAACATAATTACAAGATAATTGGAGGTTGGGGTTTCAAAGATGGGACAGAGCCTGTGTTTCCTGGAATTTATTTTATTTGTGGGAACAAGGCTTACTTCAAATTGCCCGACCATTGGTACGGGAGTTGCTATTTTGGTATTGTCTTCCCAAAGATATACCATGTCGGGAAAATCACTGGAAGCAATGAAGAAACTAACCAATTAGTACGCAATAAAAGAGAAACTGCTGGCGAAATTGTAGGAAATATTTTCAGCGCAATAATACCTGCAGTGGGAGTGGTTTTGAACACACACAGAATTTGCAAATTGTCTACAGTAGTAGATCGGTTATCTACCGACACTGCTGGAGGTTTCCTGATGGTCAATAACGAAATGGTTGCGGTCAGATCAATGGTTTTACAAAGCAGACTTGCCCTTGATACTCTATTGGCAAAATAGGGCGGAGTCTGCAGAATGTTGAAAGCGCAACATTGTTGCACTTACATACCTGACAAAAGTGTGGAGATCAAAAGGTATGTAAGGAACATTACAAATTTGGAAAAAGAACTCAAACCACTGGAGGTTGACAGTGCCTGGAAGAGACTTACTGATGGTCTCTCCGCTGTAGGTCATTGGTTTGCAAATTTAGGTAGAGGTTTATTGTTTAAGGTACTGATGCCAATTGCAGGAATAGGTTTTATCATATTCCTCATATTTGTCTGTTGCAAATGTCGCAAACATCAAAAGAAATATACTGTGAACAAAAGAGATGTGAAAAGGAATGTGGATGAACTTGAATTAGAGGAACTGAATAATCAGATTTATAAAAGGGTGAAGAATTCTCACCCTAACAAAGAAAATAAAGAGAAATTGAATCGAATGTTGGAAGAGATGGAATTTGGCAAAATGTGAGAAAGTTGGCATCTGATTCTATTGTTTAGTGATGATAGTAAATATCATCAAAGAGGGGATTGATGGAGCAAGGTTTTGCACGTTACGCGACTTGCTTGTACTCACGAACCTCGAATAACAATAATGTATTAGCTCAACATGTTTGTCTTACTAATATTGCACTTTTACACTACACGGGGGTGTCCCAGAGACGCTTGCCTATGTATACTAAACAATAATAACGCTTGCTACTAAAAATGGCCGCTGCTTGGCGGGATTTTCTTCTGCGCATGCGTTGGTCACACTCACGTGACGTGATGTACTCGCAGTTCTGGTGGGAAATGTTTGCTCATGCGCAATACAGCTAATATGGCCGCTTTGTCTTCTCATATGCTCCGTGCTTGCAAAGCTGCTTTTGCAAAGTTGTTTGTTCTGCATTTACCCTAACGCTATAGATATTATAAAGTAAGGGGTATAGAGTAGCTATTCACGGTATACAGTGTATTCATTTTTTCCTATATTTCTAAATTGTTTTCGCTTACTTTTCATGTACTGCGGTCTTGGGGGTCTGAGGCGCACTCGTGATTCCATATTGAACAGCCTTACTGCGCATGACAGTCTTCTGCCGGTGGCATTGAAACCCTGCCAACCCGAAGTCCCATCCAAGATGTGCCTGGGAAGATGCACCTTCGCCTAGCAGAAGAAGCTGAACTGTCCTGCAAAAGCAACAATTGTATTTTATTCATTGTATTCTGTAGAGTATGTCATGGGAACCCCAAATTCAAATAGGCGGTCCCAGAGTATGTAAATTAGGGCTTGTAGAAATGAAATGTGGTAGGTGTGTTGACCTGGCCTACTTGGGGACCAATCGAAATTGGGGATTCTGACACTTGCAACATTTGGGGGGTGGTACACTGACCCAAAAACAGTATAACTGGCCTTGGTTTAGCTAGAGAAATTGTCCGACTTGTCCGAATAGCTGACCTGTCACTGACCCAACGCACTCAATAGGTGATTAATACAAAGGGCTGCGGAGCACTCTGTCCGTAATTTCCATAGACTCAAGCGGGGTTTTAAAACCTTAAGTGCTGGCGGAGCACTTTGCTGGAGAATTCGATAACCCAATCGGGGTTCTGACTGATAGCTGCAGAGAGGGTGGAGCGCAGGCGTTGCTTCCGAACTGCGGTGCTGGTCTTACCTTGGTGGTCCTGTCCTGATCCTAATCTGGTCTTCCTGTCCTGTCCTGGGGTGTCCATTCCGCACCTGCTGGCCTACTGGTGACTGTCCTTCCTTGAGGGTTCCTCCTGTCCTTAACTGACCCGTGGCCAGGGTTGGTTTTCACACCATACTAGGTAATTATAGAGCTGAGAAATCTATTCTGCATCTCCTGTTTTTCCATTCTTTGCTTTAATAAAGTCATACTCTTGCATATTTGATTTTCCATGCTTTTCGCACCACTAAATGAGCAGGTCATACCTTATCGGTGTTATTTTAGCATGTTCCATTTCTTACCCATCCTTTAAGTGCAATCTTATTTTCAGTTCATGATATATCGATGTTCTTTTTCTTTACCCATCCTTTAGTCGATTCAAGTAATTGCACCGTTTTATTAGTATGGTCTATTCTTACTTTACCTATAGTTCCTCTTCATGGGGAAATATTTCACTGTGAAATTCTAGTATGTGCCTTATTTTTCCCGTCTTTCAGACAAAATACTGAGTCTAAACTCTGAAACCTATTAGTATGTTCCCTGTTTTTACCTTCCTTTAGACTTATAAATGATTGGTCTCATTTACTTCCTTTATGGATACGTGCTCTTTGTAATCTTGATCATTGATTGCTTACTCATTGTAAATCTTATGCTTACGGAATCTGAAGAATATTAGATAAAGGTTTTAAAACTTCCCGTGTCTATGGTTATTTTCATGAGTGCAAATATAGAAAAAGGTATCTTTGTGTCTGCCTTTCTTTTACAGCTAGCTCCCTGATCCATTGTGATCATAAGTACCCGTAACGGTGGATTGGTAAGTCGGGTACACTGGAAATAAAATAGGAAGGAACTGGGATACTGGTAGTAGAGTGTAAGGTTACCCGATTAATAAATATGGTAATTTGAAATTTATGGGCCCGATACGTATATGGTAAAATTGTTGGTCGGATGACCTGCGCGCTCTATCATCAGCACCAACGAGGGGGTAGCCCACGAGCTTGTACGTGTCTTCCCTCTATTGCGCGCATTTTGCACACATGGTGTCACTCAATACCACTATGGGGTTTGCACGCCCTGCTTTTGTGCTGCACTGTGGATAGAGCCCATCTGACAAATCTTCAGGGCAATTCAAGTATGCCTGTGACTTCATTGTGCAGCTTAGTGGGCTTGTGTTTTTTGTTGCAGTTTTATATAGCCTGAACTCGACCCAAATGTATTCGAGCGCCTTACATGAGCACCAGTTTCATTACACAAGAACACGTTTTTTGCAGGAACAGGAGATTTAGTGATTTGCCCAGAATCACAGGACGTTGACGCGAGGTCGAGACTCGAACCATATTACTTAGTTCCAAATTCCGCAGCTCTGGTTGATACGCCACATACTCTCCGTTTATTGGACCCATGTGGATTCCATCAGTAGTTAATGTAAATCGATCCGTGGTCAAACATAGGGCCTCACAGACTACAAGGCAGATGAACCCGTTTTTCCAGACAAATGCCTCGCCTCAGCTAATCCAAATGTGACCCCTCCCTCTTTTGCATTCAAAGAGCACAGGCTTGTGCTTTATTAAGCAAGGGGTCAATGCCACGTTCTTGCAAAGTACGTGCTCTTTCCACTTACTTGATATGCATGGTGTCCCTTTGTAGTGCAAATGTTTGATCGTCTGCGTGTATATATCCACCTTCATCATGGCGATTGCATCTGTGAAAAGCATTTGCCAGAATGCTCTTCAATCTCTTCCACTTTATGGGGGTATGAACTGTCTCGTAAGTGCTTCTGCGTTACATACTGTTTTATGGGTGCCTGGAAAGCACGACGCCTCCTTTGAATGTGTCACAGATGCTTGTCTGTCTTGTCCTGTTTCTTGTGTGTGAAGAGACAAAGCATGGTCTCACATGATTGATGGCCACACAAGCTGCAGAAGGAAATGATTCACCACAAGCCTGTAACTGAAGAATTTCCAACAGCTGATTAGAAGCCACTTGCGAAGAAGATTCTGTTTCACCTGCATATATTTCGAATACTACTCTCTGCGGGGTGGGAATGTGTTTTATGGAGCATGAGAAAAGTACACTAGTGTAGAGCTTTGAAAGTCTCAATTTAAGACGACCCGTATATTGTACGCACCAGGTCTGATAATGCACGCGTATCTTACTGTAAAACAAACAGCATCGACAAAAGACAAGCGAAAACAGCAAGAAGCAACTTACCAGTTAACTGGAAGGTAAGGGAAACACGCATTGCAGTGTGACTGCAGAGTGAGTGCAGAGTGAGTGGGAGTGCAGAGTAAGTGCAGAGTGAGAGTGAGTGCAGAGTGAGAGTGAGTGCAGAGTGAGTGCAGAGTGAGAGTGAGTGCAGTGAGAGTGTGAGTGCAGAGAGTGTGAGTGCAGAGTGAGAGTGAGTGCAGAGTGAGTGCAGAGTGAGAGTGAGTGCAGAGTGCGTGCAGAGTGAGTGCAGAGTGAGTGTAGACTGAGAGAGTGCAGAGTGAGAGAGAGTGCAGAGTGAGAGAGAGTGCAGAGTGAGAGTGAGTGCAGAGTGAGTGCAGAGTGCAGAGTGAGTGCAGAGTGCAGAGTGAGTGCAGAGTGCAGTGTGAGCGCAGTGTGAGTTCAGTGTGAGTGCAGAGTGAGTGCAGAGTGAGTGTGAGTGCAGAGTGAGTGTGAGTGCAGTGTGAGTGCAGAGTGAGTGTGAGTGCAGAGTGAGTGTGAGTGCAGAGTGAGTGTGAGTGCAGAGTGAGTGCAGAGTGAGTGTGACTGCAGAGTGAGGGCAGAGTGAGGGCACAGAGTGAGGGAGAGTGCAGAGTGAGGGAGAGTGCAGAGTGAGAGAGTGCAGAGTGAGAGTGAGTGCAGAGTGAGAGTGCAGAGTGAGAGTAGAATGAGAGAGACCAGAGTGATAGTGAGTGCAGAGTGAGAGTGAGTGCAGAGTGAGAGTGAGTACAGAGTGAGTGCAGAGTGAATGTGACTGCAGAGTGAGTGCAGAGGGGGTGTGACTGCAGAGTGAGTGCAGACTGCTGCGCGCCACACACTGCTGAACGCCACACACTGCTGCACGCCACACACTGCTTCACGCCACACACTGCTTCACGCCACACACTGCTGCACGCCACATACTGCTGCATGCCACACACTGATGCACGCCTCACACTACTGCACGACACTCACTGCTGCACGCCACACACTGCTGCACGCCACACACTGCTGCACGCCACACACTGCTGCACGCCACACACTGCTGCACGCCTCACACTGCTGAAGAGTGCGAGTGACAGCAGAGTACGAGTGACAGCAGAGTGCAAGTGACAGCAGAGTGCGAGACACAGCAGAGTGCGAGACACAGCAGAGTGCGAGACACAGCAGAGTGCGAGACACAGCAGAGTGCGAGACACAGTAGAGTGCGAGAGACAGCAGAGTGCGAGAGACAGCAGAGTGTGAGTGACAGCAGAGTGTGAGTGACAGCAGAGTGTGAGTGACAGCAGAGTGCGAGACACAGCAGAGTGCCAGACACAGCAGAGAGAGTGACAGCAGAGCGAGTGACAGCAGTACAGGACCACTGGTCCTAGCAGTACAGAAGCACGGAACGCACAATACATGAACACAGGTCCCAGCAGTACAGGAGCACTGGTCCCATCAGTACTGAAGCACGGAACACACAGTACAGGAACTCTGGTCCCAGCAGTACAGAAGCACGGAACCCACAGTACAGGAACACTGGTCCCAGCAGTACAGGAACACTGGTCCCAGGAGTACAGAAGCATGGAACAGTACAGGAGCACTGGTTCCAGCAGTACAGGAGCATTGGTCCCAGCAGTACAGGAACACCCCTACACACATCTGCAACACACACTGACACACACTAACACACACACACACACACACACACACACACACACGTAATACCACACACCCCCTCTAACTCTTCCCTCCAACTCCACCCTCCAACTCAAACTCCACCCTCCAACTCCACCCTCCAACTCAAACTCCACCCTCCAACTCTACTCTCCAACTCAAACTCTACCCTCCAACTCCAACTCTACCCTCAAACTCCAACTCTACCCTCAAACTCCAACTCTACCCTCAAACTCCAACTCTACCCTCAAACTCCAACACTACCCTCAAACTCTACCCTCAAACTCTACCCTCAAACTCCAACACTACCCTCAAACTCTACCCTCAAACTCCAAGTCTACCCTCAAACTCTACCCTCAAACTCCAACACTACCCTCAAACTCTACCCTCAAACTCAAACTCTACCCTCAAACTCTACCCTCAAACTCCAAGTCTACCCTCAAACTCTACCCTCAAACTCCAAGTCTACCCGCAAACTCTACCCTCAAACTCCAAGTCTACCCTCAAACTCTACCCTCAAACTCCAAGTCTACCCTCAAACTCCAAGTCTACCCTTAAACTCCAACTCCAACTCCAACTCCAACTCAGTCTACCCTCAAACTCAAACTCCATGTCTACCCTCAAACTCAAAGTCTACCCTCAAACTCTACCCTCAAACTCAGTCTACCCTCAAACTCTACCCTCAAACTCAAACTCCACCCTCCAAGTCCACCCTCCAAGTCCACCCTCCAAGTCCACCCTCCAACTACACCCTCCAACTCCAACAATAGGAACAGTAATGATACATGAGGAGAAAATTACAAGTGAACAAAGTACAACAGCAAACGTTAAGTTACAAGGCGCAAAAGTGACAATTGTGAGCAAACAAAAATACAAGAGGTAGCAAACTGTGCAATACAGGAGGAAAAAGTTACATGTGTGCAGGTTACAACAGCGAACAAAGTACATGTAGAGGTATTATACTGTCCACCCTCCAACTCCAACCTCCAAATTTTCACCATGCTCACACACACCACCAGCCGTCACTGCACGCTTTCACCAGGCACACACACACACCACCAACCATCAGTGCACACTTTCACCAGGCATACACACACCACCAGCCATCAGTGCACGCTTTCACCAGGCACACACCACCACCCGTCAGTGCACACTAACAGCCATCACTACACACATCAATTGTTAACGAATCCACAATTAACTATTGTGCCAATAGCAGTATTGCAAACTTTACTTTTAAACATAATCACCTAAAGCTCAGCATGCTACCATTGCTACAATTCCAATCCAAACCACATAATTCCATTACAGACTACATACATACACTCCATAACACATGGCGAAAAGACATTGCCATTTACAATGCCATTTCCTCTAACTCAAATAAATCCGAGACCTATTGCATTTCTAATGCTTGTTTCTATGTATGGCGTCTTGTACTTCAGTTAGGGTGATTTCTGTCTCTGAAGCTTCCCTATCTTCTCGCTGCAGGGTAGGAGTGTCAATCCTGCTAAAGTATTCTGTTATCTGTATTTCATCTACCTCATATTGCTCCGTATAGAAGCGTTCAAAAGCTCCTGCTGTGGTGTGTGGGGTTGTGTGTTGTTCTTCTGGCTCCTGGATCTGGGCCAACTAACTCGCCTCTAATTCCCTCCTGCCCAGCCAAGCTAGGAGTCTCCCTGTTCTATCTCCCATCTCATGAAGTCTGTGATGTGTGGCCTGAATTTGAGTCTGCACCTCCCGATCTGTTAGGGCACGAAGTTTCCTGCGTGTGACTGCTAATTGTCATAATAGAACAGCTTCAGTATCTGGGTTAATGTTTCTCTCAAGTTCTAGGAGTTTATCGTCTATGTTTTCTATTTAGTGAGTTTCTTCCCTGCGCTTACGCGTTATGACATCCTGCACCCTGCCTCAGATCACTGTCTTCCCATAGGGTGGTATACGAGGTCACGTAGCCCGGGAAACAACCTTTACAACGCAACTTTTACAACGAACTACCATTACAACGAAGGTTTTGCAACGCAAAAACTATTACAACGCATGTATTTACAACGCATGTTTTTACAACGCAGGTACCTTTACAACGTAAGTATTGGTAAGTATATAATTATAGTTAAAATGTTATATTTTTGGGTTTTTTTAAGGGGTATTTTCAGAGTTCAGGGTCAGTTTTCAGTTTTTGGGTAAAGGGGTATTTTTAGGGTTCAGGGTCAGTTTTCAGTTTTTGGGTAAAGGGGTATTTTTAGGGTTCAGTGTCAGTTTTCAGTTTTTGGGTAAAGGGGTATTTTTAGGGTTCAGGGTCAGTTTTCAGTTTTTGGGTAAAGGGGTATTTTTAGGGTTCAGGGTCAGTTTTCAGTTTTTGGGTAAAGGGGTATTTTTAGGGTTCAGGGTTAGTTTTCAGTTTTTGGGTAAAAGGGTATTTTTAGGGTTCAGGGTCAGTTTTTGGATAAAGGGGTATTTTTAGGGTTCAGGGTCAGTTTTCTGTTTTTGGGTAAAGGGGTATTTTTAGGGTTCAGGGTTAGTTTTCAGTTTTTGGGTAAAGGGGTATTTTTAGGGTTCAGGGTCAGTTTGGGGTTTTTTGGGTAAAGGGGTACAGGATAAATTAAATAAAATTAAATAATTAAATTACATTTTTTTAAAAATTAATTAAATTAAATTAAATTAAATAATTAAATTACATTAAATTAAATTAAAATAAATTAAATTAAATTAATTAAATTAAATTAAATTATTTAAATTAAAATAAATTAAATTACATTAATTAAATTAAATTAGAGTAAATTAGATTAATTAAATTAAATTAATTAAAATAAATAAAATTAAATTAAATTAATTAATTTAATTAACTTACATTAAATTACATTAAATTAATTAAATTTAATTAAAATAAATTAATTATATTAAATTACATTAAATTAAATTAAATTAATTAAATTATTTAAATTAAATAAATTACATTAAATTACATTAAATTACATTAAATTAATTAGATTAAATTAAAATTAATTAATTATATTAAATTACATTAAATTAAATTAAATTAATTAAATTAAATTATTTACATTAAATAAATTACATTAAATTAAATTAAATAAATTAAAATAAATTAAATTAAATTAAATTAATTAAATTAATTAAATTTAATTAAATTAATTTTAATTAATTTACATTTCAAAAAATATTATATACTTACTAATACTTACGTTGTAATGGTATGCGTTGTAAAGGTATCTGCGTTGTAAATACATGCGTTGTAATGGTACTTCGTTGTAATGGATCCTGCGTTGTAAAAATTGCGTGGTAATGGTAGTCGTTGTAAAAGTATGCGTTGTAACGTCATACATCCCGTAGCCCTCGTTCTCTTGTAATATATAGCTCAGTCTCTGTTCTTATCACTTCCGTTACTGATTTGTCGCGGAGCTCCCAGTCATTCAGTCTCCAGTCTGATCATTGTCTGTTAACTCTACCTCCTACTGTCAACCACAGTGGTGAGTGGTATTAGATGCACCTTGCTAGATATTCCACCTTTATCCTATTTATCCAGCCAGGGCAAAAAAGTAATCGAGTCTGGAGAAGACCCTATGTGCTCCCGAAAAAAGAAATAAGTGTAGTCTAGTGGGTGTTGTTGCCGGCAA
This sequence comes from Lissotriton helveticus, assembly GCF_964261635.1. Taxonomy (NCBI): domain Eukaryota; kingdom Metazoa; phylum Chordata; class Amphibia; order Caudata; family Salamandridae; genus Lissotriton; species Lissotriton helveticus. Next base: position 20,385,440 of record NC_136062.1, read on the forward strand.
AGGTCAGTCAATCCCAGCGACTTCACGAAGTCCGCCAGAGGGGTGGGAGCACGAGTTCCTCTGGCAATGTGTGCAGTCAAGGCTTGGGTTGATTACATCATGAAACTCACCTCCAATGATGGGTGTGGATGAGCCTGATTCTAGTAGTATCTTAGTGATTGCATCTAGGGTTTGGGGTACTCAATGTGAGGACAGGCTGTAAATTCAATTGGAATGACAGCCTGTCCTCACATTGAGTCACAAATAGTAAAGGAACTAAATGACATATTAGAAACACAGATCCCAATGGACCCCAAATATATTATCCTGAGCATTCCCACAGATATTGATATCCCCTGATACAAACTCCTACTGAGCAATCTGGGACTCATAGTTGCAAAAAGAGACATCGCAAGGTACTGGGGAAGGGAAGACCTGCCCACTATGGCGGAATGGGGTGCCAGTATGGACTTATATATGGGGGCCGAGAAAACAACATACACAGCCAGAGGATGTCCCAAAAAGATCAGGAAAATCTGGCAGCTGTGGCTAAGATATTACAATCTCGAGAAGGTGGGGGCCTGGATGGATGAAGTGCACCCCAATGCACTGGACCTATAACTTGTTGGTGGATTACCTCATTTCCTAAAAATGTGCAACAAGGGTGGGCCATGCCTAATCTAGAGAGAGGGAGGGGGGGAGAATTACTGGAGGGGGAACTATCATAATATGAAATGAAAAGAAATTACATTTATAAAGTGCGGTGGCTACCCTGAGGCCTCCCAGTGTTGTATACGGGGCACAGAAGGACAGAGGAGATAGGTTAAAAACAGTTCTTAAAAAGGTAAGTTTTTAGGAGTTTACGAAATGATAGCCAGTTGGGCACCTTACGGAGAAGTAGAGGAAGTGCGTTCAATTGGGTGACAGCATTGTGAGAAAAGGAGTGCCCGCCGCATCTGGCTCTGCTTATTCTAGGGGGTAAGGCCAGAAAGGAAGACGTTGAAGGAAGGTTTCAGCTCGGAATGTACAGTGTGATCAGGGATTGGATAACAGCTGGGCCCTTCTTCCAGAAGGACTTATGGGCCAGGCACATGAGCTTAAACTGAATCCTCTCCCAGATCGGCAGCCAATGAAGGCTCCTAAGTGCTGGTTTTGCAGATTGCTGGTGGGGAATCTGAAGTAACAGGGGGGCTGAACAATTTTGAATTACCTGGAGCTTATGAATGGTGGAATGAGGGGCTCCTAGATAAAGGGCATTCCCCTAATCAAGGCGGGAGAGGATGAGGGCCTGGACCATAATCCTACTGGCCTGAAAGAGGAGAAGGGGGAGGATTCCACGAAGCATCCTCAGCAGGCCCTAACATGTGGCAGAGAGCTTTGTTGCCTGACAGTTAAAATTAAGAAAACGGTTGAGCCAGAATCCGAGACTCTTAATCCGATCTTTTAGGGCTGGTGCTGGGCCAAGGCAATTAGGCCAGAGCAGGGTGGAGTTGAAGGAGGAGGAGTTGCCAAGAAGCATCAGCTCTGTTTTATCCCCATTGAATTTAAGGCAGGAGAGTTCTATCCACTTGGCCACTTCCTCTAGGCAAGAGCTCAGGGTGCTAGATGACCCCTCGGTGTGATTTAATGCCACCACAAGTTGAGTGTCATCTGCATAGGTGATGATTTTAATGCCAAATGGATGGACAATCTCTACTATGGGTCTCATGTACACATTAAACAAAGTGGGGCTCAGGGAGGAGTCCAGAGGAACCCCACAGCTGAGAGTCAACCTCTTAAAAACCACATCACCTTCAAAGACTTGGAAGGAACACCTGCTGAGGAAGGACTGTAGCCATGTGATTTCAGTGCCGGACACTCCCAGATTCTTAAGTCTGAGGCTCAGTGTGTTATGATTAACAGTGAAAAGAGCGGTCTCGGTCCTGAGTTGAGGATGGAAACCCATCTGGGAGGGATGGAGCAGCTCATTTGTTTCCAAGAACTCTACAAGCACAGTATTTATATGCTTTTCTAGTATCTCAACCAGGGAAGAAGAGTGAAAGGGCGGTAGTTGGCCAAATTAACCTGATCAAGATTGGGGTTTCTTTAGCAGGGCTTTACCCATTGCACATTTCCAAGCATCAGGTACTGTGCTAGATGCAATGGAGGGGTTTATAAGATCAAGGAATACAGGACAGATGGTATCAGCAGCTAATGTAAGGGCCTGAGGAGAGGCAGGGTCTAAGGGAGAACCAGATTTTAATTGTACCATAATCAAATCCAGTAGGGCGAGGTCCTTAGTGGGAAATTGCCCAAGTGGGGTTTGGGTTACAGAGGGTGAATCCGGGATAGAGGTCCTAGGTTGAAGATTCTGAGTGACCGAGAAGAAAGAGTAGATGGTTTGAGTTTTTTGCTGAAAAAACTCTGCCAAATCATTACAGCGCATGAGTGGTCCCTCTGGCATAGATTGTTTTTGAGGCATCATAGAGAGAGTTTCGGCAATTTAAAAAATTTCTTTGGGGGAGTTCGCGGCTGAATTGATATTTCATAAAAGGAGGCTTGGGCAGTTTTAATTTCGGACTTGTAAACTCTGATTGACTCCCTATATTTTAGTTTACTAGAATATAATCTCTGTATCCTTGAAAGTAACAATTGATGGTAATAATGTTAAATCCGATGTGTTTTAAGACTCACCTGCTGATGTTTTGGTTGATGTTTAAAAATAAAATAGTCTAACAAAAAATAAAAAGGTGGTTTGCGCACCCTGGAAGTTTTAGCACTCCATTATTGCATCTGTACAGACTTGCATTCCTTCTGCCTGCTGGCTTCCGTTTGTTCTCTCTGACGTACTGCGTGCATACGTAACAATCCTACACCATATTGGTAGGGAGATTTTTGGTGGTCTAGTGTTAAACCGTATAGACACTTCACGTTTCATCCTGTGTCTCTATGAGTCATCATATATATGTTGTTTTGGAAACTGTTCAAGAAAGAAAAAGTTTCATCTGCAACTGCGTTTCTGTGTGGAGGTCCACTTTTAATTGCAAGTTGTTTGGGACACATCGGTCTATACAGTGAGCGGTACCATTTCTCCTGTATTTTTAAACACGCTCCTTGCGTTTAACTTTACTAGGTTGATACCGTGTTCTTTCGGGGTACCGTTTAAGAAGAGTGATTTCTCTTGGAGTTGTTGTGCCATTTTTGGTCCTTGTTTTTACAGTAACATATGCAGAGACACAGTGGTTTTGTTTGTGTATCTGCATTTGTTTAATTTGCAACAGCGGTTCATTCTACCGCAAGGGTGAAGAGTGGACACTGGTTTCTTTTTTCAGTGAACTAATCCTTTGCACTTTCTGGGCAGTTTATTCTTGTGGGTGAAGAACAGACACCTAAATAAACGTAAGAGGGACCCTGAGAAAACCTATTCGGAGGGAACATCCCACCAGGGGGAGAAGCATACTATACAACATGAAAAGGATGTCCCCAACTACCAATAAAAAAACGACGAAGGTTCCACAATATGGAAAAAATCCATCTCATTGTGGTAGTAGGTTGTATCTTTTCTCTATGTCTATTACTGTATGTTATGCCTTATCATTTGTAGAACTTGCTTATGTCATTTGTGGAATTACATGATGTAATTTAGAATGTTGGTGTTTTGTGAGCTGTGGGGAGAAGGCGGTTGGTTTCTGGAGAGTTGGGATGTTTGCCCTGCTGCTCCGGTGGGTCCATAGTTTATGAATTAAATAAACTATAATTTAACATCAACTTCGACTGCTGACCATCTTTATATTGGCGACGAGGGAAACCTACAAGACCCACTGGATTACGTGGTGAATTGAAATTTTCGGAGTCTTCATTGCCACCATTTACCGAAAATCAAGCCCAAGACTCTTCTTTTATTTTAAATTCGATTTTACAGTCTTCGTTTTACAGCCTTCGTTTCACTGTTCTTCGGATTTGCAAGGTACTGTTATTCAAAGTTTACCTTATTCAAGCGACTCTTTAGCCTTGAGGAATCCGTTGGATTTAACTGCGCTTCAAAGTTCCAGCGCGTGAAGGTGCTTGTCTGAGCGCGTGAAGGTGCTTGTCTGAATCCTGTTGCGTGCTGCAGCGCTGCGTTCCAGTGACCTCAGAGCGTAGCAAGGCAGTGTCAGCCATTTAATATAATATAATAATTCTTTATTCGGTTAATCACAAAGAGAAACCATAAAAGAAACAAGTAACATAAGGAATTCATACATACATCGATTAAAAAGAAAACCATTTCATATAAAAAAAAAAACATTTGTGCCTTTAAGCAAAAGGGAAAAAGGTAATTTTGTTTCAGAGAGTCTTCGGTCATTAAATCGTTTTCTTTTACTTTTTCCTTAGTGCAGTTTGCTAAAGGTTTTTTCTGTGGTTCAAAATGCATTTTAAAAAGTTTAAAACCAGGTAACAGACTTCTTCCGACTCTAAGGTTTGCAGTCTTAGAAAGGCTGGTCGACATTGTCTGAGGCCCCATCGCCTGCACAGCGGAAGTATCCAATATTTTCTGTGGGGATGATAAAATTTACAGAATAAAATGACGTGGATATTGGATTGGGTTGATATCGCGTCGCAAGGGCACGGAGGCAGGTTTGGGTCCCAGGCTTTGTTTAATGGAAAGGCGACCAGTCTGTGAAAGAGGTTCAGTCTGAGCCTGGTAAGTAACATCCTCTCGAATGTTTTAGTGTCGAGAGTAAGATACGGTTGAATGCCAAACGTTTGCTGGACTGTGTTTGCGTGAACCACTGAAGCTTTTGCTGACTCGGATGACAGTCTTAGTGTTTCCAAGTGCCGTAGTGCGAGTTCCTTGAGTTCCTTTTTTGGGAGAGCTACCAGTAATTCTGGCTGGAGGTAGTGTTTTTCGAGGCCAAGGTCGGTGAAAAAGTTTCTGACGTAGCTAAGCCACTTGATTCTGTAGGCGTAGTCGAGTGACATTATGTCGGCCACTATCGACTGTGATAGTGTGTTAGCTTCCGACGTCCAAATACGCCTCCACAAAAGTAGTGGCTGAATTTTAAGGAGATCCTGCAAGTAAGGAATACCCAATTCCATGTGGGAGGCGTAATTTGATGAGCCTTTTGGGGTGGCAAGAAGGAATCTTACAAATCGATTTTCAATTATTTGGAGGGCTCCAACATCTGTGTGACCCCAGATCCCTGCTGTCAGCCATTTTGTGTGAGTTTGGTTGTCCATTCCCTGCGTTCCAGTGACATCACCACGCAACTACGCCAGGACAGCCATTTTGATTTTACTTGTGTGCGTACTTTGTTTACGCTCACCAGCTGTCACTAGTAGCCTTTCGCAAGACGGTGAGATTTCTCTAACAAGCGGAGAAATCATTCTCATCTATCAGTAAATGCCTGGTATGTACACTACTTTAGCGAAGGCATTTTCACAAGCGCAAAGGCAGTTTCCTCTGGCGTGAAGGCTTTTTCTTAAACGCGAAGGCATTTTGATGTGCACGCTTTCTATTGCTAGCGCATTTTCAGTGGTGCGCACACTTTAATTAAATTTCACGTCTTTGGAAGCATTCTGTTTGGAGCGCATTTTCAGTGGTGCGCACACTTATTATTGTTTCAAGGCATTCTTCATGTGAAGTGTTCTGTGGTAAGCGCATTTACAGTGGTGCGCACACTTATTGCCGGAATCTTTATTTTGGAAGCAATTTTCATTGAAAGTTCATACACAGCTTCTCTTCTGATAAAGTGCACATTTCTTCTTTCACACCTGGGAACTCAACTATTTACTCATTTTATTCAGGTGTTTAGTAGTGTGCACATTTTTGATCTGTGTGTAAAAAAAAAAAAAAGTTATTTCTTCTGTTGCTTTTTCTAGGAAGACTTGTTGTTATTTTGACTTCATCCTTCTTCTTTGCTCTTATTCATTCAGAATCTGGTTATGGCTAGTGCGCAGATTTGCAATCAACCCACAATTTTTCTACAAGTTCCAGGTAAGCCTAAGTTGGAATGGAAAAAGTGGTTTGAAAGTTTTGAGAATTATATTGTGGCTATTGATGGATCCAAATTTTCAGCGGAAAGATTAAAGGCCATCTTATTCAGTTTTTTGGGTTCTGCTGCTATTGAAATTTTCAAAAACTTAATTCCAATTCCACCACCTAGTGGGGGTGGTGATGGATGGAACTGCTATAAGGAAGCTGTTGCCAGACTTGAGAAACAATTTCAAGATGAGCCTAATGTTCTTATTGAGAGGCATGCATTCCATAAGAGGAAACAGTTTCCTGATGAGACCATCGAGGAATATGTTGCTGCCTTGAGAGTGCTAGCCGCTAATTGTAACTATGGAGCAACTGTTGATTACTGCATTAGGGATCAACTTATTTTTGAATGTGAGTCTAAGAAAGTTCAGGAAAGACTCTTGGCTTGTCGCAATCCCACATTAAGTGAAGCTGTTGATTTAGCCAAAGGGATTGAGAGATCCATTTTATCTTCAAGAATCATTTCTGCTGAAAGTTCTAAATCATTCAACTCACCTTCTGCTTCATCTGTCTGTGCAGTGCAATCTTCTAACAGAGGAAGGTCTAGTTTTAAACAAGTTCCGATTAACAAGTCATCTTGTTATAGATGTGGTTCCAAAACACATTTAGCTAATAATGTCAACTGTCCTGCCATTAAGAGAAAATGTGTTAATTGTGGTAAAGTTGGCCATTTTTCTTCTGTTTGCCATGCTCCTAGGAAAAATTCTAGTTCTTCAAATTCAAGTGTTAATAATCTTGATGTTATTGAAGAAGATTTGCAGAACATGTTGTTAACCATCTATGACAATGTTTTTGATTATTCTGTGAACAACATCAATCTACCTTTTAAAGCACCATTAGGCACTGTATTGGTTGGTGATATTTCTTTTCAAGCCATGGCTGATTCTGGTTCACCGATCTCTATTCTGTCTGATGTGTTTTTCAAGGAAAATTGGAAGAACGTCATTCTCCATAAATCTGACATTAACCCAAAAGCTTTTGGTAACTTTGATATAACCATGTTAGGCTACTTCGAAGATTCGTTAGAATTTGAGTCTAGGAAAATTTTTACTAAAATTTATGTTGCCATTGATGGAAAGAATATAGTTGGGTGGTTTGATTTAGGTAGGCTTGGGGTAATTTTGTGTCCTGGTTCTGAACGTCCTCTGCAACTTAGAGAATTTGATGTTAATAATGTTTACATGGACAAATATAGCTTAGAAATGATTCTTAAGAAACATTCAAATGTTTTTAAAAATGTTGTGGGTCAAGTCAAAGGTTATATGCATAAAATTAAGTTAAAGAAGAATGCAGTTCCCATTCAACATAAAGTGCGCATGGTTCCACTTGGTATGCGGGAGAAATTGAAGGTCCATCTTGATACTTTATGCTCAGAAGGTATCATTGAACCAACTGATAGTTCTGAGTGGGTGTCGGCTATTGTTTTGGCACTCAAAAAGAATCAAGATTTAAGGCTGTGTGTAGATTTGAGGTCCCTTAATAAGAACATTGTCGTTGACACGCATCCTTTACCCCGCATTCAAGATATGTTGTCTGCCGTCAATGGTGCCAGATATTTTTCTATTATAGACCTCAAATCTGCATACCATCAGGTACTCCTGGATAATTCCTCTAAAGATCTTACCACTTTTACTACTCCCTTTGGGTTGTATAGATTTAAAAGGATGCCATTTGGTCTCGCATCAGCGGCCAGTGTTTTTCAGAAGCTTATTGAGAGTTTATTTCAAGGTATCACTGGTGTTCAGTCATTCCAGGATGATATACTAATTTTCGCTAAAACTTCTGAACAACACAATGTTATTCTCAATAAGGTTCTTAACATTCTTGGTACTAAGGGCATGACTGTCAGCAAGGAAAAGTGCAAATTTTTTGTTGAAGAGTTAAATTATTTGGGTCACAAAATCACGGCTGATGGCATTTTTCCCAAAGAAGATTTAGTCAACACTTTGGATAATATTAGTACACCCAAGGACAAAGATTCTTTGCGCTCTTTCTTAGGTTTGGGAGAGTACTATTCAAGGTTTGTGAAAGGGTATGCGTTAGTAGTAGAACCTCTCCGACAGCTTCTTAGAAAGGGTGTTCAGTTTATTTGGAGCAAGATCCATGATGAAGCTTTTGTCAATATAAAGAAGCTTATTGCCAAAGCACCTGGTCTTAAGACCTTCGATCCTGAGGGTAAATCCTTTGTCACTGTGGATGCTAGTACCATTGGCCTCGGTGCTGTTTTTTCCCAAATTGTTGATGGGAGGGAAAGAGTTATATCTTTCATTTCTAGGGCAATTCGGGGTGCTGAAAAGCACTACAGTACTATTGAGAAGGAGGCCTTAGCTTGCGTTTGGGCCGTGGAAAAATTCAAAAGTTTCTTGTGGGGCAGGTCTTTTGTTCTTGTCACTGACCACAAACCGCTTGTATTCATGATGGATGGTGTCAGGAGTGGCAAGGCGTCATCTAGGCTCGTCAGGTTGATTGCCAGACTACAAGAGTATAATTTTGAAACACAGCATATCCCCGGTGGGAAAAATTTCACTGCTGATTGTTTGTCCAGACTTCCTCCCTTTGAGGAAGATAATATTGATATTTTGGATGAACATGAATGTGTTGTGGCCTTGATCGATGCTGTGAGTTCTTTTGAGTTCGGCATTTCTGAGGAAGACTGGATTGAGGCTATGACCAGGGATTTGTTACTTGAGAAAGTCAAAAATTTTGTTAGTGTTGGTTGGCCTCCTATTAGGAATGTGGAAGATTGTTTAAGGAGTTTTGCTCAGATTGCTGATGAGCTTAGCATTGAAGGGAATATTTTATTGCGTCATAATTTGTTTATTCCTCCTAATGGCTTAAGGCATAAACTCATTAAACTTGCTCACGCTGGTCATCCTGGCATCTCTGGTACAAAAAAAATTCTGAAGGACCACTATTGGTGGCCTGGAATGGATGCAGGTATTGAGAGAGTGATTGATAATTGTCCTGTTTGTGTCAAGGCTGATAAGCACTGGAAGGTTTCGACTCAACCTTTGTCTCTCAGAGAAGGAGCTGTTGGTCCATGGGATAACGTTTCTATTGATTTTTCTGGTCCTTTTGAGTGTCTTGGTAGGGAGAAGAGATTTTCTATTGTGCTAATTGATAATTTTTCTAAATGGATCTATTATACCTTTGTGGAACATCCCAATACGGATGCTGTTGTTGATTTTTTGGATTTTGTTTTCAGTTTGGAAGGTGCTCCTAATCTCATTTTATCCGATAATGGGGTGCAATTTGTGTCCAGGAAATTGAAAGGATTTTTGGAAAAGTTTGGAGTCAAGTCTGAAACCACTCCTTTGTATTGTCCCAGGGCCAATGGCCAAGTCGAAAGGGCCAATAGATTTATTAAGGAGGGCATTCGAGCTGCCTTAGAGAGCAAGTTGGACGTTTTACAATTCTTGAAGGAGAAATTGTGGAGTTACCATATTACTCCGAATTCTTCCACTGGTTTTTCACCCTATCTACTGATGAGAGGCAGACAGGCAAAATCTGTCTTAAGACCTAACTTTGTTAAAGGTGTTGGGCTTGAGGTCAACATGAAAGCTATTATTGATGAAGTCAAACAAAACATTCAAGAGTCTCGCATTGCTGGCAAAAGTTATCATGATGCCTCTTGCAAGTCCAAAGATAAGTTCATCAAGGTTGGCGATTGGGTACGTGTGTTGAAACCCACTTTATCTAGCAAAGGTTCTTCCAAGTTTTCCAATCCTTTTCAGGTTGAAAGAGTAACTGATTCTGCTGTTCTGCTTGCTGAGAAGGGTTGGTGGAGCAAGGGTTCAGTTATTCTTCTTAAACCTGGGCAAGAACGTTTCTTTGCTGAAGATGAGGATGGTGGTTGCACTTGGAATGATCTTGTTCAAGAAAAAAAGTTTCATGCAACTGATGTGTTCACTGATGGCACTGCACACGATGTTGGTACTGAAAATGTTATTTCTTCTGAGTGTCCTATTGTTGGTGAAAGTGGTTCTGAAGCTTCTTTTGTTCCTGCTTCCAACCTACAGGAGTCTATTGAATTTTCTCCTCAGGTTAGTCCTTTGTCTCACAAAAGGATTTCTAGAATTCCAAAGAAATTTGACGATTATATCTTGGATGTTTGATTTATTTTATTTTGTTGTTTTTGTAAAAAGAGACATGTGGTAGTAGGTCGTATCTTTTCTCTATGTCTATTACTGTATGTTATGCCTTATCATTTGTAGAACTTGCTTATGTCATTTGTGGAATTACATGATGTAATTTAGAATGTTGGTGTTTTGTGAGCTGTGGGGAGAAGGCGGTTGGTTTCTGGAGAGTTGGGATGTTTGCCCTGCTGCTCCGGTGGGTCCATAGTTTATGAATTAAATAAACTATAATTTAACATCAACTTCGACTGCTGACCATCTTTATACTCATTTTAGCAATATATCCACTTTTTAGTTTCAAAAGGAACAAAGATGGGTATTCAGATTGTCCAGTGACACTACCGGCCTTAACGATGCCATTCCGTGGACATCGCTCACCCATAAATAAATATGTTTTTTGAAGATAATACACCTACAAAAAAATGTCACACAAGAGGGGATACATAGAAATGATAGAGAGTGGTTGTACTAGATGAAAGCCTCTTTTCAAATACACAGGATAGCATGTTGAGATTCAAACAAGAGTCACCTCTTTTGATATCTAGACCAGGATTGGTTTAGGGTTTATACACTTTTTTGAAGGAATTTCTTGAGTACTAGGTTGGTGCACCTTCATGTCCTTTTTGAAACAGAGAGTTGTTGTACTAGCTTCAAGCCTCCTTTGAAACGCACAGGATAGCATGTTGAGATTTAATCAAGTCACTTTTTTGACATCTAGACCAGGATTGGTTTAGTGTTTTAAGTACTAGTTTGGTTCATGATAGACGGCATAAATATAGTCGTCTTGTTAATGTTTAGCAATTTGAGCACACAGGATTTACTGATACAGGTTTTTGATATTAGTAAGACATCATGTCACAGAGACGGCAATATAAGAATATACGTACATTGCATGTGGAACAATGTTTCTATTGGTGATCGCATATACTTTTTAAACGATGACATTACACACAGCCGTTGTTTATGTTTTAAGGGTCTGGCCCTTAATGGTGTCTGAAACTAGGATGTTGGCTATATGAACACGACAATACGCAGATTTGCTTTCATTTATGAATGTCTGCTCTGAATGATAGCGTTTGGGGCACACCAGTAGGTGAGGGGGGGAAGAACTGACACAGACAACCAAAAGTGTGTGAAAAAGGCCGCTTTATTGGAATCAGGTGCACATATAACACGTCCCCCTTGGCCTGTGCCGAACAAAACTACTGCTCACTAAATAACAACTGCCTGACAGACCCCCACCCCCACCCCTAAATGTAACCCCAAACATTGCAACAGTAATACAACAACATCCGCTCAGCAACCTGCCCCTCTACTGAATGCCCCCAATGACCTCCATGACCCCACCCCCGCTACCATACAGTCCCAGGCCTCCAGCAAAACCACCCTATCTCCTTAGGACAGCGCCCCAACAACGCACCTGTTCCAGCAACAAACACAACTGTAACCCTAACCAGTGCACCATCAACCAACAAAACCCCTTGAAACCATGTCCAAACCCCTCCCCCCCACCCCATACAAATCCCAGGGCCAAAGAAAAAACCTATCTACAGGGAGGGAGGGCGGGCCACAAAAATGCCTAGGACCTGGCTGCTGTGTCACCGCACCACAAACAGTGTGCGGTGACACAAAATGGCCGTTTATGTACACTCCCAGCCCAAAAACAGCCCAAACTGCCCAACCAGCCCAAAAGCGCCAGCTACGGCGAACCCCTGTTGCCAATCTTCCTCCCCCCCCTTCCCTGGTGCCCCAAACTTCCCCGGGGGGGCGAGCCTCCCGCTGGTCAGCCACCCCCCCCAAATCCCCATTGGGGCACACCAGTAGGTGAGGGGGGGGGAAGCACTGACACAGACAACCAAAAGTGTGTGAAAAAGGCCGCTTTATTGGAATCAGGTGCACATATAACACGTCCCCCTTGGCCTGTGCCGAACAAAACTACTGCTCACTAAATAACAACTGCCTGACAGACCCCCACCCCTAAATGTAACCCCAAACATTGCAACAGTAATACAACAACATCCGCTCAGCAACCTGCCCCTCTACTGAATGCCCCCAATGACCTCCATGACCCCACCCCCGCTACCATACAGTCCCAGGCCTCCAGCAAAACCACCCTATCTCCTTAGGACAGCGCCACTCGAAAGTCGTTTACGCTTTCGACCCCCCCCTAGGACTCCTGCCTCCTGGGATACCTGCTCACCCCCAGAGCCCCATCCAAAGCCTCCTTTAGCTGCACTACATACAGCTCCATGCCATACCTGGACAGGTGAACCCGATCCTCCCGGAAAAAATAGATTGCACCATAGCGCAACTCCGGGTGCTCCATCCTCCCCACCCCCTCCCTGGCACAGAATTCCCGCATCTCCCGATTGATCTTCCTGCGTTCCCTGTCTATGGCCCCAGGGCGCTCAGCTCCCCTCCACACCCGCCTGGGAATAAACTCCGACCAGATGATATGGCAGCCCGCCCATTGCGTCTTGATTTCCCTCAGGTCCTGCTTCATTTGTTTGAGTAGCGCCAACCCCTTGCACTGCACCAAATCGTTCTCGCCCAGATGAATCATTACCACATCCGGGCACACCCCCCCTCTCACCATTGTGTTCAACAAGGGCAATAACTCATGCCAACGCCTACCCCCTTTCCCCCTCCAATGACACCTGTACAACCCCGCATCCAATCCCAAATTGAGTGCCCGATGCCTGTCCCACTCCGCTTGTTCTGCCCTCTTGACGAACGAATGTCCCACAATATATACATTCAGAACAGCCACTTCCGGCCCCGCCACAGCACCTGCAAAGACACACATATGAGAATCGGGAATCACTGCGACAACAACCCATCCTCCTCCCTCAACCGCACATACGTCCTGTAACAGTCCGACTTCCACCGACCCAGCCTCTGTATCTCTTCCCTACCCCAACCCCTCCGTGCCACCTCCGTCGCCGCCCCGATCCGAAAAGAATGCGTCCCGAACGCCAGGGGGTCCTCCCACATGAACCGCAGGGCACGCCGCAGGACCCACAACCCTTGCGACGCCGTCACTCCGTCCCCCCACCCCGACCAAAAACCTCCCCCTCCTTCTCGCCACCTTCAGCCATCAACCTCCTACCCTACACCGCCGGGCACACCCGCTCCCTGCCGCCCCAGCACCACCCAAGTACCAACCCCCCGCTGGTCCGTCTTCGAGCGTCGTAAACACACCGCCACCTCCTGGGCTCGAACCTCCACGTCCCCCCACAACACCCCCCGCCTTCCTTTCGCGCCCAGCAACTCCGACAATCGGAACGCCCCAAAGAAAAGCCATGACATCAACGTAGAGAAACGCACCGCCTCGCCCACATCCCTGCACACCTCTGGGAGCGCGCCAATCACTCCTGCCAACAAGTCCACCGTGATGGGACGGCGCAGCCGCACCTTCGCCCCCTTCTCTCTCGCCCACCCCTCCATCAGCCTGGTTCCCAGCTCCCCTGCCGACGGAGGGTAACCCCACCACATCTTCCCCATGAACGCCACCGCCGACAACTTGCCTGCAATCGACACCCGCGACAAGCCTCTATCCTTGAGCGCCAGCATGAATCTTACCACCTGTTCCTTGCGCTGCCACCTGTCCCCGCGCCGCACCGCACCTGACTGCAGGAATTCCTCCCATGCTAGCTCGTACGCCTTCCACGTGGACACTGCCACCGACGTCTTCACCAACTGAAAGACCCGGCCTCGCCCACTGACCACAGATCCTCCGGCACCGGTGTCCTGACTTCCTCCGCCGCCGTGGCTAGCTCATGGAACCTCTCCCACTGCGAACGAGACAAGGCATCAGCAATGTCATTGTCCACTCCCGGAACGTGGCGCGCCTGAAACAGTATGTCATTCTCCAAGCAGCGCAAGACAAACACCCTCATCAATTTCAGCACCTGCGGATCCCGAGCCGACTGCCTGTTCACTACCTGCACGACGGCCATGTTGTCCACACGAAATAGCACCCGCTTGTGCGCCAACGCCCCTGCCCAGACCGTGACCGTCACCACCAAAGGGAACAACTCCAGGAACGCAATGCTCCTCCCGCCCGCCTGCCAATGCTCGGGCCACTGCTCCGCACACCATTTTCCCTCCCAGTACAGCCCGAAACCTCCGCCGCCCGCCGCATCCGAGTACATGGAGAAGTCCCACTCCCAGTCCTCCGCCGGCGCCATCGGCACACCGTTGAAACGCTCCAAGAACGCCGAGAGGCGCACATGGTGATGCGGCAACGGCAAACCCGACAACGCCAAACCCAGACGCCGGCAAAACGTTCGGCCCGCCCGCACCACGCGGCACGCAAAATTCAAATGCCCCAACAACACCTGCACGTCCTGCACCATCACCTTCCTCTTTGCCAACATGCCATCCACCAAAGCCAACATTGCCAACCTTTTGTCTTCCGGTAGGCGCGCTTCCATGGCGACCGAGTCGAGCTCGATACCGAGAAAGGACAACACCGTACTGGGACCGCACGTCTTCTCTGGCGCCAAGGGAAGCCCAAATTCCCCCATCAACCCGGCCAAACCATCCAGCAGCCGCTGACAGTCCGCCGCACCGGGCCGCCCCACCAGGAAGAAATCATCCAGATAGTGCGTCACTGACTCCGAGCCTGTGCGCCTGGAAAAAACCCACTGAATGAATGAGCTGAACCGCTCAAACAGTGCGCATGAAATGGAACACCCCATCGGCAGCGCCTTATCCACAAAGATGAGACCTTGAAACTGGATCCCCAGCAACTGGTGATCCGCCGGGTGCACCGGAAGGAGTCGGAAGGCCGACTTGTCGTCGCATTTCGCCACCAGCGCGCCCCGTCCCGCCGCCGCAACCAGTCGCCGCGCCACGTCCACCGACAAGTAAGTCACCGACACCAACTCCGCCAAAATGTACGCATTGACCGACTCCCCTTCCGGCCAGGACAAGTGCTGTATCGGTCGGAACTGCCCTTCCTCCTTCTTAGGCACCACCCCGATGGGGGAAATTATCAAGCCCGGCAGCGGCGGCGCCGTGAAGGGGTCCGCCATCCGCCCCTCTCTGACCTCTTTGAACAGTTTCTCTCTCACCATGCCCTTGTGTGCGTTCACTGATTTTAGATTGTCCGCCCAGCGAGCAATCCGAGGGCCCTCGTACCCCAGCCGAAAACCCTCCCGGAAACCCCGGCGCAGCACTGCAGCATCATCCGCCCGTGGATACGCCGCCAACCAGGGCTCCATCCGCTCGATCCTAACCGGCGTACAAGCCTTTTCCCAGAGCTCCGGCTCCCCCCCCTCTACCCCCTCCCCTCCCCCTGCCCGGTCCCCCTCTGGCAGGTCCACCTCCCTGCGCGGGCAGCTGCCCCGGTGGGCCCCCGGGCCCCCAACACCGCAGCACCGGATGGTTCCGTCCGCACGACGAGCACTCGTGCCGGAACCGGCATGCCGCCCGCCCGCAGGCTCCCCTATTAAAGTCCCAGCAGGCCCCGACTGCGGCCTGGCTGCCGGAGGCTCCCTGTCCCACCCCCCCACGGGTGGGGCGTGCCGAAAAGGGGGGAGACGCCAGCGGCAAACCGCTTGCCGTGTAAATGGTGCGGCCAAACTTGGCCCCTCCCATCGTCTGCTGGTATAGGTCCGAATCCAGCTCCCCCCATTGCGCTTCTGGGTCCCCTGCCATGCGCGCCCGAAACTCCTCGTTGTAGTGCGACCACGCGTACCCGCCGTACGTCACCTGGGCCCTCCGCACCACATCCATGTATTTAAACAGCGCGACGCACCAGTCCGGGAATTTTTCGCAATACACACTCGCGTAAATGAGGAACGCTGCTGACCAATTGTCCAGCGTCAGGGGCACCTTTGGGCGCCTCGCCAACTCCTGCTCCTCCTCCTTTGACCCCTCTTTGGATGTCAATTCCCTGTGTGGCAGCTTCAAAATATCAATGTATTCCCCCTTCCAAATCTTTTCCTTCGTCGCCGCCGAAAGGTGGGCCCCTAGCGGCTTGGTCAGCCCCATGTATGGCAGCTTCCGCACCGGAATCACACAACTCTCCTTACCTCCCCCCGCCGCCTCCTTTACGCCCGCCGCCTTGTCCCCCACCGCCTCGGCCCCGCCTCCCGCGCTTGGCCCTTCCCCGCCCGGCACCGCGCCGTCCGTTCCGACTCCCGTGTCCTGCACATACCGTCCCCGCACCAGCCGCCATCCCTCCTCCCCATCGCCCCCCGACCCCACCGAAACCTGCACACAACGCCTCTTGCCACTCCCCGCACCTTCACCAGTCTTACCTGGCGTCAAGGTCGGCGTCCTTGCTGGATCCCGCCGCCTAACCAGTTGAGCTGAGGGGGCCGTCACCCTGGGCGCTTCCTGCCTTGCTGGCACCTGCAATACACTTCCAACAACGTTACCAGCCCCCCCATCCGCCCGAATCTCTCCTTCTTCCTCCGACTCACCATCCGCCGGCTCAACACCACCCCGGCCCCCCACTTGGGGCTCCAGCCGGCTCAGACCCGCTCTCTCACGACACACCCGCATCAAATCCATCAAGTCCACACTCTCCCTACCATTCACCACACTCGCAGGCAAATCAGAGATATTCGTGTCCATCCCCACTCCCCCACCCCCAGCGGCCGTAGAGACCCATCGGGGAGGGGCCGGCGGAGACGCGTCTCGCCTCCAATCACCAATTTCCTGAGCCAGGTCCCTCGCTGGAGCTCGGCCGTCCGCACCAAACAGAGCCGGCCCATCCACTCGGTGGGTGGGAGCCGCATGCTGCTCCCCCGAGCGCCTTACCAACAGCTCCTGCCAAGGAAAAAAGGTGGAGTCCAGCATGCCAGGGTAAAAGCAACCCCCTACGCCCCCCCCACACGCCGCCCCCTCCACCATACCCCCACCCCATCGCCGCTCCCCTCCCCCAACCCGCCGAATGACCTCCGCGCCGTGACGGTACCCCCCCTCCTCCCAGCTCCCAACCCCCCTCCCCCGCCCATCCCCCCGGGCCGCCCCACCCCCCGAAACCCCAAATAGGCCCCACCCCCCCCTCGCCCCACACCCCCGGCCTCCCCCAGGCCGCGCCTCTGCCCCCTGCCCCCTCCCCAAAGCTCACCTCATGCCCGCCCGGCCCCCTCGCCCCTTTTCTACCCCTAGGCTCGCCCCCCCCACCCCCACCGACCCACCCCGACCCACCCCGCTCGCCCACCGCACCGCCACCTCTGCGCTCGCCCCCCAGCGCCTCCGGTCCGCCGCGCCCCCCCACCCGACCCTTCCCCCCACCCCTCCCCCTCTGTCCCGGCGACGCCAGCCCCCTCGCCCCTGCCCCCCCCTCCTCCGCCGAGGACCTACTCCAGTCCAGCTCCGTGTCCTCCCCCCCCCGCCTCCCCCTCTTCCTCCAAATCGGTCTCTTCGATGAGTAGCGGCGAAACCGCCCCCCGACCCCCACCAACCCCCCTGCTCCCCGCTTCCACGGTGCCCCTCCCCCCCGGTGGCCCTGCCTCACCCCCATCCTCCCGCCCCCCCCTCTATTGCCCCCACCCTCCCCAGGCAAAACTACCCTCCCCCCTCCCCCACGCCCCCCTGGCCACCAGGCCCTGCCACCACCTCTGCCACTACCTCCTCGCGGGCCTCCCCCTCTCCCTCCTTCACAAATACCAAGGGCCTCTTCCTCCCCTTCTGCCCGGCCTTCCGAGCCCCCCCCTCGCCTTGCGCGGAGCCTCCTCCGTCTTCCGCCCCCCTCCCCTCGCACCCCCGCCCCCCCTCCCGCCCCGCTGAGCCGCCCGCGATCTAGGCGGGTCGCACGCCGCCACAGCTGCCGCGGCGCCGAGGGCAGCGCGCCGCGGCGGCCTTACCTTGAGGTCGGGCCGCACTATATCCATGCGGCCCGCCTCTGTCAGAAGCCTCAGCGCCTCCGTTACACGCGGGTCCGTGTACGCCGCCATTACAATCAGCTACGCCCCCGACTGCCGACACTGCGCACGACCACGCTCACCGCCTGCCCCACTCTTCACTCCAGGCAACGCACTACCAACGGCGCAGAACACCGCACACCGCCGCCACAAAGCACCGGTAAGCCACAATCCACGACCACAAAAATGCCTAGGACCTGGCTGCTGTGTCACCGCACCACAAACAGTGTGCGGTGACACAAAATGGCCGTTTATGTACACTCCCAGCCCAAAAACAGCCCAAACCGCCCAACCAGCCCAAAAGCGCCAGCTACGGCGAACCCCTGTTGCCAATCTTCCTCCCCCCCCTCCCCTGGTGCCCCAAACTTCCCCGGGGGGGCGAGCCTCCCGCTGGTCGGCCACCCCCCCAAATCCCCATTGTTTGTGTCATTGCATTTTTCCAATAGGGTTAAACACCGGGACAGGCATTGTCTACATTTTAATTCCTATACTTGAATACCGGTGTATGCGCTGTCAAAACATAAAGATCAAATTGACATTCCCCAATCGGAACTACATGTCCCGATATCTCTGCCACTGGTTGTAGTTTTTCAATAACGACGCCGTTCATAAGCGCGCCGAGGTAACAAACAATTACAGGTGTGCTGCTATTCTTGAAATACTCCTGTTCCCAATATTACCCAATACGGCACAATAAAGATAGAATAGTATTTTCTAAACTGGAACATCACCTAATGCGCTGTAGATATATGGTACAATAAAGATTGAATTGAAACTACATTTCCTGACATATCCGCCGCGTTTTGTAGTAGTCCGGGTATGACGGCGTTTACAAGCGCCGCCGAAGCAATGAGGAGTCACAGTTGTGCTGCTACGTTTAAAAGACTCTTGACCACTCCCGTCTGGTACCTCCACCCCAGCTAGGATATGGCAGAGGGGTACCGACGGAGAGGTAAGAGAGAATGATTGTGATCGGTTGGGCGTTTGTGTGGCTGTCTATGCCTCTCGTTCATGGGCATTCTTGAAGCCCTTGTACTGCTCCGCATTTAGATTTAAAAGTTGGTAATGCACGTGGTACAGAGTTGATATCTCTATAGAGATCCGTGTGTCTCTATTTATGATTCTTTAACATCAAGGAACACATACACAACTAGGCTTTGTTCAATATCAAACAGATTGACATATATTTTTGTTATTGGGACGTTTGCACATTTAGTTGGTAAACTGCATCTGTGCAATCATCGAACGCTTTCATTTTGCGTGCTTTACGGTGACCACGGGTTACCTGGCTGTGACTGTGTAGGTGTACTGGGAGTCATAAGCAAAGTTTTTCATATATAGATTTTTTTGATTGATAGTGAATATAACTATTGATTAGAAACACTGAGCGGGTTTTTTGATCAGCCACTAAAGATGGCTCTCTCTCATATCTAAATATGTGTTGAGATTACAGGTCCATTAATTGTTGTATGGGCCATAATTATTTTCAGAGCGGTGCCTCAAACTACCGCCGAGTGAGGTGAAGTCCACCCATTGGGCCACAATGCTAAGAACTGATTTTACCATAGTTTTGCTACAGATTTAGTGTGTTATGAAGTAAAACTGCTATAGATGTATTATATTTTTGTAACTATTCCTCTTGCAGATGTTCTAATACATCATGTCGCCAAGGAGGATTTGAATATGGTTACATCACAGTCAGAACTGTATGTATTTAAATTTTCAAAATTAGCAGTGACAATATTGTAGTATGGTAAGGTCCTGAAGAAAGCCAGGGAATTATACCTTTAATGGCTGAAACATGTTGACCAATGGAGACAGTGATTTATTTCTAACTGTCCCTCTTTTCACTTGCTTCACTTACGGTTTTATTAGGACGACACAGTAGAGTGAGTATTGAAAAAGTTCATATAATCTCACTGTTGTCTATCGCTTTTTATAATATACACATTTTCTTCACTCGTTTATATCATTTTTTCTTGCACTGCACACTATTAGAAAATGAATATCCCTTTGCATTGTTTCCTTGTGAGAATTACACTAAAGGAGACGACTGTTTCTTTTTGTTCCCCCATTAAAAGCCAAGGGTGGACAGAAGACGGTTGTTTTAGAATCCCAGATGAATACACTGGGCACGTGAATGTGCAAAAGATGGGATACCAATGATCCTAAAGTGGTTTAATGTTTCTCAATTCTATAAGCTCTTGTTTTGTTTCTTGCTCCACACTGATTTTATAGAAGGTCAAACGTAACTTTGTTTCTTTGAGTCTTAGAGAAACTGTGATTTTGAGACCAGGGATTTCTGTGTTGTTGAGTAATAGATTAGGGGGATTTCAATCCGGTATGGTCTTTAAATATTTTTCCCTCAGACTCTTTGTATAGTGTTTCCAGTCCACAAAGATCACAGGGCACCCCTCTACCCTCCACACACCAGCCCCCCCCCCATTATGGGGCATGATATGTGCCCCTCCTGTGCACCCCCATGCACAACAACCAGCCAGGTGGACCCACACCCTGCACCACACACCAAACAACCATGGAGACATTCACAGCAGGTGGTGCTGCACAGAAACACACAGTACATAAGATCAGGGCCAGGGCAACCCCACACCACACCCACACTATACTCATGTCAAGCAAACTGAGTCCAATGACAAAATTAACACTCACAATGAATAGGAACAATCACTCTCAACTAGACACACCCCACACTGACTCACTGCCACATACACAGACCAGATGTCAGCAGCAATGGAGGACATGAAATGGGAAAGCTAAAGTGAGGTGGACACAAATGGAAGGCCAAGGAGCTAGCCACTAAGCATGTGTACATCACATGCAAGAGAAGGAACATATAACAACACCCGTAGCCCATCAAATCCCACATGGCTGGCACAGTGAGTGAAATGAAACCACAGTCACCTCTGTGCAACAATTCAGGGAGACAACAAGACAGCCCATGCATAGGCATAGGGATGAAAGGAATTCTCTGCAGTCAAACAGTGTACAGCCACACATCTGTATCCAACTACTAGACAGGTGTATGTCAGCAACACAACACACAGGGTCCCTTTGTAACACTCCATGGCTGTCAAACACAAGTTGGATCCTTCACACATACCTCCCTACAACCTCACACCTGCAACACCCAACACCAGTGACAAACACACAGAATAGTGCCAATAATGTCCAGTCAATACACTGACAAACAATCACACTCCCCGGGGGGGCATCCACAAACATCACACACACACTCAGTGATGCCTGAACCAATTCTGGCACAAAAACAACCGCCAAACACAAAACTCACAAACAACATACACAGAAGAACAACAAGCACAGACCTGTGCAGTACAACTGGGGAAAGGCAATGTGAGCCCAGACTGAACAGGAGTACAGAACATCACACTCCGGAAGGGAAGATGTAGCTCAGCAAACACACATCCAGCTCACCCATTACCCATAGATGCACAAGTCTGGGACACCCAGGTAAAAACGACACGACCAGAGGACTGTGCAGCACAAACAGTTGAACTGCATATGAGCAACCATGACTGCAAAACAGTACAACAAAATCACATATAACCAATTGGGAAACCGTTCTGAGTGGCACATTGGTACTGTTCACAGATCAGCACCACAAAGCAAAGTGTAACACAAAAAGTGGTGGGAAGGCATACATACTGGCAAACCAAGGGGACAGCTGACATGAGAGTGAAGTGTTGTGTACATCAGTAGTGGACAGGTCTGGAGTGCCCCATACACAAATAGATGGAGTGCACACTCACAATGGGTAGGCATCAGAAGCACAGATAGGGGATGTTATGACTCCACAACCCACATGCCATACTGGAGCCACAAAAGCCTCAAGTGACAGCAATGCATGAGAAAACACACCCACAATGTCAGTGTGGCTGAGCATGTCTGCACAGTGAGCACAAACAGTATCAATACACATGGCTGATCAACAAAACACAACACTAGCCTGCCAGTCACACACTCTGCATACTCTTGCATACAATTTCCAAAAAGTATGTGTCCCCCAGAAGTGCAAGGACACACCACCACACTGCATAGTGCACAACCTACAACTCCCACATGTGCACACAATCACAAGCACAGGGCTGACTAATCAAATTAACAGACACCCAACTCCTGGGTGACACATGTGTGAAGTTGCCATTGCAGGGGCACAGACACATCAACACTACTGACAAACTAACCCCTTCACACTGCACACTTCTTGACCACCCAAGTGCACACATTTAAAGTTACCCATGTGACAAGAATGACTGGCCATCACAGGCCTTGCCTTTGCCCCTCCATCCCCTGTTTACCAGGTGTACCCCCTACAGTTCCCTCCTTTCCCTGCTTCATGGGGGTGTGGATGGGATTTGAGGTAGTGGGTGAATGTGCCTTGGAGCTTTTTTTATGTGGACTCTTAGCAGGCACCAGCTTCTCAGCAGGCACAGCAACTGTCTGCTTGTCTTTGCGCGATGCTTTTGGGACAGGAGAGTCCTTGGCTTGGGATGCCTCTGAGGCATCTGAGCCTGAGGCCTGCTTCTTGGCTTTATGCCCCTGAGTGTCCCCTGAAAGGCTTTGCCTTGCGCTCTGGGATGGCTTTGGTTTTTTGGAGGGATGGTGTCTACCCTCTGGACCGCTTGGGCTGCTGCTGTTGTGTGCTGCGTGTGCTTTATCTTGAGCCTGAGGTCTGTGGTGTGGGGTCACTATCGTCAGATGTGGTCACTGGCAGGGGGGTGGCGGAAGGGACTGGAGCTGGACTCTGAGATTGTGCCAGTTGAATGGCTGCCGTCACTGTGGAGGACAAAAACTGGACAGTCCTGTGTAGCCCACCCACGTCTGAATGAATGCACTCAATGAAAGCAACGACCTGTGCCAACTTTTTGTCGTGGTCTACGAAGATGTTGATGAGAGTTGTCTGGACCACACACAGCTGCAAAAGGTCCACAGACTCAACACTGATGGCAGCAGGGGAGACAAGGGCAGGGGCAGCGGTGCCTGGGGTGAAGGACACTCTTCCCTTCTTACTTAGTGGAATTAGGTGGGAGGGTGGGCACTGACACTGTGTGGTGGAAGAGGAGGCAGAGGCCCCGCTCCATGTGCTCGCCAACATAGATGCATCACCGCTGGCGTCAGATGACGTTGAGGTTGGTGTCTCCGGCTGTGATTCCTCAAGCAGACACCTGTCCCCCTCAGAGGTGGTGGTCACATCAGTGTCACTGTGCTCATATGTAGCAGTTGTGCTTGATGCCTCACCACTGGTGTCCGTCCCCTTTCCTTCTGTGCCCACGGAAGATGCTGCATGAGACAGAGATATAGGGTCAGTTCAGTGGCACTAACACAAACATCATATGCAAGCAAAGCACAAAACTGGATGATGATATACCCATGTTGCACACCACGCTGTGCAGTAACATTGTGCAACCTCAATTCAAAAGTCGAATTTTGCGCGTTGTCATGCAAACGTGGCATAAGTGACCCATGTGATGACCACACAGCCAAATAGCCTGCCGGTGGCTCTGTGTAACGAGACACACAGATCACTCTGAGCACACCTAGGACCTTGAAGGGGAAAGATGCACCTCCAAACATGTTGCCACTGTCACATCTGGAGGCAGCAGAAGTAGACAACACAGATACAGACTCCAACATAACAGTCCACAATGGCCATTAGCTCATCCCATCCATCATGTAATTCTTTGGGCTACAACTACAGTTGCACATTGGTGCCAGATGTGTAGTCCTCTCAATTCTGAAATCAGGCAATGCACACATTGATGAAAGCACACTCAGATGATGTACACTGCCGTTCCCTTACACAGGAGGTCCCTGACTACCCCAATGCAGACGATGCCATAAGGCCACAACTCAGAATGCAATGTCAAGGGCTATTACTCCAATGACATGAGAAAGTACAGGTAGAGAAAATGCATGACAGCTGCACCCAACACAGAGTCCACTTACAAGCCATTGCATTACACTAGCAACATCACAGAGCTCAGCACTGGCCCAGGCTTCGAACACACGCAGTCACTCTCAACTAAAGTCACTTGTCCCAGAATACTCACCCCAGCTTGCTGCTGATGCTCCTTCAAACGTGCATCTAGCTCAGGCTGTGTCACAGTGCCATTAGTGATGTCATGCTCCTGCAAGCCAACCTGCCAGTCGAAGGAAGCAGCCCCAGGGTCATCTCTGCCACGTTTTTGTTCAGCTGGCATGTGTCATCCCACCTTTTGTGACAGTGTGTGCGCTGTCGGTTGGAGACACCCAGAGCCCGCACCTTGCCTCCAATGGCCCCCCACATGGCCTTACGCTGGTGGACTTTGAGCTGCAGGCATGGGAGACAAGAGGGTGGAAAATCAGTGACACTGGGTTATGTACCACTATCTCTCAGTATAGGAGCATGATACTAACTCAGCACTACTTCACAGATAATGTACAGCATCTCACATAGTACATTAGCATGGGAGAATCATAAGAAAAAAATTAATGCAGGTATGAGGGTGGACACAGTACCTGCCCATCTCATACACATGCAGGATGCCAGCACAGAAAGCAATGTGTAGGATGCCCACATCTACTATCCAGTTTGTAGGTGAGCAAGACATACATTACATTGGTATTTATGTTTATGAGCAGACTCACTGTGCCCAACACTGCGCAGCCATCAATGTCCTTGCCCTGTGAATATCTCACTGTGTCATGGAGGTCACATTGACGGACATGATCTTACAATCTCACACCCTCTCACAAGGCCTGTTGTGTGCAATCTACAGGGCCGAGATGGCTCTTTGATAGATAGTCTAGCAAACAACACACATGTTTCACTCTGTACAT
This sequence comes from Lissotriton helveticus, assembly GCF_964261635.1. Lineage (NCBI taxonomy): Eukaryota > Metazoa > Chordata > Amphibia > Caudata > Salamandridae > Lissotriton > Lissotriton helveticus. The sequence continues at coordinate 20,410,297 of NC_136062.1, forward strand.
TCAGTGATGTGCCCTTGTCAGATTGGGCAGTGTCTGTGCAAGCCAGGTAGGCTCACTCTGAGGTCCAACGTGGGGCATCAGAAATGTCACATGAAGGGACAAATTGAGAGCGCAAACAGTGCCTACACATGCGAGGCAGTACACATTCTGGGGGAAATGGAAGGGGCTGTGCACAAAAGTACTTCAATCTGCTGTGTCATACGGGATTTATCACCAAGAGTGTGACCTTCTGGTATTAAAGTCCTGAGCATAGTGCTCACCTATACATGATGCACATTTTGAGTCAGACACAATTCCATCAGTACCCTTTGGACGTGAACCCTTGCTGAGGCCACAGATGAGCCTGTGAAGAACATCAGGGACCCACGCATCCATTCACACAGGCAATTTTTGTCCTGACTCCTGGATTACCAACTTGCTGCGTCACTGTATGGGCGAAGAAACAATACATGTCCCACCCATTCTGATATGTGCAGGCAGGGAAACATGTGAAATAGGCTACACACCCCTTTCCCCTGGAGACAGCATGCTAGGCAGTGCATGACAAAACCCCAGACTCACAGGCACATACTGCAGCAGATCAACATCATATGTTAACTCCCTGCACTCTCACTTCCACTCTGAAACACTTACCACGACATTTGGAGCACCATATAGCCTCCCATACCGTGTGAGCACCTCGTCCACCAGGACCTCCAGCTCCTCGGTGGTAAAGGGACGGGCATGGATCTTCCCAGTCCTTGACATCACTGGGTCCAGGAGACAGGAGCAGTTGGTGGTGAGGGGTGTCAGACAGCAGGCTCTGGAGACAGGAGCAGCTGCAGCAGGTGGTGGTGAGGGGTGTCAGGCAGCAGGCTCTGGAGACAAGAGCAGCAGCAGTTGCTGGTGAGGGGTGTCCGGCAGCAGGCTCTGGAGAGAGGAACTGCTACAGCAGCAGTTGGTGGTGAGGGGTGTCATGCAGCAGGCTCTGGAGATAGGAGCAGCAGGTGGTGGTGAGGGGTTTCAGGCAGCAGGCTCTGGAGACAGGAGCAGCAGCAGCAGGTGGTGGTGAGGGGTGACAGGCAGCAGGCTCTGGAGACAGGAGCAGCAGCAGCAGTAGGTGATGGTGAGGGGTGTCAGGCAGCAGGCTCTGGAGACAGGAGCAGCAGCAGTTGGTGGTGAGGGGTGTCAGGCAGCAGGCTCTGGAGACAGGAGCAGCTGCAGCAGCAGTTGGTGGTGAGGGGTGTCAGGCAGCAGGCTCTGGAGATAGGAGCAGCAGGTGGTGGTGAGGGGTGTCAGGCAGGAGGCTCTGGAGACAGGAGCAACAGCAGCAGTTGGTGATGAGGGGTGTCAGGCAGTGGGCTCTGGAAGCTGTGGAAATGCGAGTCTCTCTCCCACACATATATAGCCACCTGGGGAAGTTACAGTGGTTCTAAGCTGCTGCAATTGGTGTTCCAGGCCAGCCTTTTTCAAATGCATCCAATGACCGGCTCCGCGGTGGTGGAGCACGCCTACTGCGATTTTCAAAATTGCATTAGTGTACTGCAATTGCGGTTCCCATTGGATGTAAGGGCATGGGCCATGGCGGTGACACATCGCAGGGGCCAGGCGCTCGCTACAGCGATTGTGCATTTTTCAATTGCATCCGATAACCGGCTCCACGTTAGCGGAGCACGCCTATCACGATTTTCAAAATTGCATTAGTATACCGCGACTGCGGTTCCCATCGGCTGTAAGGGCTTGGGCATTGGCGGTGACACACCGCTGGGCCAGGCAGTAGCTACCGTGATATGGGTGCCATAAATTAGAGCCAGTGACCGTGATTTTAGTGGTGGGCGTGCCAACCGCCATTAGGCAATACACATATCAGTATCACTACCGCAAGTGTGGCTTTAGCATTGGCAGTGACACACCCCTGTGGCCAGGTGGTAGCTATCGCAATATGGGTGCCAAACATTGCTAAGAATGACCGTGATTTGGGTGGCGGAGCATACCAACCACCATTTGACCATGGGCATATGCCTATCACTACCGCGAGTGTGACTTTGGCATTGGCAGTGACATACCGCTGGGGCCTGGCGGTAGCTACCGCGATATGGTTGCCATACATTAGAGCCAGTGACCGTGATTTGGGTGGCGGAGCATGCCAACCGCCATTAGGCAATACACATATCAGTATCACTACAGTGAGTGTGGCTTTGGCATTGGCAGTGACACACCACTGGGGCCCGGCAGTAGCTACCGCGATATGGGTGCCACAGATTGCTAAGAATGACCATAATTTGGGTGGCGGAGCAATTTGACAGCACCTATGGACACATCATGCTGTGTCAATGGCCAATGGGAAGTTCTCAACAGTGCACTGTGGCCACATGATTAATGGCACATGATTGTGCACACAATGCCAATGTAATATTCACCCCACTGCTGACTACACATGCCATGTTTGTGTATATGACTTTAAACATTGGCATGTACTCCCTCACATGTCACTTGTGATATTCCTGGGCATGTACATAGAGCAGTGTTGTGATGGACTCTCCAATGGGTACACATGTCAATGTGTGAAAGGGCAGAGCAATTGTAATGTAATGTAAATTTATTTTTATATAGCGCAGCTATCACTCCATGGAGCATCTGGCGCTAAGAGACAGCCAGGCAGCTGGACATACACTTTTTCAATTGCTCATCTAGGGACACCAGTCTTTTCATATTAGCCCTTTACAGATTGTGTTTGGTAAGCTGAAAATCCAAGTTTTCAGTGATTTCCTAAACACTGATTCTGAGGTGATTTGGCGGAGGGGCGGGGCAGTTGGTTCCAGGCCTTTGAACCCAAAACAGCCAGGACCTTTCCTCCCTTGGTTTTTAATCTGAAGGTAGGAATGGTCAACAGATTGGCGTTTGAGGATCTCAAATTACGTGAGGGGAGGTATCGTTCAAACATCCGCTGAAGATTTTTGGGCCCTCCTGAGTAGTAGGCCCTAAATGTGATCAGTAGGATTTTGAACAGTACTCTTTTGTGGATCGGTAACCAGTGGAGGGCGTTCATCGCCGCTGTGGGCGAAGTTCTCCTACGCCATCTCAGCACCAGTCTGGCAGCGTCATGCTGGACCATCTGCAGTGTGTGCACCACCACTTTATTGGTTCCTGCATGTAGACTGTTACAATAGTCCAGCCTGGATGTTATAAGTGCCACCGCCACCATTTTTCCGGCTGAGAGTGGTAATAGATCGAAAAAAATTCTCAGGCCTATTATGATGCTAAAACAGGTCCACGCCATAGCCAAGGCCTGTTGTTTAAAAGATAAATTAGCATCAAACTTGATCCCTAGATTCCTAACTTCATTGATCGTGTTTGGAGGGACAGTGGCATCTTCAGGCCACCACTGCTTAGGACTGAAAGTATTGTCTTGGCCAAGAGGAAGAATTTCGGCGGTTTTCCCTGAATTAATTTTCAGATGATTATTTCTCATCCATTCAAAGATGGCTGTGAGGCAGTTTTTTAGATTTTCTTCAGCCTCTGTTGTATCATCGTCCAGCACCAGGATGAGCTGCGTATCATCCGCATATGAAATGGTTTTTATCTTGAAGGATGATATCAGTGCAATCAGGGGGGCTATACATACATTAAAAAGTGTTGGGCTCAGGTAACATCCCTGCGGAATCAATTCACAGTGATGAATGTCTGACTACCCAATGTGCATATTTGACTGTCTACTTTTCGCGGCTCATGCACAGACTTGTTGTTTATGCACAGACTGGGTTCCTTGTGTTGTTGATGTGTACCCGGTTCGACTTACGCAAGAAGCTGTGGCAGGTACAGCAGATAGGTATGAGACAGTAGTGTTGCTGTTTCACACATATGCTGTCTGAACTACTCTCAGTGCTGCACATGCAAGATGTGGACATATCGCTTTGGGCATTCACATAGTCAGATATTGTTTGGGAGGTGCTAGCTGTGTGAAAAGTGGACAGGTGTATAGATGGTGCAGCTGAAGGTGTCCCTGCAAGGAAGTTTGGTTGTGAGCTTAACTATGGTGACAGTCATGAGGGGCTCTAGAGGGCGCACAGCGGAATGGCTGCCCTTTGAGACAGCTCCGACGGCCAGAGACCAATAACGGGAAAACAATAACGTCTAGCTGGTGGTATAACTACCGAAAACGGCACGTACGGTAACCGGAAAGTGTGGAGAACATGGTGATGCGGACAGGCTGCTGAACCGACGGCTAATGTTCCCGAAATCGACTGCTGAAATCGGAGCGGCTGAGGAACAGATACGGCCAAAATTGCAGCCCCGTGCAGTTAATGGGAGTAAAGAATGATTGCGCTGCCCGACTAAGCAGACAGGTACTGCGAGCCAATATCAGTCAATATAGAGTGGCAATATGAGGTGTGGAGTGATCTGGCGACCTCTGTGACTTGTGGCTGTGCGGAGGCATAATGTGTTGAAGCACGTACGTAACTGGCGGAGTTGCGGTGGTGTAAGAGGAGCGTGCGAAACTTAAATATAGTCAGAATTCCAGCGCCATCGCGACTTACCCTAGTCGCTGCTACCAAGTGTGCTATAAACGCGACCATCGGCCTCGGATCACCTAGCGTTACGCCTTGGCACTGGGTAACTTAAACTGTGCTGATCAGCGGTTTGGAGACACAAGATGGCGGCGCCCGCAGTCTGATGAGGTGCGGAGGACCCGGTGCAACTAGTGACCAGTAGACGCCTGCGGGAGTGAAGGCGACCAAGAGAAAGTTACTGCGCGAGAAGGCGCGGCACACACCGAGCGGGCACCGGCCGGGTGGTGTCTGTCACTTGGCAGAGGGCTACATCGGGTCAAACAGCAATTCAAAAAGGCGCGAACGGGGAAGAGAAGGACTCGTAAGTGGCAAAGATTCACAGATCGTTAACAGCTCCCATTGTCAAGTCGCACGCCGTGCAAGGCTTGCTCGGGCTGTGCGGCGTGAATTGAAGCAGCAGGACTGTGGGAACTTCTGGTGCGGCTCTTGGCGAGGTGCATTACGAATAAATCGCATTACTGTACCTGACTGGCCAATAGTGGACGACCGCTCATGCTGGTCTGTATGAGAGTATAGAGAACTAGTTACAAGGAGACGCAACTATTGTAAACAACTACACCAGTAGAGTGTATGCGGAGGTTGGGAAATACATGGTGAGTTGAAACGAGCCCCACACGCGTCCCAACGTCCAGCACCAGGAGACGACCGTTCTATACTTATCCAGCAACATGGGAAAGCCAGAGAAAGTACAATCAAAACTACCTTTTGACAATAAAAAAGCTACGAAGGGGGCTACAGCCCCCGCGGACGCTGACATGGACACGGACGCAGAGGAGCAAAACACCATGGAAACAACCCTGAGAGCCATTCACAAAAGCCTGCAAGACGTGCATAGTAAACTAGTTTCCATCACGCAGAGAGTCGATAACATGGCTGCGAAGCTCGACAAACATGGGGAGCGACTAGAAGAAGCCGAGACGAGACTGTCAGCTGTTGAAGACGAGGCACACGCGTCCACACAGAAATGCTCTGAGATGGATCGAGTAGTGTAGGTCATCAAAAACAAGTCGGAGGAGTTGGAGGCGAGGTCCCGCCGCAATAATATACGCATAGCGGGGGTCCCGGAATCAACCAACACTGGGAAGATGGAGTCGTACGTGGAGGACCTGCTGAAAACAATCTTTGGACCTGACAAGCTGTCAACAGTGTTTATTGTCGAACAAGCACACAGAACGCTGGCACCGAGACCGAAACCGGGGGCCCCTCTGCGCCCCATCGTGGCACGTCTGCTCAACTATAGAGATAGGGACGAAATACTGAGAATGGCGAGAGAAAAACAATAAATTGAACATCAGGGTAACAAGCTACAATTCTACCCGGACTTCACCATCAATGTACAACTGGAGCGGAAAGAATTTGCTTCAGCAAAACAGAAACTGAGAGAAATGGAGGTCACCTACGCGATGCTATACCCAGCTAGGTTGAAAATAACTAAAGATGGTAAATCAGTGATATGCCAAACCCCCAAAGAAGCGAATGACTATATTAAAAGATTAGGACAACATAGAAGAGAGCAAAGGCGACAGGAGCAAAATCATGAATCCGACTAAGCCAAGTGTGACAGCAGGAACCGAACAATATTGTTGATGGCCTCCCTCATGACATGGTGCGCACAGGATCCAGAACTAACTACTATGCCAAGTGTGCTGTGGGGAATGCACTGTCAGATGGAGGTCTGAACCAAAGTCATCCAACTGGCGTGTGGTACACTTGGCAGCCATTATTGTGCGCAATGGGCGCTGGGCAGGATATTATTGGCCCGGAGCTTGCTGTGACGGCTGGTGACAATAGCCGCTGTGGTGAGATGGAACAATGTCGCACTGTGCCCGGACTGAGTGAGACCCTCGGGAAAGTATGGGTACTGTAATATGCCCAGTACTGGGAGATGCAATTGATAAAACAATAACTATGCAATGTAGAGATTGTCGGATGCTCTCCTTAGTTACACTGCGTTTGTCGGTGGTAGCCTCTCAGTAATGTTTGTTACTTAGCCAGAGCTGATTCACGCGGGTCTTATGTAGAAGGGAAATGCAAACCATCAGGGCCGTGGACACCCACAGTTATGGGACAACACTGTCTGTGCGAAAAAGTTACACCCACTCTATACGCGGCACTCTGGCCACATCCACTATGCTGGATGCAGTTGTGTGACCCAAGCGGACATCCACACAGGGTGTCCCCCTTCGCTGGAACTGTGTTGTTTGTTGTTGAAATTAGGGAATGTCTTTGGCCTGTTTGGGGTGCTGAAGTGGGCGGGGGGGGGGGGAAAGTTGGGGACAGTTGGATTGCAAAACTGTATTTGAGCAGCACTGCCAAATTCCATGGGAGAAGTAAACTGATAAATATGTAAAGATGTCACATATCACGTCCAAGACTATGCCAACACTTTGCAAATGCTAGTATTAGAGATAAGATATGATGGAGAATAAACATGTAGGTAATTTAAAACTGCTAACTTGGAATGTACGTGGCTTAAAAAACCCCTCCAAGAAACGCACATAGATCCGCATGCACGGACACACATTGGTAAAAGGTGGGCGGAAGCTACGTATAGTGCAGCCTACTCTTCATATTCGAGGGGAGTACTCGTATTGATACGCCGAGGGTTACACTTCAAAACAGAACAAGTGCAAACAGACAGTGAAGGGAGGTATGTACTTGTCATGGGCATCCTCAGGGGACACAGGATTAACCTACTGAACATTTATGCCCCAAATGTAGATGACCCTCAATTTTTATTTTTTTTAAATATATCTTTATTGTTTTCAAACAATGAAAAGAGAATACAAAACTCTGCATCATGCTGTAACTTACAGTGAAACATTGTATGGCATCTCCACAGGATCATTTCATGCATTACAGTGTTACTACACATTTGGCGTAGCACCAGGTTCATGGCGCATGCACTCGTTCTATAGTGGTGCACGCGTGTTCCCCATATTTACGCAACGTATGAGGTAGTGTGGTCCCTACTCCCTGTGTACGACACCGGGTCTTAATTATTGGGGGGGAGCTGTCTTGCACCGCACGTTTCGATGGCGGTGTTGCAGCTGATGACCCTCAATTTTATAGTACTGTCTGGACGAAACTGTCCGAACTGCCAGATAATCCAGTGAAATGGGGGGGAGACTTCAATATGGCACTGCATGACGAGGTTGACAGATCAAAGGCATCGTCAGAAACACACAAAAAAGCGGTGCAAACACTACAAGACATAATGGTAGACAGGCACCTAGTGGATCTATGGCGAATAAAAAATCCAAACAAACGAGAAACTACACACACGACAGCAGCCTATAGCAGCTGGTCGCGGATTACTGGATTGGTTCACTGGAGGTGTCACAATGGTTGGTGGAAGCCACCCACCTTCCAAGGACGCTATCCGATCACAACCCGGTGCTAATTACGCTTATGATGCCAAACTATATACCCCCCCCTTTCAGTTGGTGCTTTAACAAGAAAGCCCTACAAGACTCATGTTACCGTGAAATAATAAGTAAAGCAATAACGTAGTATTTTGAACTGAATGAGGCTACGACAGACGATCCAGGACTCCTATGGGAGGCCTTTAAAGCTACTATTAGAGGGGTCTGTATTAGCACAAATGCAGGTATATTGAAAGACCTGAGACAGCAGTTAGAGAAAAGAGAAGCTGACATAAGAAGTCTGGAATTAGAATATGCTGAGACGCAAGACCCAGCCGTCCTGGGTAAAATTAGGCTTGAACTGACAGAATATCAAAAACATGCAGAAACAGAACTAAATCACGTGCACAAACGTCAGATAGCAAGAAGATACGGGGAGGCAGGAAGGCCTGGTGCTACGCTGGCAGCTAAGATTTGCGTGCAGAAACCACCACAAGTGGTAGAGGCGGTGGAAGATGTGCATGGGGTGCTGCAGCACGACGCGAAGAGCATATTGGAGGCATTCCGGCATACATTTGGAAAACTATACGAAGCTGACATAACCTCTCCGGCGGATAAAATAGATAAATACTGTGACACAGTAGCATTGGCTTGGCTGTCGGACGCTCAGAGGCAATACCTCTCCCACCCAGTCACAGTAGAGGAGGTGACCGAGATAATAAAGTCACTACAGAATGGCAAAGCGCCGGGTCCGGATGGATTCACGGGGTAATTTTATAAAGCCTTTGTGGACTTGCTGGCCCCCCATGTGGTGGCTATGCTGGGTGATGCACACGAGAAAGGTACACTACCAGCCTCACTGAGGGAGGCTATGATTATAGCGTTATTGAAGCCGGACAAGGATCCGGCCATATGCGACTCATACCGGCCACTATCACTTATAAATGTCGACACCAAAATACTGTCTAAGCTTTTGGCGACGAGACTGAATATTTTAATGACGAGACTAATTCTTCCGGACCAATCAGGCTTTATCCCCACCAGATCGACCTCCCACAACACGAGAACCCTGTTTGCACTAGCACACTACTTAACCCCAGAGATGAAATTGGCAGCGGTACTCTTAGACGCTGCAAAAGCGTTTGACACCATTGCTTGGACATATCTGCGAAAGATACTGCGTAGAATGGGTTTCCCCCCAAGGTTCCTGCAATGGGTAGCGCTCCTATATACGAAACCTATGGCGCGAATTAGAGTCAATAAATATGTCTCCGAACCAATAGCTATTGAAAGAGGTACACGGCAAGGATGCCCACTCTCCCCCCTCCTATTTGCTATAGCAATAGAGCCACTAGAATGCAAAATAAGGCAGGAATATCATCACTCGGCACTGCAGTTCCCCCAAAGACCACTTCACATCTCGCTTTATGCAGATGATGTGTTGCTGTATGTGAGAGACCCGAAAGAACACTTAAACCCGCTATTGATGGAATTTTTAAAATTCGGATACCACTCTGGGCTAAACATCAACTGGAAGAAATCCACGATCATACCACTCACTGATAGCACACTTCCCTTTCAACTAGATTACCCGTTAGACTGGCAAACGGACCCAGTAAGACACCTGGGAGTTTGGTTCCACAGGGACCCTGAGGTGGTGATTCGCACGAATTATGGCAGAGTGATGGCTGGACTGGAACAGAAAATAGATAGGTGGATACAATTGCCATTGTCTATGGCAGATAGGATAGCAATAGTTAAAATGGTGCTACTTCCAAAACTACTTTATTTATTCAACAATATCCCGATAAAGCCGCCAAAGTCTGTGTTCCAGGCGATAAAATCAGCAACACTAAAGTTGATCTGGGCAGGGAAGACGGCTAGAATAGACCTCCACACCTTGACATTGCCGTATGCAAAAGGGGGATTTAAGGTCCCAGATTTTCTACTGTACTATTTATGCGCGCAAGCACAATACACACACTTTTGGTACCACCCCATTCCATTTATTACGCACGTAGCGGTAGAAGAAGGTGACGCCCTCCCTGTACCACTGGATGCAGTTCTGTCACACATAAGGCCGCCATTACATAAAAAAGATATTAATACAGTGGATGCTACATTGGCAGCATGGCAGATAATTGCAAAAAAGGTGGGCAAACAACCGCTGTACTCACCGGAAATGCCATTGCACCATCACCCGGCACTATCGGTTACACAAGAGGCAGTGGGAATGGAACTACTCAGACAAGTGGGTTTTGACACGATAGGAGACCTCTATCATGAGGGTACAGTTAAAAAATTAGAAGAACTGGCATACATACGAAATCAATCGTTATTATTTAAATTTACGTACTATAGACTACAGGGTGCACTAAGAGCACACTACCCCACCTATCCAGCAGAGCCTGACACTCTACTGACACTACAATTAATCATCACTTCGCCTAACCCTAGGCACCTAGTATCTAGACTGTACACTACATTGCAAGCTGAAATAGGAGATACTGCGGGCAAGGCGATTCAGAAATGGAATCTGTGCTTGGAAACACCCCTAACAGATGACGAATGGGGTGCAGCAGGCACAATTACGGAAATACTACCACCAAACGGAAACCTAAAGCTCATACTCATTCGATACTTACATCACACTTACTACACATCTCAACGCCTACACAAATATGAATTGCAAGAGGACTCTAGATGTCACAGATGTGGGATGGAAGATGCGGATTTTATACATATGGCATGGTATTGTAGGGAGGTGGCTCAATTTTGGGTAGCGGTCACAGATATGCTAGGCAAGATGGTGGGAACTGAGATACAATGTACTATACGATCGTGCCTTCTAAGTCTCCTACAGAATGTTAAAGCGAGAAAATGCAAATTTTGTGTGCTGGCACTGCTTCTGGCTAAACGTAACATAGCACTATGTTGGGGTGGTAAGAAGTCGCCACAAGTAAAGCAATGGGTAAGTGATATGGTATATTGCAAGGACACATTCAAATTGTATGAGGAAGAGCTTCCGTCAAGAGCACGGCCTAAGGACTACTGGCATTATCTAGTGGATTATCGATCAGGACTGGATGAACAGTTGGAATAATATTACAGTAAACTGATTTAGTTGTGACATAATATGTATGTAGTGAAAATACCCTATTGGATATGGAGTGTTATAATACAGTTCAGTTGTATGAGGCGGGAATGCCTTGAATGTTGGACATTGTATGTCCTATGTTGTTTCCTTCAAAAACACCAATAAAAAAATAAAAAAAATAAAAAAACTATGGTGACAGTCATTGTTGGCGTTGTATCAGGCAAAACGTAAGATGTTGGACACATCTTCTGGTGGATTGCAATGCATTGACATGTGTCTCCTTTCATCTCACCTAGGAGGAGGTCAAATGTGCATCATCCCTACACAGTGCTGGCAGACATGGATGATGAGGAGGTCATACGGAAATTCCATCTGGATCGACCCACCCTACAAGATCTATGTGCCATGTTGGAGCCCCACCTCCAGCCTCGCAGGACATATCCAAGTGCTTTCACACCAATGTCTAAGGTGATGGCGGCCCTGCATTTTTTTGCTCCTGGATCATTCCAGTACATGTTGTCCAGCGCAGGTGGGATGTCGCAACCTATGTTCAGCATGGTGCTACGTGATGTCCTGTCTGCTATGATGATCTACAAGGACAGATATATCCATTTCCCCAGGAGGCATGAATTGGAGGCTGTGAAGGGAGATTTCTATGCACTTGGGCACATCCCCAATGTTTTTGGTGCCATTGACTGCCACATGTTGGCCTGGTTCCACCCAGGCACGTGAGCACATCTACAGGAACAAGAAGCATTACAATTTCATCAATGTGCAACTAGTGTACCAGGAGGATATGATCATCTCACATGTCTGTGCCAAATTTCCGGGATCTGCCCATGACTCATACATCATGCGTAACAGCATTGTGCCATAAATGATGGATAATCTGCTGCCAGAGCATGTATGGGTTGTGGGTGAGTACGAAGAGTCAGGTAGCATACTGTGTGTGTGACATGCTGACCTCTGCCACAGTCATATCACGAAGTTGGTCTGTGTATCTCACACCTAGGTGATTCTGCATATCCCAACCATCCTTGGTTGCTGAGCCCACTGCAGAATCCCAGGATCCCAAGTGAAGTCTGTTACAATGATGCCCATGGGAGGACACGTCATGTGGTGGACCGTACATTCTGTCTCGTGAAGTCACGTTTCCGCTGCCTGGGCAAGACCAAAGGTGCACTGATGTACTCGCCCAAAAAGGTGTGTCAGTTTGTAGTTGCATGCTGCATGCTTCACAACCTGGCCTTGCGCAAGGAGACCCCCCTGCTCCTGGATGCAGATGAGCAGCCAAGGCCCCCACCTGGTATCTAACCCATGTCCAGTGACGAGGATAGTGGAGAGGAGGAAGGTGTCGACCTGCGTCAACAGCTCATCAATCGCTACTTCACTTGAAGGTGACTGACAATATACAACGGAGCCATTGTCTGCTGATGTCGTTGTTGGTGGGAAGGTGTATGTGAGCTTTGTGACTGTGGCCTGTTGTTGACTCAGTGCTGGGTGCCAATGTTCCTTGGACAGGGTAGTTTGGCACAGATACAGGATGTTCAGGTCAGTACTGTTGCTCATTGTAATGTGTGCAGATTGGAGTACCCTGATGACAAGTGGTGTGTGATAGCTGTGATGCCACCACCTGACTAATGAATATTGCTCTGTTGTTAAAAATCTAGATCGCGGCATAAACATTATCGGCGCCATCTTGTCTCTTTTCAGGTCCATGCGTGCGCGTAAGCAGCAGCCATTTTGAATGCCATGGTCTCTCTGCCTACTGCCGATAGCCAGCGCGTCTCACCCCCTCACACCCCGGCTTCGCAAGCACACACACCCCACTTTTTCCTTTGACAACCCCCGGTCTCTCCTACTTGGGCCCTAAACGCACCTCCAGCGCGACCCTGCCTCCGAGCCACATCCCGTGCTGAACCCCACACCCTTTCATCTCATTCATAAAACAGGCCCTTTTGATAACCTCTTCCTCCTTGCCCTATTGTTCGGCCTGATCCCAGGCCATTATTCAGCCCAACAGATGCAGTTTATTGCCCCTACAGTAAGACCTCGCCTCACTTCAAAGGAGCGGGGGGGGATTAATCAATGCCCTCACACCCCTAAATCCGATCGATCGCCCGCATTCCCGTTCCCAGCGGAATGTCCAGCTGCGCGATAGCCATCACGCTGAGATTGGGGTTGGGACTCCTACTGTAGATATGTGTGGGAACGGGCCTGAACCGGGGATTCCAAAGACGCCTTTTCCGTACTTCAAAGCATTACCAAGAATGTGTTGCATGTAATAAAGTAATAAACCAGTGTATAAGAGGCCAGGCCTCAGAGATGTCGAGAGAGCACCTCGAGAAGATACCCAGTTGTCTGATTTGACGTGTTCTGTTCCGTCGGAAATAAACTCCTGTTTCCTGCCTTCCAGTCTCCAGCGCCTGCCTCTTTATTTGGTAATCGTGAGTTGGGTGAGAAGCGGCTAACGCCGGGCAAACCTTGAGAAGGGGTATAACGACCTGATCTGCCTGAACCCTTTTTCATCAATTGGCGCCCAACGTGGGGCCCATCAGCGACACGTGGATCCAGTGGGAGAGGTCCCGACGACGGAGTGAACGACTGCAACGATCGGGAAGTGCACCTGCCCGATAGACCCTCGTCTGGCAGCCGATCACCCGAACTTCACTGGTTCCGAGCAGACCTCTCTCGAGTGATCTACGGTCCTGACTGGGAACCATCAGGAGTGCCACAGCAATTACGGAGAATAGAGGACGATCGGGCGCTGGAAACGGAAGACGAGAAACCATCCATACGGTCCGGGTAAGGTCGTGTAACACGACAAACTGTGAAATAGTTGATTAATTAATTAGAAAATACTAGTATTACTCTCCGAATTGTTGGTTCTCTTGGAGATTCTCTGTCTGCAAACGGAGAAGAATAGAAAGTATTCTCTCTTCCTTTGCAGGTAGTGAAGGGTAGGTAACGCAGGCTTTTGCCCCCGTTGTAATCCGTCGTGCCTATTTTTTCTCCCCCACTGATTGATTGTTTGCCCGAACAGTGCTTGTTCGAGGATTGTTTTCTCGAGAATTCTCTGTCTACAAACGGGGAAGGATAAAAGTATTCTGTCCTCCTTTGCAGATAGCAAAGAATAGGTAACGCAGGCTTTTGCCCCCGTTGTAACCCGTCGTGCCTATTTCTTTCTCGCCACTGATTGTTTGATTGAACGGACAGTAATTGTTCGATATTGGTTCTCTCTTTGGGTATTCCCTATTTTACGAATACTGCAGAATGGAAAAATTCTGTCCAGTCTTCGCAAAGTAGCGAAGGATAGGTAGTGCTGACTTTTGTCCCCGTTGTAACCCGTCATGCCTATCTTCTCCCCATTGGTCAGTAGTTGGTTGAGCCCGGACCGCTTATTAGAGGTGGATCATCCGGCTCCTCTGGAGGGCACCCCTAATAAGGATATGTTTTTAAAATATGGACTAGTCACCGTAGCTTATAGTAAGTTATGGAATAAATATACTAAAAAGGATCAGGAAAGTCAGTGGCCACTGATAGGATCCTTCGATGACACCAAAATAAGTGTACTGGGAACAGCCCTTTGTAGCAATAAAACCACGCCCACTATGCTTGATAGTTTCGGCATGTGGCGCAAGGAAGCAGAGCAACGAAAGAAAAGAGAAGAAGCGAGAATAGGAAAAGAATTGCGAAAAGCAGCCCACATGGCCGCTAAGAAACTAGAAGAAGAGATAAAAGAAAGAGCAGAAAGCAGACAAAAACAGGAATCTGAGTCGACAGGCCAGTGTCCCGTTAGGACCCCCTCTACGCTCTACCCTGAGCTGAACCCCAAACAACTGGCGAACGATGAGCTGCTGCTAGGTCCTCCGATCATCTATATGCCCCCCCATATGCCCCCTCCCAACCCCTAGTACAGCACTTGCCAGCTCCGAGTGCAAATGAGAATAGCCTTGAATCTAGTGCCCCAGCCCTCACGGCCTCCGCTCCGGCCGCATTAGTAACGACATCAGATGAACCCAAGACTAGCAAGCAGTCACCGAGTAGACTGAATAGATTGAGCAAAGATGAGCGAGAGGGAATTGACAAAATAGCAAAGGCACTGGTAGAACGGAAGGAGAGCGAGGAATACACGATGGATATGCACAATTCGCATGCCGGTAGCCACAGGCGACATTTCATTTTACGGTTTAGTTACCACACCCTGAACGCATATGAGGATAGGTATCAGAATCGGGGTCCTGTTAAACTGACAACGTTATATAGAAAAGTCGATATTGGAGACGAGGCCGAGTGTGACGCGGCGGACCTCTTCATGCAAACGCTTGAGGTCTTCCGCCACCTCATGGAACAGAAACCAGAAGTTAAGATTACAGTCCCCGAGACGACTGGGTCCCCATCAGAAGTAGGTAACACCATGATACCTATCAGAGAAGCCGCCCCCTACTGGGTTCCCCCGCGAGGACAGGGAACGAACGATGATATCAACCATGCAGATGCAAAAGGGAGGGTCGTGTACAACTGGGTCTATCAACCATGGGATCGGCAAGACATTTTAACTTTTAGGCAAACCCTGCCCGATTTAAGAAAGAACCCGACAGCATTTTATACCGAACTAGGTACAGCCTTGGGCTCAACAATAATGACTTTAGCGGACATTGACTTGTTTTTCGGGTTATGTCTGCCGGCCGATGTGTGGAAGCAAATCCGAAAAGCCGACCACACAGACCTGTTCGGACATACCTGGAATCAACTCAGCGAACTAGATAGGCAGCGAGAGCCCGGAAAGAAACCTGTAAAAGACATACTGGAACTCCCGGACAAAATAGTTCAGAAGCTAAAGACATTGATCCCAGAGAAGAAGGTAGACTGGTCGGTAGTCACGGCTTGCCGTCAGAAACCACAGGAAGACGTATCAGAATACTTCTCCCGATTTGAGACGGTGTTCTCCGACTACAGTGGCCAAGACATGACCACTGCAACCGGACAACACCTATTCGTGCAAAACTACGTGAAGGGTCTGTCACAAAAGGTCTCCCAGAAATTACAGACGAGCGAGAGTAGTTGGGGGGCCTCCAAGCCTGCAGCCACCCTTCAGATGGCTCAGTATTACGAACACCAAAAGAACGAGAATGATAGGGCGACTGAGAAAAAGAAAAAGGACTTGAAAGAACGAGTAATGATTGCCCAACTGCAAGGAGTGACGACAGGAAGGGAACGGTATAGAGGAAACTACCAGTCAAATGCCCCTAGGAATACACCCCCTAGAGACCACACACTTGGCGCTCCACGAACAGACCTCGATGAGAACCAGTGTGCGTTTTGCAAAGGATTTGGCCATTGGAAGTCCCAATGTCCGATTCTTCAGGAAATGATTAAAAATAAAGAAACGAGAGACACGACGAATGGCCCCAGGTCTAAAGGGCAGGGACAAGGGCACACCCACGACACCAACAATGACAAACCTAGCAAACCGAACACGTTTGACCATCCCCGACAGAATCAGTGCCAACAGTCTGACTGCGACAATGCCCGCGACTTTGCATAGGACGGCCAAGGGCAAGGAAGGGATCCAGTCGAGCTCTATGTTGACCAGCAAGGTCCTTATGTCACCGCTAAGGTCCTAGGTACGAAATCTACGTTCCTGGTAGACACTGGCGCGACACGTAGTGCGTTATCTAAATGACTGATTCCAAGGGCACCCTTGTCTGGCTCACAAATAACATCAATAGGCTTTGATGGAACGCCCTCCACTAACCCCTTATCAGCACCGGTCTCCTTCGATTTGGACAGTAACCCCACTGACACGACGTTCCTGCTTTCCTCCAACACTCCCGATGCCATTATGGGACTTGACTTACTAAAGCATTTTCGAGCCACTATCAGGCGTTCGCGGGACGGGGTTCGGGTCATTCTGTACGATAACCCGACTCTGCTCAGACATCATCATGCACGACACATGCTCTCCATCTCCGACACTGACACATCCTTACTTGACTCTCTACCTCTGTATCTATGGGCAAAGACTGATGCTGATGTAGGACAAATGATGATCGACCCCGTGCGCATAACTGTCCGCCAAGATGCGATACTCCCAAAACTCCCACAATATCGGATATCGCCCGAAGGTGAGAAGGCATTGGTGATGATAATCCAGTCCCTGGTAGAGGCAGGAGTGGTAGAGGAAGTAGTCAGCAACGTTTGCAACAGCCCTATCCTACCCATTGTAAAGAAGCAGGGCGAAGGAGATGAGAAAGCGTACCGCTTCATCATCGACCTTCGAGAGATCAACAAGGTAGTTGTACCTCAGTACCCTGTAGTCTCAGATATCGCCACCATTCTGACCCTGATTCCTTCCACAGCCACCACCTTCACTGTGATAGACCTCAAAAACGCTTTTTTCTCCATCCCCATCCACCCAGATAGCCGCTACCTTTTCGGCTTCAC
Source organism: Lissotriton helveticus (assembly GCF_964261635.1). Lineage (NCBI taxonomy): Eukaryota > Metazoa > Chordata > Amphibia > Caudata > Salamandridae > Lissotriton > Lissotriton helveticus. The sequence continues at coordinate 20,427,756 of NC_136062.1, forward strand.
ATTAAAATCCCGCTCATGTAGATTTTGTAGAGCTCCCCAAGGTTACACAGAAAGCCCCAGCATCTATAGCCAGGCCCTCAAGAGACAGCTGGACGCCGTTCAGCTGCCGGAGGGAGTGGTGTTGATACAGTACGTTGATGACATCCTTTTGGCGGCCGACACCACTCCACTTGCAGTCACAGCCACCATCCAACTCTTGCACTTCCTCGTGGAAAGTGGCCACAAGGTCTCCAAAAAGAAGTTGCAATTCTGCCAACCCCAGGTCATCTACCTAGGCCACCTCTTGTCCAAAGACGGGAGAAAGCTTACACCCGATCGAATTCAGGCCATTCTAGAAACCCCTGTCCCAAAGACCCAGAAACAAGTCCGCTCCCTGGTAGGCCTCACCTCCTTCTGCCGGCAGTGGTTGCCAAATTTCAGCCTCATTGTAAAGCCACTACTTTCCCTACTAACCAAAGATGTCCCCTTCCCACTCCCTTGGACCCCCGAATGCCAATCCTCCTTCAAAGAGCTTCGAGACGCCCTTTGTTCTGCGCCAGTCCTAGGAACCCCCGATTACACCAAACCCTTCTCTCTCTACACTCACGAAAGGGAGGGGTGCGCTTTGTCTGTCCTGACGCAAACTATCGGCCCCAAGCAACGACCATGTGCCTATTTCTCTGCCACCCTTGACCCCGTAGCGAGAGCCTTGCCTGCCTGCCTTCGAGCCGTAGCCGCCGCTGCTGTCTCTATCCGACAAAGTGAGGGGATCGTACTCTCGAATTCCCTCACGGTATTGGTGCCCCATGCTGTTGACACCCTCCTAAACCAGACTAAGACGCAACACCTGACTAGCGCACGACTGACCGGATACGAGTTAACCCTGCTTGCACCCCACATTACGCTGAAAAGATGCACCACACTGAACCCAGCCACCTTGTTGCCTCTGCCCGAAAACGACCCAAATGTCCCCCCTATACATGACTGTGTGACCCTCACAGACGAACAGACTAGGAGTAGAGTTGACCTCCGAGACACCGCCTTCACAGACCCTGACGGAGAGCTATGGGTAGACGGCTCTTGCATAAAACTCCCCGACGGCACCACCTCAGCTGCCTATGCAGTTACCACAGCCCAAACGGTAGTTGAAACTGCCCGCATCGCGCAGCGATCCGCACAGGCGGCAGAACTGATTGCCCTCACATGAGCATGTATTATAGCGACAGGGACTACTGCAAACATTTACACGGACAGCCAGTACGCCTTCAGAGTGGTTCACCATTTTGGACTCTTATGGAGGGAAAGGGGATTCTTGATGTCCCACAGCACGCCTATCCTCCACGGAGATTTAGTCTCCGCCCTGATTGAAGCAGTCCTCCTTCCCAAACGATTAGCGGTAATCAAATGTCAGGCACACAAGAAGGTGACAGACTTAGTCGGACAGGGAAACGCGCTGGCCAACATCACTGCCCGAACCACAGCTGAGAATAGGACAACGACACGTAGGTATGTGACCAGGTCACAAGCAGAAAAATGGACTGACGCTAGGGAATCGATTAGGGACATCCAGATGGCACCACACGAATTGACTGAATGGGCACGGGTGGGATTGAAAGACGAGGAAGGCTGCTGGCGGACAAAGGACACAAACAAATGGTTGCTACCCAATTCATATCTGATCCCCATACTGACTATGGCTCACTCCCCTGCGCACATAGGATCTGCCCCCATGATCGAACTCATCTCCAAGGTCTGGCACAACGACAAAATCCCCGACTCAGCCAGACGCCTGGTCCAGCAATGCCTTATCTGTTTACAAAAGAACCCTGGGAAAGGAACTATGGTACCCCGGGGAGGGTTTGGGGTCCCCGATCATCCTTTTGAGGTCCTCCAGATGGACTACATCCAACTAGAAATATGCCAAAGCCTGAAGTATGTATTAGTCATTGTGTGTGCTTTCAGCAAATGGGTAGAAGCCTATCCAACCCGTGATAACACTGCCATGACCACTGCCAAAGTACTACTGAAAGAATTTTTCCCTCGCTACGGCCTCTGTCGAATTCTATGGAGCGACAACGGCCCCCACTTCATAGCTGAAGTTATCCAACTAATCTTGAAAGGGCTGGGGGTAAAACAGAGGTTCCACGCCGTCTTTCACCCCCAATCTGCTGGCTTAGTTGAGCGACACAACGCCACACTGAAACTAAAACTGTCGAAGATAGTGGCCACCACAGGACTTAAATGGCCAGATGCCCTCCCACTGGCATTGCTATCGATGCGCTCCACTCCCACTAAGCACCATTTGACCCCATACGAAGTTGTATTTGGGCGACCCATGAATCTCTGGACTGTCCCTAAACCGACTTCCATTCACGACGTCCCAGACGTCCTACTGTCTGATTACTTGTGCAAATTGACTAAAACGTTGTCTGTCATTCATCAGCAGGTGCAGCAGGCCATCCCCGATGCTTCCAGGGGTCCGGGTCACGATATCCAACCGGGAGATTATGTGCTGATCCGAAATTTCCAACGGACAAAGAGTCTGGAACCCCGGTGGACGGGCCCCTGGCAAGTGCTGATTACCACCCGAACGGCTCTTCGAGTGGAGGGGAAGCGACATTGGCTGCATGCTCACCACTGTAAGAAGGTCTCCTCGACCCTGACCACGACAGAAAACGTCAGTACCCAAGAAGAACTGCTGATCAAAGACCGGCCATCATTGAACTGTTATCCGGATACCGAGGCACTCGAACTTGCAAAATTCTCTGATCCCACTGTGCCATCTAGGGAAGGGTATTTCCTGCGTCGAAAGGAGGGAGCTTCGGCTAAGTAGAACCACAGACTAAGTTGAATCTCAGAACGGTAGCCTAACACAACCAAGGGTTACCCGAAGAGAGGCTAAACGAAGTCAGCGGTTCTGCCCACTACCGAGCACCTTGAAGATGATGGAAGAGCCAGATAAGAAGACGACGGAAGCAACAGGAAATACCCGTTATCGAAACCCAAAGACTGACAGTATACACAAATGGAAGACAATTGCTCTTTTTATTGTCCTCCTCTTTTGCCTCCTCCTCATGACTTCCTTCTGGATCATGGAAGAGAGCGCACCCGCTCATCAGATATTGCTGACCACTGCACAGCCAACCACTATGAAAGAACATCACCTGATATCCCTTTCGCCGCAGCTCCGAGAAAGGCGTAAGGAGTTCTGGAACAATTCCTTCGTGCAACTGTTGCACCAACACAACCTTGCCGCCAACGCCACAAACTGCTGGATCTGCGGGTTGCTCCCGCATGCCATCGGACACTCCATCCCTTTCATCCCTTCCCCTTTTTCAGTTCATGGTTCTTGCCTTGCCTGGTTGACCCTCTTGCAAGAGAGCTACAAGGACAACGCCACTTCTGGTCAAACAGTGTCACACTTCTACCACGGCTTCTGGCTGAACAAAACCGGAAGGACGTCTGCTCCCTTTTGTCCTTTGACCTCTGGCTCCTCCTTCCAGATGGACATCCCTGCCAAGGAGCGAGTCGAAATGCAGGTGGTCCATAGTCCAGCCAGACCCACCTTCTCCTACTTACGGAAACGAACTGCTGCCACTCTGACGGTGGCTCTGTCTGTTATCAATGTCATGGGCCTTGTGTGCCTCGAAGGTTTGGGAACACAGCCGGTGGGTCACAGTTCCTGCCACATCACCAGAACATTGGACTCCATCGATCCCCCCTCCTTTGTTGCTTCTCCAAATATGTACTTTGTTTGTGGCACCAAAGCTTACACTTGGCTTCCAAAAAGTTGGGGGGGTACTTGCTACATCGCCTTCGTTCTCCCTCCAACGTACGTGGCCCCAGCAAACCATCATCAGCAGAAGCGCGCAAGAGACATTGAACAAGCCGACTCCACCGGGGCACAGTTCCTGGATGCAGTGAAGGGACTTGTTCCTCTGTGGGGCCCAATGGCAAACAGCCGCGCCAACCGACATCTGACCCAGGCAGTAGAAACGACCATGAACATCACGGCTGGCATCCTCACTAACAATACGGCCGAGCTTCAGGCAGTCCACCTGGTGGCTCTTCAGAACCGCCTTGTTCTAGATGTTATGTTATGTTACATACTTTTGTATTGCGCACAGCTGCCCCAGCTAAGGGGCGTCCTGGCGCATGGCAGGTAATATGCAACACCTACAGGGAACACAACAGAAGGAGAGACAAAGGCGAATTATTAAAACAAAAGAGTTTTTAAAGCTTTACGAAAAGCTAAAAGATCATCTAGCAGCCGCATCTCTACTGGAAGAGAATTCCAGAGCTCGGCCGCTCTGACCCGGATGGATCGGCCACCGACCCGACACAGCCTGTATCGGGGGATCACAGTAAGTGCTTGGCCCAAAGATCTCAGGGACCGGGTAGGCACATACCAGGACAGAAGGTCCGCAAGAATTTGAGGACCCCCACCCCTCAAAATCTTGAACGCCAAACACAGCACTTTAAACTGGATTCTTGCCCTGATAGGCAACCAATGCAGTGATCTCAATGTGCCGGAGACGGAACATGTTCGGGGTAAGCCAACAATGGCTCTCGCCGCGGCATTCTGAACGCGTTGGAGGCGGGTAACCTCAGCCAGATTGGACCCTACCAGATGTAGTTCTAGCTGACCGAGGAGGAGCATGCCGCATCATTGGATCCAGCTGTTGCACCTACGTGCCAGATAACTCGCCCTCAGTCTACAAAGCAATCGAACACCTCCACAGACTTTCCTCAGAAGTTCACCAAGAACAGGAAGAATGGTCGCTTGGAAACTGGTTTTGGGGCATTTTGAAGGACTGGGGATGGAGGTTATTCACATTTATATTGATACCGGTCGTGATACTGTGTGGGGGTTGCCTAGGTATTCAATGTTTGCCACCTCTGTGTTCGCTCATTGTTAACTGCATGTGTCCTAAGACTTCAGACTTCAAAACAGAACACATGAAAGCATTGTATGACCTCGAAATAAGAAATATAATGGGGATTGACGTAAATTAACAAGCTGGCTAGATATGTTGAAAAGGGAGGACTGTTAAAAATCTAGATCGCGGCGTAAACATTATCGGCGCCATCTTGTCTCTTTTCAGGTCCATGCGTGCGCGTAAGCAGCAGCCATTTTGAATGCCATGGTCTCTCTGCCTACTGCCGATAGCCAGCGCTTCTCACCCCCTCACACCCCGGCTTCGCAAGAACACACCCCCCCCTTTTTCCTTTGACAACCCCCGGTCTCTCCTACTTGGGCCCTAAACGCACCTCCAGTGCGACCCTGCCTCCGAGCCACATCCCGTGCTGAACCCCACACCCTTTCATCTCATTCATAAAACAGGCCCTTTTGATAACCTCTTCCTCCTTGCCCTATTGTTCGGCCTGATCCCAGGCCATTATTCAGCCCAACAGATGCAGTTTATTGCCCCTACAGTAAGACCTCGCCTCACTTCAAAGGAGCGGGGATTAATCAATGCCCTCACACCCCTAGATCCGATCGATTGCCCGCATTCCCGTTCCCAGCGGAATGTCCAGCTGCGCGATAGCCATCACGCTGAGATTGGGGTGGGGACTCCTACTGTAGATATGTGTGGAAACGGGCCTGAACCGGGAATTCCAAAGACGCCTTTTCCGTACTTCAAAGCATTACCAGGAATGTGTTGCATGTAATAAAGTAATAAACCAGTGTATAAGAGGCCAGGCCTCAGAGATGTCGAGAGAGCACCTCGAGAAGATACCCAGTTGTCTGATTTGACGTGTTCTGTTCCGTCGGAAATAAACTCCTGTTTCCTACCTTCCAGTCTCCAGCGCCTGCCTCTTTATTTGGTAATCGTGAGTTGGGTGAGAAGCGGCTAACGCCAGGCAAACCTTGAAAAGGGGTATAACGACCTGATCTGCCTGAACCCTTTTTCATCACTGTTGTGTTTTCCTAGGTCCCTTCAGCCTCTCCTTGCCTAAATCTGTACTCCAGGCACATTGTAATCATGGTGAAGACTTCACATCCTGTAATAAACACGGAGCAGACACGACGTGTGTGTAAGGAGTGTTTATTTAAAATGGGCACATGTGACAGGAGAGTGAATATTTATGAAAAGGTGAATAGTGAAGCAATGAGTTGTCAGTGATGTAAGATGAGACAATCGAGTAGTCACCACATGGATGTGGTGACCCAGTCCAACAGACGGATGCCATTAACAAGGCAGTGTGAGGAAGGACAGTCAACAAAGTCAATGCAATGGTGAAGAGGGTTGCCATCATGGCTGGCTCCTTGACTGGCGTTTGGCAGGTGCCTTGCCCCGGGTTGCTCCCTCGGATTTCTTTGGACGGCCCCTTCATCATTTTGTAGGGGGGGGGCTCTGCTGCAGGCCAGTGGGATCTGAGGAGTCCTCCCTCTCTGTGCCCGCAGGGTAGGATGTGGAACTGATACCCTGAGGGACAATGGAGGTGTTGGTTGTACAGCAGGCCTGTCCCTCAGAACCGCCACTAGCTGGCCCAAGAGGTCCACAATTTGGCCCATGCGGGTGTCGATGTACCTTTGTAGGTCCCAAAGACTCTGTTGATGTTGTCCAGGGCTTAGGTTCCAGTGTCCTGTTGGCTTTGACTCTCCCTTGCCCTCCCACCTGCCCTGCTGTCACAGACCTGTTGCCTCACCACTGTAGGAACCCCCCTCCTCTCCCTGCCCTCCTCAGTTGGTGGGATGGGGTGGTCATCCTCTGGGGCAGGGAGAGTGTTGCAGGCAGCAGTGGTGGAGGTGTAGGCCTCACAAGTCGCTCCAGCAGGGGTAAGCATTGTTGTTGTTGGTACTGCTGAGGTGGTGGGGGGTATAGTGGGGTCCTGGGACCTATTGCGCCCTGGCACACCAGATGGGCCGGCTTAGAGCTCTGCGTCCTCGAAATCCAGGGAGTCATCATCCGAGAGTCCATTCTCCGGGGGTGGAGACTGGCCCTGCAGGTTCATGTTGTCGTCCTCTGCAGTCAGTTGTGGGACAGAGGAGAGATGGTCATTGACGTACACCACTAAAGCTTTGTGGTTGATGTATATTATTTACTGGTTATGCAACACACAGTTAACTATTTCAAACATTGTATGTGTGCACAGTGATGTGCCTCATGACATGATTTGGAGGTACATACATAGAATTTTCATGGTGTGGCATGTCGATGGATACCATGCCCCATATTTAGATTCTGTGATTATAGGACATGTCATCTGACAACTGGTGGCAATACAACTTGATGTGAGGTATCTTTGCTGATTACTCTGCATAGCAGGCATTAGATTTGCGCATGTACTAGGCATTGTCATCTCACGCATACCTTTGTCATGTCCTGGGCTTAGATTTATTTGTTACACAGACCATGCTTTGTTTGTTTTCATATAGTCCTTCAAGCTCAGCCCCCATGTAACTTTCATTCAGTGCTGTGCATTTGTGCCCTGATTTGCTTTGAGGTGGGATTTGTTGAGTCACACTTCTGTTTCTGTGACAGTTACATACACTTAGCTGTCTGCACACTGTAAGTGGCAATTGTATCTGTGTACATTTTGGTGAGATGTGAAGGCTGGTGCTGTCATTTGGCGCCATGCTTTTTGAGAGGAATGGCGGGGTGCATGCACTGTCTATGTGCCAGTTCAGTTATCAATTCAATTCATAAGTCTTTATTTCGATTTTTGAATCATAAAAGACATTTACAACAAAGAATTTAGAATTTAAAAAGAATACCCTCCATTAGCAGCTAGTAACGACCACTATACGCCGCGTAAATTGCTGGCCATCCATCAAAAATAAAACCGATAGATTGCATACATATAAACAAATATTAATTAAGTCAGGTTAAAATCATAAATATACAATTCATTTCATTATACAGATATTGTTTTAAAAATTATTTCTGTTGTTATAAAATTATAAAACTATAAAATCATCATTAAACACATTCTATAATTTCAGGTGACATGAGCCCATGGAAAAACATTAAAAGGGACCACTAAAATGTCATTGTAGGCTCATTTTACGAGCCCGGATGATCCACATCCAGTGGAGGAACTTAGCCACAGCTATAACCACGGCCTGGGAATTGTCAGTTCGGAGGATCCTGACGGCCTCACAACCTGTTTTGAGACCTAACTGGACACATATGGGTTTTAACCAGGATATCCTAGGAACCTTATATTCAGGGCAGGCCAATAATATATGCCCAATGCCTTCCCGCTGGGTGGGACAGAAGGGGCAGACAGAGCCTTGTCCCCCGCGCCACCTCGCGATGAAGGCATGGAGTGGTAGTGTCCCCACCCTGAACTGATGGAATTTCTTCCTGTCCCCCGGGATAGTAATCCAGTCCCAATAACCCTCGAGGGCTGGAGAGTGTTTAAGTCCTAGGAATTCTGCCCTAAATGATGGTTCAATACAACGGCCAAATCTTTTTACCTCAAGTATGTTCCAGTACAGGTCTCTGAATGTTTTTCTAGGTGGAAAGGAATTCCCTATTGGGTCATCCCACAATGGGGATAGACCCATGGCCATATATATTGCTTTTACCTCCCTCAACCATAATATTTTGTTACCCCTATCGGCATCTCTAACCTCGAGAAAGGCCCGACCATACTGGGAGAGTTCAGGGGTAACCCATAGTCTCCTCCAATGGGCAGCTGATCTGTATCTGGCCATATCTTCGAGGCAATGAAATCCCAGGTCATAGCGGAGAGGAATCAGTGGGGTAGAAACCGGGAGGCCTGTAATATTGCGCAAGAATTTACTTTGCGCACCCATCAACTTCTTTAGGTTACTAAGTCCCCACAATTCCGCCCCATAGAGGACTGCCGCTCCAACTTTGGCATCATAGATCTTTAGGACCGGGGTAATTGGCCTAGTATGTGACAAATAAAATTCCTAAGTAAGTGCTCCCGTCAGTTGTGCATGCTTCGTGACCAGCTGGTTAGTGTGATGTCTGTCTCCAATCTAATTTAGATGATAGGGTAATGCCCAAATAGGTGAATACTTGGGTCTGTTCCAGTTGAACCTCGTCCATAACCACCTTCCCTCTAACGTGTTTATTTTTATGTAAGACCATGAACTTAGTCTTAGTTGTGTTAATAGCAAGTCCATGATCGTTGCAGAAGACTTCAAAAACATCAATGGCCTTCTGGAGGCCCTGCTGTGTTTTTGAGATTAGTAACGTGTCATCTGCAAACATCAGCAGGGGGATCAGCTTACCATCCAACTTCGGAGCATCAGTTGGTTGCTGTTCATAATAGCTGATCACCCTGTTGATGTATAGTGAGAAAAGTGTAGGGGCTAGTACGCACCCTAGGCGAACTCCCCTTGCGATAGGAAATGTATCAGTTACACTCCCCTGCTGGTTCCAACGGACTCGGGCAATATTGTCGTTGTGTAGTCTAATTAAGAGGGACAGGATATCCAATGGGATGCCCTGACCTTGTAAGGCTGCCCACAATTTTGCACGTGGCACCAGATCAAATGCTGATTTAAGATCAACGAAGGCTGCAAAGAGCATACCCCCCTTAATAGCACTACACGCCAATATATTAAAACAAATCTAAAAACTTGGTCAACCGTACTGGTATGGCTGCGAAACCCGGCCTGGAGTGGCGATAGAACATCATTGGCCTCTATCCAACCCTGGATACGCTGCAGTAGAAGCCTCACCACCACCTTTTGTATGCATGCTATGAGGCAAATTGGCCTGTAATTTCCTGGGTCCGAGCACTCCCCCCTTCTTAAAAATTGGGATAATCTCGGCACCCTTCCAGGACTCCGGTATAGGTGAGCCCATAGCAATGCCGCTGGCTAACCAGTGGATATAAGAAGCCCAAAGTTCCTTGTCATGCATAAAGAGGTCTGCTAGAACTGAGTCTAAGCCTGGAGCTCTAGCTTTTGCGATGTTGTTCAAAATCTTAATGACATCTGTTCTGGTGAAGGAAAGATGCTTTGTGCCCTGGGTTAGATTAAAAAAGACCTCACGTTCATCTCCATCTTTATCAGTAAGCGCAAACTGGGATGCATAGTGAGAAACCCAGGCATTAGGTGAAACATGGTTAGTAGGTTCACCCCTTTTAATCCCCCTTCCCCATTTGACCATATCCCAAAAGGAGCACATTGATCTTTCTCTGCTGCCACTCAGCAACTCCCTCCAGTATTCTTCGTCCCAATCACGTTTTGCCTTATATTGTTTTTTTTTATACATGACTCTTATCCTAACTATATCTTTGGTTTTTACTGCATCTGATAGGGCCTTATACGCAACCCTACAAGACTTGCCATACCATTGGTCTTCCTTCCTCACTGGCCTACTCTGTTTTTTGGTCACCTTTTTAACAAAGAAACATCTTAACTGATTAAAAAATGTATCATGAATCAGGCCAACATTTGATAAGACTTCCTTCTCAGTGGAATTGTTCTGAAGTTCCACAATGGCCTGGATAGTCAAATCCATCATAGCAGCAATACTTTCTTCATTCATTGCACAGTTAGCCCATCTTACTCGTCTATAGTCGTTTGAAAGGGCTATTTCCACACACTCATGTTGGCCCTCGCTTTTAGATAATTCAAATAGCCTAAACGATAGGATTAATGGGTCGTGATCGCTCTCTACCCGTACCACTATCCGCATATTCTCAATGCTAGCCCAGTTCTCTTTATTAATGAGGATATAATCTATACGGCTATGGGATATACCATTGTTAAAGGTAGAAGCGCCCTGTTTGTCGGAACCCGTTCTTCCATTTGTGGCACGTAGGCCATGCTCTACACATAGGACTTTAAGTTGCAGCGCGGCCTCTGACCATCTTTTAATAGGTGGTATTATCAGCTGAGGGATGTTCCAGATATAATCCTCTTCCACCGTGAGGTCTATGTCATAGCTGTCTAGAGGTTCAAAGCAACAATTAAAATCTCCTGATACAATAAGATTACCCTTTGAGCAGTAGAGCTCCAAAAGAGCGTCTAATTGGTCAACTACTTCAGTGGATTTACCACCTGGCAGCACCCTAGAGTAAATGTTAAAAATAAATAGGTCCTTATGATCGGGGTATTTAAGTTTAATTAGCGAAATGTCTGGGCTGTTAGTATCCAACTGAGAAGTGGAATACCTGCTATCCTGCTTTACCCATGTGAGTAAGCCTCCCTTTGGTCTACCCCGCAGGCTAGGATTAGCTGGAAAATAAAAGTTTAAATATCCTTGCTTAAATTCCGGGGTTACCTGTCATGTTTCCTGGTGAAGAATTATATCCCTGGTATCTAGAAAGACTAGCCAATCCAGGGATGTTACTTTACTTCTCAACCCTGCCACATTCCATGAGACCAGGGTGGATACATGGGGGTGGTTGGTACTGTTAGATTGAACAGGGGAACCAGTGCCCGCCTTACCCTCCTTTGGTGTTATACCCCACATTTACTAACCTTTACTAACTCATGAATTGGGTCAATTCTACTCTTTGCTAAGCGATCAATCCCAAAGAAGATGGGATCTTCCGATGAGATATTTAGCGGGGGGAAGGTTCTATATCATTTCTAAGAGACCATAATTCCTCATAGCCCCCCCCCCACCCCCTCAGCTAGGGAGAGTCAATCATTACAATCTAGAGTTAAAAATCTCAAATCTATTGCTTAGTGGAAGAGTACTACTTAAGGGAACAACCAATGGCAAGCCCTGACCCTTTGTATGTGTTCCTAATTTGGGACGTGGGAGATAAACATAGCCCAGTGGAAGGACATTTACAGAATCGTGATGAATCCTAAACGATCCTGTCTGTCTACGAATAAGTCTGACCAATTCCGGTGAGCCAAAATTTACAATCACACAGTCCCCCTGCATTCCCTTATTTGAGTGTCCCAACCAAGATACTCTGCGAACCATCTTGAAATTGGCATATAAGTGTTCTCTCAAAACTGTTTTGATACTCAGGAAGTGTAGGGCCTTATTTTTCAGCGCTGACCAGTGCTCTACCTCACCTTCTGGAAGCTTGGGGACATTAGCCAAAATAACGGTATAGGGACAGGCCTCCGGGGGTAAATGAAGGATAACTTCTCTTAAGGAATTATTCACATTTGGGAATAATCTCCCACTGAGGTATCGGGTTCTGTCAGGCCTACATACTCTGCAAAAACACTTAAACACCATAGACAGAAATTGGCACGGAAACTGAAAATGCAAAGAGACAAGTTTATTAGGACCCCAGGGGGTGGTGGTACATTCCTACAGCACCCTTCGGCAATGCAAGAAGTATCACACCGAACATCGGTGCGCGACCTCTTTTATACAGTTTAAAGGTAATAAAAAGGTAGGCGGTACACATGTAAACAGTTTTAGGTACATATAAGGACATTTTTGGCGCACAGCCAGCATGTGGGAGGAGCTTAATACCACTGGTCAGTTAGGGGAACATTCCTAAAGAGTGACCACTCTCTAGTCCAGAGATTGTGTGTGCGCATGCGTGAAACTGACCATCGCTATAAATAGCCTGTTGCTGAGCAAAGTGAAGGTTTATTGGCATGAAGGAAGGACAAAAGGGCACTCTACCACGAGGCCGCATGTTCGTACAAAATGGAAGCCACAAAATACAAAATGGCCCCCGTACGCTTAAGTCAAGTTAACAGAAAAGGTCGTGTAGCTGAGCTAAACGCTAACTCAGGTGCTGCCAAATTACGACAGACGGCCCTTTTAGCGTTTAGCTGAAGCTACCTCATAATGGAAATAATCCGGATGTTCATCTTCGATATCGATCATCATGATCCGCTTCACTTCGGCATTACTCATTTGTACTTTTTTAGCAATAGCTCGTTTGGATGGGATACAGGCCGTAATACATACAGAACATAGAGCAGGACCACATTGAATACATAAACAGCAAGAGAAGAATATTCCAATAATTACACATAGAATCGTTAGCAGTTTCCAGCCCCATGTACTAAGCATAGTCCAAAACCAACCCGAAAAAGTCCAAGTACCATTGTCAGTGTGAATTTCAGAGGCGATTTTGTGCAATTTGGAAATGGCATCATACACAGAAGGCGAATTATCAGGGACATAGACGCAACAACTACTTCCGATGATACGACATGCACCCCCACGATCAGCTAACACTACATCCAGAACCATTCGGTTCTGAAGCGTAACAATTCTAGTAATCTGGAGCTCTTCAGTTATATTCCCTAAAGCAGAAACAGTTTCATTAGCAACTGCCTCCACAACACGTGTTAGCCGCCTAATTTTCCTGCTGTTTAGAGCAGCGCCCACAAAGGAAAATAACCCTAAATTAAAATCCACATATTGTTGTAGGGAAGTGTCAGTTTGATCAACACCATCAATGTCCAATGTCCTCTTAACTCTATTCAAAATAAAATCATGATATAATACAAAATCATTATGGTACATAGGAGGAGCAATAAACACAGGGGGTAATACAAAGGATATGTAACATGTGCCTAACCATCCAAGAGGAAGACGATGATAACCTTTATTACCACAGATAAAATAAGTGTTTCGTGAGGCCACAAATGAAATACCATTGGGAGTATCAAAAGCAAGAGTAATATTGCATTCACTTTTCCCCACCGGAATTGTTCCCTTATTCCTAATACAGAGATCTGCTTTCGTATCAATGACAGTAATTACGTGTAAACTGGACAGATTTGTAAGTCTCTGATTAGTGAAGATGCGAGGTGCAGATACATTGTCCGGTCGATATTCTTCCCACTCGAACTTAGTTCCTTCTGCTTGTGGATAGCCATCTCGATCATTATAGCAGACCTTGTTCAGTCGAAAAAGTAGTCCACCTTTTGTTGGCCATCTCAAAGTAAAGAGAAGAGTGTACCAAGCATTGCATGACCCATTATGAGAAAAAGGAAGGGGAATAAGTGGGGTCCCTCCCTTCTTCTGATGCCCAGGTAACATCCCACATACCCAACAGTTGGACGTGTTGGTCATATTATGCGTGTGATGTAATATCTGAATGAAACTATTATTCAAATAAATCTGTCTATGTCTTTCTTCGTGATAGGGCAAAGTAAAATGAAAATGTTCAGATGGAATTGGAGTGGTAGGCAGTAAATAGTCCCGTGCAGGAAATAGTCTTTCTATAGTCCAAGCTATTACTGCTATTACCACTATTGTCGCAACAAAAAGAACCGCACCCAGAATTCTTCTGTTTCTCAATGTCATAGGTGCCATGGTACAATGAACAGAAGTCTCAAGAAACAAACTAAAAAAATTAAAATATGGTGCTTAGAACCGAGGCTGCCGTTGAGTTTTTCTCCGAGATTCAAGACGGGTGTCGCTACACTGGACAGAACTGATCCCCCCCCCTTGATATTCCCGGCTTCCGTTTCACAAACCTCGGAACGGTTACCAATCAGTCATGAAAAATACAAAAAAAATTATTTCCTTGGCCGTAGATTGTACTTCACTCCACCAGAATCGGTGTGGTCCGGGAAGGCTCCCTCCGACTCGTGAGGCGTAACAGCTGGGCTCTTCCTTGCGTCCAAGATGTCTCTGTAGTCGGACAGAACAGTAGGGTTCACCAGATCTGGAGAGACACGTCGGCAGTGCGTCAAATGTATCCACCGCTTCTTATTCGTAACACGCACAGCCGTCCGCGTTGCCAGCAGCACTTGCTCAGGGCCACGCCACCTCGGCTCCAAGCTGCTGGATCTCTCAAACACCCGGATCATCACGAAGTCGCCAGGATGAAGATTGTGAGCCTCTCCAATGGAATTGTCGGGGAGCGCTTCTCGAACCTGTTGATGAATAGAAAGTAAATCATTTGTTAATCGTGCCAAATAATCGTTCATCATTATACAAGGCATATCATGTATTAAACGAGGCTTTGGAACTCCCCAGATATTCATGGGCCTTCCAAACACCACCTCATAGGGTGTGAGGCCAGTCCGAGAGTGTGGTACTGATCTGATAGACAATAATGCCAATGACAAAGCGTCCGGCCATTTCAAAGACGTGGATGCCACGATATTTGCTAGCTTCAGCTTCAGAGTCGCATTATACCTTTCTACTAGACCTGCTGACTGCGGGTGGAATACAGCGTGGAACTTTTGTCTTATTCCCAATCCTTTCAGGACATGCTCCACTATTTTCCCAACGAAATGAGGGCCATTATCATTCCACAAAAATTTACAAACACCATAACGTGGGAAGTACTCTTTCAGTAACACCTTAGCTGTTGTTAATGCTGTATTATCCTTCGTGGGGTAGGCTTCAACCCATTTACTGAAAGCACACACCACCACCAGGACATACTTGAGGTTATTACAGCGCTCCAGCTGGATGTAATCCATTTGCAGTACTTCGAATGGTGCAGTAGGTGGAACAAACCCTCCTTTAGGAGTAGAGGTCCCTTTAGCAGGATTGTACTGTAGGCATATCAAACAGGTCTGCACTACTCTCCTAGCCGTGCTGGCAATCTCAGGATGCTCCCAAACTCGTGTAAGCAATTACGTAATTGCAAGAGCTCCAATATGTGCCAGCCCATGCGTCATTTGAACCATTGCCTGCAAGTAAGCAGTAGGTAATTTCCATCTCTTCATGTCTTTGCTTCTCCAGCAACCCTCACCATCCAATACTCCCTCCTTTGCCCATGCTGCAAGCTCCACTTCAGACGCTGATTTCTGTATGTCTAAAACTTCCTCTCTAGCATCATGCCATCGCTCGGCTTGCGATCTCACCACATACATAGGGGAGTCGTTTTGCAACATGGCAGTCTCTCTCGCTATGCGGTCTGCAAAAGCGCTTCCTTGCCCTATTTTGTCTGTTACCTTTTTATGTGCACTACATTTTATTATCGCCACCTTCCTTGGGCATAATAGTGCATTCAGGAGATCACATACCAACTCTCCGTACATAATGTGTGTTCCGTGTGAAGTCATAAACCCTCGTTCCCTCCAGAGTAGGCCAAAATCGTGCGCTACTCCAAAGGCATAACGACTATCTGTGTAGATATTCACACATAATCCAGCACTTAGCTCACATGCTTTCGTTAAGGCTATCAATTCAGCTGCTTGAGCCGATTTCTGCAGTATCCGTGCTGTTTCTACCACCGTCTTAAGTGTCGTGATCGCATAGGCCGCGGAGGCCGTTCCATCTGGTAATCTCACACACGACCCATCAACCCACAATTCCCCATCTACATCTGGAAGTGGCGTGTCCTGTAAATCAACATGACCCATTGTTTGTTCATCAGTCAGAAAAACACAATCATGTTGTTCTTCTTCCTGGGTCTCAGTAACAGGATATGGCAATAAAGTGGCGGGGTTCAAAGTGGCGCACCTCTTCAATGTAATGTGTGGCGCCAGCAGTGTTAACTCGTATCCTGTTAAACGGGCACTAGTTAGATGCTGCATTTTCGTTTGGTTCAATAGCGCATCTACTGCATGGGGAACTAACACCAACAATTTGTGCGATAAAACTATTCCCTCACTCTGCCGTATAGCTACTGCTGTTGCTGCAACTGATCGAAGGCATCCAGGCAGTCCTCGAGCCACAGGATCGAGTACCGCTGAAAATATGCACAGGGTCTCTGTTTGTCTCCGTGCAATTGTACTAAAACTGACCATGCGCACCCATCCTTTTCGTGTACATACAGTGTAAAGAGTTTTGTATAATCTGGTGTACCTAACACTGGTGCAGAGCAAAGAGCTTGTCTCAATTGTTCAAAGGCATTCTGACATTCATCCGTCCATTCAAGGGAGGTTTGTGCAGTTTTGGACAGCAATGCTAACAAAGGTTTTACAATGTATGAAAATCCTAATATCCATTGCCTGCAAAAGGACGTCAAACCTATGAAAGCACGAACATCCTTCTGTGTGCAAGGGACTGGTGTATCTAAAATTGCTTGGGTTCGGTCTGATGTTAATGCACTTCCCTCCTTAGACAAAAGATGACCAATATATGTCACCTTTGGTCTACAGTATTGCAGCTTCTTCCGTGAAACCTTATGATTATGTTCAGCAAGAAAAGAAAGCAGGGAGAGCGTACTCTCCTCGCATTGCTCCTGTGTGTCTGCCGCAAATAAAATGTCATCAACATATTGGATAAGCGCCACCCCAGACTGCAAATCAAAAGAATCAAGCTGTCTTTTCAAAGCCTGGCTGTAAATGCTAGGACTTTCTGTGTAACCTTGAGGAACTCGACAAAATCTATAAGATTTATTATTTAATGTAAAACCGAACAAATATCGGCTATCAGGATGAATGGGGATCGAAAAGAAAGCATTTTTCAATGTAGTAGCTGTGGGTGGAACCAAAGTAAGTAATGTGGTGATATCGGACACTACTGGATACTGGGGTACAACTTTCTTATTAATTTCTCTCAAATCAATAATGAAACGATAAATCCTGGAGTCTGTATCTTTCTTTAGAATCGGCAAAATTGGACTGTTGCAAACATTGTAGGGAACTTCCTCCACCACCCCTGCCGTTATCAAGTCATTCACAATATGTGTCAAAGCCAGTTTGCCTTCTCTAGAGATCTTGTACTGATGAACACGAGGTAAAACCGCTCCCTCCTTCACAGTAATGTGCACAGGGGGAATAATCATTTGACCCACATCAGTATCAGAAGTGGCCCATAACGTGCTTGGAAGGGAAGCTAATGCATCGGACTCTTGCATGAGGCACAATCTCTCAATTTCTGGGTAGTTTTCATTCAAAATAACCCGCACCCCTTCAGGGGCACAGCGTATTGTTGCACGAAAATGCTTGAGCATATCAAGTCCCATAATATTATCTGGTGTATTTGGGGATAATAGAAACGGACATGGGGCAGTGAATTTATCGACATGAAATGTAAGGGGTTGAGACAATGGGCTTAGAAAAGGTGTTCCATCGAACCCTATTGCAGTAATTGTTTCGCCAGACAGGGGAGCCCTTGGAACCAAGTGTTTGGACAGAGCGCTACGAGTAGCCCCTGTATCAACCAGAAACTGATCAGTAGAACCCAAAACATGTGCTGATATATATGGACCCCTCTGATCGACTGGTACCTCAACCGATTCCACACCCCATCCTACGCAATCCTATGCATGTCTATTATCCTGTGACTCAATATGTTCTCCTTCAGCTACCTGATATTGATTCCGTCGATCAAAAGTATTATGTTCAACCTGACCACAACCCCTCTCTTCAAACCTACCACGGTCATTCGCTCCACCTCTCGGTCCTGAATAACTATTCCGTGACCTTCCACTTCCTCGACCCCTCTGACTACGCTGTTCACGAAGTACCGGACAATCTGCAACCCAATGTCCAAACTGTTTACAGTATGCACACTGATCCTCAGAAATGTCGGAACGAGGGGGAGACGTAACGTACAATCCTCGTCTACCCCTATCATTCCCTCTCGATTGCGTAGCATGAACTTGTGCCAACATCACCTTCGTCTTTAAGTCTTTCACTTTCTTATCACTACTTTCTTTTGCCTCTAATTCCTGTCGTTCATAATACTGAGCCATGGTTAATAAAGAAGCGGGCGTTGCAGGGGTCCATGAACTTTCACTAGCCTTTAATCGTTTTGCAATCTCCGGTAGAAGATTAGCCACATACTTATCTACAAACAAATGCCTGCCCGTGTCTTCTGTTAATGATTGACCAATGTAATCATGGAATGCTTCCTCGAAACGTGAAAAGAAGTCAGAAACTGATTCATCTAGCTTCTGTTTACAAGATGCCAATACTGTCCAATCTATCTTCTTAGGGGGGGACAAGCGTTTTTAATTTAGTCAAGATAGCCGTCGGTAATTCTAAAATTAACTGGCACGGCTTACATGCAGGTTCCCTATCTAGGTCAGCTCTCACTATCTCCTTCCAATCTGCACCTAGTATCGTACGATCGTCAAACTTACGAATGGCCCTCCACATATCAGGAGGCAATATCAACCCAAAGAAAAGATCAATATCAACTAACGTCATAATACATGAAGAAATAGCGCCCTCCACACCT
Organism: Lissotriton helveticus; assembly: GCF_964261635.1. Lineage (NCBI taxonomy): Eukaryota > Metazoa > Chordata > Amphibia > Caudata > Salamandridae > Lissotriton > Lissotriton helveticus. The sequence goes on from NC_136062.1 coordinate 20,446,703, forward strand.
TCATAGAAAGCTGCTGGATTTTTACGGGGGTCAGGCAAAGCATTCTTAAGTGCCATAACATCTGCTCTATTCCATGGCGTATAAACCCAATTATACACAAAATAGCCCTTTGAATCTTTAGACATCTTATCATCATCCGTACCGTCCCCTTTGGGAGGGACATACAAAGGTGCGGCTTCCCGCATAGGCAAAACATTAATCGCAACACTCTTATCTGATCCATAGATAGGGCACACTCGAGAAGTTTCCGTCGGTTCAGACGCTGGTGGGTTCGATGCCTTTTTCACCGCTCGCAATCGCGTCGCCTCATCCCGTAACCAAATCAACCGTCGGAAAAATTCCTCCGCATCTGAAAGAGCAAAAACACCTTTACGAAAATTCTCACGACCAACTGATATATCCTTAGGTTCAAACTCAGGAGATTGTTTGTTTTTTAAACCGCTCACCAACTTCCCCTGCAAAATGATCTAAAAAATACAATCGTTCCTTGTCGGACCACTTACTCATGAAATCATCAACCTCTGAAACAGTTATAGAATTTACATTAAGTTTACGGGCAATCGAACGCAATTCCGTCATACGCTCGGCATGTAACCTGGTACGTTGTTTGTCCTGATTATCCTCGTCCGATTCCACATCCGGAGCCGTAGGCTGAACATACGGAGGCGGGCAGCGATCTAACGATGAAAAATCATCTAATTCATTAGTAAGGACAGGATAGAGAGGACGCCGAAGAGGAAACTGACCATTAACTTGTAAATTACGCTCTCGACTCTCTTTTTCTTTCTGTTCCTGCAATTCCTTCTCCTGTAGCTGCAAAGCTTTATCCCGAGCAGCCTTGCGCTGCTCTTTGTCCGCCAAGGCTTCTTCACGCTTCATTCGTTCACGCACCGCTTTCTCCCACATACGCACACAATCAAACATGTCCTGTCTAGTCCTGCGTTGGAACAAACACTGCTCCACATATTGGACTTTTCGCAAGTCAAATGACCCATGTAGTGGCCATTGCAATTCACGATCAGATTTTGTATATTTGTGCCATAACGTGCTATACATTATGGGAGGAAGGCCAAATTTAATGTACATTTCACGGTTAGGAGTCCCCTCTGGGGGAGCCGGCTGAGATTCATTTAATCGATAACTGGTACCATTTCCAAAACAGCACATTCCTCGGAGTGTGCTGAGAACAGGCATGTTCAAAATATCACAGAAACGTGATATTACAACAAATGGCACTTAAGGTACTGACGCACGATGTGCCGTTCAAACAAATTCAGAATCGGAGAAATATCCCTACATGCCTGCCTATGTGAGGTGCACAAAAGGTACCAGAGGGTCTCGAGGGGTGTGCCCACAAGGAACAGAGAGCCAACCTATCCCTGCAAACCAAAGTAATACAACACAGAAGATTCTCAACAAGATGAGGAAAATACCCATCAGTCACCATACGGATCCGCCCTTCATCATTTGGGATTTTATCCGTACCACCCGTCTGAGAAGCTCGGTGCCACACTAAGAGGTCAACCCGGTGGTAAGGGGGTTCCTCAAAGGAGAATGGCAGTGACAGTGTGGTAGACCACTCGATGTTGGTAAGTGGCCCTAGATATGGGACTGGGGTGTGCAGTGCAGGAAAAAGTGATAAAGTGAAAAAAAACAATAAAGAGTGTATTTAAAATTGGTTTGAATAGGCACTTGAAAAGAAGTTTATTCAGTGTTTGCCTAACATACCAAGAGTATAAAAACAATACAACCTAAGGCCTTCTCATAAGGTAGACTGCTCTAGGTCTGGATAGGTCAACTAGTTTCTGCAATACTGGGACTGTTGTTCCCTTGCATTCATCAGGACCAATATAGATAAAAACTACTGCACCAAGTGAATGTTAAAGAATTAAGTGAAAGGTGACACCAGGGTAACCGTGCAAGTGCAAGAAAGCCACCTGAACGCTCCCGATGCCCTTACAGTCTGTGTTGATCACTGAGGAGAAAAAATGGGTTAGGTATAGCTAACATCATTGAATGGGCTGACCAGAAGGTCCATTTTATGTGGATCAAACGTTGCATCACACTAACAGTGTTGACATATAGGCACTTAATACTAATGTGGCCTGATTTAAAAAAAATTCGGAAAGACAATTTCATAAGCCGAATATGTCACAGTCCTTACCTAGATCTGTAAGGTTGACTGACCTCACCCCACCTGGCAGCGGCTCAGGGGAAGATGAAGCACCGCTCTATAAAACATGTAAAGAACACGTAAAAAACACAACACACACAACACGAATTGAGCACTTCCTATAAACAATGGCCGTCAAAAAGTGGTATCTGTATCTTTACAAAATGAATATTTGTAGTATCCATCATTTACGGAGCCAAGACTCTATCTAAAGCCTGCTGCCGTTTATAAAAAAACGCGACTCGGCGTGAATAAGAGCAGCAAGCACGAGGCCTGAGCTCTGTTTAAGAGTTAAATAACGTGAGTTAAAAAGAACGTAGCAGAGCGCGTAAGACAGCGACAGGCTTCACCTACCTCTCCGTCGGTACTCCGTGCCGGCGTCCTGGCCGACTGGGGAGGTAACGAGAGGCGGAGTGGCAGATGTATATAAGCCGCGCTCCTATTGGTCGCCAGGTCACATGGGGCGACTAGCAGACCTATGAGCATAGTGCAGAGTTAGACGAGCCCTTAATCTCATAGGCTGTTGCAATGTAGGTCATGAGCGTTCATTGGCCAAACCAGCGTTAGGTGGTCATGGTAACGCGGGTCCAGGGCAAATGTAAACACAACACGATCAGGATCCCACGGGGAGGGTGAACTACGGAATTTCATAAAGGTAGTCTAATGTATATTAGAAAGTGTGAAAGTGCTAGCTTTCAGTAACTATCGCCTGCTCAAGCGTCCAGAAAGGAACTTGACACGCGGGTCACTGCGGCTAAAGCTAGCCGCTGGTACATGTAGCGAGGCATACCTGATACCTAACGCTGTTGTACACACAGAGATTACCTAGGCACAGTGATCCATACATATAGCTGGGATCAATATGATATGGTCATGTTTATCGGGACTAAGTCCCAAGTAGGGGCACGTGGTGATCAGGATGGACAAACTCAGACAAGTGCTGTAACTTTGCCCTACTAGCAACGCCCTGTGCACAAACAAAGAAATCACAGGAGATAGATATCGGCACGGCCAGACCGTGGAAACAAATAAAATTCACTAGCTGCAGCAGTGATCACGTGATCTATTTGATTACTTGCCCATGTGGCTATAAGTACGTGGGCATGACTACCCGTAAGGTCCGCATACGTATATCTGAACACAAGTCTACCATCAGGTGTGCCAGACAAGCCACTAAGTTAACTGCACACTTTCTTGAAGCTAAGCACTCAGCCACGGATTTCCAATGGACTGTTTTGGAGCAACCATTTATCCCGAAACACACAGCTGATGTGACAAGGTACCTGCAGAAAAAAGAGCAAAGATGGGTGCTGAGATTGAAGACACACAGAGGGGGCCTGAACGATGATATTCCCTGGTCTTCTTTATGATTCTGCCTACAAGAATAGTGTAGGGCCCCACTGTTTCAGCCCACATGTCTTTTAGCTGTATTATTGGCTTAAAATGACGAATGAAAGGCTTGTCGTCATCTTATCTCTCTCCCCTCTGAACGTTGCTAGTAGGGCGGAGTTACAGCACTTGTCTGAGTTTGTCCATCCTGATCACCACGTGCCCCTACTTGGGACTTAGTCCCGATAAACATGACCATATCATATTGATCCCAGCTATATGTATGGATCACTGTGCCTAGGTAATCTCTGTGTGTACAACAGCGTTAGGTATCAGGTATGCCTCGCTACATGTACCAGCGGCTAGCTTTAGCCGCAGTGACCCGCGTGTCAAGTTCCTTTCTGGACGCTTGAGCAGGCGATAGTTACTGAAAGCTAGCACTTTCACACTTTCTAATATACATTAGACTACCTTTATGAAATTCCGTAGTTCACCCTCCCCGTGGGATCCTGATCGTGTTGTGTTTACATTTGCCCTGGACCCGCGTTACCATGACCACCTAACGCTGGTTTGGCCAATGAACGCTCATGACCTACATTGCAACAGCCTATGAGATTAAGGGCTCGTCTAACTCTGCACTATGCTCATAGGTCTGCTAGTCGCCCCATGTGACCTGGCGACCAATAGGAGTGCGGCTTATATACATCTGCCACTCCGCCTCTCGTTACCTCCCCAGTCGGCCAGGACGCCGGCACGGAGTACCGACGGAGAGGTAGGTGAAGCCTGTCGCTGTCTTACGCGCTCTGCTACGTTCTTTTTAACTCACGTTATTTAACTCTTAAACAGAGCTCAGGCCTCGCGCTTGCTGCTCTTATTCACGCCGAGTCGCGTTTTTTTATAAACGGCAGCAGGCTTTAGATAGAGTCTTGGCTCCGTAAATGATGGATACTACAAATATTCATTTTGTAAAGATACAGATACCACTTTTTGACGGCCATTGTTTATAGGAAGTGCTCAATTCGTGTTGTGTGTGTTGTGTTTTTTACGTGTTCTTTACATGTTTTATAGAGCGGTGCTTCATCTTCCCCTGAGCCGCTGCCAGGTGGGGTGAGGTCAGTCAACCTTACAGATCTAGGTAAGGACTGTGACATATTCGGCTTATGAAATTGTCTTTCCGAAAAAAAATTAAATCAGGCCACATTAGTATTAAGTGCCTATATGTCAACACTGTTAGTGTGATGCAACGTTTGATCCACATAAAATGGACCTTCTGGTCAGCCCATTCAATGATGTTAGCTATACCTAACCCATTTTTTCTCCTCAGTGATCAACACAGACTGTAAGGGCATCGGGAGCGTTCAGGTGACTTTCTTGCACTTGCACGGTTACCCTGGTGTCACCTTTCACTTAATTTTTTAACATTCACTTGGTGCAGTAGTTTTTATCTATATTGGTCCTGATGAATGCAAGGGAACAACAGTCCCAGTGTTGCAGAAACTAGTTGACCTATCCAGACCTAGAGCAGTCTACCTTATGAGAAGGCCTTAGGTTGTATTGTTTTTATACTCTTGGTATGTTAGGCAAACACTGAATAAACTTCTTTTCAAGTGCCTATTCAAACCAATTTTAAATACACTCTTTATTGTTTTTTTTCACTTTATCACTTTTTCCTGCACTGCACACCCCAGTCCCATATCTAGGGCCACTTACCAACATCGAGTGGTCTACCACACTGTCACTGCCATTCTCCTTTGAGGAACTCCCTTACCACCGGGTTGACCTCTTAGTGTGGCACCGAGCATCTCAGACGGGTGGTACGGATAAAATCCCAAATGATGAAGGGCGGATCCGTATGGTGACTGATGGGTATTTTCCTCATCTTGTTGAGAATCTTCTGTGTTGTATTACTTTGGTTTGCAGGGATAGGTTGGCTCTCTGTTCCTTGTGGGCACACCCCTCGAGACCCTCTGGTACCTTTTGTTGTTTATATGCCTGTTGGGGATTGTACCCAGAGCGAGGTCTGTAAACTTCCCCTAGGTCCCCCCCTACCGTAGTGTTTTTGTTATGTGAGGTGCACTCCACATATAATTCAAATCATAGGTCCAAACGTTAGCTAACTCAAACAAATTCAAATTCAAATTCAAAAAGCCACAGTAAGTGTCAGTAGACTACCTTACCAAACATAAGCTTACCAAATATCTTCAAAAGTGTCCAGATTTCCAACTGCCAAGTTCCGTAGCCGAATCAGCCAAAACAGGCACTACACGACAAGCCAAACGATCAGAATCTCAGTCGAGGACCGGCGCCACCTGGGAGGTCAGATCAGAAGGAAAGGAAAAAACACCGTGGGTGCCAAGACTCGGGTCACTCAGTGGCAGCGTACGCGTCCATAGCGAGTTTCCAATCCTTCGTCGTGACCTCTCCTTCGGGCATCCGAGTCGCCGATGAGTCTCTTCGTGGTCGCCAATTGAGGTATCGGGTTCTGTCAGGCCTACATACTCTGTAAAAACACTTCAACACCATAGACAGAAATTGGCACGGAAACTGAAAATGCAAAGAGACAAGTTTATTAGGACCCCATGGGGTGGTGGTACATTCCTACAGCACCCTTCGGCAATGCAAGAATTATCACACCGAACATCGGTGCGCGACCTCTTTTATACAGTTTAAAGGTAATAAAAAGGTAGGCGGTACACATGTAAACAGTTTTAGGTACATATAAGGACATTTTTGGTGCACAGCCAGCATGTGGGAGGAGCTTAATACCACTGGTCAGTTAGGGGAACATTCCTAAAGAGTGACCACTCTCTAGTCCAGAGATCGTGTGTGCGCATGCGTGAAACTGACCATCGCTAAAAATAGCCTGTTGCTGAGCAAAGTGAAGGTTCATTGGCATGAAGGAAGGACAAAAGGGCACTCTACCACGAGGTCGCATGTTCGCACAAAATGGAAGCCACAAAATACAAAATAGCCCCCGTACGCTTAAGTCAAGTTAACAGAAAAGGTCATGTAGCTGAGCTAAACGCTAACTCAGGTGCTGCCAAATTACGACACCACTCGGGCCCTTGGGGGGGACTTAGCTGGGGGATTAATGGTTGGTGTAACTGGAGGTAGCTCCGGGGCTATAGGGACTTTGGTACTAGTGGTTTTCGAGCTTCCTCGGTCGTTGGCTTTAAACCTATGGAAGCAGGATTATTAGCAATTGGTGCTAATTTTTCTGAGCCCCTTTATCAGGCAGGCGGTCGCTTCTAAGATGATTTTCCATATGTTCCAGCCTGCGTTCTATCATCTCAAGTTTCTTCATTACAGGACGAAGAAGGGCTCCGAATAGCTCCTCCATATGCCCAATCAACTCGGGCATGGTTCCTTCTGTGGGGCCATTTGGGGCAAGGGACAGTATATCAGACCTGGGATTGGGCGCTGGACGAAACATTTGGGGTATAGAATTTTCTAGATTTTCACCTAACCCAGTTGCAGAATTCTTATTTTTTGCTACCTTTGCTTGTTGGCGGCTACCTTTCGGGGGGCCATGAGCTTTTCTCTTCACTGGTTGATCTTTCTTTCTAGCCCCAGGAGGTAGTCGTGACTGCCTAGTACGTGTAAAGGGGGGAGGGTGAAGGGCTAAGTGTAGGTGAGCCATCTGAATTTGAAATGTGCAAAACTGGCACACTGTCATCCAATGAGGGCAGTGCGAGCACCTGTGGGGAATCGGGGTTAGGACAAGTATTATCAGAGGCATCTGGGGCCATGGCTAAGTCAGGGTTAAGGTTTGGACATTGTAGCGGCTCTAACGAGAGCTTCCTCTCAACTAGTGCTATCTCCTTATTAATTTCCACTTCAGCCCTTTTGAGAAAAGCGTCCATTGTCCCAGCACCACCACCACCCCTTCGATTGGTTTTGCTCATTATTGGTGGGAAGAATAAAGAAAGAAAAAAGCAAAGAACACCTTCCAAATCCAGATTATTGTACCCCCCCCCTACCAAAAAGTAATGCAGACAAGTGGGACTTTTAAGTGAGCACAAAATCCCGTTGTGGCATAGATGTCACGATATTAGGGGGATGGCCCGTCCCGTCCTCCTACGTCCCCGGATGGCCACAGACGGCCCGCCCTTTGCCCGGGCTTAGCCCGGCGTTGCCCGCGCTCGGACCGCGACGCGGGGCTTGCAGTCAATTTAAAGCGCCTCCTGGCGTGTAGCAGAGGGCGGCGGCTTCCTGCCGCAAGGGCACTTGGTGGTTGTGGTCCCCTCCCGTACTGCGGCCGGGCAGAGATGCTGGAAGCTGCGGCGGCAGGGGGGGACCAAAGGGAGGGCAACAGCGGTTTCCAGAGAGGCAAAGGGTTCCCAAGGTCAGCTACAGCAATCTGACACGTAGGTATATGCCCACAAATTAAAAAACACGAACACCCGCTCCACCGGGCTTGCAGTCAATTTAAAGCGCCTCCTGGCGCATAGTAGAGGGCGGCGGCTTCCTGCCGCAAGGACATTTGGAGATGTTTTCTACTTTTGTAAGCTTCACTAAGATAAGGAGCTGGAACATGAGCTATTCTTTGCCTTGGAAAGCTTGCCGGATCATATGGCTAAGTCCAAACTGGGATGGCATGGTGAGCAAAAAATCTATGGATTTAGGCCCAGATCCCCGTACTGGGGTGAATGTATGACATTGTTCTGCATTCTATCCATCAATTGTTCTTTTTGCAGGAGCTTTGCCAGCACCAGTATCTTACCTTGGACCTTTGTTAAAAACCCGTGTTACCATGCCGGGAGACCGTCATCTCTGATTGGGGAGTTTAAAATGTCCATGGGGCTGTTGTCTGGATGCTTGACACAGTATCAGAACTAATCTTGCATTTATTATTGAGGTGTATTATATACATTTAAGACAGATCTTGCATAGAAATATCTCGATATACATCGTAGAGACAAGTATCATTTTTACTAACGGCGGCAGGTTGCATTCAGTTCTACTTTGAACAAGGCACATCGAGCACCCTTGCCAAGTGTAGTATTTGTGCCTTGTATCACTTGTGGACCTATCTATTCCTTTTTCGCGTTACAGTCGCCTAGAGGACGGGCTTTTTTGACTCAATTACAACAAGAAAGCATAAAGAGACATCCTGTACGTGTGGAATTGCGTTCACTTCAAAATACGCCCATCCATTTAACTTCATTTCTGTTCGTGGCTTGAATATCAACAATACAGATTTAGCCCTGACGAAGTTACAACTGGTAACGAAACGCGCTGGCTGTGTATATGTGTTTTTGGTAGAATTACCTAAATAAAGAAAAGAAAACTCAAGATCACAAGTATCTGCGTAATTCCTTCGAGTGCGCCTTCCATCTTTTTCCCAAACCTGTATACTGTATTTGTGCCCAGGGACAACGGGCACGGGAAGTGTGCTGCACCATCATTACTTTTGTCTGGACTAGTGTTTTGGTTGTGCTGAACCTTGGTCGGGTTGTCCTGTCGCTTTTGTTAACACAGAATAAAACAGCCTAGCCTGAAACAGAATGTGTGGGATGTGCATTTGAAAGCATGAGGAGTGTAGTGCTGTGAGCAGTGGGGCGCAAATTTGCATTATGTTGCACATTGTGAAATGGAATTTTACCTATGGACTTTAACGTGCCCTAACTCCATCTTGAATTCTGACTCTGCCTGGTTTGAGTTCTGCACATACACACAAGCAGGCCCCCAGGTTACTCGCAGTTATTTAGGTTATTCACATTTAAGTTTGTTTTCCCCTTTGAGGGTGTTTTCTGTACATTTGGAGATGTTTTCTACTTTTGTAAGCTTCACTAAGATAAGGAGCTGGAACATGAGCTATTCTTTGCCTTGGAAAGCTTGCCGGAGCATATGGCTAAGTCCAAACTGGGATGGCATGATGAGCAAAAAAACTATGGATTTAGGCCCAGATCTCTGTACTGTGGTGAATGTATGACATTGTTCTGCATTCTGTCCATCAATTGTTCTTTTTGCAGGAGCTTTGCCAGCACCAGTAACTTACCTTGCTATAGAGGGTGTCTTCTCGTGCATTGAGAATATTATAAAACTGGGGTTTCTTGGCTCAGAAACTGGGTTCTCTCCAGAGAGACAGATGTGTCTGCTCAGTGCTGCATTTCCCGAGTTGAGGAGTCTCTCGAACCCAGGACTATAGTTTCGGATCCCCCAGTCTTGTGTGGGCTAAGATGAAGATATTGCAGCTGGTGAGGTATTTTATGTGATCATTGGTATTGAGAGGGGGTCGTGGCCGACAGCCGAACATGGCGGCTGCATCTTAGTGGAGCTCCGGACCCGGTCTCATGAATCCTGTCTGAATCCGCCTTGCACTGCACCCGAAATCAGCTAATAGGTGCACCCTTGTCCAACGGAGCGGTGGCGACCATCGGTCCGGCCCCCGGCATGCCCGCTACCGGGAATTGATGTGTGCTGATGCCCGGGGCCTTGGCTCTGCCTGTGGAGCCGAGACGGGCCTGAAAGCGGGAGCCCGCCTGTTGGCCTAGCGTACAGGGCTGGCCCCTGACAGTGACTGCTCTGTAGCGGGGGGCCAGTGGATGCAGCCTGGATGAGGGAAGAGTGCCCCTTTAACCACTGAATGCACAAGGGCAGCACGGGCCGGGTAGGGTAGCCAGCGGCAGCCGCGCACTGGCAGTAGTCCCCGGGGTTGACTTACGCAAGCCCATGGGATACATTGCAGCCTACGGAAGACTGGGAGTGGGCGCTGCCCCGGGACTGGTGTGCCGCGGTGGCCGAACTTAATGTGAGGACAATTACACCGGCAGTAAGGGCCCCCCCTCCAGGGAAGCACCCGCTGCATGGCGAGCCCAGCGCAGGAACTGCAGGGGGACTGGAGGGCGCCATTGCAGTGAGTCACTCTGGCCGCCCCTGCTGCGACAAAGGAGGCAGTGAGTTGCGCATCGCACTAGGGGAGTAGATATGTACTTAACAGTTGGAGGCCCACTGCATGCCTGGCTGAGATAATAGACCCCTGAGCTCCGGGACGGCCCTGCCTTTAACCCCTGGTGGGCACCTACACGTGCTGCGCAGCTGGAGTGAACAGGGGGTTTTGCGAAGCCCTGACCTGTGGAACGTCTGGATCAGCATTGTTACTGACACTGAGTGAGGTCTACTGGTGTTGTACACCCCTGGGGTTACGGGGTTACGTGGTTACCCTTGTTGAACTGTGGTACGGCCGGCTCTCAGCTCACCCTTACCCCGCGAAGTTGGGAAGCACCAGTGACCTCCCGTGGTCCACCCAGCAGTAATGGGCTGCAATAGAGGAAAGCAGCAGGACGGTTGGAGGTAATGGATCCCTCAGAGACTGGTGAAAACGCCTCCCAAAGTACTCAATACAGCTCCAATCGTACGGACCGGACTGGCATCCGCCGAAGTAGCCGGATACGTGGAAACTCCCCACAGCCTAATCTGTCATCGCAACAACAGCGACAGGGCAAGGAGCAGGCACTTATAGCAGCCGCAACTTTTCGACAGCCTGCACCATGGAGGACATCGCCTCTTCTGAAGAAGATTTGACCAAATCGGACTCTGAGGGTAGCGTGGCTCTGTTTCCCTTCGTAACCCCTCAAACGGCAGATGGACTGTTTGGCTAAAACTGGTATGGTGTCACTATTTACGAACTGACCTCAACCACTGGTGTGATATCCTTTTTGTTTATTGTTATAATACATGTAAGGTGCAGCGCTATGTACTATGTACTGTGATTCTACTCTCTTGAGCCCGGGTTCCGTGAGGTTCGGAACTCGCTGACACAATGGAGCGTGACCCGCGCTCTATGGACGGCATTGGCTATGTCCCCCAATTTGCGAATGCTGTTGTAGTACAGGGTTTAGTTATGTTTACCGTGTTTAGTTTAGTCTTTACCTAATGTCAGCTACCCCACCACACTACACTCATGCTGGCTGCGTGTCACTGGACCTCCGGCAGGCGTTTGACATGCTAAACTGGGAATACTTTTTTAAGGCACTGGGCAAATTTGTTCTACTGGAGGATTATCTTAAATGGCTCCGCCTGTTATACCAGGCCCCTACGGCTCCGGTCCGCACTGGGGGCCATATCTCAGCTGCATATCCGATATTCCGCGGGATGAGGCAGGGGTGCCCACTATCGCCACTTTTGTTTATATTGGCGCTGGAGCCCCTGGCTATCAAACTGCGAGCGGAGGCACAAGAGATGGGTATTCCAATTGGGCCCACCATACACCTTGTTTCGGCATACGCGGACAACATAATTCTATATGTCAAAGATCTCTGGTCCGATTTAACGACTCTGGCGGAGATATTTACTGTATTTGAAAGTATATCGGAACTGGCCACTAACCCGATGAAATCTCACGCCTTTTTCTTCCGAGAACAGACACTACCTACGATAGTTCCATTCGGGCCAATGGGGATACAAGTCACAACACATACATTCGAATACTTGGGCATACAAGTGTACCGGACTCCCACTGATCTGTTGGACGGCAACTTACACAGGAAAATTAGAGCCCTGCCCTCTAGCATTGCCTTTTGGATTACGTTTCCGCTATCGGTAATAGGTAGGATAGCCATTACAAAAATGGTGGTCCTTCCGAGACTGATTTACTACTTTACGAATCTGCCTTTACTACTCCCACAGCGCACTTTTAAACTTTTAAACACCCTGCTAATCGATCTCATCTGGGGGACCGGCAGACAGAGGATTAGCCTCAAGAAGCTCCAACTTGGCACGGACAAAGGGGGACTCGGGGTTCCTGACCTTAGGGCCTACTACTACCCCTGCCAGTTGCATGGGCTATCCTTTTGGACGGCCGGACGTAATCTGCAGGAGATAGGATACACCGAGTGTGACATAGCAGCAGGAGCCTTACACACGCTGTTGCTACAGCGCTGCAAACTCCCCCAACTGCTCCCTACATTGTTGCGCACAGCACTACAGTGCTGGAAAGCAGCACTTCATTACACAAACACACACCCTGCCTACGCAGGTAACATTCCCCTAGTGGGCATACCATTGACGGCTGGGCATATAACGAGCCGTACCATTGCCCCCTGGACTGAAGCAGGAGTTAGCACGGTATCGGACCTGTTCCATGAAGAGCAATTACTAGATTATGATAATTTTGTCAGGAACACAGGAGTACCAGATCATCTGTACATCCTACATGTGACTGTGTCGCAATATGTGAAAACGCATTGGGCCCCGCACGACAGGAACCAGGTACACATGAAATAGTCAAGAGGCTACACTACATGGGACGTGGCAGGCACTTAGTGAAGTGGTTGTACGTAGGGATCAGTGCACATGCAGGAATAGCCCTTACCCAGTTATAGGAAGCTAGGTTGGGAGACATCAGGTGGGTCATAGAAGAGAAGGAGTGGGGAAAAATGATAGAACACCCTAGAAAACTTACCAGAAATGCCAAATTAAAATGTATCCAAACCATGGTGCTTCACAGGGCCTACCTTACCCCACATAGTTTGGACAAAATGTTTCTGCAAACACAACACCACTGCCCTAGATACTACACAGATGGTGCTGAACTAGCACATATGTTGTGGACCTACCCTCACCTAAGGGAATTCTGGAACTCGGTCAGACGGCTCATTTCTGCAGCCATACAGAGGGAAATAGCCAACACTATGGAGGACTGTATCGAGGGCCTTCCTAAGTCCCCCTTGAAATACAAGGTACAATACAGATTTGTGAACCTGTCATTAATCCTAGCAATACGAGCCATCACTTTGCAATAGAAGTCCAAAAAACCACACCCCCCTACATATGTGGCATGACGAGGTAATCAGATGGGGCAGTGCAGAAAGTGCAACCCTAAGGCGTGAGGAGGCCAGAGGATTACGTAAAACCCCGATAGCGCTGGAGTGGGATAGAATGTTAGAATCCTTAAAAGTGCAAGAGGTGGACGTGGTGGAATCTCGTAGTAACTCGCAGTAATGCCTACGGATCCTAGGAACCTATATCGGGCACGTTACTAATATTCATGTGTTAATATTTCACTGCCTGAAGTCGGAAAAAAATACAATTTATTGGTTTCCATACTGTTGTTGGTTTCAGACTGGATAAGTCAGCTGGGCTATGTATAGACAACCATTCTAACCATGTTTATTTACATGTGCACAAAGGACTGGAGGGTGGGGGGAGGAAATTTGGTTGGGGATGTTATGTTTTGTTAGCGCAGACAGTGCCACTATGAGACGAGCACTACATACCCGGCTAGGTGGTCATAGCCGCCCGGACATTGCTATGAATATATTTGGCATTGCTAATACGAATTATCCATGACTTGTTAGGAGAGCGGGTAGAAATGTTAATGACACCAGTTACAGATGCATGACTGATTCTCTTGCGACAGATATGAATGCTGTGACTACAGAGTTGGGGATGCATCCTATATGTCTGAGGGGAAAAATAGTAATTGTATTGTATAATATGAAAAAACTGCTAATAAAACTGTTTAAAAAAAAAAGAAATCATTGGTATTGAGATTTATGTATAGATATAGGGTTATTTATACATTTGTTTTTGTCTATGTGCTGAGTGCTCAGCCTGTGAAGTATTTTTGTTCATAGGTTCTTGTTTATTGGCATTATCTGATGTATTCTGTGTATATAGTTTATATGCTTCCATTCTGTGTATACATTGTCTTTTTATTTGAGTCTTTCATTTGATAGGGTTCATTTCTTGAATTTAATTACTTGCATTTGACGGCGCTTGTTTCTTGCTTTGAATGTCCATTATTATCTGTGTAGGTTTTGCCCCCTTGCATTTCACGTGTGGATGTTTCAATATTATCTGACTTGTAAGTGTTCATTATCTGCATGTGCTTTACCATAACTATCTGCTTGTGTTTTATATTATTTGCTTGCACACATATATCTATCTAGGCTCTCCGGAGTCGAAACGCGTTATGCTGATGGTGATTTTGGTGTTGAAATAAACAAAAAAATCTACACCTACTCTGTGGTCGGTGCTCCTGTTCCCGAAAGTTCGTGGAAGGTTGGAGTTAATATATATTAATCATCAATTGCCCGAAAGCTTGGAAGGGCACTCGACAGGAAGCCAGCCATCCGGCTTTCACTTGCTGGCTCCTCTCACCTTCAGGAATAAAATTCCATTGCCTGACGCGTTTCGATGTTTGGCACATCATCATCAGAGGCTTGTTACCAACAGCATCACAGGCGAGGCTCTCTTTTATTTCTGCATGCAAACTTTAATTGGTTCATTTCCCTAAGTGGGCTCCGCAATTTTGCAAAGTTCAACATACTGCATGCTGGGAAACATGGTCCCTTTTAGAGCAATTATTTTCCCTAAGTGAGTGTCTGTTGCTGTCCTTTTAAAAGCATTTTTCTTTCCTTTTGTAAGGTTCTTGACGATGAAAAGAGTCACTTTTATTCCGAGGCTTCCTGTGCTGCATGGTTCTGGAAACTGTTCCGACCCCAGCCTCTCTTACACAATGAAGAGATGTTGCTCCTTCCCACGGCAGGGCAGCCGTGTTGGAAAAATTAATCATCAATTGCCCGAAAGCTTGGAAGGGCACTTGACAGGAAGCCAGCCATCCGGCTTTCACTTGCTGGCTCCTCTCACCTTCAGGAATAAAATTCCATTGCCTGACGTGTTTCGATGTTTGGCACATCATCATCAGAGGCTTGTTACCAACAGCATCACAGGCGAGTGCTCAGCCTGTGAAGTATTTTTGTTCATTGGTTCTTGTTTATTGGCATTATCTGATGTATTCTGTGTATATAGTTTATATGCTTCCATTCTGTGTATACATTGTCTTTTTATTTGAGTATTTCATTTGATAGGGTTCATTTCTTGAATTTGATTACTTGCATTTGACAGCGCTTGTTTCTTGCGTTGAACGTCCATTATTATCTGCGTAGGTTTTGCCCCCTTGCATTTCACGTGTGGATGTTTCATTATTATCTGACATGTAAGTGTTCATTATCTGCATGTGTTTTACCATAACTATCTGCTTGTGTTTTATATTATTTGCTTGCACACATATATCTATCTAGGCTCTCCGGAGTCGAAACGCGTTATGCTGATGGTGATTTTGGTGATGAAATAAACAAAAAAATCTACACCTACTCTGTGGTCGGTGCTCCTGTTCCTGACAGTTCGTGGAAGGTTGGAGTTTCAAGGATATATATATATATATATATATCGACCGCCAGTAGGATATATATAGAAAAAACAGACATTTGAGGTGAGCAGATCTAGAGTGTCGCTGGTGTTGAGAGTGCTCTAACAGGAGCTGCTTTCCACCTAAACTGAGACCTACCCAGAGTTCTCTCCTTCTTTTTTGCATATATATATATATATATATATATATATATATATATATATATTCACTGAAAAAACCATAGGTTATAGACCATATATAGTTAGGAATTAGCATTTACAAAACCTTGAAAATTCACTGAAAAAACCATAGGTTATAGACCATATATAGTTAGGAATTAGCATTTAAAAAACCTTATTTTACTCACACAAAACCATTGAAATTCCATATATAGTTAGTTGCACTAACTATATATCGCGCACCCGCAATCCACTGCTGATGATGTCACATATTACATCATTCATGACATGGTCAGTGACATCACTGATGACATCACTGATGACATCTCAAATGACATCACGGATGACATCACTGATGACAACATCCAGTGACTGTGTGTTTCTGTAAAGTTAAAATATGTCTTACATATTGAAGAATGAGTGGAAGTATAAGTGTCTGGACGAAGGATTTAGTAGGTGCATGACTGAATGTATGAGTGAGTGATTAAATGTGTCTCACTGAGTGCATGGGTTAGTGACTAAACTGTCTTAATTTGTGCATCATTATGTCTGTTGTTCTGTAAACTGCTGCATGTGTTGATCAGTAGCTATATGAGTAACTATATGGGTTATTGATTGATTGCCCAAGTATTTGCATGGGAGACTGAGTGTGTGTGTGGCTGGCTGGGAGGTGTGTGACTCTGTGCAGATCAATGTGTACTTGTATCAATGATTGTATAAGAGACTAAGTATGTGTTAGTATATGGTTGAAAACGTAAGGTGCTCTATGTTTAACTGTATAGATTAGAAAATGGAAGTGTGATTGATTCTTTCAGGACTGACTAGGTGTGTGAGTAACTCCATGGATGAGTGGCAGAGTGTGAGTGTCTGTATAGGTGTATGAGTGCATATGATAGTGTTGTAAAGATGATTGATTGTATGTATGAATGATTGTATGGGTGAATGAGTGAATGTGTGTGTAGACGTAGGAATCAGTGAGTGCGTATGTAGTAACTAGTATTGGTGTGTCAATGGTTTCAAAAATTATACTCTGTATTTAACACTGAGTGTAACAGAGGTTATATTAAAATGTGAGGAGATGCATTGTATTGTCACATGAATGATATCATCAGTGATGTGGTCATTGATGTCAAATGAGATGTCATCAGTGATGTCATCCGTGATGTCATTTGAGATGTCATCAGTGATGTCATCAGTGATGTCACTGACCATGTCATGAATGATGTAATATGTGACATCATCAGCAGTGGATTGCGGGTGCGCGATATATAGTTAGTGCAACTAACTATATATGGAATTTCAATGGTTTTGTGTGAGTAAAATAAGGTTTTTTAAATGCTAATTCCTAACTATATATGGTCTATAACCTATGGTTTTTTCAGTGAATTTTCAAGGTTTTGTAAATGCTAATTCCTAACTATATATGGTCTATAACCTATGGTTTTTTCAGTGAATTTTCAAGGTTTTGTAAATGCTAATTCCTAACTATATATGGTCTATAACCTATGGTTTTTTCAGTGAATTTCATTGGTTTTTTAAAAGCTAATATCTATAGCTGTAAAATGTATTCTTCTTTAAATCCAAAAATATATTTTATATGTTTATTAATAAAAAAATTTAAAATATTTTTTTTGTTTCGCTCCCGGTTCGCGAACCGGGAAGCTTTCCGTTAGCTCAATTTGATGCCGCGACCCGGTCCGCGAACCGGTAAACGTTCCGTTAGCGCAACTGCCGCGTTAGAAATCAACATCGTGACGCGTCGCGGAAGCGCGACGTATCACGTTGTCGCGTAATGCGTCTTATGACGCGCTGCGTTAGCGCACCCGGAAGTGCTCCGGTACGCGAACCGAGGCGCGAAGCGCAGCGACCCGGAAGCGATCCGGGGCGCGTTCCGCAGCGCGTAACATAAGCGTGAGAGGTCATGTGACTTGTTAATAGAACTTTTCATTGGTTCATTTAACTTTTGGTTTCATAATCATGTAAGGCTAGGTCAGGTGACCTAAAAATAACACTTTTCATTGGTTTAGAACTATTGTTTTTCCCAAATGATGAAAACCCCTCCTTCTTTCCTCACTCTGACTTTCATCTTTGTGAGAGGAAGACCTTATTTCATACTTGAGCAATGGCTTCAATGGTAGCTTCAGCTGGTGGACCCCCACCACCACCACCACCTCCTCATGGGAAGAGAGGACCACCTCCCCAGGTCATCACCAACACAGAGGAGGAAGAGGAAGAACTAGAGGAAGAGGAGACAGAAGGACCACAGTTCTTGGAAGAGGTGCCCCGGGTTTCCCATAGGAAAGCCAGTTTCATTTGGCAGTTTTTTTCAATCCCTCCAGGCCAGAAGAAAGTGAATGCGAGGTACGTCACCTGCCTCATTTGCAAAGAAAAATTATCAAGAGGGACTGATAAAAAGTATAGCTATGGGAACTATACCATGCATAGGCACATGAACAGGTGGCATCCACTCAATTACAGCCGGGCGGAAATACGAGACATGGAACAAAACCCAACAGCAACTCCTGTGGCCAGGTCAACTTCGTTAATTTCATTAACAGCAGCAGAGGCACGGGAAACCGTGCCAAACATCCAGGATAATTTTGGGCATATGAAATTTACTTGTCTGCACTGCGGTGCATTGATATCATGTGGCAACATGAGTATTAATTCCATCAACCTGGCTTATAACAATCATAATTGCCCTAACCGCCCCACACAGTAATTTTTTTTTTGCTCCTGTTGAGCCCTTTTCAATGCCTGTTTTTTGTTGTTTCCCCCCCCAAAAAAACCAAAAAATATATAAAATTGTTCAAAAAATACAAAAAAACAAAAAAATTTCAAAAAATAAAAAAAATATATAAAACAACAAAAACATTTAAAAAAAAGTTCTTTTCAGAACTACCTCCCCTTTCAAAAAAAATTGCTAGAATGTTTAGCACTCTAGCAAGCTCTATTTCTTTTAGTTCGCTTCCCAGTTCGCTTCCCGGTTCGCGAACCGGGAGCGAACCAAAAAAATAAAAAAAATAAAAAAAAGAAGAGTAAGTATAAGGAAAGTAAACAGAGAGTGATGTTAAAAGAAAGACAGCTATAGGGAGTAAACCAGAGATACTGTTTAATAGATCTATTTACCGAAGAAAAGACGGAAGAGGGTATAATTGTGGAAAACAAAATAGATAAGGAAGTGAAAGAAAAAAAAGAGAGTAGAACAATAACAAAGAAGAGTTTCTTGGAGAATGTGAGTGAATGTTCAAAATAAGATTAAAACATGGGGAATAAAAGAGAGAAAAAATAGAAAACAGAAAACAAAAAATAACAGAAAAAGATTAATTGAAACAGCAAAGAAATGTAAATAACATAGAGCCATATCATCAACATAGGCAATAAAAGTTTTGCAGCTTTTATCGGCAGAAATATGTCACCAAAGCCGCTTTTGCGGCAGAAAACTGCCGCTAAAACCACTTTTGCACCAGTTTTCTGGCAATAAAAACAGCAATAATTTTATTGGCTGTGTTCATAATATGCCCCTTAGTGTGCTTCAACTACACAGAGAAAGCATTATGAACAAGTAGTGAAAAAGTGATCAGTCAAAGACACTAAGAGTAATAGAGACGGAGTGAGTGAACAAGAGTGAGGAACTATGAGAAGAGAGGGACTGAGAAAAAAGAGTGGAAGGAGTTGAGTAAGTAGGTAAAAGAGAAAGGAATGAGGAAAGTAGCAAAGGCAGGAAACTGAGGGTTAAAGAAATAAAGCTGTGGAACTAATAGTAGGTGAATGTGATAGAAATGTAACGAAAAGAATACAAAACATTTACCTTATAATTGTCGTTAAATTACTCACTTTTTGTTTTTATACTTTCAATCTGTGAAAGAGAGAACAGACATTTGAAAAATATTAAAACATGTATTTAAAAATTACAAAAGACAAGGGAAAAGATTGAAGGACAAACGGTTTTTCAACAACTTTGACACTGACAGAAGCTTCTGCTTCTCCAGGCCCCCTACACAGTCCTAAAGATATACATTTTAAACTAACAGTATCTTGATGCAGATGAAGTGAGGCCTATCTTAAAACATGGTGCATCTTTTGCACTGCTGTTGTCTCAGAAAAGTGTCGCAAGACACTAACATTTTAAATGATTGCTTCAGGATGCCAATAAGATGTGTCCTATCCAGAGGTTTGTTTGAGGTGAGACCTACTCAGGGTTCCAAATGAAATTTCGAGTTGTTTGAAGAGAACAGAGGACATAATACATGTGGAGGCCTACCAACGAAGTGATTAATGTCCACTGCACTCTTGAACAAATGTCAGACCTCCTCTGTCTCCAGGAACAGGCCTAAACCTCATCTACACAATGTGGTGTGTAATGTTAGGAAACACAGGTAATATAATTGAAAAACATGCAAATTTTTTTGCTCATTCCACAATCATATGACCTGTGTTTCCTTTGCTTAGGTATCTCATTGTGGAAATGTAGTCTATCATATGAAAGACTACGTAGAATATGAGCACTGTATGCAAGAACTTTGACACTTACAGAAGCCTCTCCTTCTCCATGCCTCCTACACAGTTCTAAATGTACATCATAAATGGAAACAGTACAGAATTAATTATACATGTTAAATGGTTTATTTTTGCTGTTCTCAGAATGTATCAAATTTCACTAAAAACAGTGACTTGAAGGTATTCATCATATAACAGCGGGGAAAAAAAACCACAATCAAAATGATTGTGTTTAAAAAAACCCATACAACATAACAAATCAGAATTCAGAACTCCTTAAAGTTAACTTACTTTCCATGACGTCAAAGGATGTCCTATGAACAGCTTACACTCTGTTGTGCTGTTATTACTTTCAGCCCGCCACTTTCTGAAAGAAAACCTCCATCGTTTTGAAAAACATGTTACATACAATAAATGACTTCTTGCTCTCTACCACAAGTTTCCACAAGGCCAAATCTCGTCAGAGCCATTTATAACTCTTGGATTTCTTGTAAGCCAATCCCGTCATTTGGCATTTCCGCAACTTTCAGAATTAAAATGTTGAAGATCATTTTCACAATCCTGGACTAGTAATATCTTCCCCTTCTTTCTCAGTCATGTTCTACATTTCCTATGACACTGATACTGCTAATATGAAGCAGACTTACACTACCTCTTTGACTACTACAATTATTTAATTCTCTACATCACTTTTAATCACAAAGCAATGTAAAACAGTAGACAGCATTGCAGACTTACATTCACTCTACTCTATGTTTTGATTGGCTGCTTCAATTAGCTTATAAAAAGAAATATTTTTTCTGAACTCATTCAAAGTGCACTTATTTCTCCATGACGTCCAGTCTTATGGTTAGAAGTTATGTCTCTGAACTACACTTATCCTCAAGGCCAAATCGTGTAGGAGCCATTAGAACTTCTTGAAATTCCTCAGAGCACATCCCGAGATTCTTTCCCTAAAATTTTGGTTTTAAAAACACCAGGTAAGAGTTTTTAAGGTCATACGGCAATTTTTTTTTGAAAATTAAAACAGAATCATTGCAGAATGACCAGCCATTTCTAGACTTTAAATAAGCTGTGTAATGTCCTGATGTTATTGAAGGACCGTCATGATATATAATTGCTGCAGTTACAAAAGTCCTTCCTGATATTGACAACTGCGAAGCCACAAAATTTTTAATTAAAGTTGTCAATTTTGTTCCATCAGGCCTACATCGTTGGAACATTAAAATGACATACTGGCCATATGTTCGTATAAATAATGTGGACATCATTTCAGATTTACATTGGCTACACTCCATGTTGTGATCAGCTGCTTTTACTAGCTTATTAAAGGAGACTGATTTACTGTCTGGCAAAGTTAAATATATAAATCTTTCTGAGTCTACACTAGTAGTACTTGATACCATACAGTTCTCGCAGTCATGCTGCCATTGATAAGAAAGCCCAAACAGCTGATCTACATCTACACCTTCAGCATGCAATACATCAAGCATATACATTAAAAACTCCTGACAATCTTGCTGAATATTTTGAGAGAATTGTGTTTGGCCTGAACATCTGTCTAACAGATTTCGAATTTCAGACACACTTTCTATGTTTGTTCTATCAGTGCTACATTTTTCTAAGACAGAATTTAACAAACTGCAAAATCTTTGATCAGAATTGACCACAATCTCTTCTTTTACATTTTCTAGAGAAAACAAAACATTAACCACTACATTAGCATAGCAGTTGACACCAGAACTGTTTTCAAATTGAAAACCAACAACATCTTCAACAGAATCCTTTTTGTTTCTGCTTATAATTTCAGGTTCATCGACTTTTCGTCTTTTTGCTACAACCTCCCCAGTATTGGTCACATTTCTTCGTTTCCGGCCTACCACACGTTTCTCAAACAAAGGATATTGAGGCAAATGTGGCGCATACTCTCTTCTTAACCTATTGTATTCCTTAACACAATCTAGATCCGCACAAATGCTTGTGACATCACACTCAATCAAGTACAATCCCGATAAAGTTCTAACTCGTGACAATGCCACATATGCCATACCCTCCTTGAACACAGAACTGCCAATATTCACCAATGCACTGTCTACACTTAAACCTTGCAATTTATGGATTGTCACCGCATATGCTAAGCAAACAGGAAACTGCTTACGGCGAACATATAAGTCTTTTACAAGCAAAAATCTAGCAGAACAACGACCAATTAGCTGTACTTCCTCAATGCCATCAAATTTAATTTTTAAAAATTAAATTCCATCTCTATTTCTGTATTTTACAAAATCAACAACATTACCCATTGATCCATTTACCAGACCTCTTTCAACATGTAAATTCCTTCTTAAAATTATACGGCAGTTCAAGCACACATTCAGAGTCTTTTCAAAACCTGCAGTTTTAGATATACTCTTCTCTAATGAATCCAATTTTGTTTTCAGATTCTCCGACAAAATAATTGTTGAGCCCATATGCTCTACTCTGTCAATAGCTTCCAGTTTCACAATCTCTTGCTTTTCTAAATGCAACATTTTGTTGTTGAATTTGGCACATTCTGCAAGAGTTGGCATCAAACATATTCCAGATTTCTTCTCAGTAATTTTCTGAAAAATATTCTCAGGCACAACATCTTGTTCTGGATATAAATTTTACAGTAATCGTGCATGTAAAGCTTCTTTCCCATGCTCGGTCACTTTTCCAATTCTAACATCTTGTAGAATAGTCTTGTAAACTTCATCCTTCGCCTGACGCATATTTTCATGCAGTTCAGCATAATTGAAGTTTAACCATATATTGACGTTGCCAATGCTGCCTAGGCACTTCCTGGTATCTTCATGCGTGAGCATTTTGAACACAGGTTGCCCTTTCACTGGTGTCAGCTGCAGAAGATCTCCGAAAACAATGATGTGTTTGCCACCAAATAACACATCATACTCTGTTTTGAGAACTTCTTGCATTCTCAAATGCACAAAGGCAAGCATGACATTGGAAACCATGCTTACTTCGTCAATGATAAGAAGTTTCATTTTCCTCAAGATTCTTGAAACTTCAAAACAAGCATCTCCAGATAGCTTGTGATATTGTAATTTGTTGTCATGCTCCACTGGCAGCATCAGTAAACGATGTAAAGTAATCCCTTTAATGTTATGTGCTGCCAGTCCAGTTGGAGCGGTGACAACACAAGACAGCGATGACTCTGTCCTTTCCTGCAAATAACATGAAATTGCTTTAATAAGGAAACTTTTTCCAGTTCCCGCTTCTCCACTCACGTACAGTCGGACAGGCTTCAACGACGTACATGAGCACTCTTTCTTGTCATGACTTAATCCATGATCAATTTGCATAGTAACTTCGTCATATATTTTCCTCTGCTCAACGTTGAGTTGTCTTTCCAACTCTTCTAAGTTAACCGCATCCTCCTGAGCATGTGCCATGGCTCTTTCCACTTCATTCATAGCAGTGGCAGCTTCATTTTCGATAACAGGTCCTCCTAGTGGATCCTGACTCAATGAAGCAGAACTCTGACTGTCCTGAGAACTGTCTCTGGCAATCTCGGCTGCAATCATTGCTTCCTGCTCAATTTCCGCATTCAACATTTCTACATATTTGGGAAAAGCAGGACATTCTATGGTCTCCTTGGCGGCATTGAAAGAGTCTTCGTAACAGAGAAAATCTCCAAGCAGTTCCTCTTCTGCACGCTAAGGCTTGAAAAGTTGCAAAAGTGCTAAATAGAAAAACTCCTTTTTTTCAGGAGATTCGCCACTCAATTTTCGATGGTTTACCAAGTGGCATTTTCTTTGCTTGACCAGACATCCCTCACTTCCTATTACAGCATACACTCCTTTCTCAGTATCTTCTTTGATGTTCCTCTTGAATATGTAATTTTGAAGAACCTCATATAAACAAACATTCTCGAGGTGAATGCTTCGATTTGGATAATATGTATCCAACATGTTGGTCTTCAAAATGTCGGTACTGTTTGGCTCCTTTTCCGCCAAATACTCAATTTCCCGCACAGGTTTGAGAACTCGATTACGCGTTGCAGCAAGACCAAGACTCGCCCAAACGATACTCCTGGACTTGGCATAGAGACTTGCTGAAGACAACCGGTCAGAACATTCGTACGCTCCAATTTCTCGATGCGACAACATCTTCAGACTGAAACTGTACAACTTCTTGCTGAGGCTCTTTTCATGGGAAATGTCCTCCCACATATCCTTCAATTCTGTCTTCTCTTTTTTGGTGATGTAAGACGTCACATACCGAGCCACAGCCATACAGTTATCAGCCACAAACTGTATATCCATGTTAGCATTCCACATGGACAAAATCACCGGGTTGTAGTCGTTGATGTACTTGGACTCTTCGTTCCTCTTCAAATTGTATGTGTTTTTAGGTGATTTCTTCATCACATTATGTCGCAGCGAAGACATCAAACTGTTTACTCTTCCTTTAGAAATCACCGGTCGTGGAAAGCCGAAACGACATTTGGTGTAGAACTTGTCCTTGTTTCGGAATTTACGACGACAGTACTTTCCACATCGATGGCTTTGGAAACGCAGAACTTTTTCTCTTAGGCTTTTCTTCTCCTTTGCGTTTGGAACAGCACACGTAGAATACTCTTGTATAAAACTCATCACTGAGTCTTCTGGATCCGTTCCAAATTTAGGTGCATCCTTGATCCACAGCAACATATGTATATGAGGAGCACCTCTTGCTTGGTACTCCTTTCTCCAGAAGAAATCCAACACCTCTCCAAGAGGTGGATTCTTCTTATTCATGATGAAAGACATCATAGCTTCAAATCTATGATTGAAGTACCTACATACATTGACTGGATCCAAAGAGCACAGTTCTCCGGGTGTCTTGAATTCGATGTTTTCTACGTTAGCATTTGCCTCTCGTAGAAATTCAAGTAAGTCTTCCCAGCCATACTCGGCACAGCTCAGAGTGAGGAACCATGTGGGAGTTCCTAAGTTCCTCAGCATACATTTTAAATCACCATGACGACGGTACCAGTACTCATTAGTACCACGCTGACACGCCATGAGATTAATCAGGTGAGAATCCAAAATACTGTCTTGGACATTGACTTTATCCATAAAGTCACTTGCCGAGATGTTTTGCATGTGTATACCACTTTTCAAAATGTGGTTCACTGCATATGCCAGTCCAGACAGATCGCTTTCAAACAGGAGATGAAACAAATAAGGAATGCATTGTCGAAACCTAGCATCTCCTGCATACAATCGCAAAGTCCGGTATTCAGAAGCAGGAATTTGATGAGGTCGCTCATCATATCTTCCTCCCTGACCTGTTGGAAAAAGCTGTGGGAAACACCGAGCTTCCAAACTCTCCTCCCAAACACTAATGGGACTCCCTTTGGCTTGTTTCATTTGAAACAACTCAATAGCATTCCCCATGACTTCCTTGGAATGCAAAGGATGAACACTATAATGTTCATATATTTCTTCACTAGTAGAGGGTTCTACTTTCTCAATTTGACCAGCACACAAATCGCTATCCTCTTCCTCACTTACTTCCTCTTCTGCAACATATACATTCTTATAGTATTTATTATTTTTTTCAAATACAATGTTGCCTTTTTAACTTTCCTAACATCCACTAAATCTTGCCATATTTTCTTATTCTTTGTCGGAACCCCATTAACTAAGATAACCAGAGGTTCCTCTTCCACTTTTTCTACTCCAATTGTGTTAATGTTTTTCTTCAAATCTAGAGGCAAATAAACAACTCTTCCCTTTAATCCTCTCTGTAAATCTGATGGAGGCAATTTCCCTGTCTTTGGCTCCATTCTTACAATAGCCTGAAAGGGATGGATACCTTGAATCAAAATAGATTCATAAGTATTTAAATCCTTCAATTCAGAAGGAATCTCAACCAATTCCAGATTATTATGAACTGCTCTAGCAGGCATCTGGTTTTGATTTAATTTGCAACAACAATAAGTACACACACGTTGATCCAATCCCAAATCAAAACAATTTTCTACCATCAAGTATGTTGTGAAATCCTTCCATTCACTATTATTTTCCCTTTCACTTTTTGCATATAAATCCACTAACTTAGTCTGATTCTTATAATAAGTGCGTCGACAACACACACAAGTGAAATTTGGCCTCTCACTTGATTTGACCTGAAACGTCGCAATTTCCCTCTGGAAATTATCTGTACTGGAAACCTGTACACTATCTTCCACATTACCCGCTTCTTCTTGGTCAATTTCAACATTCTCCTCTTTACTTCCAAAGTAACAAAACTCAATTTCTTCACATATATTCTTCACATCTATTTCAGAACCATGCAAAAGAGCAGCGCATAATTGTTTAAGCATAATTGCTGGACTCTTAGCATAATACAACATTCTAACTAATTTCCTCACTTTATTATGATGCACTGCTAGCATCCTGAAATGATGAAAAACACTCTGGCATACTCTCCTGGAAAGACAAGCCAGTGAATGACCATGCAAACCTGTCACTTCTCTCACTCTGCAAGGATCTAATTCTTGCAACAACCTCATTTTCTGCTTCAAACTTTTCTTATTAAATGACCGTACAAAATCACAAAGCAAATTGATGGAATCCTGTCGCACACTGCAAATACTACTACACTTCCAGGTGTACACAGGACCCTTAGCACGTCTTCCTAAAACCTCATTACCTAACACCTCTTCTGCCTCTGTTGTCACAAGTTTTTCTTTTTCAACTGGACAACCATCTTTCACTTCATAAGCACGACCACTGGTGTCAACTGCATGCACCAAATCATTATCCTGGAAATAACTCTCCTCATTAAAAAATGCCTCACAGCTTGAACTATGCATCCATTTTCCAGAAAAAACTTCACAAAAATTACTACGATTAACTATTCTCTTCCATCTACTATTTCTTTTGAAATCATAAATTGCCTTGTTTAGCTTCCTAATTCTATTGATTATCAAAATAAATAACTTACGTTTAATTTCAAATGCCTGATCAATAACTTTCTCAACTTTTTTTTTTCTCTTATAAAAAAGCACTTTCTGTTGACCTTTCTTAATATTTTTTAACAAATTGCCAATTATCCTGTTGCGGAACATTCGTTTACGAATGTCCCTAAACTGTTGTTTCCTTCTACTATCATGCACAGAGTTATCTCTTGCTCTAGCAGTAACATTTTTGATTGGCCTTTCCTTTCCGTTTGAATTGCTTCTCTTTTTCTGGACTGAAACATTTTCTGTAGTAATATTTTTTTTACTACAAATATTTCTTATGAATGTTTTTGTACTCTTACCCGGTGCTTTCTTGGTGACTTTACAAATCTTTTTGTTAGAGGACTGCTGCCTTTTTTCATTCACCTGCTGTCTTTGACGTTTTGCAGCCTTTCTCAGTCTTTCTTTCGTTGGCATGGTGAAATGTTGAAATGATCTGCAGTTGAATCTGTTGTAAAATATATTAAAAAATGTTATTAACCACTATTACCCAACAGTACATCAATAACAGTAATCAAAAACTTAAAACACTACTTGACATTTTTACATAGAAGATTTTTTAGTGCTTGGCAAATTTAGAATACAAAAATAGCAGAAAAGAAATGGAATTTATATTCATGTTACCTGTGCTATTTTATATGTGAATCTGATCTAATTTTATGAGCATATTTTAATATTTTATTGAAGACACTACACATAACCTGTTTTTGAAGGTGTCTTTATTTTTAAATTAAACGGTTTACATTTTTACTTTTTATTTATTATAAATTTTAAAAATAAATGTTTATAGTTCCATAGGCTCAAGCAGGTCAGCTTCCCACCCTATGTCATATAATTCGGACAAATCTGCATCCTCATCACGTTCTTCTTCATCCTCAGGATTTAAATCATCCAAGGGATCCACTGATGTTTCAATTACGAGTTCAATGATGAGGTCAAAATCAACTGATTGCTGATTGTCGCTCATGTTGATGTTGTCTTTGTCTTTAAAGAAAGATAACAACAATGAGATGTTGCAGAGTAAGAGACAAATCTCAGAGATTATAATAGTAAAATTGTTTAACAAGAGTAACATTTTGCAGCTATTATTTAGCCATGTCCAGCGATGCTGAGCAGGTGAAGCCTATGTCTAATTTTTCAGTGAACAGGACTCATCTCTTCTTAACCTTGGATAAGCCTCACCGACTCTGTGTCCCCTGCACATACTTAAATGTAAAGGGGTAGATTTATGTTAAATGGCACATCCCCAGGCATGCACCAGTTAACGTGCACCACTGCTCTGCCACCCATGGTGTGCCGCATTTACAATCAGATAGGAAAAAGCTGCGTCAAAACCCTGCGCCTGCTTTAAGCAGGCATAGGTCTTGACGCAACATTGTGGAGATGGGGCACCCCTGAGCCTTGCTGGAGCTGCATCGCACTTGCGATACAACTCCAGCAATGCGCCCCCTTTACGGCACAGATGCGTCACGCATCTGTGCCATTTTTGCCCCATGCTGCACCGCATTGTAAATGCAGCACACCATGGGTGGCGGAACAGCGGCGCAGGATGACTGGCACATCCCTGGTGATGCGCCAGTCATCATAAATCTATCCCTAAGCTTCTTATCTTGTTACAGATGAACCGCCATATGTATCATCAAACTATTTTGCATTTCCTAAATAGCGAATTTTAAGGGATAAATAGCGATTCTTTACCATTCCTAATTTGCGATGAGCAAATTGCTAATTGCAAATTACCCATTCATTTCCATGGGCCAGGAGGCCCATAGGAATGAAGGTGCAATTTGCGATTAGCAATTAGCTCATCACAAATTAGGAATTTTTCCAAAGGTGCAGGGGTGTCTCAAGAACACCCTGCTGCACCCCTGAAAAAGAAATGTGGGGGCATATGGCGCACATACATGCCCTAAGGGCATGTATGGGCGTCATATGGCACCTTTTGTTTTTTGGAAAAAAAGCTTTTTGAAAAGAATTCGCAAATTACCACCAACTAGAAGTTGGTGGTAGTTTGCAAATCCTTAGTGGCATTTTTTGCATATTTTTTGTTTGATATATTGCATTTAAGGAATCGCAAAATTTGCAAATCCTTCAGTGCAATCGCAAAATAAGGAATAGCAAATTTTGCTATTCCTTATTTTGCATCAAACTTGTTTGATACATACCATTTGTCTAATTAGCATTCGCAAAGGCCGAAATTCGCAGAATTTTGACCTTTGCGAATGGTAATTAGCTTGATACATATGGCCCCAAGTGAGGCCTGTCTTGCAACATGGTGCATCTTTTGCATCACTGCTGCATCGGTTTCATGTGGCACGTTTTTTTACACCATGACACATCTGCCTAAATGCATCAATTTGTAATTTTGTCGCCTCATAGCAAATCTTTTGCACCACCGCTGCATCACAAAAGTGACGCACAGTGGCGCAAAAGAGGCATACACCTATCATAAATCTGTCCCTAGCATTTTAAATGATTAATTCAGGATGACGATAAGGTGTGGCCTATCCAGAGGTTTGTTTAAGGTGAGGCCTACTCAGGATTGCAGATTAAAGTTACGCTTGATGAAGAATACAGAGGAGATAATACATGTAAAGGCCTACCAATGAAGTAAGTAATGTCCACTTTATTGCGCCAGTCATCATAAATGTATCCCTAAGCTTCTTATCTTGTTACAGATGAACCGCCATATGTATCATCAAACTATTTTGCATTTCCTAAATAGCGAATTTTAAGGAATAAATAGCGATTCTTTACCATTCCTAATTTGCAATGAGCAAATTGCTAATTGCAAATTACCCATTCATTTCCATGGGGCAGGAGGCCCATAGGAATGAAGGTGCAATTTGCGATTAGCAATTAGCTCATCGCAAATTAGGAATTTTTCCAAGGGTGCAGGGGTGTCTCAAGAACACCCTGCTGCACCCCTCAAAAAGAAATTTGGGGGCATATGGCGCACATACATGCCCTAAGGGCATGTATGGGCGTCATATGTCACCTTTTGTTTTTTGGAAAAAAAGCTTTTTGAAAAGAATTCGCAAATTACCACCAACTAGAAGTTGGTGGTAATTTGCAAATCCTTAATGGCATTTTTTGCATATTTTTTGTTTGATACATTGCATTTAAGGAATCGCAAAATTTGCAAATCCTTCAATGCAATCGCAAAATAAGGAATAGCAAATTTTGAATTAAGGACATTTTAAGTCATTTCCCCATGTACAGTGTTTTCAAATTATGATTTGAAAATCGTTTTTAGGGAAAAGGAATGGTTTGTAAATTTATGACAAGGACATAATGGTGTATGCTTCTTTATAAGGCATTTCAGTGTCTCTGATGTCATTTTTCCCATATTACATTAAAAGACCTTTCCCCGTGGAGCACATTCCTTGTAAATATGCTCCCACCTGTGCATGGTAAATTTAGATTTTGACTGTTTGAGTTACATAGCCATGTTAAAAGTGACCCAAAAAAGTTGCAAAGGCTTTAAAAAAACACTTTCATGTGTCTTAAGGACATTTTAAGTCATTTCCCCGTGGGCAGTGTTTTGTAAGTGGCGCAAAAGAGGCATACACCTATCATAAATCTGTCCCTAGCATTTTAAATGATTAATTCAGGATGACGATAAGGTGTGGCCTATCCAGAGGTTTGTTTAAGGTGAGGCCTACTCAGGATTGCAGATTAAAGTTACGCTTGATGAAGAATACAGAGGAGATAATACATGTAAAGGCCTACCAATGAAGTAAGTAATGTCCACTTCATTGCGCCAGTCATCATAAATGTATCCCTAAGCTTCTTATCTTGTTACAGATGAACCGCCATATGTATCATCAAACTATTTTGCATTTCCTAAATAGCGAATTTTAAGGAATAAATAGCGATTCTTTACCATTCCTAATTTGCAATGAGCAAATTGCTAATTGCAAATTACCCATTCATTTCCATGGGCCAGGAGGCCCATAGGAATGAAGGTGCAATTTGCGATTAGCAATTAGCTCATCGCAAATTAGGAATTTTTCCAAGGGTGCAGGGGTGTCTCAAGAACACCCTGCTGCACCCCTCAAAAAGAAATTTGGGGGCATATGGCGCACATACATGCCCTAAGGGCATGTATGGGTGTCATATGGCACCTTTTGTTTTTTGGAAAAAAAGCTTTTTGAAAAGAATTCGCAAATTAACACCAACTAGAAGTTGGTGGTAATTTGCAAATCCTTAATGGCATGTTTTGCATATTTTTTGTTTGATGCATTGCATTTAAAGAATCGCAAAATTTGCAAATCCTTCAGTGCAATCGCAAAATAAGGAATAGCAAATTTTGCTATTCCTTATTTTGCATCAAACTTGTTTGATACATACCATTTGTCTAATTAGCTTTCGCAAAGGCTGAAATTCGCAGAATTTAGGCCTTTGCGAATGCTAATTAGCTTGATACATATAGCCCCAAGTGAGGCCTGTCTTGGAACATGGTGCATCTTTTGCATCACTGCTGCATCGGTTTCATGTGGCACGGTTTTTTTACACCATGACACATCTGCCTAAATGCATCAATTTGTAATTTTGTCGCCTCATAGCAAATCTTTTGCACCGCCGCTGCATCAGAAAAGTGACGCACAGTGTCGCAAAAGAGGCATACACCTATCATAAATCTGTCCCTAGCATTTTAAATGATTAATTCAGGATGACAATAAGGTGTAGCCTATCCAGAGGTTTGTTTAAGGTGAGGCCTACTCAGGATTTCAGATCAAAGTTACACTTGATGAACAATACAGAGGAGATAATACATGTAAAGGCCTACCAATGAAGTAAGTTATGTCCACTTCACTGTGCCAGTCATCATAAATCTATCCCTATGCTTCTTATCTTGTTAGAGATGAACTGCCATATGTATCATCAAACTATTTTGCATTTCCTAAATAGCGAATTTTAAGGAATAAATAGCGATTCTTTAACATTCCTAATTTGCAATGAGCAAATTGCTAATTGCAAATTACTCATTCATTTCCATGGGCCAGGAGGCCCATAGGAATGAAGGTGCAATTTGAGATTAGCAATTAGCTCATCGCAAATTAGGAATTTTTCCAAGGGTGCATGGGTGTCTCAAGAACACCCTGCTGCACCCCCTGAAAAAGAAATTTGGGGGCATATGGCGCACATACATGCCCTAAGGGCATGTATGGGCGTCATATGGCACCTTTTGTTTTTTGGAAAAAAAGCTTTTTGAAAAGAATTCGCAAATTACCACCAACTAGAAGTTGGTGGTAATTTGCAAATCCTTAATGGCATTTTTTGCATATTTTTTGTTTGATACATTGCATTTAAGAAATCACAAAATTTGCAAATCCTTCAGTGCAATCGCAAAATAAAGAATAGCAAATTTTGCTATTCCTTATTTTGCATCAAACTTGTTTGATACATACCATTTGTCTAATTAGCATTCGCAAAGGCCAAAATTCACAGAACTTCGACCTTTGCAAATGCTAATTAGCTTCATACATATGGCCCCAAGTGAGGCCTGTCTTGCAACATGGTGCATCTTTTGCATCACTGCTGCATCAGTTTCATGTGGCACGGTGTTTTTTACACCATGACACATCTGCCTAAATGCATCAATTTGTAATTTTGTCGCCTCATAGCAAATCTTTTGCACCGCCGCTGCATCACAAAAGTGACGCACAGTGGCGCAAAAGAGGCATACACCTATCATAAATCTGTCCCTAGCATTTTAAATGATTAATTCAGGATGACGATAAGGTGTGCCCTATCCAGAGGTTTGTTTAAGGTGAGGCCTACTCAGGATTGCAGATGAAAGTTACGCTTGACGAAGAATACAGAGGAGATAATACATGTAAAGCTCTACCAATGAAGTAAGTGATGTCCACTTCATTGCGCCAGTCATCATAAATGTATCCCTAAGCTTCTTATCTTGTTAGAGATGAACCGCCATATGTATCATCAAACTTTTTTGCATTTACAAAATAGCGAATTTTAAGGAATAAATAGCGATTCTTTACCATTCCTAATTTGCAATGAGCAAATTGCTAATTGCAAATTACCCATTCATTTCCATGGGCCAGGAGGCCCATAGGAATGAAGGTGCAATTTGCGATTAGCAATTAGCTCATCGCAAATTAGGAATTTTTCCAAAGGTGCAGGGGTGTCTCAAGAACACCCTGCTGCACCCCTGAAAAAGAAATTTGGGGGCATATGGCGCACATAAATTTTAACAACATTCCTTTACGTCAAAAACGATTTTCAAGTCATAATTTGAAAACACTGCACCCGGGGGGAAATGACTTAAAATGTCCTTAAGACACATGAAAGTGTTTTTTTAAAGCCTTTGCAAGTTTTTGGGTCACTTTTAACATGGCTATGTAACTCAAACAGTCAAAATCTAAATTTACCATGCACAGGTGGGACCATATTTACAAGGAATGTGCCCCACGGGGAAAGGTCTTTTAATGTAATATGGGAAAAATGACATCAGAGACAGTGAAATGCCTTATAAAGAAGCATACACCATTATATCCTTGTCATAAATTTACAAACCATTCCTTTTCCCCAAAAACGATTTTCAAATCATAATTTGAAAACACTGCACATAGGGAAATGACTTAAAATGTCCTTAAGACACATGAAAGCGTTTTTTGATTGCCTTTCCAGCATGGTTGGGTCACTTTTAACATAGCTATGTAACACAAACATTCAAAATCTAAATTTGCCATGCACAGGTGGGAGCATATTTACAAGGAATGTGCCCCACGGGGAAAGGTCTTTTAATGTAATATGGGAAAAATGACATCAGAGACACTGAAATGCCTTATAAAGAAGCATACACCATTATATCCTTGTCATAAATTTACAAACCATTCCTTTTCCCCAAAAACGATTTTCAAATCATAATTTGAAAACACTGCACATAGGGAAATGACTTAAAATGTCCTTAAGACACATAAAAGCGTTTTTTGATTGCCTTTGCAGCATGGTTGGGTCCCTTTTAACATAGCTATGTAACACAAACATTCAAAATCTAAATTTGCCATGCACAGGTGGGAGCATATTTACAAGCAATTTGCTCCACAGAGAAAGGTCTTACATTAAAATGGGAAAAATAACATCAGAGACACTCAATTGCCTTATAATGAAGCATACACCATTATGTCCTTGTCATAAATATTATAACCATTCATTTTCCTCAAAAACGATTTTCAAATCATAATTTGAAAAGACTCCACAGCTCCTATGCACAATAACACCCTGTCAGTACTAATACTTCACATTTTCTCCAATGACATTTTCTCAAAGAAACAAAATCTATTTGTAAAACACTTCTGACAAAGCAACATTTGAAGAACACAACTTTCTTCATAATTTTCTCCTTAAAGCACACTATTCTCTATCTAAATTAAAGAAATCTTTTCTCACTTTAGCAAATACTTTGAGTTTCAAAACAGTCTCAGAAACACACCAATGTGTCTTCAGCAGAGCAAAAGGTATGCACTCCAGAGTCTGCAGCTATCAAAAGCACAGAAATGCTGTAATTCTTCACACATATCTCTCATGTCACCCAATCAAAACTCTTCCCTCACTTTTTTTCAAATGAAAAACCTTCCCCCCTCTGCCATTTCATGCCTTTTCTGCATGGCAACCACCTCTTGGAAGACCTCTGGTGTTTGCAAGTTCACACAACAATGTTGCAATTGAACTCTGAACTCTCAGTGCACCTCATATCCAGTGTATTCTTTCATTTAATGATTTTTTCTTGACCACTCAAAATACATCTTTCAAACAACTCATCCATGCACCCTAACTTTCTGTTTTCAGCAATCAAAATCCACCAATCACTGTTACTGCTTCATTAACACAGAAACTCCACAGTTTTTTTCATTTTAAACTCTTATTTTTTCAACTGCCATTTCATTGCCACACTTCATCTGACTGCAGGAGAACCTTCTCTCACCATGTTTTCTGTCTGGATTGTTGGACATAGTTACATCTATTGGGCTCAGAGGTATGCTGAGAACAGGAATTTACCTAACCTCAATTTACAAGATGTGGAAATTAAGTGGTTTGGCCACAGAGGATTAAAATGTCACCAATTGATACCATTGGTGAAAACCTTTATGCATTTGCCAAAACCTGACCTGTTAATTGTGCACTGTGGAGGTAATGATTTGGGCACTTTGACTGGGGTAGGTCTGGAAATGCTTTTAAAGGACACCTTTGAGCAATTGATGGCACTTTTTCCTCAGACTGCCTTGGTATATTCAAATATATGCCAAAGACAGAAATGGAGGTGGTCAAACCAATTTTGTCCACAAATTGAGAAGTCGAGGAAGCATGTAAACAAATCTGTTTCAGCTTACATGAGAGACCATGGAATGGGCTCCCTGTACAACAATAACTTGCGTTACTACATGCAAGATATCTACAGAGGAGATGGAGTTCACTTCTCAGATGAGGGCAACAGAATTTTCATTCTGAATTTAAGACTGTGCATTGGTACCTACTTATAAGTACCTAAATGTACCATAAACCCAAAAGCTCTTCTCAGAGCTACCCTACATCTGATCACTCACAATTATTATTTTACTCTAACATTTTTCACTAATTTTCAACAAAGTACGCTCCCTGGGGCGCTACCCGGTACGCGAACCGGGAGCTAACCTCGCTAAATTTTTTAAAAAATTTGTTTTTTTTCGCACATATGGGCCTCCTCAGCCACCCTCAGAAACCTAGGGGGTCAAGATAAGTCTACCGTGCCCCCTTCTACCCATTCTGAACATTATTTGCCCTCCATCTTGTATCTTAATTCGACCGAAACACAAAATGGTGGACTCCCGTAACGCTTAAGGTTCGCGAACCAGGGCGCTCGCCAGTTCGCGTACCGGGTCGCTCCCTGGGAAGCGCACCATCAAAAAAGGTGGGAAAGTAGTTTACAGAAAAGCGACTGGAGACAATTTCACCTAATATAGATTAGCTCATACTACATACCAATGCCTACCATTTTCACAAATTTGATTGAAATTCCATTTAACCATTTAGCCTGTAGACCTCTCTAAATACCCTGAGGTAAATTACTTCACAAAACACATCTGAAGTGTTGGAATTGACAACCAATTAAAATGTTACTTTCATTTTCTACTTTTTTTACCTAACATTTGATTGGCTATGTACCTGAATATATATAAAGGAAGAGAGAGAAACACAGCCATTTT
Organism: Lissotriton helveticus; assembly: GCF_964261635.1. NCBI lineage: Eukaryota > Metazoa > Chordata > Amphibia > Caudata > Salamandridae > Lissotriton > Lissotriton helveticus. The sequence goes on from NC_136062.1 coordinate 20,483,226, forward strand.
GACTACTACTTCCTGAACTACATTGCAAGATCATTTTCACTCACAACTTAAACTTCTTTTTAGAAGGTGAGATATTATTTTATAAATTTGAAAACATTTTCAGATAGTTATATACTATCCCTCTGTAAGAGTTAGACATTGAGAAAGGCTTCTTTATTATAATTATAGATTGATTTAGGTTTCTGTGGTATAATTATGAATTTACTTAGGCTTCTTCACAGGCACTTTTTAATAGTACTACTTTACGCCTGAAACCATACAGTGCCCATAGATTACTTCTCTGTTATAAACTCACAAGTACCTGTCTGAACTTAAACCCAACAGTGCCCTATCTCTACTGATATATTTATTTTTTATGCAAATTACAGCAATAAAATGGAAGGTGAGCAGAATGTTTCCTTCGAAATTGTTCTGGAGAACAACACAGAAAAAGATATTGAGGACAATGATGACTCAGATTTCATGGATGAATCACGGGACCATGAATTAGTTCAATGTGTAGAATCTGTGGATCATTTACTTCATTATGATGACGGTCAAATGTGGGAACTTATGTTCACTCAACAAGAGGACATATCGGACAGTCAAATGCTAGACGTTCTATTAAATTTTGAAAAACAATCGGAAAAATAAAATTGTATGTAATATTAAAAAATTGTTTGAGTCTTTAATCATTTTTATATGTAATTCATAAACTAGTTAAATGTTAGAAATGTTATTAAATTTTCAAACACAATCACAATAATAAATAATTGCTTAAAAAATAAAAAAAATAAAAAAATAATCAACAAAACCAACAATCAATTAACATACAGTATTTGAAAAGTCTATCATTCTTTTTTCCTTATAGTACGCTGCCCAGAACGCTTCCCGGTTCGCGAACCGGGTGCTACCCACGCAAAAAAAACAAAAAAATAAATTATTTTTTTTTGCCCCGCGGGGCCCTTTTAAAGCCTCCACATTAAACCTTGGGGGTCAGGGAGGATCTACTATGCCCCCTTATGGTCATTTCCCCCTTTGTTTTGGCCTCCTCTTGTCTCTCAATCCTACCGAGAGACAAGATGGCGGCCGCTCCGGACTGTTTAGAATGTTGACAGACACCGGAGAGCCAATCAGCTTCGCTACGCGAAGTTCCGTTACGCGTAAAGTACGCGAACCGGAGCGCTGCCCGGTCCGCTGTTACAGATATATATCTTTTTTTGAACGTTAATTTCTCAAAATCCACTGGAGCACATATATTGAGACCTAGCAAAGGCACATCGGGCTACCAGTCCCGACAATTTTGCCAAGTTTCGTGGAAATCCATTCAGCCGTTCGGGCTAAAAGTGAGGCCAACCGCCCTATGGAAATTAACATGGGAAAAACGCGTTTTGGGACCCCCCTTTTTTCTCGGCCCCCCCTTGACGAACCCCCCCCCCAAATTTCCAGGGGCTGCTCAGAAACAAAATGTTCCATTTTTCAGAAAATTTCAGCCAATTCCGTCCACAAACGCCAAAGTTATTAGACATAGAATTTTCAAAAATCCCATAGGGAAAAAATCCTAACTATATATACCTACTGGCGACCGCCAGTAGGTAATATATATATCCTACTAGAGATATATATATATATATATATATATATATATATATATATATATATATATATATATATATATATATATATATATATATATATATATATATATATATATATCTCCTACTGGCGGTCGCCAGTAGGTAGTTATAGTTAGGACCTAGTTTCCATAGGAAATCCACAACATTCTATTTGGAATAACTTTGGCGCCGGTGGACGAATCTTCGTGAATTTCTCCAAGAAAATGGCCTGCTCGGTTCCGCTGGGGGTGATCCGTCAAGTGGGGGCCGAGAAAAAAGGGGGTCCCAAAATGTGTTTTCCCCATGCAATTTTCCATAGGGACCTTTAGCCAGGGCTACAGCCCGAACGGCTGAACGGAATTACGAGAAATTTGGCAGAGAGGGAGAGTTCTGTTCCAGATTGTGCTTTTCGTTAAATGGTGTAAATCTGTTCAGTAGTTTCTGAGAAAATTGTAAGTAAAATCATAGCGATATCTAGAGTCGGAGTTCAGTACGCGTACTGAAATCTGTTCAATTACGAGCGTGAGCTGCATGCTGATTGGCTGTGAACTGTCTGTCAACACTCGAAACCAGGAAGTGTTGGCGGCCATCTTGTGCCTCGCAAGAACCGAGACACAAGAAAACAGTAAAACAAAGTTAAGAAATAAGGGTAGGGGGTAGGGTAGAGATATTCTGACCCTCTAGGCTTGGTCAGGGGGTCGTACATGGATGTTTAGGCTCTATTTTTTATTTTAATTTTTTAAAGAAAAATCAAGGCGTACTCGTATGGAAATACCTACAATTACGAGCAGGAGCTGCATGCTGATTGACTGTCAATACTCCAAACCAGAAAGTGTTGGCAGCCATGTTGTTTGTCGGGAGAGCAGAGTCACAAGAAAACAGTAAAACAAAGTTGAGAAATAAGGAAAGTGGGCAGGGTAGAAACATTCTGAGCCTATAGTCTTGGTCAGGGGGTGGTACATGGACCTTCAGGCTCAATTTTTATTTTTTTTTTAAATAAAAAATGGCGGGGTACTCGTGCAGTACTTGTAGAAGTCCGTTTTATTCATTAGGCCCCAGGGGGGTAAATTACGGGGGCAATTTTTCTGCATAATGGGGGCTTGTAAGGTGCCCCGAGCACTGGGGAATGGCACTCCTCTGGTTTTATTTTGAAGTATGCTGGGGGAGCGGGGGGGTTACGGTCCTACTCCCCGCAGTCTCGGTGAGCGGCAGCCCTCGGGTCTTTTTTAAAAAAAAAAATGTTTTGAGCTCGCTCTCTCTCTCTCCCCGTACACGTCGCGGGAACGCCACCTTTCTGGGGCAGTGATATGTGAAATGACCTTCCAGCTCCGGGTATCTGCATTGTCTGGAGTTTTTTATTAATGTTGGGAGGGTGGGCTTGATAATACGTCCTTGTAAATTCCCATAGAAGCCTATGTTCGGGTGCTAACATGGGGTTCTATGGGAAATAACAAGGCCGTATTATCAAGCTCATTATCGTCGTTGTATCGGCAGTTTCCTGGCAATAAAATGGCGGTAATTTTAACACCGGTCCTTGATAATATGCACCTAAGTTTATTGGTCAAAAAAAGAGCAATGGGCCACTTTAGCGGCAGTTTGCTGCCGATAAAGTGGCCATAATTTTGGCGCCAAGGGTTGATGATATGGCCCTCTCTCGTTTCACAAATAAAGCTAACAGTACAGTTTTACGAGTGCAGTGTACCTGGTACATTTCAGTTGTTATAGTGCCACGTTCAAGTGGTGTCTATATGGAAGTGCCTTCTGCGTTACTGACGCCCGTTATGCCGAATTATTTCTAATGCATTGCTATGAAGGCTTTGTAGATCTAGGGTGCTGTGCTTACCTTGTATAAAGAGTGCGCCCACCGGAGTTCACCATTCGACTTGAACTCTGCCTCTATACGTCAAAGTATATTCAATAAGTTACAGAGAATTCCATTGCTGTTGCTCGATAGGCCGTGATTGCTTCTGAAGGATGTTTGGTGAAGGAAACAAAAGGACATTTTGATTAGTCATCGTAAACTGAGTTGCGTAACTACTATCAAAAGTGAATTTTAATGTGGGTTCTTAATATTCCGTAGTTAAGACTGTTGCTGCTCCAGCAAACAAAGGAAGATCAATAAGTTAATAGAGGCCTGGGACGGCCTCGTGACGCAGAAAAGAAAATAGTATCATGGACGCACAATTAATAATAATAGAGGCCTAAGCACGTGGCGTAGTACAGAAATACGACACAGAAATTTATGCACGCAATTTTTAAGATTAAAGGTGTATAGGACCTCGTGACTTATAAAGAAATATTTCAATTATGTAAGTACAATTTAAAACCATTGAGGGGTAGGAAAGCCATATGAAGGATAAAAAAATAGCATTATGTATAAACAATTTACAGTGGAGGCTGATGTTGTGACGTTTTCTCTTACCTTTGCTTCTGTCATCTTTTGTCGTGTCTTGAAAGGCTGCGGTTTTGCTGAGTCTGGGGTGTTTTCGACAGTCTGTCTGTCATTGCAGCACAGGCAGGCAAAAGAGAGCGTGCTCACGTCAGTGCCCGCATTATATGGGAACCGCGGGGGCTGATCACACCAAGGCTAGGGCCGTCATTGGTAGCGTTTTCACGGTCTGCAAGAATGATGGCCCAGGGGGACATGCCATTGGGTAATGTATTGGTTTCCAGGCTAAATGATAGCAAGCATGCTAGGTGGTGGTATGTGGGTAATGTGGGCGGGCGTGTACCGCGCATGTGCAAATATGAGTGTGTGCACCAACAATTAAAAACAGAGAGAGATGGGGGCGGTGTTATAATGTACGCAGAGGCAGGCCCAGAATCGGATCTGCAATGAGTCAGCACTTCTAATCATTGTACTTAGCGCGCCCTGAGGTCTGATTTGTCACTGAGAGGGTGATCGCACCATAGTTTGTACTGCTTATCATACTCAGTGTGTACCCGCGCATACGGTACGAATATGCTTTGATGTTATGCGTCATATTAATGCTTTGGTGTGACATCATGTACGGCGTTCTGTACGCGAAAGGGGACAGTGTTTCTACTTGGTTGAAAACATGTATGTATTTAATGTAGATACTAAGGGCAGACATTTGGGATAACTATGTTTTTAAAAAAATACTTTTAATAATCCTAAATTACTTTTAAAAAGAATTACACAAATCGCGGTAGAACATCATGCGTACTCGTATTGAAAGAGCTGCGCAAGCGCATCATAAGCGTACGCAAATCCATGTGACTTTAAAAGTAGAGATTTGATTGGTTCGTAACTTTTCCTATTGCGAGTGTTGAAAGTTCCGTCCCATTATAATTATTCGACTTTGACTTTCTAAGAAGAAGCATTTGTTGTGAGAATCTTCTCAAATAGAAGGACGATCACCATAATAAGAGCAATGGAGTCATCTTCCAGCAGTTCTTCAGAGGAATATTTAATTCCTGAAAAAGCTCCAAAGAAGAGGAAAGAAGCTCTAATTTGGAAGTTTTTCACTTTTCCAGAAGGTCAAAAAAAGGTTAATGCTGCAAAAGTAACCTGTAAAATTTGCCAAAGAACTCTTTCAAGGGGTGATCCATGTAAAAAATACTCCTTTGGCACAGCAAATATGGTGCGACACGTGAAGAACTTGCACCCCAAGAACTTTGTTCGAGCTGAAAGACGGAGGTTGCACGAGAACCCACCTGCTGCTACACCAAGCACATCAACTGCGGCAGCATTTTCAGCAAGCAGACCACACCCACATATTGATTCTGACTTTGCTAAAGTTAAAATTCTTTGCATTTATTGCGATAAACTTGTGTGTTATGGGGAACAGTCTATAGACCTAATGAAACGCAGGATCATTGCTGTCCTCGACATTAGTTGTCCTTTTTTTCATTCTTTTGTTCCGCTTGGAATTTGTTGAGAAAACACACAAAAAATACAAAACAAAAAAAACATTTCTTTTTAGAACGAACTTCACTGGTCAAAGAAAGAACTATATTTCTATGTTAGTGTGTAAAAGATTATCAGAATGAATGTGTAGTTCATAAATGAATGAATGAATATATTACTAGTGTATGGAGAATGTGAAAGTGCAGAGCTATAAGGAAGTGCTACAGAATAAATCTATAAGGAGTTTACCTACAGTATACTGTAGTATGTGCGAAGCACTTGAATGTAACATATGTACATAAATATGTTAGAAGTCTATGCTTCAATTTGCGCTGCTGGTAAAACTGCCTGGGTGAATTTGTATGTGTTAGGGGCGGATTTACAATCCCCTTGTGCCTCTTTCACACAGCCGTTGCGTCACTTTTGTGACACAGCGGTGGTGCAAAAGATGTGCCATGGTGTGTGCTATTAGCAATATGACGCATCTGGAGGGTGCATTACATTGTAAAGCCCTGCACCAGAAGAGGCTTTCCTGTGCAGAAGAGGGTGCAGCAATGCCTCCTAAAAGTGACTGAGTGAAATGTACAACATTTCATTCAGTCACTTTTGAGCTTATGCTGCGTCAAAACCTTACACATGCTTGAAGCAGGTGTAAGGATTGATACAGCTTTGTGAGCATAGGGCCCCAGAGCATTGCTGGAGTTGTGTTATACTTGCAACCGAAGTCAAGCAATAATTAATCCAAAAATTACTTTGTAATTTAGTTTTCGTATTATTTTATAATAAGAATATGAAATATAATCTCAAAAATTAAATACATATAAATATTTATATTAAAAATATAAGAAATTAGTATAAAAAGAAAGACATAATAATTAATACATTTATAACTTATCATTTACAAAACCTTTGAAATTCACTGAAAAAACCATAGGTTTCACAAACGTTATAGTTAGGAATTAGCATTTAAAAAACCTTGCAAATTCATTGAAAAAACCATAGGTTTCACACACTTTATAGTTAGGAATTAGCATTAAAAAAAGCTTGCAAATTAATTGAAAAAACCATAGGTTTCACACACGTTATAGTTAGGAATTAGCATTTAGAAAAACATGCAAATTCATTGAAAAAACCCTAGTTTTCACACGTTACAGTTAGCTGAACATTTCTCTCATACAAAACCTTTGAAATTCCTCCGTTATAGTTAGCTCAGCTAACCATAACTTGCGTGCCCGCAAAGCACAGCTGATGACATCACATATAACATCACTCATGACATGGTCAGTGATATCACTCATGACATCACTGATGACATCTCAAATGACATCCCTGATGACATCACTGATGATATCATCCTTGTGAAAGAATGGCAGACCTCCTTTTGGCATAATATAACCTTTGATACACACCTTCAGAAATGGAAAGTAAAAAGTAAAAAGAAAATGGAGATACCAATATCACTTACCAACAACCTATTCAGTAATTCCGCCATCTACATACCCATGCACTCATTCACCAACAGTTCTATATAGTCACTTATACATGTACTCACTCATCATATGTACTCATATACTTATAAATAATGTTACACACCGACACTCATCCATACAGTTACTCACACACATACTCACACATGCAAATAAAGTATCAAACATCCATTTGTTTGCATATAAAGCCATACACACACCACTACACTTACTTTTACAGAAACGTACACATACTTACTCTCTTTAACAATCTGTGATAGAAACACATACTTATTTATGCAGGAACTTTTTGAATCTGTCACTGTCATATATCCTTACTTATATACATCGATACTCACACGTACTTGTTTAAAACATATGTACTTACTCATAAAGACACTATTGAGTCATTCACTCACTAGCACACCCATACACACATTCATCCACCCGTGCAGTCCTGCACACATGCTGTCTTCAAAACACATTCAAACAGTGAGTCCGTCATTCATGCATCTGTGCCCTAAGTAATTACCGCCACCAAACCATACAGACACTCATTCTGATACTCAAAAAACCAACTAATAACCCATACTCGTGTAGCCACTCACCAACCCATGCAGCCACTTATACACAAAGTGAGACACTGATAGAGATATTTACATATTTAAACATCACTCGCTAATACATGTATTCACTAAGATACACTTAATAAGTCATTTAGACACCTATTTACCCATTTATTCTTCCATCGACCTTTAGATATACATATATAAAAAATATTTATTTTTCAGAAAGACACACATTCAGTGGATGATGTCATCAGTGATGTTATTTGAAATTTCATCTGTGATGTCACTGACCATGTCATGAGTGATGTTATATGTGACGTCATCAGCAGTGCATTGCGGGCGCGCAAGTTATAGTTAGCTGAGCTAACTATAACGGAGGAATTTCAAAGGTTTTGTATGAGAGAAATGTTCAGCTAACTATAACGTGTGAAAACTAGGGTTTTCTCAATGAATTTGCATGGTTTTTTAAAAGCTAATTCCTAACTATAACGTGTGTGAAACCTATGTTTTTTTTTCAATGAATATATATATATATATATATATATATATATTACCTACTGGCGGTCGCCAGTAGGTATATATAGTTAGGATTTTTTCTCTATGGGATTTTTGAAAATTCTATGTCTAATAACTTTGGCGTTTGTGGACGGAATTGGCTGAAATTTTCAGGAAAATTGAACATTTTGTTTCTGAGCAGCCCCTGAAAATTTGGGGGGGTTTCGTCAAGGGGGGGCCGAGAAAAAATGGGGGTCCCAAAACATGTTTTTAACATTGAGTTTTCCATAGGGCGGTTGGCCTCAGTTTTAGCCCGAACGGCTGAATGGATTTGCACGAAACTTGGCAAAATTGTAGGGACTGGTAGCCCGATGTGCCTTTGCTAGGTCTCAATATATGTGCTCCAGTGGATTTTGAGAAATTGTCGTTCAAAAAAAGATATATATCTGTAACAGCGGACCGGGCAGCGCTCCAGTTCGCGTACTTTTCGCGTTACGGAGCTTTGTGAAGCGAAGCTGATTGGTTCTCCGGCATCTGTAAACATTCCAGAAGACTCGGAAGGCAAGGAGGACGCCACGCAGTTCAGCCCCCACCATCAAAGATAGAAGCTAAGTTAAAAAGCTTTAACACAAAGATTTCCAACTCCAGAGTGGATTGACACACACAAGAGTGAAGGAAATTAAAAGCAGCTCTTGTCACTTAGTAAGACGGAGTAAGGAGAAGAAGTATCAGAAGGGAGCTTCCAGAGGCGTCCTCCTTAAGACAAAGAGATTAATGGAAATAGGACCGTACTGAAGTGGTCAAACTCCATACATTCTGAGGAAAAACAAAGAATATCGAGCGATAAGAAACTCCATAGCAACTAAGGGAATGAAAATTATGAGCAGATGCCAAACGGACTCATAAGACTAGAGAAAAAGAGCCAGGGAATATAACCTGGATGTGATCAATCAGGGAACGAGTCCTGAAGAAGGTGCAAGAATAAAAGAGGCACCGAAACGCCGCGTCGATAGTTTTGTTCCTACTAAGATATTATTCTACTACTATGTATAAATATGTCTTTCTGTAAACATAGCTATACAAGCAGTTTTTAAACTTAGAATTGTTTTAATGATTGTGTTATGAATATGTTGTGTATCAATTGAATATATATCGTAGAGTGTTTTCTTATGTAACAGTATTGTGATACTATGATCTTTTTAACTAAATTTTATAAATAAACGCACAAATATTTTTTATATTAATAAGTCTTTGTTTTCATATATGGTTCCCCATTGCACAGAAGGGTCTTGATACTTTACATTGTAAATTTGGTAACCTAGACAACAGTGCACAGTCATTTTTCACGTCGGTGGTCACCCCTAAAGGGGAAGGCACACCGTACATAAGGTACAATCAGGAAAAGGTACTCCGTTTTTGAACAACATTCCAAACAGTCCGTAGCGGCCGCCATCTTGTCTCTCGGTAGGATCGAAAGACAAGAGGAGGCCAAAGCGAAGGGGCAAATGACCATAAGGGGGCATAGTAGATCCTCCCTGACCCCCTAGGTTTGATGTGGAGGCTTTAAAAGGGCCCCGCGGGGCAAAAAAAAAAAAGAAAAATAATAATCGAACGGCTGAATGGATTTGCACGAAACTTGGCAAAATTGTAGGTACTGGTAGCCCGATGTGCCTTTGCTATGTCTCAATATATGTGCTCCAGTGGATTTTGAGAAATTAACGTTCAAAAAAAGATATATATCTGTGACAGCGGACCGGGCAGCGCTCCGCTTCGCGTACTTTTCGCGTTACGGAGCTTTGTGAAGCGAAGCTGATTGGTTCTCCGGCGTCTGTAAACATTCCAAACAGTCCGTAGCGGCCGCCATCTAAAAAAAAATCGTTTTTTTGGTGGGGTGTGCCCGGTTAGCGTAACGGGAAGCGGACTGGGGAGCGTACTACAAGGAAAGAAGAATGATTGACTTTTAACTTATTGTATGTTTATAGACTTGTTTTTCTGCTGAGTGACGTCTCGGCCTATCTCCACGGGATGCAGTCCCTACTATCTCGGCGTTTAAGCCCAGGGGGACCGGTAGTGTGGGAGAGATAACGGGGCATATTATCAAGGGGGTTTATCTCCGCTTTTTTGGCTTTAAAAGCCAAGAAAGCGGAGATAAAATGATCTCCGTATTACCTAGCTGTCGCTAACACCAGTTAGCGACCGCTAGTAGGAGATAGCGACCATCTTGGGCTCCACTTTGCATGTCAGTGATATTTATCACTAATGACATGCAAAGTGGGCATGCCAAGATGTTAGCGACTGGAAACAGTCGCTAACATCGCTATCTCCTATTACCAGCTAAGCGCGAATATCTCCAAAAAGTAACACCTGCCCTGAGCAGTTCTTAGCCATGTTATCCAATGGGAGGTGGATAACATGGCTAAGAGCATTAGCTCGGTAATGCATGAATATCGCTGACTTTTCAGCGATATTAATGCATTGCGGCCGTTTTTTATCGCATTTGCGATAAACCTTGATAATAGCAAGGTTTATCTGCGATAATTTCTGACGATGCTTAGCGGTAAAAAATTCGTTGCTAAGCATCGTTAGGGATAAATATCGCTTAACTTTGGTAATATGCCCCAACGTCTGTTAACGTTCGATTCGAAGGAAATCAGGAAGTGTTGAAAAACATTGTCTGCGCCATCTTGCCTTTTTTCAAATGCCACACTTTTGTCGTGCACGGCAGCCATTTTAGATGCCTTGACCAGACCCACTCTCTGCACGCTGTCGATCCTTAGCATGGCTCCCCACCCTCGCAAGCATCTCTCCCAGGCACTGGTCACCCCCGCTCTCTGTCTTATGCATGGGCAATAAACCTCCCCCCATCTGCGCTGCTCTTCCCTGAGAATCACACCCTGTGCCCGCCCGACACCTCCCTTTCGCCCTATTCACTACCGCACCCTCTGACACTACTCTTCCTCTGTGTCCGATTGTCCAGGCCGGTCCTAGGCTATCAGCTAGCCCTGCAGATGTAGTTTATGGCCCCAGCTGTAAAGAATCACCCCTCTTCAAAGGAGTTATAGTAGATCAAGGCCCACACCCAATGAGATCCGTCACAGCACACGCGTTCCTACTATCTGAAAACCATCCTGTATTGTGATTGGGGAGGGGACCGAGCCTGAAGCGGAAGATTCCAGGGATGACTCTTTGTACATCAAAGTTTTTACAATTATGTGTCACATTAAAAATATATAGCACTCCAACAAAGTAGTAGGATTATAAAACTTTAATAACTTATAAATATATACAACAAAACAAAAACAGTAAAAACATTTAAACATTTTTAGGGAAAAAGAAGGAAGTAGCGGTCGGTTGTGCGAATAGTCCCAACGCAGCACAACGTCCAGATTTCTGGACGGCACCCAGGTGATGTTGCCTGGGTGCCGCACTGATTTCGGTATCCGGCGTGGGGCGTCGCGGGGGGTGGGTCATCAGTAGCGGTCTGTTGTGCGAATAGTTCCAAGGCAGCAGAACGATGGCACCAAGGCGATGTCCAGTAAGTTGCCGCCCTCCGAATAACGGCGTGGGGCGCCCCGGGGGGGGGGGGGGCGGCGTGAACGGGCCTCTCCAGGTGGAGTCTCGTCTGCTGTAGTGGGGCGCCCCTTTACCGTTTCAGTTGCCATTCCGTCCGCTTTTGGTCCACTGTGTCAAAAGCCGCAATTCAGCTGAGTTGCGCCCACTCTTGCGGTGCAGCGATAGGCGGCTGTCACAGGACTCCCAAAATGGCGGCAGGCTCTTTCCTTTTTGGGCCTGGTTCACTGAAATGGCCCTGGGACACCTTGGAAATCGGACGCTTGTCTGCTAGGTCTTGGACCCCATTCTCGAAAGCGTCCCCTCCGCCTTGAGGATTCTACAAAAGTCTTGGGGGCCTCCGACTCCTGCAGGCTTCTGGTGGGGAGCGGCTGCCATGATTGCTCGCGGAATGACCACGACGGAGCCACGAGATGGTGGTGCTTTCATGCTGACGCCAGCTTCAGTCTGAAACATCCAGAAACAAGGTGGGGCTTTCATCGTTTGGGAAAAAAAAAAGTTTTCATCCAATGAAAAGTGTTATTTTTAGGTCATATGATCAAGCCTTCCATCATTAGGAAACCAAAAGTAAAATGAACCAATGAAAAGTTTTATAAACAAGTCACATGACCTGTTATGCGGCATAGGGTATAAAATGCGGAGAAAATACGTTGGCACGTGAGGCGGCGTCAGTAGCGGACCGATGTGCGAATAGGCCGAAGGCAGCTCAACGCGCCAAGATCCGGATGGCACCGAGGTGGTGTCCAGCAAGTTGCCGCACTGGTGTGGCCATCCTACAATGCTGAAAGTCGGCGTGGGGCGCCCCGTTGGCCTGTGAGATGGCGTCAGTAGCGGACCGATGTGCGAATGGCGCCAAAGGCAGCGCAACAATATTTTCCGAATAGAAGACGCCACAAGGCGCTGAGATGCCAAGATCCGGATGGCACCGAGGTGGTGTCCAGCAAGTTGCCGCACTGGTGTGGCCATCCTACAACGGTGAAAGTCGGCGTGGGGCGCCCCGTTGGCCTGTGAGATGGCGGCAGTAGCGGACCGATGTGCGAATGGGGCCAAAGGCAGCGCAACAATATTTTCTGAATAGAAGACACCACAAGGCGGTGAGATGCCAAGATCCGGATGGCACCGAGGTGGTGTCTAGCAAGTTGCCGCACTGGTGTGGCCATCCTACAATGCTGAAAGTCGGCGTGGGGCGCCCCGTTGGCCTGTGAGATGGCGTCAGTAGCGGACCGATGTGCGAATGGGGCCAAAGGCAGCGCAACAATATTTTCCGAATAGAAGACACCACAAGGCGCTGTGATGCCAAGATCCGGATGGCACCGAGGTGGTGTCCAGCAAGTTGCCGCACTGGTGTGGCCATCCTACAACGGTGAAAGTCGGCGTGGGGCGCCCCGTTGGCCTGTGAGATGGCGGCAGTAGCGGACCGATGTGCGAATGGGGCCAAAGGCAGCACAACAATATTTTCTGAATAGAAGACACCACAAGGCGCTGAGATGCCAAGATCCGGATGGCACCGAGGTGGTGTCTAGCAAGTTGCCGCACTGGTGTGGCCATCCTACAATGCTGAAAGTCGGCGTGGGGCGCCCCGTTGGCCTGTGGGATGGCGTCAGTAGCGGACCGATGTGCGAATGGGGCCAAAGGCAGCGCAACAATATTTTCTGAATAGAAGACACCACAAGGCGCTGAGATTCGGTTAGCACCGAGGTGGTGTCTAGCAAGTTGCCGCAGTATTGTGGCCATCCTACAGTACTGCTCCGAATAACGGCGTGGGGTGCCCGAAGGGGGGGGGGGGAGGCGGCGTGAACGGGCCTTCCTAGGTGGAGGCTCGTTTGCTGTAGTGGGGCGCCCCTTTACCGTTTCAGTTGCCATTTAGCTGAGTTTCGGCCGCTCTAGATGCTACAGCGACAGGCGGCTGCAACAGGACTCTCAAAATGGCGGCCTGTTCTTTGGATTTGGGCCTGGTCCACTAAAATGGCCCTGGGACACCTTAGAACTCGGACGTTCACATTTTTTTTCCTTTCCTCTACATGCAAAAAAAGGTAAATGCCCGGTACGTTACACGCTTCATCTGCCACGATGTACTCTCCAGAGGAACCGAAAAAAAATATAGTTATGGTAACTATACCATGCATCGTCATATGGAGAGGTGGCACCGATTAATTATAGTGCTGCATAAAAGAGAGATTTGGAGGAGAACCCCCGACCTGCCAGTACATTCATCAAAGAAGTGGCACTGACAGCATCAGAGGCAAGGGAAACGGTCCCAAATATTTAGAAGAACTTTGGAAAGATTAAAATGACATGTTTAGATTGTGGCAAATTAATTTCATGTGGACAGATGAGTGTTACTCTAATAAATACAGCATATGAACATCATCATAGTCGATGGTTGGTAGAGACATTTTGACTATATCCTGGACCTGCCCGTCCTCGCCCAAAATGGCGCCGGAATAAATGGAACTCGTAACTCCTTGTTGTGTACTGGTTGCACAACCTTGATATCACGAGATACGTATGCAGTTTTGAAGCACATGGCGGGCGGGGACGAGAATAGATTGAATATTTCGACATCCCTATTGATATTAAGTTCTGATGTGTTATTGATTACTGTACTATTGAAAGTTCGAATTAACGTCACCCATGGTACTTGCCCGCAAATGTATATCTAGATAATTTTATTGTAACTGGCCCTGTCGTATTTTAATTATAAAATGTACGTCCACCGATTCCGCAACTGTTAGACACCTTAGTTCTTGCAACCTAATGGCCCGCCCGTTACGTTCCTCTACAGTGTAAATGTCTACTCATCATATACGATTACAGTTTGCTCCGTGGCTGGCCCACGTGGTTATAGGCTCGTATTTGTATAATGACATTTTCACAATAAAGGTTTTTAAAAGAAAACATGGTAGTAGTATATACATTGGTAACGTTTTTAATAATAGTCACTGTTTTAGAATCAGTAAACGGCAAGTGAAATAAAGCAGACCAATTACATGAAGGGTAAAAGGTATAATACGCAGGAACGCAGTAAAGATAAATGGTCAAGGGCTGTTGTGTTTTCTACTCCTGCAACATAAAGTGATCGATAAGAATTTCATATTCAGGCGTATCGGCGACTAAGACAGCAGGTCGACCCTCTTTTGCTCAACGGCTCCGTCATGGGACGAAGAAACGCCCTTTTTCTCGAAAAAAGAATATATTTGACTTGCAGGACAGTTGTAAATTTTCCGGGAAAGTACATTAGCCTGGAACATTATAACATATATTTAAGAAAAAATTATGTTCGGAAGTAATAAAAAGCGTAATTTTTAGGTCATATGACCAAGCCTTTCATCATTAGAATAAGAAAAGTAAAATGAACCAATGAAAAGTTTTATTAACAAGTCACATGACCTGTTATGCTTACGTTACGCGCTGCACGTCGCGCCCCGGATCTCTTCCGGATGCGCTAACGCGGCGCGTCATATGACGCATTACGCGACAACGCAGGTCCAGAATATAGTCAAAATGTCTCCACCAACCAGCGGTCGGAACACAACCCCTTTCAGCAGGCTAAATAGTTCTGTTAAATGACAACAGAAGGGACAGGCAACAAGAACCATCAGTCAAAGAGGGGAGGGCTAGTTCTTCTCTACCGGGTCACGTTGGGGCGCTACCAGAACTGATTGAATTGGTAGTCTACAGTGTTTCTGGATGTTTCAGACTGAAGCTGGCGTTAGCATGAGAGCACCACCATTTCGTAGCTCCGTCGTGGCCATTCCACGAGCAATAATGCTAGCCGCTCCCCACCAGAAGCCTGCGGGAGTCCGGGGCCCCCAAGACTTTTGTAGAATCTTCAAGGCTGAGGGGACGCTTTCGAGAATGGAGCCCAATCTCTAGCAGACAAGCGTCCGAGTTCCAAGGTGTCGCAGGGCAATTTTAGTGGACCACGCCCAAATCTGAAGAGCCGGCCGCCATTTTGAGAGTCCTGTGGCAGCCGCCTATCGCTGCACCGCAAGAGCGGGAGTAACTCAACTACATGGTGAGCGAGACGCTGTAGTCGAAAGAGCGGGCGGTAAACAGCTGAATAGAGGAAGAGGCACAGTGTAGCAAAAGCGGGCGGAATGGCAACTGAAACGGTAAAGGGGCGCCCCACTACAGCGTGTCTTTAGGTGAAACGGATTGTGGGACAAGGTCAAGAATGGAAGAGTTACCAAAAGGCAAAAAGTTCCGCTTGATCCCGGGAGCCGGCCACCTATGTCCGGGGCGATCTCAGGCCACACCAGGAGAACACGACTTGGGGAGGGGGCCGGAGCCAAGCACCCCCTCCGAGTCCGCGCCATCACACCGTCCCTTGGGGGCCTCCGTCAAGCGGTTCAGGGTGGCACCGCATCACATTGTTCACAAATGCAGTCACGTCCTCAAACAGCCCCCACTTTACTTTGAGGATAGTGAAGCTGAAGCAAGTGCAAATAGGCTTCAGACAGTGTTACAAGCACTCCTCAAAACTTTGAACCATCAGAGTGCATGAGTTTCATGCTCGATCGATTGAGCTAGCCGGATCGGGCAACAAAAAGTATAAAATAGTTATGTAAATAGTTGTTTAATAAAATGTTTTACCCTGTTACTTTGCTGGTGTGTAGTATATATTTGTAATATTTGTATAGAGTTTATCGTTATTTTGGGCGGGGTGGGTGGCGGAGCCGAGCTGTATTGCAGCCATCATGGTGTGAAGTTCAGTTCATCTCACTAGTTTCGTATTTGTCATGAGGGGTTGTTCCTAATGTTTCTATTTTAGCGAGGTCAAAAAGAGATCCCATTAGTGGCCTAGTGATTTTGCTCGATTCCTTTTGTTTTTTTACACGATTTTTCGTTATCTGCAAAGACTAAACAGAGTATTGCGACTCTGTGTTTGTTTGTAAATAGAGAATGAAGCAAAGAGAACCAATTCTAAAACAGTAAATGCTTGGATAACAATCAATCAAATGGAGAGAGAAGCAGGCACGACGGATTACAACGGGGGCAAAGGCCTGCGTTAACTACCCTTCACTATCTGCAAAGAGAGAGTACTCCTAATAGAAATGAGGGGGGGGGGAAGCATTCAAAGCAGATCAGTGTGCATAAACACGAAAATGTTTTTTCTTACCACGTACTTGACATTCGACAGCTTATGATATTAGCTTTTAAAAAACCATTGAAATTCACTGAAAAAACCATAGGTTATAGACCATATATAGTTAGGAATTAGCATTTACAAAACCTTGAAAATTCACTGAAAAAACCATGGGTTATAGACCATATATAGTTAGGAATTAGCATTTACAAAACCTTATTTTACTCACACAAAACCATTGAAATTCCATATATAGTTAGTTGCACTAACTATATATCGCGCACCCGCAATCCACTGCTGATCATGTCACATATTACATCATTCATGACATGGTCAGTGACATCACTGATGACATCACTGATGACATCTCAAATGACATCACTGATGACATCACTGATGACATCTCAAATGACATCACTGATGACATCACTGATGACATCTCAGTTGACATTACTGATCACATCACTGATGACATCATTCATGTGATAATGCGATGAACCTCTACAGACTCTAATATAACCTTAGATACACTCAGTGTAAACAGACACTCACAGACTGTCACTCATCCATGGAGTTACTTACACACCTAGTCAGTCATGCAAAGAATCAATCACACCTCCATTTCCTCAACTATACAGTTATACACACCTTACTTATTCAATCATATACTAACACATATTTAATCTCTTATACAATCCCTGATACAAGTTCACAATGATCCATACAGCCACTCACACATTCACTGGCTCTTATGCACAGTTATTTATATATGTCAACTCTCACATGTACTGTGTTTTACATATGTACTTACTTTGACATGTAGCACTGAGATATCCATTCACTCACCAATACACTCATGCACACAGTCAACCGCCCATACAGCTGTTTCCACATGCACTTTTGAACCCATACATCTAGTGAATCAACTGCTCACACATCTATGCACAGAGTCATACACCTCCCAGCCACCCACACACACACTCAGTCTCCCATTCAAATACTTGAGCAACCAATCAATAACCCATATAGTTACTCATATAGCTACTGATCAACACATGCAGCAGTTTACAGAACAACAGGCATAATGATGCACAAATTAAGACAGTTTAGTCACTAACCAATGCACTCAGTGACACACATTTAATCACTCACTCATACTGTCAGTCATGCACCTACTAAATCCTTCATCCAGACACTTATAAATCCACTCATTCTTCAATATGTAAGACATATTTTAACTTTACAGAAACATACAGTCACTGGATGTAGTCATCAGTGATGTCATTTGAGATGTCATCAGTGATGTCATCAGTGATGTCATTTGAGATGTCATCAGTGATGTCATCAGTGATGTCACTGACCATGTCATGAATGATGTAATATGTGACATGATCAGCAGTGGATTGCGGGTGCGCGATATATAGTTAGTGCAACTAACTATATATGGAATTTCAATGGTTTTGTGTGAGTAAAATAAGGTTTTGTAAATGCTAATTCCTAACTATATATGGTCTATAACCCATGTTTTTTTCAGTGAATATATATATAAACGGAACGCAAAATGGAATATATATATATATATATATATATATATATATATATATATATATATATATTATTTATTTATTTTTACATTCTGCATGTTGTTTTTATTTGACATCTGGGAAAGCCTTTCTGTTAAAGAGTGTTGCATCTTGAAAACAGCCTCTTGATGTGCCTCATTTGGTGAGTACTGCAACCCCTAAAGAAAGTTGTGGTAAACAGCTATAAATCTCTCGTAACCTGTCTGGACGAGACCATGCCACATGTTGGGATCCTGGAAGCTTCTGCGCAAATTACAGGGGAAATAAGGAACGCCCTGAAGGTGGTATCAAATAAAGTGCATAGGAAAAATAAGGGATGGTTTGACTCCAGATGTACAAAGGCTTATGCAAAATTAAAAAAGATGCTACACAAACCAGTAAGGGATAGAAGTGAAATAATGGAATGCAGAAAGGAATATAATTGCGTTCTGAAACAGTGTAAAGGAGAATTAAAAGATAAAGCATGGGCCAACCTACACGAAGCTAGTCTAAATAGAGATAGCATAGCTTTTTGGCGTGCTGTGAAATCTCCTTTCCTTACAGATCTCATGATACCCCAACTATAGAGATCGCTATAGGTGAAGGGCAATGGGCAGAGTATTTCTCTGTAATGTACAGACTAGAACAGGTGGAGGTGGGCACAGATTCCCAATCAGCCCCACAGGCTACATCCCTAACTGTAAACTACCCTATAGCTCTAGCCTTCACCTTAGATGATGTAAACCGTGCAATAAAAATCGAGTAAGTGTGGCAAGGCTCCCGGCCCGACGGAGTACCAATATATCTTTTTTAATTTAAACTATGGGGTTAACTTTTAACGCAGGTTTTAGCAGCCTTCTGTACAACTGGATTAATAAAGACATGGTCAGAATCTATTGTGGTACCCATCTATAAAAAAGGCTTAAGGCAAAATCCAGCATGCTACCGCCCAATATTGTTGCTGGATTCCCTGGTGAAGGTGGCAGGGCGAATAGTGCTCAAACGCCTCCAGGATTGGGCAGAAGACAATAATGTCTTATCAGATCTACAGTTTGTATTCCACAAGGGCCTGGGCACAGTTGAACAAGGACTCAACCATAGGCAGGGCTGTGTCCCGACACCCTTTCTTTTCACACTTTATACCAATGGTTTGGAGCAAATGCCGGGACCTGCCACAAATATACAATCGTCCTCTGCCTGCTCTTCTCTACGCGGACAAAGCAGTACTAATGGCCCACATGCAATTCGGTCTTCAAGGGGCACTCAATAATTACACTGAATTCATGAAAGACTTAGGCCTGAGAGTAAACACAAAAAAGACCTTTATAATGAAATGTGGGAAAGGCAGCGCGGTGTGTAGAGATATTTTTATTGGCAGTAAGAAGGTGGAAACTACCACTACATACCCCTACCTAGGCATAATATTTGACCACAGGGGACAATTGTCTCAGGCCGTGAAGAATAGAAAACTGCTCTTCATGAAAGCTACCGCGGCCCTGGCTAATTTCTCAAACAAATTAGGAAGAAGCTGAGATGCTACACATTTACCAGGCGAAATGTGTATGCACAGCCATATACAGTGCCGGAATTTGGGGATTTTGTGATGTAAAACCCATACAGCAGGTCAAGAACGCCTTCTTAAGATTTCTTCTGGCAGTTCCACGCAGTATCCCAATACACACCTGCTATGCAGAATTGAGGATTCCCTATATCTCAGATGTAATTAAAGTTCAACCGGTTCTTCTATGGCATTGGATCTGGACTTCAACCGAAACCTACCTCAATCGTGACATTATAAAAGACAGTCTTAATTTAGATCGAGTTTTAGAGATCAGCTGGCTAAAATATATAAAAGATTTCATGACTGATCTGGCCCATCCAGAATACTATGATGACCCTGCGTCTATGGGTTCTATTGCTAGAAAGGTTTTTAACATATATTGTATGGCGCATTTGGAGGCTATAAGATTTGCAGATGAGGTATCAATACTACTAAACACCACTGGGTATGGGCTCCCAAGCAGCAAGGCCAAGCCACAGCCTTATTTATTATAAACAAAAGAAATGCCAATGCTGCCTATCTAAATTCGCTGTCTCTTTTACGTCTCACCTTTGAAATGAAACATAAAGTGAGGCGACCTTAGTTTCTTGAATCAATCCTTTGTTTTGTTTTATTTTACTTCATTAGAACTTTTTGACCATTTTTTATCAAATTGTTCACATTTCAGAAAAACTCATAACAAACATTACATGTAAAACATTCTGTACAATAAATCATAAACCGCACCCCTCCTATCATGCACACTTAGTGTCATACCAAATCACTATCAAACATTCTCACACATACTTTCTCTCATTCTATTCTTATTTACAATCTTCAGTCAATTTTATCAGAAAACAAATTTTCACATAGCCATAGTTTCTAAAATAAACACGAATCTATAATCCATAAAATTCCATTTTGTTAGTTGATTTCGTATGGCTTTGAGAACACAAGGTCTACGCGTTTCGAACTCTTCTTATTGTCGAGTTCTCATCAGGACCACACACTCCAGATTCAGAACCAAGCAAATTGTACTTTTCTTCAGCAAACACGACGCAGGACCACAGTTACTGCGTCGTGTTCGTGCACACTCTACCCTGAAAACTCTTTCTGTTCGGTGGTTGTGGGTAGGAGGAGTTAGATTTTTTAGTTATCGCTCCCTAGTTTCGAGCAATCCTCTGCGTCACTCTGCCATTCAGTATGAGCGCGGCTTCTCACTCACACTGATGAGGTATCAAGGCCATCGGTACAAGCCAATCAACTGATACTAACTACCCCAGGCATGCAGCCCTACCTATTTAACACAGCAAGTGGGTATGATAGATTTGTTCTGACTCGGCTCAGACTTGGCATTTTCCATCGCTTAATCAGTTTATCCACAATAAATGATTGGTTGAATATATTAAGTAAATGTCCGTGTGACGAAGTGTCTTCACAATCGTCAATGCATATAGTTTTATTTTGTAAATTTTACATTGCACAAAGGAGAAGGTGGATCAAACCTATTTTAAAATTGAGGGGTCTGAGGCAATGCTGACCTGCATTCTTAGCTTTACAAATGCTAGAAAGTGAATGTTTTTCAAGACCTATTTCTTAAAAGCACAAATAAGTGCAGAAAAGCTATTTGCACATGAACTTGTTCAATGTAACTGATTTGCACAAAGTGTTAATGGATTTTATTATACTACGCTCTGAGGATTACTGTTTTCTTAATCAAATTTTATGATACTTTGCAATATGGGTTTTGCCTTTTAAAACTACATGCTTTTATGGTTTTTATCTGAAAATCGAATAAAGCTTATTTGATTGATTGAGTGCCTGAACCCCTTTCCAGGTGTTTTCTTCGTTTATTTGGGAGTGCCTCTGCTGGGGAGTGCTAAATTGCATTAGTTTGGGAGTGTAAAGCAAGACAGATATCAACCCAGAGGAGTAATCAGGTGAGAGAATCGAAATGGTAGGTTTCCGTTCCTTGATTTTCAGAGTAAAGATCCTTCAGTGCGTGGCAAATCTATATGTGTCTCAAAAAGATCCTTCAGTTTTGGGCTGGTGTTAACAAGGTAAACTTAACATGATACTGAATCTTAATAGCCCTGACCCTGTTGCCAGTACGGAAGATGGTAATAGCATCATGTTACAGAAATTTCCAAAGGTCTTTAGGGAGGAAACTGCCAAATTAGTTGATTTCAAACACGAGATCGTTATGAAGAAAGATGTTTGTCCTAAGATTTACAAGGCAAAGAACATGCCCATCATAGTAAGAGGGGAAGTGGAAAAAGAACTTCACAGGTTAGTGGAGGGTGACATAATTGAAAAAATTTAATCTTCAGGATGGATTTCCCCCGTTGTAGTCACTAGACGTGCCAATGGTAATATTAGACTTTGCATTGATTTGTGCCACCTTAATGAAAACATTTTGGTGGACCAATTTTCACTACCGCGCATCTCTGAAATGTTGGCACTCGTAAAAAAACGTTTTTTTCCACCATTGACCTATCAGCGGCTTATCACCAGATTGTATTGCATGAAAATTGTAAAAGTTACACAGTGTTCATTATATCTTTTGATTGTTACCAATATAAAATGATGCCATTTGGCCATGCTTTGGCTGCTGCCTTGTTCGTGCACATCATGCATAATCTTCTTGGAAATTTCAAAATGTGCATTGTTTCCAAGATTATATTTTAATGTTTGGAAAGAACAAGGAGGACCATGATTGTACTTTAGAAAAGGTGTTGGAGATTGTGTGTGAAAAAAGTATCAATCAATCAATCAATCAATCAATCATTGCATTTATATCGCGCACTACTCACCCGGAGGGTCTCAAGGCGCTTCGGGAGGGGGGGGTCCGCTACTGCTCGAACAGCCAGGTCTTGAGCTGCTTCCTGAAGGCGAGGTGGTCTTGGGTCAGGCGGAGGGGGTTCGGGAGGGAGTTCCAAGTCTTTGCGGCCAGGTGGGAGAAGGATCTTCCTCCTGTTGTGGCTCTTCGGATGCGGGGGACGGTGGCGAGCGCCTGGTTGGTCGATCGGAGGTGGCGTGTGGGAGCGTAGAAGTTGAGGCGGCTGTTGAGGTAGCTCGGGCCTTGGTCGTGTAGGGCTTTGTGTGCGTGGGTGAGGAGACGGAAGGTGATTCTCTTGTTGATGGGGAGCCAGTGCAGGTCTCTCAGATGTCCGGAGATGTGGCTGCGTCGGGGGATGTCGAGGATGAGTCTGGCTGAGGCGTTCTGGATCCGCTGGAGTCTCTTCTGGAGCTTGGCGGTGGTTCCGGCGTAGAGGGCGTTGCCGTAGTCCAGGCGGCTGGTGACGAGGGCCTGGGTGACCGTCTTCCTGGTCTCGGTTGGGATCCACCGGAAGATCTTGCGTAGCATGCGCAGGATGTTGAAACAGGACGAGGAGACGGCGTTGACTTGTCTGGTCATGGAGAGGGAGGAGTCCAGGATGAAGCCCAGGTTGCGTGCGTGGTCTGTTGGTTTGGGTGCGGTGCCCAGGGCGGATGGCCACCAGGAGTCGTCCCAGGCGGAGGGCGAGGGGCCCAGGATGAGAACTTCCGTCTTCTCTGAGTTCAGTTTCAGGCGGCTGGTCATCATCCATTCGGCTACGTGTTTCATCCATTCATGTAGGTCGGCTCTGGCGGTGGCGGGGTCGTTGGTCAGGGAGAGGATCAGCTGTGTGTCGTCGGCGTAGAAGATGATGTTGAGGTTGTGTTGGCGTGCGATGGCCGCCAGGGGGCTCATGTAGACATTGAAGAGGGTGGGGCTGAGCGAGGATTCCTGAGGGACGCCGCAGCTGACTTCCGTGGCCTCTGATCTGAACGGTGGTAGGCGGACTCTCTGAGTCCTTCCAGCGAGGAAGGAGACGATCCACTTCAGTGCCTTCTCCTGGATTCCGGCGTTGCTGAGGCGCTGCACTAGGGTGCGGTGGCAGACGGTGTCGAATGCCGCGGAGAGGTCCAGGAGGATGAGGGCCGCTGTCTCTCCGTTGTCCAGCAGGGCCCGGATGTCATCGGTGGCCGCGATGAGGGCGGTCTCGGTGCTGTGGTTGGCCCTGAAGCCCGACTGTGAGGGGTCGAGTGATCCGTTCGTCTCGAGGAAGGCAGCCAGTTGCTTGTTGACGGTCTTCTCGATGACTTTGGCTGGAAACGGGAGGAGCGAGATGGGGCGGTAGTTCTTGAGTACGGTGGGATCCGCTGTTGGTTTCTTGAGTAGAGCGCTGAGTTCGGTGTGCTTCCAGCTCTCCGGGAAGGTTGCGGTGTCGAAGGAGGCGTTGATGATGTCCCGCAGGTGGGGTGCGATGACGGAGTCGGCCTTGTTGAAGACGTGGTGAGGGCTGGGGTCGGATGGAGATCCGGAGTGGATGGAGTTCATCATGCGGATGGTGTCTTCGGTGTTGATTGGAGACCAGGCGCTGAGGGTGGTGGTGGGGGGCGTTGGTGCGGTCGTGGGGAGCGTTGGTTGTGTGCTGAAGCTGTTGTGTATGTCAGCGATCTTGTTGTGGAAGTAGGAGGCAAGGGAGTTGCAGAGGTCTTGCGATGGGGTGATGTCGTTGTTTCCGGCGTTGGGGTTGGAGAGCTCTTTCACGATGTTGAAGAGTTCCTTGCTGTTGTGTGCGTTGTTGTCCAGTCGTTCCTTGAATGCTGTTTTCTTGGTGGCGTGAATCAGTTGATGGTGTTTTCGGGTGGCGAGCTTGAGGGTGGTCATGTTGTCCGGTGTTGGGTCTTTTCTCCAGGCTTTCTCGAGGGCTCGGCAGTTCTTCTTGGAGCTCTTGAGTTCGTCAGTGAACCATGGGGCCTTCTTGCTGCCGGGTCTGCTGGGCGGGGTCCTCAGTGGGGCGAGGTCATCTGCGCAGCTGCTGATCCACTTCATGAGGTTGTCGGCGGCCTGGCTGGGGTTCGCTGAGCTGGCGGGAGGGTGCTGGCTCAGGGATGCGGCGAGTTGGTCGGCCGTGATCTTGTTCCAGCTTCTTCGTGCAACCTGTTGTTGGTGGTGGTGGATTGTGGTCCTTCTGAAGCTGAAGTGGACGCAGCTGTGGTCTGTCCAGTGGAGTCCGGTGGCGTGGCTGAAGACGATGTCCTTGCTGGATGAGAAGACGGCGTCGAGTGTGTGTCCGGCGAGGTGGGTGGGGGTGGTCACCAGCTGCTTGAGTCCGAGGATGGCGAGGTTGTCAAGCAGGGAGGTGGTGTTGCGGTCGTTGTTGTTCTCCAGGTGGAAGTTGAGGTCCCCGAGGAGGATGTAGTCGGCAGAGGGGAGGGCGTGCGGGCTGTTGAAGTCGGCGATGTCTTCGCTGAATTGAGTGCGTGGTCCCGGGGGTCGGTAGATCAGGGTGCCTCTGAGGGTGGTCTTGGGGTCGGTGTGTATCTGGAAGTGCAGGTGTTCGGCGGTTGTCAGGGTGTCGTCGGTGTTGGTCGTGATGCGGATGGTGTCTCTGTGGATGATGGCGATGCCTCCTCCCGTCTGGTTGTCGCGGTCTCTTCGGGTGATCTTGTAGCCCTCTGGGATGGCGATGGCGATGTCGGGCGCTGAGGAGTCGTTCATCCAGGTTTCCGTGAGGAAGGCAACGTCAGGAGCTGTGGTGTCGAGGAGGTTCCAGAGTTGAACGGCGTGTCTGTGGACGGAGCGGGTGTTGAGCTGGATGCACTTGAGGTGGTTGCTGCTGGTGTTCGGCTTGGCGGGTGCTGGTGTAGTGCAGGTCCAGGCGCGGACGGGCGCAGACGGGCTTACCTTTGGCGCACCTTCGGCGCTCAATCGGTGCTCCCACTGCGCGCGTCCGCTGCGCGGTCGCTCCGGGGACGTCATAAATGAGGAGCCGGGAGGGCGGGTCAGCTGGGTGGCGGGATCGGGGCCAATGGGCAGTGGGGGGGCGGTGACGAGAATGGGCAGTGGCGGGAAAGGGCCGAGGGCGGCTCAGCGGTGGCTGGGTCGTCCGGCGGCTGGGGGAGGGGGGCACACTAACGGCGGAGCAGGGGGGAGAAGGACACAGAGCAACAAACAGCGACGGCAGGCGGACGGCGGGCTGCGGGCAGAGGAAGGCAGCCGCAGGGTGCAGGTGCTGGCAGGCAGGCAGCGGGCAGTAGCAGTGGTGTGGGGGCGACCTCACCTGAACCAGGCTCAGCGGTCGCTCTGTATGACTGTAAGGCATTCCCAAATAAAATTTGTAGTGACTTCTGTTACTTATTTGGGGTATGTTTTATGTGAGGGCGTGTAAGACCCAAACCTGAGTTAGTTGAGGCTATTCGCGCGGCTCCCACTTCCAAATCCAAAGATAATGTTAGATCATTCTTAGGTCTTACAGAATTTTATTCAAAATACATACAGACTTTTTCGTGCAGGACATATAACATAAGGCAGCTGCTTAAAAACAAATGTAAATCGAGCTGGGGGTCTGAGTGTGACAAAGAATTTTGTGACATGAAGTTAGCTATATGTACAGCTTCTGCGTTGTGTGGCTTTGATCCCCAACTTCCCTGCGTGGTCACCACTGATGCCAGTTCGAATGGCTTCGGTGCTGTTTTAGCATTGAAGTTAGAAGATGGTGGAGAGTCAAATATTGCGTATGCGTCTAGAGCACTCTCGCCAGCAGAGGAAAGGAACTCTACCATCGAAAGAGAGACTTTGGCCTCTAGAGCACTTTGGGCCTTTTGTTTTGGGGAAAGCAATGTGAGATTAGAAGTGACTGTAAACCTTTGATACGCCCTCCTACCACGGAAGGAATGATTAAGTCATTAGCGTATTCGCTAGGATGTCAATGAGGCTCCAAGATTTTGTGTACAAAATCGTCTATATTCTGGGTAAGGACAATGTTACTGCGGATTTCTTATCAAGAATGCCTTTACCCATCAAAGAGGATGTGCGTGTGGAGTAGGACGAGTATTAGATTGCGATGGTCCACGATGAGGGTAACTTGCCTATAGAAAAAAAGTATGGGTGGAAGAATTTGCTAAGAATTAAACTTAGCAGGAGGTTTGGAAATTCATGGCAAAGGGTTGGCCTGCGAAAAGTCTATTTCTCCTGATTTACGATGTTTTTGGGATGTGAAAAATTGATTATTGTGTGTGAATGGTATATTATGGGGAGGAGAAAGAGCTGTGCCACCTTATGAGTAGGGACAAATTGTAGTTACGCAGGGTTATGACGAGAATGGATGTATTGCAAGAACAAAACAATCTGTTAAAAAAAGGGGTTTGATGGCCTGGGTTGGACATTTTCATGGAGCGATTAGTTAGGAACTGTGTAACGTGTACCAATGCGGACAGATCCCTAAAGGCGTTAAGCCCCAGCACATTGTACCCAAAAACAGATAGTAGACCATTGCTGTGGACATTATGGGGCCCATTGGCTCCAAATCTAAATATATTGTGGCAGCCATTGATGTATTTTCGTGATGGTAGGTCATAAAAGTTGTAGAGAAAGCGAACACAAACACTTTAATATTCTTTCTTGATCACATATTTATTGATGAGAGACTTCCTGTACAGATTATCACAGACAACAGGGTAAAGTTTCTGTCTAATAAAGCTAAGGATTATTTCCATAGAGTGCAACACGATCTGGCCGGCACTGAGGAACGAGCAGCCTTTCACTTGTCTGCCGTCTCAGTGGCGTGTACTCTGCAGAGAGATCCCTTACACAAACAAGCATCTGCAATGCAATCGGTCTCGCCTTTGGGACCTTATATGTATTTAACTAAGCAGCACATTAGCCTGGGTGCTGAAACATCTACTTTTCTTTAAGATGGAGTGTAACTGCGTGACACGCCAGGTATGGGAACACATGGAGAGAAATATTGCCTTTCAGCAGGATATGGTATAGTCCAAAGCTCTGTTTTTAATATAAAATCAGGGCCTACAGTGGTCATATCACTGAAAATACAAGATTTAAAAAACTATCATTGTCTATGGGTGTTCGTGGAAGACAATTTCTATGGACTGGAATCTAGAGAATGCTAAAGTAATTCTGGTATTTCACTGACCTCTGCTGGCCGTTTTCTATCAAGAAAGTTAAATAGTTGCAGTTGCCAGATAAATTAAAAAAAGAAAGTCCCTCAGCAGAAATCAATTCTGCTATTTTACTGACATCTACTGGTCATTTTCTACCAAGACAGTTAAATAGAGGCAGTTGAAAAAGCAGAAAGCAATACTGGTATTTTACTGACCTCTGCTGGTTGTTTTCTATCAAGACAGTTAAATAGAGGCAGTTGAAAAGAAGAAGAAGTCCCTAAGCAGAAGCAGACAAGTCCTAGGGCTGATCTCCGGAGCCCACAAAGTACATACAGATATAAGTATATACTAAAGTATATACAAGAGGTCTTGATTGCTCTACCTAAAAATATTACTGTAATTTACGTAGAAATACAATGATGTCTATGTTTTTTGACAGTCCAACTGGACATAATCATTTAATGTGAACATGAGGTCTAACAGTCTTTGAAAATATACTCAATTGCAGGATACGCCCTCATGCTATTCCCACACAATTCATCCTGCCACTCCTAACCTTATGGCTAACTCACAATTTTTTCTCTTTTGATGGTCATTTTTTATCAACAAGTGAAAGGCACATCGATGGGAGCAGTTTTTGCTCCTAATTTTGCAATACTGTACATGGACGATCTGGAGATTAACAGAATACTGACTCCCACTAACCCATACTTAAACAGCATAACCACATGGAAGAGCTACATTGACGATATTTTTCTAATGTGGCACAATTGTGAAATGACTTTACAAAAATGTATTGAATGGCTCAACATCAGTTGTACTGGGTTGAGATTCACTCGCTCACATAGTAGTACTGAAATTGCCTCCCTACACTTGATGATTAGGCACATCGAGGGTGAACTGTTTACCTCTCTCTACAGAAATCCACAGAGAGAAACACTCTACTGTCGTATGTCAGTCACCATCCTCATGCCATGAGGGATTCATTACCATTCTCACAATTTCTAAGCATTAGGAGGAATTGTTTGCTTAAGGAAGACTACTACTGTGAAGCCAACATCTTAAGTGACAGACTGCTGAACAGAGGTTACCGACGTAACCTTGTTCGCAAATCGATCAAGAGAGCCTGCCATTGCCAACGCGACATTCTTCTCACACCAAAGACGAAAAGGGACACATTCAATAGATTAGTATGCGTGACAACCTTTTCACCTATTTCCGCAAAAGTAGGAACATTAAAGACCACTTGGTTAGAGCCAGCCTACCGCCAAAGAGATGAACATAGACACTCCATGGATTCTGGGGTTTCTCCCCACTTGTTGGGCACTCTAAATGTGGTAAATGTGTTGCATGTCAATTCACCATATAAAGCATAGAATTTGTGGTTGGCGATAAATATATATATCCCTCTGGAGCAGTTCTCCAAATGCAACACTTCAAACGTCATTTATGCCATTGTATGGCCCTGCAACCTGATTTACATTGGGCAAAGGACAGAAAAGATCTTGATCCAAATCTGACAACATTGAAGCTGCAGTTGTTGTAAGGTAACAAATGCCCCATTGGTTGACCACTTTTCCGAAAAAGGACATCTGGTGGCAGGTCATCAACGTTATCAAACCACCCCCAGAGGTGCAGACATCAACTAAATCCTCGATATGGAGGAAGTCAAATGGATTTTTCACACCAGAAGTCAGTATACGGGTCTAAATCGCTTGGAGGACTGGACCTCCCTTATGAAGACAATGTCTACATGTACTTCAAACATGTTTCGCACATATAGGACCATTTCATCAGTGCCAAATGTACATGCACAACTGTACTGTGTATTTCAATGAAAACCTAATGACCATTTAATCTGTAATAATACAAGTTCAATCACCACTGTATTGATTCTCATGGCATGACTTTTACAGTGACTCACGACCTTCTACTTCACTGCTGGTGTTCCGTATTACACAGTCTATAGTGTACTGTTGCAAATTAGCTCGGCTCACAATTGGGACTTATGAACATGCATCAATTTAGCAAGTTACTTCTCAACAACCTTATCAATGAATAACCATTGTAAGCAATTTTATTCTATGACTCTAACGATGTCTCATGCCCAATGGGTTTATTGTAGTTTGCACCTAAAACAATGTTGTAATTTTATATCATCAGACACAACTTTTCCTTGCCTCTACTACTATTCCTTTTATTAACTGCTTCCCTATCCGATAAAGAACACCAATTCCAACCTTAATTCCTTATTCTTATATGGCTGCCCCACTTATCCGTTGGTTCTACTTGTATCCGGCCATTCTTTTTGACTACGGCATCATGTTACATAATTGTAACCCTTCCGGCATCTACACCTCTTGGGTTCACAGTTGAGCTGGCAGTACATGTAATGTATATATTACTCTTCATATTGACTTAATTCCATAGGATTATTAGTCCGTATTGTTAATAATTCCCCTTACCTCTACCAGATACACTCTGACCTCTCATCCTTAGTTCGCTCAATTGCCTTACGGTCTGACAGCCAACTCATTGAGGCTAAGTCATCTCCTATGCTCTCACTTTTATGCCTCAATAGCCCAATTTTCTGTCTCTCTTTGCATTGCATGCCCCACCGACAGTGATAATTTCCTTATGAAAGACCACCAAAGACTTGCCAACACTATATGATATTCGTTGAGCATGCTGAACCCGTATGCATGCTTAACTAGCCTCGAATACACGTTTTTTGTGGTTTTATAATGATATTTAAAATCTAAGCATGCCCCTTATTTGGGCATGCTCCTATGTAAATAATATACATTTTAGTTTTAGATCTAAACCTTATTAACGTATCTTTTCCCTTTCCCCTTTTCCTTTTCTTCCAATATTCTCCCCCCCATTTTCCCTTCTTCTAGCTTCTATTGTAATAGGCATCTATCTCAGGCATCACCTTCCCAATCTGGCTTTAGGGCCAACTTTAGCACTGAGACTGCCCTATTGGAAGTAACTGTGTATATTAGAGGAATACTGGATCAGGGTGGAAGGGCTGTCCTTATATTGCTCGATCTGTCGGCAGCATTTGATACTGTCCCGCACGAGAGACTAATTGACAGATTGAGGTATCTGGGAATCGGCGGGACAGTATTGACCTGGCTGGGTTCTTTCCTGCATGACAGCGTTCAGGAGGTATGGCTTCCCCCTTTTTCAGCCCCTATGCCAGGCATACGGGTTGGAGTTCCTCAGGGCTCCATTCTTAGCCCCACTCTTCTTAATCTGTACTTGTCTCCCCTGGCATACATAGCAGGGGCAAACGGTGCTGAGATCATATCCTACGAGGATGATATGCAACAGATTTTTACCTGTGAAAAAGAATCAGATTTCGACGTTGTTAGTATCAGGGCTTGTCTCTCCAAGGTTTTTCAGTGGCTTAAGGCAAATCAGCTCAAATGCAACTCGGATAAATCCGAGATTGTCTTCTTTGGTCAACCTGCGGTCAGTAACTGGAATGCTGGGTGGCCTGAAGAATATTCGCCACCGCACACTGAGCAGTCAGCTGTAAGAAATCTCGGAGTGTTGCTGGATAACGCCTTGTCCATGAAGTCTCAGGCCCAAGCCTTAGTGGGCACCTGCTTCTGCATCCTACATATGTTGAAAAAGGTTCTTCCTCTCTTGACAAGAGAGTCTAGGAAAATAGTTGTCCAGGCATTGGTGACATCAAGACTGGACTACGCAAATGTTTTGAATCTGGGCCTTCCCCGTTATCTTGCACAGCACCTACAGGTAGTACCAAATGCCCCAGCCAGGGCGATCCTCCAACCTAAACCAAGGTCTCAATGTCTCCCCCTCCTTAAATCACTTCATTGGCTGAGACTAAAAGAGAGGATCAAATTCAAAGCTCTTATTGTCTTTTTTAAGGCTTTTCACGAAAAAGAGCAGGCGACGTTAGTAGATGAGTCAATCGCTACATCCCGGCTCGATCTCTAAGATTCTCGTCCTCCTACCGCGCTTGTACTCCTAAGGTACGCCTGGCCCGGATGGGTGACAGATCTTTTGAAATCTTGGGGGCCCAGGACTGCAACAGGCTCCCAGCCGCCTTACGCTTCATTTCAGATATCTCTGTCTTTAAGAAACATCTGAAAACGTGGCTTTTCAAAACTTGGCAGCATCCATGGTTTCCCCGAACAACTTTCTATCAGTGCCGGGACACTCTTTGGAGTAGCTGTTTGCACTACAATAAATGCGTTTCATTCATTCATTCATCATCCTTAATGTCCTGAAGATGATCCCAGTAATTTGACAAAGAGATCGAAACGTCGTCAACTCCATACACCTTAACACAATCTTACCTTTTATCAACTTGTGCTATGGTAATTATAATGTATGCTTGTTGGCCTAACTACTGAATTATGCTATAGGCCTTGCTATTTCAATGTCTAAGTCCTTTCTTCTGTTGTTAAATGTCCCAATTATATGTTGTTCTGTCAAATGTTCACATTAAATGATTATGTCCAGTTGGACGGTTAAAACATAGACATCATTGCCTCAGCACGACTCATCCTGGACATCCCCCGACACAGCCACATCGCCGGACACCTGAGACACCTGCACTGGCTCCCTGTCAGCAAGAGAATCACTTTCCGACTCCTCACCCACGCACACAAAGCTCTCCACAACCAAGGCCCCAGATACCTCAACGACCGTCTGACCTTCTACACTCCCACCCGCCAGCTACGATCGACCAACCACGCCCTTGCCGCCGTTCCCCACATCCGAAGAGCCACAACGGGAGGAAGATCCTTCTGCTACCTGGCTGCCAAGACGTGGAACTCCCTACCCATCCACCTCCGCCTGACCCAAGACCACCTCTCCTTCAGGAAGCAACTCAAGACCTGGCTGTTCGAACAGTAGCGGACCTCCCTCCCTCAAGCGCCTTGAGACCCTCCGGGTGAGTAGCGCGCTATACAAACGCTTTGATTGATTGGATTGGCATTGTATTTCTACATAAATGACAGTAAAAATATTTTTTGTGTAAGGGACAGCTGTTTTTGAAAACATTTGATACCTAAGGTCCCTACTATTAATTGGGTTCCCTTATTTCAGTAAAACATACAGATTGCAGGGGCAGACAGTGATGGTTGGGTAGTTCAAGTGTACAAGACTGCAGACATATAAGACTACCACCAATGATATGACAGGGCATTCCCATTTTGAAATCATGAGGGGCAGATTAACCAGAAATAAGAGAAATCCGTCATGGCTTGTAGAGTCGACCTCCACCAGTGTGGATATGGCTGTGGTAAGACAGAATATAGAGGAGACGCAAGAATCCAACAGGTCTAAGTATGATTCAAAACGAGGATCTAATAAGAGTCCTGTTGTCAGAGTTGGAATGTTGGTAAAGGTGAAAAAACCATGGTGAGTTAAAAAAGGAGAGAGTCAATTAATGGGGCTGATTGACATAGAGAAAGTGTTGAAGAATGGTGTTGAATGGTGGAAGGGTATGGAATCCAAGCAGAATTGCTATTCTCGAAGGGGAGACAATTTTTTACAACAAGGAGGATTCCAGGTCTTTTGAGAGTTTGGAATTTGAGGAAGATGCACAAACTGATGTTATATCACAGGAGCGGGAGAGAGTTGATTTAACATAAGGAGGGAATGATCAGGCTAATAGGAGTATCCAGGAAAAGATAGTCAACACTAAAGTAGGGAACAAAAGATTCCGCCAGAAACCTGTGTGGAATGCCGATTTTGTTTGCACACACAGGGAATGGAGGTGCATGTTTTTTTTCTTTTCCCGCTTCCTATTCTGGTTTAATTTTACAGTCTTAGAGATATTCATGCAATGCATTTTTGGTTCAAATTATAGTAGGTTATTTTTATTAAAGGAGAAAGATCTGTAGTGTGTTTACTTTCAACATGTGGCTCACTCTCACGTTGCGCACTTGGTGTTTCAGGTTGGACCTACCAACTCAGCACTGTGACAGCAACATGACAGTTGCTACCATTTAGCAGGAGCTAGAGAATGTGCTCACCGGTGGCACCTTTTACTGGAAATAAATCTCTTGTTAAGAATTCCTATGCCTGCGCCTTACTTAACAGCCGCATAGACTTTCATTGAAAAGCCAGTGCGCTGTGTGACCCTGAGCTCCGGCCAACTGGCAGCAGGGGTGTAGGCAGGGGGTGCGGCCCGCCCCAGGTGTCATCACTGAGGGGGATAACAGAATGGCAAATATATGTGTTTAAGCACATATTTTTGCCACTTTGCCAAGCCGGGGGTGACAAGAAATGTTCCACACCTGGTACCACCTGACCTTGCTACGCCACTGACTGGCTGTGTGGTAGAAAACATTCTCACAGTACCAGAGTGCCCAGTGGCACGAGGCAATCATACTGCCTGCAAGCCGCAACGACATAGTGAGCGCGCTGTGTTGCCCTGTGCTCTGGTCAACTGGCCGAAACCATTTTTCACAGAACTGTAGTGCTCCACAGACCGCATGCAATAGTATGCGCACAACGTGACATTCTCCCTTCACAATTTCCAACATTTTTCTACCGCTGCTATGTCCAATAACTCTCAGAGTCATAGCATGTTGTCCGGGGCTTAGCCTTTTATTCACAGTAAACCAGGTAATTCATCACAGACCAATATGAGAAAACCACCCTGTTTGGATATATACATTATTCAGAGCATCATGTTTTAGCCGCATCAACCTGTCAAAGGCAT
This sequence comes from Lissotriton helveticus, assembly GCF_964261635.1. Taxonomy (NCBI): domain Eukaryota; kingdom Metazoa; phylum Chordata; class Amphibia; order Caudata; family Salamandridae; genus Lissotriton; species Lissotriton helveticus. The sequence continues at coordinate 20,517,624 of NC_136062.1, forward strand.
TAAGTAAACCAGGCACAACATTTACTTGAACTTCAGTTTTGGCCGTACACTTTAGCGGCAACATGTCAACGGTAGTAAGAACATTAGGCACAACTTTTCACCAGCACTTGAGCTTGACATTACAATGGAACTTGACCAACTCATCCCGTCAAGCTCTCCACTCAGCTGCGCACATTGCGCCGGCAGGCCTCAATGCGCAACAGCAAACAGTTGCATTACTTGAAATCCAGGGTACCGCATAATGCCCAACCTTTCACCAGCACTTGAGCTTGACATTACAATGGAACTTGACCAACTCATCCCGTCAAGCTCTCCACTCAGCTGGGCACATTGCACAGGCAGACCCCAATGCGCAACAGCAAACAGTTGCATTACTTGAAATCCAGGGCACCGCATAACGCATCGGCCCACCGGGGTGCCTGAACACTCTTGAATCGTTTATTGTGGAAATCTTACCTCTTGACATTTACGTAGATCCAGCTGTGTTGTCTGAAGTTAGTAGGGTATAGCAAGAAAACTTTAGAGATTGTTAATGGGAACTCCCTGCAAAGATAGTTTCTATTGTACAAACAACGCCATCTAAGGGAAAGAAAAAACATGCTTCAGGCTATGTGTTTTCAGTCACAGAAAGTGTTAAGGGTGTATTTATCTTCTACATAGAGTTGCTAGTTGTGGAAAAAAAAGTAATATTACACATTAACCTATTTATTCCTTTTCAGGTATATGGTACTTCAACTTCTTTCAGCTTTTACAGGTTCAAATAGAGCACTTTACGCCTTTACGTTAGAGTGGAAATGCAGAATGTAATGCCTGTCCTTTTTTGTCAGTCCCAGGAGACCCGCCTCTAAAATGCAGCAAATGGAAAAAAAGTATTTCACAACTGTGCAGTGCTATTTGACCCCAATTTCCCAATTTAGGCTTAGAAAGGGAAGTAGCATTATTACAGCACAATTTTGGGGCAGAAGGTCATGAAATATTGGAATGTCTTCCAGATCTCCGCATAAATGATTATAGGGTTCTCAATGAGTACGAGTTAAATAGTAAGAATTAGATAAACCTTTCTTACCAAACAACAGTCCCTTAATGAGGGGTTCCAGAGAGCCGGTGAGCAAGATGGCTGCACTTGTTTGTGGCTCCTGTAGTCCAGGATCGCCATCTGACATTATCCTGCCCGAGATGGCAGCAAATTGCCCCGAGAACACAGGGGTGGACTTACAATAGGGTGACCAGAATTTTAAAACCAAAAACCGGGACATTTCACAAAAATAGAAGAAGGACTACAATTTTACTTCAAGCGATGAGAGCACTCCTCAGCAGAGAAATACAGAACAGGCAGTAAGAGCATACATAAAATGCAAATTTTAAACCCAGTAGCTTGCCTGTTAATTAAATTGTTTTCTTTAAACAACTGCTAACTATCCCTGCTTTTTAAAACATAAAAAACACCTCCCACCGTTTTCAGTCAACCCTCTAAAAACCGGGACATGAGCTACATTCCTTGAAATTTGCTGGGACTGCTGGTTAAAAACTAGGATCCCAAATAAACTGAGTTGATCCATGCCGGGTGTGAAAATTCACTGAGAGGCCCTCCGACCCTTAAGCTGATTGCTACACTGTAGAGATTGTGGAAATACCGCAGCTCTTCCTGAGGTGAGCGGGCTGCTGACGGCTGTGCGAGGGACGAGAGGGGCCGGCTGCTCCCTCCCTCATCCGTACACTGCCACCAGGTGGCTTCTCTCCTGAGGCCCGATGGGGCTATGGCACTGTCGGTGGCTGCCGGCCTGGGACGCAGTCGGTCGTGTGCCGGGCCTATCGGCGGCTGTCCCTGGGCGTGGTTGCAGGCCGTGGGTGGGTGGCGAATTGTAGGCAGCCTCAGATTGGTAACACGGGCATTCGGGCAATGCCCGAGGGGCTGGTGTCTGAGATCCTGCTGTGGGTTGCTTTTTTGAGCAGTCTGGGGCCGATTTGGGTGGTGTCTCTATTTTCGGGATACAGCCAGCGGCCCAGTGGGTGGCTGAGTGGCCTTTCAGCAGGCAGATAGGCGCTCATTGACCCCCCCTTACACCCCCCCACCCCCCCCCCCCACCCCCCAGCAACACCTCCGGTCCCCCACCCCCGGTTTAGCAACAGGCAGAGGTATCACTCCCTTTCTTTTGCTGGCCGGCCCATTAATGTGTGCACATAGTGAGCGGGGCAGGGGGCCTCAGTAGAAGAGGCCTCGCTTGTTTTCAGGTGTGTTTCACTAGTGTAAACTAATACATGCATTTTGTTAAGCCCCTCCCCTCCTTTTTAATACAATTACGCTGAAGCAGTGATTTGAGAAAAGTCATTATGCAAATGAGGGCCGATTTTTTGTGTGTGCCCGGGCCGATTTTCAATCCCAATCCGACCCTGATCGTAGGCGTACCTGAATCTGCCAATACCGGGTGAATGGTAGATTTTGTGGAACAATTGCTCACAACACTATTTGAAGCATCATCATTTCTAAGCAGCTGATAGAGGAAAGAGCACACCACTCGCTTGTGACTCAACCTTCTTCCAAACTCGCGACCCATTATTGCTAGACTATTAAACTACCGTAACCACGATTCCATACTCCGACTGGCCAGAGAGTAACTATCCAGATTTTACCATGGCCGTGCAGGAAGCTCACAAAAAAATCCTACCTGTTAAGCGGATATTGCAGCAGGCCAACATCCCATATGTCATGTTATACCCGGAGTGCTTCACCTTGCCTTTCAGGGCAAACAGCACACTTTCAGTGACCCACAACATATTAATGACTTCCTGCGATGCACTACCTGCCACTCACCCCAGCCATTGAAGGTCAGTGAAAGCACCGGCTCTCCGTGCCACTATCAGACGGGCTAAGGCTGGGGTACTGAATCCGGCTAGGACCCGCAGATTGACTGACCTGTTGTCTATGACATGCATATGCGCTGGAGGCAGGGCTGGATCTGCCTCGTGCTGAGGAGACAGGAACCAAATTTAGAGAAGCACTCACTGATTATCAGGCCAGTTCTGAGCGCAAATGCCTGTTCCGTAGTAAATACTTCCAAGCTTGCAAGTATGGAGAGGGTGAGCAACCAGGGAAGGCATTGGCGGAGAAGATACGCAACCCAGTTTCTCCAACTAAGCGTTTTACATGAGCAACAGTTTCAAAACAGAAGGACACATTCATTTGTTAGGCACAGGGAGATTAGGGACCAGATGTAGGAGCCTAAATACCGGTCGGTAACGGCCGATTTCGGCCGTTACCGACCGGTATTTAAGAATCGGCATGTTCGGTAAATTTACCAAATCGGTAAATTTACAGATTCTGTAAAATACCGAATCGGTAATTTTACCGATTCGGTAAATCTAAATGTAGGTGGGACTCTTCTGAGTCCCAAAGGCCATACAGATTCGGTATTTTACCACCCAAGTCAATTGGGTGGTAAAATACCTAATCCAGGTGTGCATGCACATGTGTGCATGCACACCTATGCCATGTGACAGACAGACATGCCCTTAGGGCATGTCTGTGTGCCACATGGCACACATGCCAGTATTCTCGGTGCCAGAGGATGTCAAAGTGACACCCCCTGCACCCTTGCAAAATTCGGTATTGCCCATTGATTCCTATGGGCTTCAAGGCCCATAGGAATTAATGGGCAATACCGAATCGGTATTTACCGATTTTTACAGATTCGGTAATTCAATTACCGAATCTTCCTACATCTCATACCTTCATATTTACTGATTCATAAATACCGAATCGGTAAAATTCGGTATTTATGAATCGGTAAATAGGCTTTTCCTACATCTGGCCCTAAGTGTTTTGCCTAGAATTACAGGATGTTGAGCATCGTTGCCAAAACTCGAACCCGTTTCCCCAGCTTCGAGGTAGACCACTCTAACTGGAAGGCTACATAGGTTGTCTGACCTATTTTATAATAACATGTTAATTATAATAATTATTTTATCTAAAACTTAGTTTCATCATGCTTTGTATATTTATCTAAATCTAAAAAAAAAAATTATTACTCAACTTCTCATTTTATATATTGCATACTTATCATATTATATACTGTAAATTACCTTGTGGGTCATTTGGATTAAGCATGGAAAAAAGGAAAGTATTACCCGACCAAGGAAGGCCTAATTCCTCCGAACGGTCACATACACAGACCTCGCTACTAAAGTTCATATCAAGTGCTATGGGGACAATTGAGAAGAAATATATAAAACTCGTTATAAAAAAATCTATATATGCCCTTGTGATCAGGGGCGCTGATGGTTCCCAAAAAAGATACACAGCTGATATACTCACCACTTTTTTAACATTTTACTCTACTCTTTACAACTTGCGCAGAACCAACCATCTTGATACAGATGCCTACTTTGAAGATGTGGCATTGGGCTGGCTCAGTGATTCGCAGATGGAGGTCTTCTCAGCTGATATTGTGGAGGATGAGATCAGGGCGGCAGTAATGTAATTGCGTTCCGGACATGCTCCGGGGCTGGATGGCCAACCGGCTGATTTTTATACAAGCTACATCAGTCCCCTAGTTCCTATTATTAAGACTGTATAAGTCGAAGTGGAGGAATTGGACATCCTTCCAACCTCAATGCGGGAGGCAATGATCCTATCTCTTCTTAAGCCTGGTAAACCGGCAGAAAATTGGGAATCATATCGACCTCCATTGCTAATCAATTGCCTAGACCCTAACCTACCTGAAAACTTTAGGCCCGTATCGCTTCTTCCCTGGCCAGCCAAAGTGGCGGAAGCCCATGTCAATTCCATCTTGACCAACTTTTTGGTGTCTAATTCCATTCTAGACGGGTCCCAGCAGGGCTTCCGGGCCGGGCACAGCACCGAAACAGCCCTCCTAAGTGTGACAGAACATCTTCGGACCATATTAGACTCAGGAGGAATGGCAGCAGTGATTCTTTTAGATTTCAGTGCTGCCTTCGACACGGTCTCACACGAGGTGCTGATGTTCAGGCTGGAGGAAGCAGGGGTATCAGGTCTAGCCCTTAGCTGGTTCAAAGCCTTTCTGTCAGGCAGATCTTTTAGGGTTTCCACCCCACCATTCCTTTCTAAAGACTGCCCAATTGAACAAGGAGTGCCCCAGGGGTCTGACCTCAGCCCCACCTTGTTTAATGTATACGTTCAACCTCTGGCAGAAGTAGCCAGGAAACACGGGATGTCATTAGTGTCCTACGCCGATGACACCCAGCTGGTGGTGGCTCTGTAAGACAAGAGCGGACGGAGTGCGCCGAATTTTAAACAGACTCTCGTCGACATCACTAGTTGGATGACGTCACACTACCTCCAGCTCAACGCCGACAAGACGGAGGTCTTGCTGGTAGGCAAAGATATGTCGGCCTGGGGGAACAACTGGTGGCCTGAGACACTGGGACAACCACCTGAGCCAAAAAACGTGGTAAAAAACTTAGGAGTATGGGTAGATTCTGCTTTGAATTTCACCCATCACACGAAAAAAGTAGCGGACACCTGCTTTGGGATTCTACGAAACTTAAGACCTATCCTAAAATACTTTGACCACCAAACGCGTCAACTAGTGGTACAGTCAGCCATCCTCTCACGGCTGGACTATGCTAGTTCCCTGCTGTTAGGGACAAACGTTGCAGAGAAATCTAGACTACAACGAGTCCAAAATGCCGCCGCGAGAGCTCTGACTGGCCTCCCCCGACACAAGTCAGTAACCAATACCCTCATGAAACGTCACTGGCTTCCGGTTGAAAAGAGGATCTACTTCAAGACCTTGTGCCTCGCTTTTAAAATTCTGAAATCTGCCTCCCCCCCTTGCTCTGCCCACTCCTTTCATCGTATGTTCCCCGACGCACCCTGCGGTCGGAGGGACAGAACCTGGTCACTGTCCCCCGCATTAAACTTGCCCGGATAGGCGGTAGCTCATTCAGATATCTAGCAGCAAGACTCTGGAATGAACTCCCAGCTCAGATACGCGCACTTAACGATCTTCTGTCCTTCAGAAAGGCCATAAAAACCCACCTCTTTGGTTAGTTATGTTATGTTACCTGCAGTTTCTATCAGCAGCAGCCTCTCTTAGTTACGATCAGCAAGCGCCGGGACGCCCCTTGGCTGGGGCAGCCGTGCGCCATATAAATCTATATAACATAACATAACATAATGTTAAAATACTCATGAAAATTCTAGCTAATCAACTGAGCCTGTTCTAGCTAATCAACTGAGGAGTTCCTGGTCCGACCGGACCAATCTGGTTTTATACCAGGATGCACCACCTTGCATAATCTGTATACACTTTTCTCGCTGCTCCAGGACATAGACCCAGACTTGGATGCTGTGCTTCTCTTTCTTGATGCCACCAAGGCGTTTGATTGCCTAGAGTGGGACTATCTATTTGGAGTGCTGAGACGGATGAGCTCCCCCCTTCCTATCATGGATTGCTCTATTATGTTGTCAACCAATGGCAAGAGTACCAATAAATAACACCTGTTCTCCTTATTTCTCCATTTCCCAAAGTACTAGGCAGTGATGCCCATTGTCACCCCCTCCTATTTGCATTAGCAGTGGAACGACTCACGACCAATCTCAGACAGCACCATCGGGAGTATGCAATCCACTACCCTACCAGACATCTGCTGGTGTCACTATACATTGACGACATCATACTTTATGTCCGAGCCGCAATACTATTTTGCATGAATTCATCTGCTTCGGAGGGCAATCAGGCATTTATATTAATTGGGAAAAGTCTCAGATATTTCCTCTTGCCACTGCCACCCAGAGACAAAGTCTGAAATATCCACTGTAGTGGTGTGAAGCAGTGTGTGAATATTTGGGGGTGGTCATTTCTAAAGAAAGGGGGGCGCTCCTGCCTGCAAACTACGGCACCGCACTGAATGCGGTGATACTCTTGCACGCTGGATCTCAATGCCCCTCTCGCTGGCGGGCCGTATCTCCCTAATGAAGATGATCATCGTACCAAAGCTTCTCTATTTATTCCTCAATATCCATTACTCACCAGGCTGCCATTTTTTCATAGCCTTAACAAGACTGGACATCAGGCTGGCATGCGGAGGGAAACCCAGTTTGTAATGGGACATACTTACGCAGCCATTAAAGCTCCAATTTCTGTGTGGCCAAGCCCATTTTGATGCATATTTGTTCCAGCCACCCCACTTCATGCCTCATTTGCCCTAAAACTGCATTCCTGGGAGCGGCGGACCCATGGTGGGGATGAAGCATCCTCTACAGTTGCCTGCACTATTTCCGCCTGGAAAAAACTGGCTAAGCGGCTAAACAAGTCTCTCCTCTATTCCCCATTCATTCTGTTGCCCTATCCCTAGCTCTCAGTAATACATGAGACAGAATGTCAGAATATTCTTCAAAAGATGGGAGCCTCTACCTAGGGCGCCTATATGCTGAGGGAGTAGTCATAGCTCAAAATGCCCTATTTGCTGGGAAAGCGCCCTCTCCATTGGAGGTATTCCTGTATATCAGGCTTTGCCAGAATTTGAAGGCGGTCAGTCCTGATTTCCCTCAGGAACCTTCCACTCTAAATGCACTGCATGTCTTACTACACCCTACGACTCCTACACATGTAGACCCCATGCTTTATTAAAACGCACAGTTAAAACAGTCTGAAATACAGGGGGGCTCGCATTTCAGCTGGGACACACAATTGAGGACACCACTCACTGATAAACAATGGCTCCATTGCTGTCAGTAGACTGTCCGGATTACGGCTAGTAGGCGATTACGCCTTATACACTTTAAATTTCTCTACCGGTTATTTTATACCCGGGTCAAATATTGTTTGTGACCAGATGACAGGTGCGACAGATGTCGGGACATGATTTCCCCCACCTGGCATGGGAGTGGGAGGTGATTAACGATTACTGGAATGAGTTTTCAGGCGCTATGACATGGATGTTGGGCTCTCATCTGACTTTCACTCACCTAGTGGCTCTGCTGGGCTATTCTGAGGATGTTGAGGCGTCGACTAGGAAGTGTAATTCACTTGGGCTGTTACTGGCCAAGCATAGCAATCCATGCAGGCTGGGTAGAGGATAAGCCCCCAAGTTTAAGGACTGGCCTCGTGACCCTAGTTATTGCAAAGACCAGATGACCATTTATGCAGAATTATTACCCCAAGCTCCCTACCACGAGACATATGGGACCCTCTACAGACATACCTGTAGGAGAGTAAGATCTGCTTTCCTAGTTATCCCCAATTTATGCTTGGTATCAGTGTGTTTTTGACCTAGTCTGACTGGGAACCAGCTAATCAGGCTCCAGTCACTATGCTTTCTCCCTAAATTGACCATGGTAAGTACTTTTGTACATCCACAATTGGCTCCTAGTGTACCACTGTAGGTCGCTAGTATATGGTACTGAGATGCCCCGGGCATAGGTACACCAGCAGTCTCCCATGGGATGCAGCATGTATTGTGTCACCCATGGGAGCCCACCTAAGCTGTGGCTACAGGCCTGTTGGGGTATTCTGTGTGAGTTGGTGCTCGCACCTCTCACGACAGATATAAGTTTCCTTATATCTGAGGTCACTGCACATTAAACTTATAAGTCACCCCTATGGCAGACTTTTAGTCCTGAGGGCAGGGTGCTTGGTTATAAGTGTGAAGGTGTCCCTGCATGAGCAGGGCACATCTACAAACCCTGGAGTCGATTCTCCAGGCTTTATAAGTGCAGGCAACCATTTTAATACATATATATTAGACATCAGTCCTTACGAGATGTCTAACTAAATAGTGGCTGCACTGAACCCGGTCATATTTAGTATCAAACATGTTGGACACATACCCCAACACTGATTCCAGTGTTGGAAGTATGATCCCATATACTTGGGGGCTCCCTTCAGGTACCGCCTGTGGTCCTGGTAACAGCCTTTCAGGGTCTGCCAGCAAGCTAATGCTACTGCAGATCACAAACAACATTCTGCCCTCCTGCAGCTGAGCTGAGCTCGAGCAGGGGAAGCTAGAACAATAGGTTTCCTGCCACAGGGATCAGACAGGACTCATTGTGCAGGGATAGGGGCACTTGCCAGAGCCACCAGACTGCATTGAAGGGCACATATGGTTCCCCCTTACATACTCCAGTTTGAGCCAATTGAGGGAGCCCTTGGCTCCTGCTCTGGTACAAAACTTGACAAAGGACATGGGAGTATTCTCCTCTCCATCCATATCTTTCCCTGCAAGGTAGCCCTGAGTTGTTCCAACCCTTCCCTCAGGGTACTTCAGGTCTTACCTGTGGGTGGTTCCTTAGGTTCGTCATTGGATAAGACTCAAGCCTGAAACTACGTTCCTCTTCGAGCGTTTGGACACTTGGGCTTCGTTCGACTTCGACTGGAACCGAGACTGCACTGCACCAAGAAAGACTCCTGCTGCTCCTGGTCTTGCTGTTCTTCCAGTCTTCTTCGTCGTCTGTGCCTGTGCTTATTCGGGTTCTTTAACAGACCTGTGAGCATCAAGTACACAAAGAAATCTCCCTTAGAGTGAAGGACTCAATCACCTCCATCTGCAGGCACTGCAACAAAGCTGACCTATCTGCTTCTCCTGTTGTCCTATGGACTTCCCGAGGCTCAGCAATGCATGTGGGGGTTCTACAACTCCCTCAAGGCCTGACCTGTCCTCTCCGTAATTTTGAAGCTAGAATCCCTCGTCGGACCCGCTCGGACCGAACCCCTGTGAACAGCATCAACTTGCCGTTGCCAAGGCTTGTTGGCTCTGCACTCCAGAGATCTTCGGGTTGCAGGAAGCTCCAGCCTCCAGCATCTCTTCCTTGCAAGATGAGCATCCTCATCAGTCCTCTGCACCCAGGGCCTTCATCCTTGGTGAGCTGCTCAAGGTCCTCTTGAGACTCATGTGCCTTTGGCCTGTGGGTCCTCCTGAGGGACTTCGACTGCTTCAGAGGGCTTCCCTGTTTGCTCTGTGGCTGCTCTGATTCTCCTGCTGTTGGCAAGTCCCTTGGACCTTGCTGGTCCCAACGTTGCTCCTTTTATGTTCTCCATGTCAGTTCCGGCTAATAAAGGCTTGTTGGTGCTCCCGCTGGACATCGACCACCTAGTCACTGACATCCGATGTGGAACAGCTCATGCACAGCTCCTGGTCTTTTTCAGTTCACCTGGTTCTCACAGCTGCAGCGTCAAGGTCACCGTTGACTCTTCTGAACCGCCCAACATCGGTGTGTATTGTGACTCCGTGGCTCCTGGTCACTTCCGAGTGGCAAATACTCTGTCCCCTCTACTTGCAAGTTCCTCACTTCCAAAATCCACCCTTGGATTCCACTGAACTTCTTCACCGACTTCTCTAGAGGCATTTTCTTCAAAATCGTCCATTGTCTTAACAGAGGTCTCCGACGTCTCTTCACCCCTATGTACCTGGCTTCTCTGGTGTAGGTAACCAGGTTCCCACAGAATACGAGGGTGGGGCAGTTCTCCAAACTTCTGCCCTCCAAGGGAATTCTTCGGGGTCCTCTGGGAAGGGTCCTTCTTCTGCAGAACTGCAACTGCGACTTCTCCATTGACTTCCATTGGGCATGCAGCTGTGTTCCCATTCTGCGCACAGCCTCAGTGGGGTTCCTGGGTACTTACCATGGGTGTTTCCTTGTGTCCCCAGCGCCTCTGGATCTTCTAGTCCAAGGCCCATCCTCTTTTGCAGTTTGCTTTTCACTTTTTTTAATATATGGTTTGGTCTCCACCAGGAGACCACTGCATTTTGTGTTACTTACCTGATTACATGTGAAGTATTCTTGTGTATTATGTTGATGTCTTCAGGTAGGAGATATACCAATGTGTTAGTGAGTGCTATGTAATGAATAGAAGTATTTTTATATAAATACTGTGTGGTTCTTTTTCACTTAACTCTCACTATTGATTAAACTGGCTGCTTAACAAGATAAGCCTGAAGACCACTAAAATCACCATAAAGGTTGTCTGGATTAGTGCAGGGTGCACCACTTTAATAAGTGTGCACCATATACTAAGCCAGCCTCCTAGATTTGTATGCAGTTGTTGGGATTTAAGCCTACAGTTTTACCATTTAATCTAGGTGAAGGTTACTTGAAAAACCATTACTATCTAGCCACATATAATACTTTTGTTATAAGTAAGTACTACTGAACATTTTGATTGATTGTCAAGGGTCTTAGCACAACCCTGTCTCCAATCTTTGGAAGTTTAGTGGGGTAGATAGGTGCAACACCACACTACACCTAGTACTGTGTCTTTAGTTGGGGAGGTCTGTGCGTCTCAACCCTCTAGGTACAGTGATCGTAAGTTCCAGGAACTCAGAGCCTTGGTTGCATCCGGAAAACTCAAGACAGGTAGTAACCCTAACAAAGTGCAGCTCTTATAGATGCTCCTGCAGTATGACCTCCAGAATCCTGATAGGCCATAAGAGCAGGATAACTTTGGGCTGGGTGTGGCTAAAAAAGAAAGGTCAGGGGTGTCTCACCCCAGTGACCCCAATTCTGAGCCTGACCAGGAGGAGTCTGAAGACCCCTCACTGGAAAAAACTCTACTTCCCCAAGGAATAGTGCAGAAAGTACAGAGGAAGGCCCTAGAGGTAGGCTCCCCTTTATTCCCTCTGGGAGGGTGCAAAGAGTCCAGGGGAGGTACAGGTCCTCCTCTGTCAGTTCAACCTCCTCTAACCACTCCATAGGGACCTCCACCTCTAGCCAGAAACTCCTTAGAAAGGGAATACCACCTGCTCAAGCTTGATAGAGCCTAGCTCAGAATCAAGAAGGAGGAGTTGGGCGTTGATAAGGACACCTTGGGAGTTCAGAGGAATAATTTGGGATTAGGATCCCATGATGGCAGCTTTAGGAAACCTAGGGTAAGGGTACACTCATTTGACACCAGGAACCTGACCAGGATAGTCCACTTTACCAGGAGAGGGTGATATCCATAAATGGATCACTGCTTTAAAGAAGTTCAGTAAAGTTGAAAAGGCCCCTCAAGGGCAGTGGGAAGCTATACTGTGGCCCTCCTTTGCTAACAAAGGTAGAGACAAACTTCTCACTGTTATGGAGGATGATGTGGAAAATGACTCAGTCTTGAAGCAAGCATGCCCTCATAGATGTGTTTAGTTTAACCACGCAACAATACAGGGTTAGGTTTATAGACACACAGAAGGCACACACCCAAGACTGGATTGATTTAGTAGACAGTGCTATTAAGGCTCTGGAAGTCTGGCTTCATCTAAGTTAGTTGCTTGACTATGAGGGACTGTACAATTTATTGATGAGGGAGCACATTATTAATAACTGTCAGAATCAGCAACAGCACCAGTAACTGGTGGACTCAGAATAGACCTATGCACAAGAATTGGGAAATAAGACAGACAAGTGGGTCTGCACCGGTGTGAAGCAGAAATCTAGTGGTGGTGGTGACCAGAAGGATCAAGATTCTTCTAAGGCTGTAGAGAAGGGTGGGGAGAAAGGTAAATACATGGAAGAGTGTACACCTGGTCTACAAAAGTCTTCCTCTGGGGGCGAGTCCCAAACCTCTTCCTCCCTCGAACAAGAAATCTTGGTGTTAACTATGTATGGAAAAAGGCCATAGAGCAAGATATGCCAACTGCTCTAAACGGACACCAAAGATTCTACTACTACTGCTCCTAAAGCAACGAGCACCCCGAGCACCAGTAAAAGTAGTAGTAGTGCCCCAAAGGGATTAGTAGGTTTCACCTTGAGTTCTGAAGTGGGTTCTGGCCTAGTCAGGACAACCAGTCAGGCTATTCTAGTCTGTGATAGTAGCAGGAAGCTTGCCACTTGATGTGTAAGTCTCAATAACTTGGGCAAGTACAGACAACAGCCACTCATCAATGGTCAAGTTGTGGTTTACAGGGGCCAGTGTCACTATGGAGACATAAAATTGTGTGTCTCTAGAACAGATTCTACTTGGTCAGATTTACCAAGTGACCAATGCTAGCAATATCATAATAGATCATTCCTTGGCAGGTGTGAATCTCAGGTGGGGAGGGGTAACTGGCCCTAAAAAGTTGTGGTTTCCCCAGACCTACCAGTGGACTGGCTCTTGGGCAATGATTTAGAAACTCCAGCCTTGTCTTAAGTGAAGTTCAGGACACATGCAGAGACGATGGGTATTTCAGCCAATTCCTTTACAGTCACTGGGGCTCGGGCCATGAGACGGGGCACAGAGGGAGCCCTGGATCCTAGAAGAATTGACAAGCCAACTCTCAAGAGAAGGAGCAGTAAGGGTAAAGATGTATCCTCCTCCCAGACTCCCAATGAGGATCAATCTCCAGAAGGAGATTACCTTAGCCCCTGTGAAGGAACTGTCCCAGAGGAACTTGGGCCTGACACTGTAGAGTTCGTGGGGGCAAGGGGACCTTCCAGGGCAGACTTGAGTCTGGAGCAGAAGAACTGTCCCTCTCTTGAACAGCTGTTACTGAGGAGGCAGGGAATGTCAGTGGGTCCCATAGGATCTATTCGGAAGGTGGGCTCCTATTTTCTAAGGATAGAGACCCCCCAGCCTGGTATCACCAAGATGTTGGCCATACCTCAGAAATTCAGGGGTTTTCTATTGAGCTTGGCACATGGCATTCCACTTGCAGGACATCTTGGGCAAAATAAGACTTGGGACAGACTTGTCCATCACTTTCTCTGACCCCACATGTCTGAAGATACCAATGAGTTTTGTCGCTCCTGTGTCACCTGCCAAACCAGTGGTAAGTCAGGTGGCACTAGAAAGGTCTCCTTAAACCCCCTTCCAGAGGTTGGGGTTCCTTTGGAGAGGGTAGGTATAGATATTGTAGGTCCCTTAAAACCTCCAACAGCATCTGGACATAGTTACACAAGGGGTGTGGACTATGCCACTAGGTATCCAGAGGTTATTTCCCTTAGGACCACTACAGCTCCTGTGGTGGCTAGGGCCCTCCTGGAATGTTTTCCAGAGTTGGGTTTCCTAAAGAGGTCTTGTCAGACAGAGGTACTAATTTCATGTTTAGCGACATTACTGCTATGTGGAAAGAGTGTGGTGTAAACTACAAGTTTACCAAAACCTATCACCCACAGTGCAATGGGCTTGTTGAAAGGTTCAATAAGACCCTAAAGGGTATGATCATGGGACTCCCTGAAAAGCTGAGGCAAAAATCGGATGCCTTACTACCCTGCCTTTTGTTTGCCTACATAGAGGTTCCTCCGAAGGGGGTGGGCTACAGTCCATTTGAACCTCTGTTTGAACACCCAGTTAGGGATCCATTGTGTCTGGTTAAGGAGGGATGGGAGCAGTCTCTGAAACCCTCTATGCATGACTATGTACTTTGCCTGCATCCTATTATGGCTGAGTATATGAAGAAGGGTAGCAAAAACCTTGAGTCAAGCCAGGAGCTTCAGAAAGCGTGGCATGACCAATAGGCTGTACTGACTGTTTACCAGTCAGGACAAAAAGTGTAGGTGTTGGAGCCTGTGACCCCAGCAGCTCTCCAGGAAAAGTGGAGTTGACCCCACACCATACTTGAAAAAAAAGGTGAGGTCACTTACTTGACCGACCTAGGACCTAGGTACTCCAAGAAGTCCTCACACGGTACTTTGTGTAAATCTCTTGAAACCTTTTTTTTAAAAAACATTGTTTCTATTATTAGAAACTGTGTTCTGGGCACTTCAGTTTAGTCGACTTACGCATCACGGTGGTGCTAAATCCTGACTGGCTGACTTTCGGCCAATCAGACGCTAGACGGGAGGAGCCTGTTTGCCCACCGTCTACTTCAAGCACACCGAATGTGGACGTGTTCTTCCAAGTATCCATGTGAGAGGCGGGTGGAATTGTGCTCGGGGCTTTGTGTTCCTTTGCTAAAATCAATTTATTGTTGTGTGTTCTTAATTGCTTTTAAAAAACAACATTGTTTTTAAAATTGGAAACTGTGGTTTGGCCACTTCAGTTCAGTCAACTTCTGCATCACGGTGGTGCTAAGGGCTGATTGGCTGACTTTCGGCCAATCAGACGCTAGATGGGAGGAGCCTGTTTGCCCACCGTCTACTTCAAGCACACCGAATGCGGACGCGCTCTTCCAAGTATCCGTATGAGAGGCGGGTGGAATTCTGCTCGGGGCTGTGTTCTGCTGCTAAAATAAATGTAATGCTGCGTGTTCTCAACTGCTTTTAACCCTTTAAGTGCTGCCGTCAGCCAACGGTCGTCACGGGCACTACCTCCCCAGTGCTGCGTGCGACCGTTGGACGTCCAATTCAGCACTGGATAATGGACAACGCAGCACTGGGGAGGTATATTTACAAGCTCCTAAGGTGTTAAAAAACAACATTGTTTTTAAAATTGGAAACTGTGTTTTGGGCACTTCAGTTTAGTCGACTTCCGCATCACGGTGGAGCTAAGGGCTGATTGGCTGACTTTGGCCACTCAGACGCTACATGGGAGGAACCTGTTTGCCCACCGTCTACTTCAAGCACACAGAATGCGGACGCGCTCTTCCAAGTATCCGTGTGAGACGCGGGTGGAATTGTGCGAGGGGCTTTGTGTTCTTCTGCTAAAATCAAATTATTGTTGCATGTTCTTAATTGCTTTTAAAAAACAACATTGTTGGGGGGTGTGGCTAACAGCCGAACAAGATGGCTGCTTAGTTGAGGAGCTCCAGGGACAGCATAGCCCTTCTCATCAATCGCATACTAATCTGCAAGACTACGGTGCTCCGAGGGCCTACGCTGAGCGGGAGAGAGTTGATTTAACATAAGGAGGGAATGATCAGGCTAATAGGAGTATCCAGGAAAAGATAGTTAACACTAAATCAGGGAACAAAAGAGTCCGCCAGAAACTTGTGTGGAATGCTGATTTTGTTTGCACACACAGGGAATGGAGGTGCATGTTTTTTTTCTTTTCCCGCTTCCTATTCTGGTTTAATTTTACAGTCTTAGAGATATTAATGCAATGCATTTTTGGTTCAAATTATAGTAGGTTATTTTTATTAAAGGAGGGAGATCTGTAGTGTGTTTACTTTCAACATGTGGCTCACTCTCACGTTGCGCACTTGGTGTTTCAGGTTGGACCTACCAACTCAGCACTGTGACAGCAACATGACAGTTGCTACCATTTAGCAGGAGCTAGAGAATGTGCTCACTGGTGGCACCTTTTACTGGAAATAAATCTCTTGTTAAGAATTCCTATGCCTGTGCCTTACTTAACAGCCGCATAGACTTTCATTGAAAAGCCAGTGCGCTGTGTGACCCTGAGCTCCAGCCAACTGGCAGCAGGGGTGTAGGCAAGGGGTGCGGCCCGCCCCAGGTGTCATCACTGAGGGGATGACAGAATGGCAAAAATATGTGTTTAAACACATATTTTTGCCACTTTGCCAAGCCGGGGGTGACAAGAAATGTTCCACACCGGGTACCACCTGACCTTGCTACGCCACTGACTGGCTGTGTGGTAGAAAACATTCTCACAGTACCAGAGTGCCCAGTGGCACAAGGCAATCATACTGCCTGCAAGCCGCAACGACATAGTGAGCGCGCTGTGTTGCCCTGTGCTCTGGTCAACTGGCCGAAACCATTTTTCACAGAACTGTAGTGCTCCACAAACCGCATGGAATAGTATGCGCACAACGTGACATTCTCCCTTCACCATTTCCAACATTTTTCTACCCCTGCTATGTCCAATAACTCTCAGAGTCATAGCATGTTGTCCGGGGCGTAGCCTTTTATTCATATTAAACCAGGTAATTCATCACAGACCAATATGAGAAAACCACCCTGTTTGGATATATACATTATTCAGAGCATCATGTTTTAGCCGCATCAACCTGTCAAAGGCATTAAGTAAACCAGGCACAACATTTACTTGAACTTCAGTTTTGGCCGTACACTTTAGCGGCAACATGTCAACGGTAGTAAGAACATTAGGCACAACTTTTCACCAGCACTTGAGCTTGACATTACAATGGAACTTGACCAACTCATCCCGTCAAGCTCTCCACTCAGCTGCGCACATTGCGCCGGCAGGCCTCACTGCGCAACAGCAAACAGTTGCATCACTTGAAATCCAGGGTACTGCATAATGCCCAACCTTTCACCAGCACTTGAGCTTGTCCTTACAATGGAACTTGACCGACTCATCCCACCAAGTTCTCCACTCAGCTGGGCACATTGCACAGGCAGACCCCAATGCGCAACAGCAAACAGTTGCATTACTTGAAATCCAGGGCACCGCATAACGCACCGGCCCACCGGGTGCCTGAACACTCTTGAATCGTTTATTGTGGAAATCTTACCTCTTGGCATTTACGTAGATCCAGCTGTGTTGTCTGAAGTTAGTAGGGTATAGCAAGAAAACTTTAGAGATTGTTAATGGGAACTTCCTGCAAAGATAGTTTCTATTGTACGAACAACGCCATCTAAGGGAAAGAAAAAACATGCTTCAGGCTATGTGTTTTCAGTCACAGAAAGTGTTAAGGGTGTATTTATCTTCTACATAGAGTTGTTAGTTGTGGGAAAAAAAGTAATATTACACATTAACCTATTTCTTCCTTTTCAGGTATATAGTACTTCAACTTCTTTCAGCTTTTACAGTGTCGCAGGGTTTCTGTTCTCACACAGAACTGTGCACAGAGGAGTGGAACCTCGGCAAATTAGGGTGTCCCAAAACTTACCTTAGCAACCAACTCACCCCTTACCGAGCTAGCTACAGTGTCTCATTGGACATATCAAACTCCCAATGTTTAGACAAACCAGAACATGAACTTACAGTACCTCAGGGTACGTGGAACTCATGAACACTCTTTTGTTATATTATCATTACAAACCAGAACATGGAGTAAAGAAGACACATGTGCATTTGAAATGTTTATTTACTAATGCCGTCTTCTCAGGCGCAGTATCTTAGATAATACAAGTATACTTATTATCAGTATCAAAATTATCAGCATAGTTACTAAGACATAAAAAGCGAATGGTGACAGCATGTTAACATGCTGTAATGAATAAGAGTTAACAACACTTATATCTCACCCTCCCTAACACATATATTATATTATTAGCTAAGAAGGTCTCTTTGGGTTGTTTTAGGGCGGGCCCATACCTTAGTGTCCTAGCATGAAGGAATCACATCAGCATACACCAGCTCTCTCTGCATGTGCACCGCATCAAGTGTGTTCTATGTGCCTCGTGCAAAGCAATATCAATCCCGCCTGAAGCCAGAGTTGGCAAAGGCTGCACTTGTGTTATGACTATGAAGGCGTGGAGATCAGACCTCATAACAATTCCATATCGTGTTGTTCCTGAAACTTCAGCACTCTTCGTGCAGACATAGTTTATGAAGCAAAGCTGATATCAGAGCAATAACATATTATTCTCACATAAACCATGGCAAACTACTAGGTTGAAAGCTAAGTCAACAATTAAGTGTCGTGTGCAGAAGTTGCAAGAAAGAAAAATGGCGTTTAAACCTCAAATGTACCTATGCTAACTTAACACGATATAAGGATATACAGGAGCTATATGACACCCCCCCATGATCCGAGAACGGACTAAATATGATAACAGAAGTGCCATCACATGAGAGCAGAACTCAACAGTAAACGAGCATGAGTCGAAACCAAACTTTAAAAAGTAATGCTAAAAAATAGCCCAAAAAAATATAACGTGGCTCAAGCCAATAGGCAAACGAAAACAAAAAGTTCTTGACAAATAAGTCAATAAAATCAATGAAATGCTATTAATCAGCACGTCAATCCGAAGCAGTGTCTATGACAAAACTGTATATGAAAAGTAAGTAGCAACAGCCTCCAATAGGAAGTCACTGTCCTCATCCGAAAACAGTTCAGCCATCCAATTTAAAAGATGAAAGGAACATACGTGTTCTTCCAGCACCGGATCCTCTATAACCATCAGAGGACAGCTCGGTGGGTTTTCAAGAAAACTCAGTTCCAAGAAATTCCGTGCTGCCGACAACACATCCCAGGGACCAATTAGTCCATGCGCCACTGCTAAGGCCATAATCCTCTCGTCAGAACAAACCAACTCGTGAGCAATGATAGGACTCATCAGTTGATTAAAATCGACGTCAGGAGAAACCGGTCCGCAGAGACACAAATCAATGGCCCACTGGAAATCACAGGTCAGGCAGTGAAAAACAGGTTGGACACAGGTGAAATAGGAGAATCGAAAAGATAATCCAAATGCCGTGCTCAAAGTCGCCAACGGCAGTGTGCCATAATATTCAAGCATGCGATTGCGGAACCGCGTCAGCAGCAGTTGCGCGTGGTCTTGCACAGGATGGGCATCCATATTTAAAAAGACAGAAAACCACCAGAGCGCCAGCCGCTAGTGCAAGTAAAAACGGGAACCCTCCAAACAAGGATGAAAAGATTGAATGGAAGAAAGCAGGGATGACTCCAAAAATTTTCTCAAAGGAAGTCACGAGACCACTGCTAACAACTTTCAAAAAATGTGATAGGCCCTTTGTGGAGGATGCGTTAAAGATAGTACGAACCATTGCTCCGAAATGTAAAGGCAAATCAGTATTTAATAGAGCCTGAACTTCTGTACGTGTGTTAGCAATGTGAAGCACGAAAGTTTCACGGGCCGAGCTCAAGGCCACCTCTTTCTGGGACAAAAGAGCTCTTATTCTTGCCATGCCGCTGAATTCTGCTCCCAAGGTTGGTATTCTTGGCCAGATGGAAGAATCTCTATGTTCATGTGTGGGAGGGTAAAGCACATTTCTACAGCAAATAACCCGCTCACTTACTGTAACTATGAAAGGGATACCTTTAATTAACCCACAACAGTCTTCATTATTGAGCATTAAATAACTTCCATTCCCTAATAATTTAAACGTGGGGATGATAGCAGGAACAGGCGTGCCCTGTAAAACGCAAGCCATATTCGGCCTGTCCTTGTTGCATGAACCGTGTAACTGTATGTGTCGACACATTAAAGAATGATCTGGCGTCTCAGTACACTCCTCCCCATTCAGATAAACCTCCTGTTCATCCTTAAAACATCTGTACGTGTATGGGAGTGACCAGACTTCATGAAGGAAACCGCTACCCAAAGGTTCATAACGACCTATTGGCACATATTTCATACAATTTGAAAATTTATATAAAGCAAAAGGCAGTGTTATTAAACCGTGGAAAAGCCACGTTGCAGCAGAGGCTTCTGCCACGGAAAAAGGCAAAGATTCCAACCTCTCAATATGTAACATAGAAAAGGAAGCATCACGCATTGAAAGCAAGCGTTGTTTCTCAGTCAAATTAAAAGGGGCAAATAAAGAAGAAACGTTCATGTAACCCCAGGGTACTTTACCCATTTTCAGAGTTTGAAGGGTCCACGCAAACTGCATGATTGATCGTAATTGATTCTGACCATGGTATAACACAGATATTTCATCATGCACAATATCGACAACTGACGACACAATATTATCCAATGTGTAAATTCTAGAGGAAAGCACATTAATGCTATTGTCAACAACTGCAAGCACTTTCTCAAGATTAGCCTGATCAATAGCCCTAAGGCGTGTAGCAGCCTCAATCTGTGATAGCTTCCAAATTTCATTGTAAACCCCATATAACCACCTTTTCGACCTGCCACTAGCCGGGCCTTTAATGAAATCATTCAAATCCACTTCTGCATTCAATTTGGAAAGGTGATTCTTTACCGCAGGTAAAGTTGAATGCTTCAGCCAATTGTGACACAACTTGCCCACGGAATACGAGGTGACAGTATGACCTAATTCAAATCGGGGATCAGATCTAACAGTCTTAAAACCGTCAGTCAAATTTAAAAATCTACTTTGACAAGAATCTGCACTACGGTGCCAAAGCAGCCAACCCTTAGGATTCATACTGGAAATGTTAAAGGAGGAATTGAGAAGCAGAGTCTGTAATTCTCTAATTGACAATTGAGTAAAATTACTCCAACCATCATATTCCTCCAACTCCGGGAAAGACGGAGTGTTTAACCTTTTAGATGTAGCCAATCCAAAGCATGTGGTCTGGGAAATTGTTTCATTTAAAAACAACATATGATTCGGGATGAGACATGCACGGTGCAAAGCCTCAGTGCCTTGTACCTGCCAGGCCCTTGAACCCCAAACCGATTTAAGGTCTATTGTTTCCTTCCATAGCTCATAGCCTCCAGTAACCAATTGATCTAGAAAGGCCTTCGAATACAACAATTTAGTATCGGTAAGTCTAACCTTGGACAGTGGCTGTTTGTGAAATTTAAAATAAAAGGACTCGGGATTGGACTGGTTAAAGTCCGTGAAATAAGTATACTTTTTCAGAAATGTTTCTGAACTCCCTTGTTTAGGTGCTGGGCAATGTTCCCACTGAGTGAAATTAACAGTTTCCCTTCGGGATGACGTTTTGTGTAAGAAGTGATTGCCATAATGTTGGTAACAGAACAATTCACCATAATTAGCAGATTCTAAATATAAATCCTCAGCATCAAAAGCAGCATAGTATTTCAAATCAGAAAACAAACTTTCCACAGCATTAACATCCCAATCATCAGAACGAATGTTTTGTTTCACCACATCCCCCATATTCACTCTAAGTACATTAGGAACATTAACGACTTCCGTTGGGCCATGAATCTGAAACCGAACAGCATCCCACACGATTCCATCCAGGACAGGCCATGCTGTGATGTTAACCAAAGTCAAGTCTCTTTTTAATCTGTGTGTAGAATGTGAAGAGGAAAGTGGGGCCAAAGTTCCATTTAAATGAGTAATGCATGTTCTTTCCTCGACATAATGTCCATTGATGATTCGAAAAAAATAAAACACAAAACCAACTGACATAAAAAGGTAAATCGAAACAAGGACTAGCCAAATGTAAGTCCAAGGTGGTATCAAAAAATGTTTTTTAAACAGGCTTGCATAAACTGCAACACGAAAGGGTTCCTTTGAGGTAAGAGAAACAGAGTCAAAAGAAAATCTGGATTCTGTGGCTAAACGTGCTTGCAGGTCAGGTATGGACAAATCAGTGGGATAGGCATAGTCTGTCTCATCAATGTTAGTTCCCGGTAAATTATTTAATAAAGGACTGGAAACAGCAGGTAATTCGATGGCCACTTCAGGTTCAATATTAGAAGTAGTGGGCATAATTGAATTTCTCACAATGGAAGGACAGGAAACAGCTGGTGTCATGCTAAGAAGAATCGGCCACTCTGTGTATCTTGACATTGTCAATAGAAATAAACCTGTTTTCCTTACGACCTGGAAGTGGTGGTAATATGACTGTTCTTGTTCCCTTCACTCCAAGCACTGGGACTGGAGCTCGATAGGAGGGACCAAACTCTTTTTTGTTGTCGATCTTCTCTCGAACCAGTTCTCCAACCTGGGGTAGCCAGCCAACTACCGGGATCTGCAACGCATCATCCGATGTGGAGGGCAAATGTTCCTTTGCAAGACTGTCTCTGGTCTTTTGTAGATTCTGTAAAACATTGCAATGTTCATCTGCGTCAAAGGAAGTGGCGCGAACCACTGAGTCTAGACCGTCAAGGTCAGGGACGTACATCTTGATGCCAAAGAGCATTTCGTATGGGGTCCGCCCACCCAGAGACCTTCTAGGGAGATTATTAAGAGCACGCTGCACGCCATAGAGATGAGCCAGCCAGTTTCTGCCAGTGCCTATAACTCGGGCTGTCAAAGATTGCTTTAAATCACGGTTCATTCGTTCTACTACACTATTACCCTCAGGTCTGTAGGGTGACGAAAACTTGACTTGGACCCCCATTGAAGTCATGGCATCCTTATACGCCTTAGAGGCGAAAGCCGGACCCTGATCCGAATGGAAGGTACCACAGGCAAAAATCCCTATAAAGATACGCAAATCTCTAATGACAGTCCGTGAATCAGCGCTGCGATGTGGCCATACCCACACAAAGCGTGTGCATGAGTCAACTGCTACTAAGATGTACTTATACGCAGTATCAGATGAAAAAGGACCGCAGTGATCTAAATAAACACAGCCTAGCGGTTTATTAGAAATGTACAACTGAGTCTGTGGCGGACGCGTAGCAGTTGAAGGTTTAATCTGCTGGCATATGTCACAAAGAAGGACATAATCACGTGTCTGTTTGTACAGTCCCCGCCACCAGAAACGTTGTTGTAATTGAGTTACAGTGGCCGAGACGCCCGCATGCGCAGACGCCACACCCTCATGAGCCGCTGTAATCAAGTCTGCTCTGCGATCCGAGTTGGGAATCAGCCGTTCCCCAACATCAGGAATTGTCACAAAAGGAACCTTTTCGGGACTTAAGTGGTATTTATACTTCGAAGGGAATCCCGCAGGATGTTTACTTCCCTTCTCAGAGGCAGCAATCGCTGCCAAGATGTCGCTATCAATCTTGGTTTTAGACCTAGTAACCGCTGCAACTAAGTATGTAGATACTGCTGATTTCGCTGCTTCATCAGCAAGCGAGTTGCCAACAGCGTGAACTCCTACGCGCTGATGACCGAGAGTATGAATAACAAAAACGAGTGGCAACTTAGCCTTAAGCTCTGCCACTCGAACCCAGATCATTTTATGTTTTATTGTGCTACCCTTTGAATCATGAAAATCATTTTGAATCCAAAAGAACAAGTTTTCATTGTAAGACTGGACACAGTAGTAAGAATCACTCACAATCAGAGTAGTACCACTTGGATCCGCGTACTCTAACGCTAGTAATAGAGCACGAAGCTCTGCCAATTGTGCGGTGCAATCGCCCAGGGGCATCGTGTGCACTTCCCTGGAAATGAACTCATCATTCAACATAGCACCGACCACAATGGCGCATGCGGAAACGTAGGCATGTTTAGAGCCATGCGCAACCTGCGCCGACCCATCAGTGTAAATGATGCAATGGAAGTCCTCCAAAGGTCGCATAGCCAGAGGAGCAGGATGAACGAATTCATACTGCAAGTACTCTTGCGACCGTAAGGAGGCGTCAAAAATAAACATGACATCCGTGGATGACAATGACGCAGCCCACTGAATCCACCGAGGGTGCAAAGCTTTCGAATTTGGTACACTGGCTTTCGTGACCGCCTCCAAATGAGGACAGGGTGTTACCACTAACATGCGTTTCCCCTGCGACAGTGCTCGTTCCTTAAGAATCGCCATCTGTACAGCAGTTAAAACCTTTTCCACTGTGGGAAACCGCAACTCAGCCGAAGTGTACAAGTGTGACTTGTAAGCAATAGGTACTGTGTCACCTTCATTAAAAGTGAGGTATGTGAAACCCACCGTCCCAGGAATTATTCTTATTACCAGGTTGGTGTGGTTATCACGAGTCAGTAAATATTTAGAAGCGAGCAGATCAGCCTGCAAGGATTGCAAAATGGCTGAATGCTCAGGCAGCCAGCATGATTTTGAGAAAGTTGGTTGTATCAAAGCATACAAAGGCTTGATACGCTGGGCATATTCCGGAATGTAAGTTCTGCCGAAATTCAAAAAGCCCAGCAAAGACTGTAATTTTTTTTAGTGTTGTAGGAGCGCGCAATTGTGCGCATTTCTCCAAGAAGTGAGGAGCCAAACCTCTACCTTCATTGTTCAGCTCATAGCCGAGGAACAACACCGTGTGTTCTGCAATGTGCGATTTTGCAAAATTAAATTTGTAACCCATATCAGCAAAGGTACAAATGATGGAATTCACTCGACACAGATGCATCCAAATCTCGTCGTCTGTGAGATAAATATCATCCACATAAGAACATGCATCTGGATCGATACCCTCCAATAGAGTGACTATTCTGGAGGTGAAGACTCCAGGACTATTTTTGTAGCCCATAGGGAGTCGCCGGAAGCATTTTTGCACACCAGCGGACGTAAAACTTGTCCATTGGGAGCTAAAGCCATCCAGTCTGTTGGCATAAAAACCATTGGAAATGTCAAGCGTTGTCTTGAAACGCTTACGCACTAGACTATCCACAAGCGCAGAGCCGTGAGTATTCTGTACTGCACAGTTACGGCAATGCGAGTTCAAATGCCGGTAATCCAATACCAAACGATATGATGCGTCAGGTTTGGTCACAGTAAAAAGGGGATTATTCATCGGTGACACACACGTTTCAATAACTCCCTGATATTCCAATTGTTCAAGGATTTCTGCGACGGCAGCTTTAGCTTCACGCCGTATGGGATATTGAGGCTGAGGCTGCGGCTCAGACCGCAAAGGAATTTCGTGGCACGGGGACAATTTGTCCCAACCACATTGGTTGCGGTAGAGAGCCGGTGCAAGAGCCCGAGCCCACTCTTCTGCAAAATGCTGCGCATGCTCAGTCGAGACAGTGTGCGCGAAACTGGGAAGGATTACCTCCTCCCCTCGCGGCGCTGCGAGCACAAAATGTGGGGGCCAGTCAGCCTCGGAAAGCAAAATGTCGTACGTAGACGAAAGGTTCTCCCAAAATACCCCTCTGACAGTACGCTGTATGTCACCTTCAATTAACAGGACAATTTCAAAAAGTCTTTCAGGGGGAGCTAATCTCGTATCGGCTGTTTCTATGACAACAAACACTTCAGTCGCTGTCACCTTCAGTAGTGGACGGAGCGCCTCTCTGACTATGGTAATCTCCGCCGCACTGTCCAGCAAGGTCAGAGCCCACGTCAGATTCCGAAGCCGCGTTCTCACTATCTGTGGCATATCTATGCGCTGTTAAGGCTGCGACTTTCTTTTTCGCAAACTGCGGACGCTTAGGCGTAGAATCCTCCTGCTTCACTGCGCCGTCCGTCTGGCGGGACTGACCACGTCCTTGTTGGCCACCACGTCCACGTCCACCCCCTCCTCCAGTGGTCTTCGGGACCGATGTTTCCTGAAAGGAACGAGGAGAGCGTTGATCAGAACCCTGAAATCGATCAGGTGATTTAATCATCGCGCGATCGCGCAAATCATAAACTTTTTCTGTCGGCGCAGGTGCTTGCACTGCAGGATGAGAATCCTGAGTCTGTGTATTCTGCTTCCCCTGTGTCTGTTTCTTAGGCCAATTTTGTTTTTTGGACTTGGGCTGGACATCTGTCACTGCAGATTGTCCCTGAGGTTGTTTTTTCTCCTTTACTGGAAAATATTTCAGACCTCTACTTGTGCGGCCAATTGTCTTATAAGCGGCCACCACAATCTTTGCCAACCGGCGGGGTTTGTCGGCATCGGGCACAGCAGCCAAAGCATTCGACACCTGAAAGTTAACTGCATCTCCTTTGACATTGGAGAGAATGAGATCACATACAATCTCAAAAGAACCACACAGGCGCATACCCAATTCAACCGCTGCCTCTGGACCGTGATCATTCTGAACACGTCTAATGATGTCAGGCAGGGCAGTCATAGACGGGGTGCCGAAGCACCTTGTATAAACTGCCGCAAATGTTTTTCCCCAGCTTTCACAGTCAGCAAGTTCAGGAGTTAAATCCTTAGGTAGAGTAATCGTTAACATTCTATGTTTATCAGCAGGAGTAGAATTCGGAAAAACCGCCTCCAGTTGATCAAACTTCTCTGCTAGCCAGAACGGGAAGTCATCGTTGTCAACCGGACGAGCACCAAAAACCGAATTAACCATCACCGGATTGAGACGCATCCCGCCTCGATCGATGGGAACGGCCGCACCCACCTGGGGACCACCAGGCAGGTGGCGACCGATGTATTGCACTAATGCACGAATCACGGAAATGGAAACAACATGCAGCCTACGAATTTCCTGCAGGGTACAAGCGCCGTGATTCGGGTGCGGGGTAAAGCCACCCAACGCAGGCCAATTTGTACCTGGAATTGAGAGTGGACCTAACCTCGCTGCGGACAAAGAGTGGGGGAGGGCGCCATCAAACCAAACTCGATGCTGCCAATGATCAATAGGTATTTCCAATGCCCTGTACGGCGTATACTCAGCCGGGACATCCGAGGCGGTGTAGGAGTGGAACAAACCAGAATTAGCGTCCACAGCCGGAAACGTAACCCAAGAGTAAAACAACTCGTAAGGAAACGCCGGATCTGCACATACCACGAAAATCACAGCCATCCCATCTACTGGGACCTGGTACGTCTGAAGATGGTTGCGTACCGCTACGCGACTATGCTGCGCAATAGCCACCGCCGCCATGACAACACTGGAAACAAGAAAACACAAAGAATACTTTGTAGCACAACTGGGTAGTAATCCAAAGAAACCGTTTAAGAAAATATCAAGCTTGAATAAAACCTATTCCAAAAAATAGGTAGGTTTCACCGACACCCCGCTTTCCGGAAACGGAGGTGATGGGGTTAAGGTATGAACGATAAACTACTCGAGTGTCATGATATAAGACCACCGAAACCGTTGGGCGCCATGTCGCAGGGTTTCTGTTCTCACACAGAACTGTGCACAGAGGAGTGGAACCTCGGCAAATTAGGGTGTCCCAAAACTTACCTTAGCAACCAACTCACCCCTTACCGAGCTAGCTACAGTGTCTCATTGGACATATCAAACTCCCAATGTTTAGACAAACCAGAACATGAACTTACAGTACCTCAGGGTACGTGGAACTCATGAACACTCTTTTGTTATATTATCATTACAAACCAGAACATGGAGTAAAGAAGACACATGTGCATTTGAAATGTTTATTTACTAATGCCGTCTTCTCAGGCGCAGTATCTTAGATAATACAAGTATACTTATTATCAGTATCAAAATTATCAGCATAGTTACTAAGACATAAAAAGCGAATGGTGACAGCATGTTAACATGCTGTAATGAATAAGAGTTAACAACACTTATATCTCACCCTCCCTAACACATATATTATATTATTAGCTAAGAAGGTCTCTTTGGGTTGTTTTAGGGCGGGCCCATACCTTAGTGTCCTAGCATGAAGGAATCACATCAGCATACACCAGCTCTCTCTGCATGTGCACCGCATCAAGTGTGTTCTATGTGCCTCGTGCAAAGCAATATCAATCCCGCCTGAAGCCAGAGTTGGCAAAGGCTGCACTTGTGTTATGACTATGAAGGCGTGGAGATCAGACCTCATAACAATTCCATATCGTGTTGTTCCTGAAACTTCAGCACTCTTCGTGCAGACATAGTTTATGAAGCAAAGCTGATATCAGAGCAATAACATATTATTCTCACATAAACCACGGCAAACTACTAGGTTGAAAGCTAAGTCAACAATTAAGTGTCGTGTGCAGAAGTTGCAAGAAAGAAAAATGGCGTTTAAACCTCAAATGTACCTATGCTAACTTAACACGATATAAGGATATACAGGAGCTATATGACAACAGGTGCAAATAGAGCACTTTACGCTAGAGTGGAAATGCAGAATGTAATGCCTGTCGTTTTTTGTCAGTCCCAGGAGACTCACCTCTAAAATGCAGCAAATGGAAAAAAGTATTTCACAACTATGCAGTGCTATTTGATCCCAATTTCCCAATTTAGGCTTAGAAAGGGAAGTAGCATTATTACAGCACTATTTTGGGGCAGAAGGTCATGAAATATTGGAATATCTTCCAGATCTTTGCATAAATGATTATAGAGTTCTCAATGAGTACGAGTTAAATAGTAAGAAGTTAGATAAACCTTTCTTACCAAACAACAGTCCCTTAATGAGGGGTTCCAGAGAGCCGGTGAACAAGATGGCTGCACTTGTTTGTGGCTCCTGTAGTCCAGGATCGCCATCTGACATTATCCTGCCCGAGATGGCAGCAAATTGCCCCGAGAACACAGGGGTGAACTTACAATAGGGTGACCAGAATTTTAAAACCAAACAAACATTGGAAATGCAATAGGTCTCGCATTAGAAAAGTTGGAGCTATTGGTTTTGTAAATGACAAATTATTTTTATGTGTTGGTCTTGAAAATAGCTAAATTAATAGCTTTGCCATTTACAATGCCAATAGTTATAACTTTCGCAAATGTGACACCTATAGCATTTGCAATGCAACATGTTTTGTATCTACGTGACTTAGATGTATTGATATTACAAATAACAATGCTTTTAATTTTTTTTAAATAATTAATACTTAAATAATGTATTTAATTTGTAATGGCAAATAGTTTACATTTTTGTAAATAACTTTTGTGAAGATTATGTTCAGTGTTTTTTATTGTGACGAAAATCCAAGAACAGAAGTGAAATATTAACTTCTTTTTGTGATTTGTAATAAAGCGTAAAAGCTTGAAAATAGCTTGAAACATTGAAAGAACATATTTGAACCAGTGATGCTGTGGTTGCGCTGAGTGATGCTGTGGTTGCGCTGAGTGATGCTGTGGGTGCGCTGAGTGATGCTGTGGTGGCGCTGAGTGATGCTGGGGTGGCGCTGAGTGATGCTGGGGTGGCGCTGAGTGATAATGTGGTGGTGCTGAGTGATAATGTGGTGGTGCTGAGTGATGCTGGGGTAGCGCTGAGTGATGATGTGGTGATGCCGAGTGGTGCTGTGGTGGTGCTGAGTGATGCTGGGGTGATGCTGAGTGATGCTGGGGTGATGGTGAGTGGTGCTGAGTGATGCTGGGGTGGTGCTGAGTGATGCTGTGCTGTTGCTGAGTGATGCTGTGGTGCTGCTGAGTGATGCTGTGGTGGTGCTGAGTGGTGCTGAGTGGGAGATGGGGAGAGGGAGAAAAAGGAGATGAGGGAGAGGGTAAAGAGAGGGAGAGAGGAGAGAGAGGGGGAGAGACGAGAGAGAGGGGGAGAGAGGGGAGAGAGAGGGGGAGAGAGGAGAGAGACGGAGACGGGGAGAGAGGAGAGGGAAGAGAGGGAAAGGGAGAGAGGGAGAGGGAAGTGAGGGAAAGGGAGAGAGGGAAAGGGAGAGAGGGTAGAGGGAGAGAGGGAGGGTAAGAAGAGAGGGGGAGGACGAGAGCGAAGGACGGAGGGGAGAGAGAGGGGAGGGAGGGAGAGAGAGAGGAGATCAGGCAGAGGGGGAGATCGGGAGAGGGAGAAAAAGGAGAGCAGGGGGGAGGTAAAGAGAGGGAGAGAGGAGGGGGAGAGAGGAGAGAGCAGAGAGAGAGGGAGAGGGTGAGAGAGGAGAGGAGAGAGTGAGGGAAAGGGAGAGAGGTAGACGGAGAGAGGGAGGGGAGGGAGAGAGAGAGAAGGAGGGAGAGGAGAGGGAGTGGAGTGAGAGAGGGAGGGAGAGAGAGAGAGGAGAGCAGGGAGAGGGATTGAGGAGGAGAGAGTGAGAACCATGTTATCGACTCCAGCACCATGAAATACCAGGAAGGCACGTTTGGTTTAGGAGCTTGATGCATAATAAAAAAACAAGCAAATAAATGGAAGCACTCCTCATGGAAACGGGGAACCTTACAGGCTACATTTTATTTGGGGTCAGGAACTGTGAATTAAGGGGATTCCGCCATGCAACATTACACTGTAGAAGTTGTGAATACAACGTAACTGGGTGTAGGCAGAGAAATTAGGTCAAACAAATGATATTCCGGAATACACTTCAGTCTTGAATCAGAAAATTTACCATGTAGGTAGTACACTGTAAATAAACATTTAGGATAAAGCTAAGTTTGGCAGGCACATTTTTGCTGAGCAGCCGAGTGCTTTGCAGTGGTATGCTCAGTGTGAGGCAGTACAATTTATACAGCGACTACAACAAGCATTGGGGTGTATTAGTCAAACAAAGACGCAAGCACAGTGTGAGGGTGAGGGGGCAACGCAGGGGGGAGGATTACAAACGCCACGGGAGAGGGGAGCAATTGGAGTGCGGTGGAAGCGCCAAAGGGCTGGGAATGCGTGGGGGGAAGGGGCGCAACACGGTGAAATGGAGCAAGCTAGCAACGTGTGACGAGCCCTGAAGTCAATGCAAAGTGCATCCCAATTACAACCTGTAACGTTGCTTAGCGCACCAATAAAGACTATGCAGCCATATGGGGTTAACGCACTTTTATTTAACTATATTGCCCTAAAGAGCGCCGAGCCGATCTTCTCTCCGTGCCGGCTTTGGCGCCTCTGAAGCGAGGTGCGCGCGCAGCCGCCAAGATGGCCGCCCGCACGTCACGTCACGGCGTGACGTGCAACAACTAGTGCGCGACACTACATATCTCCCTTTTTTCCAAACAAGGAACATTTAACTTACAGTCCGTTGTCCATCTCAAAGTCTCGAAACCTTGCGGGTCTCACCACGGTTCTTCCTCTCCGGGTTACCCTTGCTGGGGTGGACGGCCTCACCCTCTCCTGGGTCTCTGTTCCAATCCTTCCCTCTATCGGCGCCGCCGCGCTTCCATCAGTTCTCCTCACTTCCATTTCCACCTCAGCTTCTTGGCTGCCGTCAGGGTTTCTCTCCCCGTGCTGCTCGCCTCTTCTCTCCTGCAACTCTGCACCGGGTTGTTCCTGCTCCTCGTTGTGTTCCTCTATGTCCTCCAGTTCTGCTCCACCTTGATGCCATCGT
The DNA here is from genome assembly GCF_964261635.1 of Lissotriton helveticus. Taxonomy (NCBI): domain Eukaryota; kingdom Metazoa; phylum Chordata; class Amphibia; order Caudata; family Salamandridae; genus Lissotriton; species Lissotriton helveticus. The sequence continues at coordinate 20,548,948 of NC_136062.1, forward strand.
AAAACTTTGTTGCGTCTTGGGACCACACATTCCCATCACTCAGCAAGGCCGCTCTGTCATGTACCTCCTTAACCTGCATCGGTTTACTGTATTTGCTGTCCCCCTTCCTCTGCAACGTTGCCAACTTTACTCGCACCCACTCGCCTTCTTCCAGTTCTGTGCTCTTCACATTCCTGCGTTTGTTGTAGTGGTTGGCATATATGGTCTGTGCCCTTTCCAAGTTGGCTTGTACCACTGCAGGGGACCACTCACTCGTTATGGTCTTTTCCTTCCATACACGGTTATCGCGCGTGAATGGTTCACGACCTCTCAGTATCTGGAAGGGGCTGTACCCCGTCCCGGTGGGGGTAATCCTGTACGCCCACACCATTTGCCATATCTCCTTTTCCCAGCCCATTGCCGGCCGGATGGTAGATCGACGTACGTTTGGTAAGGATGCCATTCCTCTGCATGAAGTTGTTCCACTTATCGGAAGTAAATTGGGGGCCATTTTCACTCAGGATGGATTTAGGGATGCCCTCTCTCACAAAAGTGTCCGACAGAAATTTTAAAATGTTCTCGGTGTCCATTGCCTCATCCACTTTTACCTCTTGCCATTTTGAGTATCTGTCTATAAGGACACATACATATTTTTGGACACCTTGGCCGTCGAGAATCAGGCCCAAAATGTCTATCGACAATTCTTCCCACGGATTTTGTGGCGGGTCGAACTTTCCTAATGCTGGACGCAAAGGTTTGAGCGTCTTGTCTGCTCCCTGGCACTGTAGACAATCTCTGACATGTCTTTTCGCCCTCAGGTCCATACCCGGCCACCAGTAATTTGCTTGGTCCTTAGTTTCATTTTTCCGATACCCAAATGGCCCTCATGTAGTATGTTCAGTAGCTTGGGAATGATGCTTTCCAGGGGGATGACTTTGTCTCCTCTGTACACGAACACTCCCTGGTCGTCCATCGACAACTCTTCCCTGACCTCATGGTATGGTTTTAGGCTCTCGTTCGTTTGTCTCTTGTCCGGCCAACCTTTGACAATGTATAACTTCACTTCCTGTATGGTGCGGTCTTCTTCGTATGCTTCTCTCCACTCCTGAATGCAGATGACTCTCTCCTGGTCCTCCGTGAGTGCTACCATCTCCTCCTTTTCGCCTTGGTCTTCTACTCCTAGCTCCATGGCCGCCGCTCTGCTTAGGTAGTCCGCTACTCTGTTCCGATTTCCCGGAATGTGCTCCACGTCGTATCTGAACTCAAGCAATTTTAAGGTCATCTTCGAGATCCTGGGCGTGGCACTGGCATGTCCGCTGGATGTTAACACCTTCAGTAAGGGCTAGTGATCAGTCCTCAGTTGGAATCGTGTGCCCCATAAAAATTGCCTGAACCTTGTCATTGCCCACACGACGGCCAACATCTCTTTTTCAATAACACTGTATTTTTTTTCAGTGTCGCTCAATGATGCGAAGCTGATTGTCTCCAATTTTCCTTGTCCCCGATCTTGTATGAGTACCGCACCCAGCCCCTTGTCGCTGGCGTCGGTCGTGAGCACCGTTACACCCTGGGGGTCATATCCCTGGAGTGGCACGGCACCTGCAACGTCCTTCTTGATGGTTTCAAATTCCCTCTGAGCCTCTTCTGTCCACTGGAACGCAGTGCTCTCCCTTGTTAGCATCCTCATGTGGTGTGTCTTTGAGGCGAAGTGCTGCACAAATTTGCTATAATACTCCGCCATGCCCAAAAATGACCTGACCTCCTCTTTATTGGTGGGTGGCGGCGCCTCGTAAATTGCTTTCACGTTTTCTGTTTTTGGCGTGATCCCTTGCACCCCTATCTCGTGGCCTAGGTAGGTTACTGACTCCATGCCCAGCCGGCACTTGGTCCATTCGGCTGTGAGGCCTTTGACCTCCAGGGTCTTCAGCACCTTGTTGAGCTTTGCGTCGTGGTCTATTTTGTCTCGCCCCATTACCAGGATGTCGTCCTGGAAGTACTGGATGCCATCCATATTCCTAAACAACTGGTGCATCAGCTTCTGAAATACTTCTGAAATACTGCAGCCGCTGAGGCCAGTCCGAACGGCATGCGGCAGAACTGATAGCATCCGAACGGGGTGATGAATGATGTTAATCTCCTGCTGTCGGGGTGCAAGACAATTTGATGGTAGGCCGAGGTCAGATCGATGGTGGAGTACCACTTGACTCCTCGGGTTTTCGCCAACATTTCTTCGATTCTTGGTAGAGGGAACTTCTCCACCACGATATTCTTGTTCAACTCCCTCAGGTCAACACACAACCTGACCTTACCACTGGGCTTCATGACCACCACTAATGGAGCAATCCATTCTGCGCACGTGATTGGTTTGATAATTCCTTTTTTCTCCAAGTCCTGTAGTTCTTCTTGAACAGCTTCTCTCACCGCTAGGGGCACATTCCTCACTTTGTGGGCCACTGGTACAGCTCCATCTTTCAGTACTATCTTGTGTAGGAATTTCTCCAGCCTCCCCACTGTGCCCCCGAATACTTTGGGGTATTCTTCTTTCCACCTGACCAGGTCTGGCCATGCTTCTGGTTCAGTGAGAAGTATCTGCTCCTTCCCGCCGGGATCTAGCTTGATGCCCAGGTCACCTTGATCCAGCCATCCCAACACTGACGGCCCTTTCTCTGATATGTACAGCTTGCAAAATGCAGATCGGCCTCTGAACTCGAACTTTAAAGGTCGAAATACAGCCATCGGTATGCGGTCCCCATTGTATGTGACTGGTCGGATGTCCAGTTTCTCCAGCACTGGGCCTAAGTGTGGCCTGAAAATTTCGTTCCATACTGCTCTCTGAACGATGGTGTAGGGAGAGCCAGTATCTGCCACTACGCTTATCGGTATTCCACCGATCGTCATTTCTAATACAGGTTTGGTTGTCCTTTTGCCGTCCACACTCAACACCTGGTCGTATATACACAGTACGGTGACGACTTCTTCCTCTGAGCTTCCCTCATGGTCTTCATGATCCTGGTCAATGTATTTCACCATGCTCTTGGTAGATTTCCTCCGGCACACCTTCTCATAATGGCCTATTATACCACAGTACATACATTTGGCGCGGACCGCTGGGCATTTTCTGTCATGTGCTTCGTGGGACCAGCTTCCGCATCTGTAGCACGCTCTCTTGTTGTGCCCAGGTTGTTTTCCTGGTGGTCCTGGGTTGCCTTGCCATCTATTTGGTCCTTTAGAGGAAGGGCTTTTGTATTTATGGTCTCTGCGCGGCTCCTCATCGTCCACCTTGTTCACCATGGGGTTGGTTGTCGTTTCCTTCTTCGTAGCGACTGCACACCTGCGTGCCAATTCTGCCCTTTTTACAATGACCATCACCTCCTTCAGCGTGGTCTCCCCACTGGCCCACAGCTTGTCCTGTACATTCGTGCTCGTAGTGTGCATCACTATTTGATCTTTGATGAACTCGTCTTCCCATGCGTCATATTTACATGTGGCTGCCAGTTTCTTTAGGGCCGCCACATACTCCTCTACCGACTCTCCTGGACGCTGTTTCCTTTGCTGGAAATTGAATCTGTCTACTGATACGCACACTGCTGGTCGGTAGTGTTCGTTCAAGTCATCCATAGCATGAGCATACACATCGTCGTCTGTGCTTCCTCTTTCTTTGGGTACCAGGCTTTTGTAAATCCTGAGTCCTTCCGGGCCTAAATTGAGTAATAGGATGCGCTTTTTTCTCTTGGGATTCTCTGCTGCGCTCTTTAGGGTATGGTACCTCGTGTGGTAGCTTGTTCGCCCTTCATCGACTGTCTCTTGGCTGCCTGGCTTCACTGTCCTGCTTCTTGCTTTGCGCGTGGGTTCACCGGTATACTGCTGTCTCCCTCGGTGTATTTTCCTGTTGGAATTATATTCCAGGGTTCAGGATCCCGTCCTCATCGCCATTGTAACGTTGCTTAGCGCACCAATAAAGACTATGCAGCCATATGGGGTTAACGCACTTTTATTTAACTATATTGCCCTAAAGAGCGCCGAGCCGATCTACTCTCCGTGCCGGCTTTCGCGCCTCTGAAGCGAGGTGCGCGCGCAGCCGCCAAGATGGCCGCACGCACGTCACGGCGTGACGTGCAAGAACTAGTGCGCGACACTACACAACCCAGAAGCACAGGATTCTGCAATTTAGGTAACAACTTTCACAATAAACCTCATGAACAGAAGCGTAATGGTAACCACAAAAGAGGCGTTTTTGTAACTTTCACTTCTTCCGCTTTTCCTCCTAACGTGGCCCCTTGTGCTCGAACAATAGTTTTAATTCTGAAATCTGCTTTCCAGCAAAGGGCGTTTCACTTTCTGATAGGAAATTCAGAGGGCAGTGTTTCCATATGTGAAAACAATACGCATGGCAAAGCGTTACACTAAAAAGCTCCGAAGGCAGGGTCAGCAAAGATAGTGCAGGCAGAAATAGAAAGCATATGGGTTATGGGAAAAAACAAAACACAATAAGCGAAGTAATGGTATTATGCCCGATCTGCGAGTGGGAGTGATGTACATTAAAGAAACCTGAGGCACCACAAGACATGATATATTAATGAACGTGCTGGTGTTGAAGATAAAATAATATAGACATTTACAAACAGTAGTATGCAATTATTCCACTTGGTGGCACTAACTTTTTGTTAAACTCTCACAAGGCGTGTACGACTCTTCAGTCAAACTGGCCAAGCACTAAGTTAGGGGGGAGGAGAGACCCGAGACACAGAGACACAGAGACAAAGTGAAAGCACGGCCGGCCGGCCGTGAATAATTAGGGGAGGAGAAGCTGCTGGAGGCACCACGCTGGGGAACAGATGGCTGGCTTTCATGTGCACGCGCTTTTTAGGTGAATGCGCTTGCGCATGGACATTGGTTTTCACGGGCACAGCATCAAATGGCCCGAATGAATGGGGTGAGGGGTTTGCTAATGTATGTAGCATATGCGCCCATGTTTTATAAATGTCAATATAGCTACTCAATATTCTGCCCTCATAATGATGTAGTTCTTCTGAGTGGTCTCTGCTGAGGCTCGAGCCCATAGATCTACTGGCTGCAAGCACCTCCCACCAGAATGTAAAGTGCATGCGCGACCACAGACGCTGTAAATTTGTGGTATCATGTCCAGTTCCTCAAGAGTTATCGTGGAGTCATGCTTGCTTCGCTGTTCCAGACCCCAGTTGTCAAGAGCCCGGCACCAGACGCAATAAACACAATAAAATACATGTCCAGGATTCAAGAGCAGCGCTGCGTTGGACAGTTTAATCTCAGACCCAATAAAGACGTCCATGCCGTCCTTTTATTTTTAGCCCATCCCTTTGGTCAAGCGAGTGTAAAGCGTCAGAAGCTGAAACATGTATTACGAGAGATCCTGTCAGGTCGATTGCCTTACATGTGTGAAGCCCTGGCTTAGACCAAGTGTCTCTGCAGCACCGGAGGCAATACAGGAATGGCTAGAGTTTCAATGCAGGAACCAGGTCAGGACCTGGGAGTGAAATGCAGAGAGCAGAGCGTCGAGAGCACATCAAAGCATACCGTGGGAATGGGAAACAGCTGGTGGCCAAAGCAAATGAAGCTGCGACAAGTTCACTTGAGACCCGAGTGGAGATCGAATGCCATTCCCAGCGCTTCAAATGTACTAACAGCAAGCGCGCGGTAGGAAGGGCTGCATGAAACAAGCATGTCTGAACTGCTGGCCAATTCACAGATATCACTGAGTAGGTGCGACTTACTTTTGCAGTGCTACTCGCTTATTCCAGAAACCCAGCCAGGAAGTAACTGCGTACCATACTGCTCGATGCTTTTATTAAAACGACTGCTTGTAATCCACATATAAGATACCCCATAAGATTGATTACTACACACACATTACTGTACCTGTTCGCTCCCTCTCGTCCACCTGGCTGAGCTGAAGCCTGCTGACTGATTTGGGGTGGAGGGGGGGCACAAAAAGTGAGAAGAAGGAGCTGGGAAAATCGACAATGAGAGAGAAACCAGCGCAGCGCCCATCAGCGTTCATAATGTATGTCAAGATTATTAAACAAGCAAGGGGGGCTGGGGGGAGTGCATGGGACAGAACAGGCGCCCTGTGAGAATCGCACGCGCTGTCATCCTGATAGTTATGTGAATTTGAGGCCCCCACACATTAAACAGTTTGTGTACTTGCAAGTGAGAGATACTACAACTCCCAGAATGCACTGTTTTATTAAATCAAAGCCTATGACTGGAAAGAACGAGCTCGACTAGTTGTTTGCCGGCATTAGGGCTGCTGTTTCTCAAAGACCGATACAGAAAAGGGGGTGGTGATGAACAGAGTGTCTGAATTAAGCAGACCACTCTTACCCAGTCCAAAGATCAGGGCTTGATCCATCACCGTTATTTATCTCACTGCCCCATCCCAGCTCAGAACCTGGCTATATGCAAATTAGTCTGTCCCTGGCTCAGTGCATCATGGGAACAGGGCAGACCAAACTACCAAGCCAATTCTTCACCAGAAAGGAGACAAGCTACCGGGGACCGGTTTCTGGCATTTCAGCCTCTTCGGCCCGGCTTGCTTGAATCCTGATGGAGCAGTGAGAAAGGGACTCATGTCTGAGTATACCCTGCCACAACTATAGTGGCCAAAAACGATACAGAAAAGGGGGTGGTGATGAACAGAGTGTCTGAATTAAGCAGACCACTCTTACCCAGTCCAAAGATCAGGGCTTGATCCATCACCGTTATTTATCTCACTGCCCCATCCCAGCTCAGAACCTGGCTATATGCAAATTAGTCTGTCCCTGGCCCAGTGCATCATGGGAACAGGGCAGACCAAACTACCAAGCCAATTCTTCACCAGAAAGGAGACAAGCTACCGGGGACCGGTTTCTGGCATTTCAGCCTCTTCGGCCCGGCTTGCTTGAATCCTGATGGAGCAGTGAGAAAGGGACTCATGTCTGAGTATACCCTGCCACACCTATAGTGGCCAAAAACGATACAGAAAAGGGGGTGGTGATGAACAGAGTGTCTGAATTAAGCAGACCACTCTTACCCAGTCCAAAGATCAGGGCTTGATCCATCACCGTTATTTATCTCACTGCCCCATCCCAGCTCAGAACCTGGCTATATGCAAATTAGTCTGTCCCTGGCCCAGTGCATCATGGGAACAGGGCAGACCAAACTACCAAGCCAATTCTTCACCAGAAAGGAGACAAGCTACCGGGGACCGGTTTCTGGCATTTCAGCCTCTTCGGCCCGGCTTGCTTGAATCCTGATGGAGCAGTGAGAAAGGGACTCATGTCTGAGTATACCCTGCCACACCTATAGTGGCCAAAAACGATACAGAAAAGGGGGTGGTGATGAACAGAGTGTCTGAATTAAGCAGACCACTCTTACCCAGTCCAAAGATCAGGGCTTGATCCATCACCGTTATTTATCTCACTGCCCCATCCCAGCTCAGAACCTGGCTATATGCAAATTAGTCTGTCCCTGGCCCAGTGCATCATGGGAACAGGGCAGACCAAACTACCAAGCCAATTCTTCACCAGAAAGGAGACAAGCTACCGGGGACCGGTTTCTGGCATTTCAGCCTCTTCGGCCCGGCTTGCTTGAATCCTGATGGAGCAGTGAGAAAGGGACTCATGTCTGAGTATACCCTGCCACACCTATAGTGGCCAAAAACGATACAGAAAAGGGGGTGGGAAGCTTGTTTCCTTCCCAGTGTAAGAATTGGCTTTTGTAGTCTGGTCTGCCCTGTTCCCATGATGCACTGGGCCAGGGACAGACTAATTTGCATACAGCCAGGTTCTGAAACTGGGATGGTGCAATGAGCTAAAAAACGGTGTTGGATCTAGCCCTGACCTCTGGACTGGGTGAGAGTACTCTGCTTAATTCAGAGACTCTGTCCATCACCACCCCTTGTTGTAAATAATTTTGTCCACCCTAAGCGTGGAAGGGTATACTCAGATGTGAGTCCCTTGCTCATTGCACCATCAGGATTCAAGCAAGCCGGGCCGAAGACGCCTGAAATGGCAGAAACCGGTCCCCGGAAGCTTGTTTCCTTCCCAGTGTAAGAATTGGCTTTTGTAGTCTGGTCTGCCCTGTTCCCATGATGCACTGGGCCAGGGACAGACTAATTTGCATACAGCCAGGTTCTGAAACTGGGATGGTGCAATGAGCTAAAAAACGGTGTTGGATCTAGCCCTGATCTCTTGACTGGGTGAGAGTACTCTGCTTAATTCAGAGACTCTGTCCATCACCACCCCTTGTTGTAAATAATTTTGTCCACCCTAAGCGTGGAAGGGTATACTCAGATGTGAGTCCCTTGCTCATTGCACCATCAGGATTCAAGCAAGCCGGGCCGAAGACGCCTGAAATGGCAGAAACCGGTCCCCGGAAGCTTGTTTCCTTCCCAGTGTAAGAATTGGCTTTTGTAGTCTGGTCTGCCCTGTTCCCATGATGCACTGGGCCAGGGACAGACTAATTTGCATACAGCCAGGTTCTGAAACTGGGATGGTGCAATGAGCTATAAAACGGTGTTGGATCTAGCCCTGATCTCTTGACTGGGTGAGAGTACTCTGCTTAATTCAGAGACTCTGTCCATCACCACCCCTTGTTGTAAATAATTTTGTCCACCCTAAGCGTGGAAGGGTATACTCAGATGTGAGTCCCTTGCTCATTGCACCATCAGGATTCAAGCAAGCCGGGCCGAAGACGCCTGAAATGGCAGAAACCGGTCCCCGGAAGCTTGTTTCCTTCCCAGTGTAAGAATTGGCTTTTGTAGTCTGGTCTGCCCTGTTCCCATGATGCACTGGGCCAGGGACAGACTAATTTGCATACAGCCAGGTTCTGAAACTGGGATGGTGCAATGAGCTAAAAAACGGTGTTGGATCTAGCCCTGATCTCTTGACTGGGTGAGAGTACTCTGCTTAATTCAGAGACTCTGTCCATCACCACCCCTTGTTGTAAATAATTTTGTCCACCCTAAGCGTGGAAGGGTATACTCAGATGTGAGTCCCTTGCTCATTGCACCATCAGGATTCAAGCAAGCCGGGCCGAAGACGCCTGAAATGGCAGAAACCGGTCCCCGGAAGCTTGTTTCCTTCCCAGTGTAAGAATTGGCTTTTGTAGTCTGGTCTGCCCTGTTCCCATGATGCACTGGGCCAGGGACAGACTAATTTGCATACAGCCAGGTTCTGAAACTGGGATGGTGCAATGAGCTAAAAAACGGTGTTGGATCTAGCCCTGATCTCTTGACTGGGTGAGAGTACTCTGCTTAATTCAGAGACTCTGTCCATCACCACCCCTTGTTGTAAATAATTTTGTCCACCCTAAGCGTGGAAGGGTATACTCAGATGTGAGTCCCTTGCTCATTGCACCATCAGGATTCAAGCAAGCCGGGCCGAAGACGCCTGAAATGGCAGAAACCGGTCCCCGGAAGCTTGTTTCCTTCCCAGTGTAAGAATTGGCTTTTGTAGTCTGGTCTGCCCTGTTCCCATGATGCACTGGGCCAGGGACAGACTAATTTGCATACAGCCAGGTTCTGAAACTGGGATGGTGCAATGAGCTAAAAAATGGTGTTGGATCTAGCCCTGATCTCTTGACTGAGTGAGAGTACTCTGCTTAATTCAGAGACTCTGTCCATCACCACCCCTTGTTGTAAATAATTTTGTCCACCCTAAGCGTGGAAGGGTATACTCAGATGTGAGTCCCTTGCTCATTGCACCATCAGGATTCAAGCAAGCCGGGCCGAAGATGCCTGAAATGGCAGAAACCGGTCCCCGGAAGCTTGTTTCCTTCCCAGTGTAAGAATGGGCTTTTGTAGTCTGGTCTGCCCTGTTCCCATGATGCACTGGGCCAGGGACAGACTAATTTGCATACAGCCAGGTTCTGAAACTGGGATGGTGCAATGAGCTAAAAAACGGTGTTGGATCTAGCCCTGATCTCTTGACTGGGTGAGAGTACTCTGCTTAATTCAGAGACTCTGTCCATCACCACCCCTTGTTGTAAATAATTTTGTCCACCCTAAGCGTGGAAGGGTATACTCAGATGTGAGTCCCTTGCTCATTGCACCATCAGGATTCAAGCAAGCCGGGCCGAAGACGCCTGAAATGGCAGAAACCGGTCCCCGGAAGCTTGTTTCCTTCCCAGTGTAAGAATTGGCTTTTGTAGTCTGGTCTGCCCTGTTCCCATGATGCACTGGGCCAGGGACAGACTAATTTGCATACAGCCAGGTTCTGAAACTGGGATGGTGCAATGAGCTAAAAAACGGTGTTGGATCTAGCCCTGATCTCTTGACTGGGTGAGAGTACTCTGCTTAATTCAGAGACTCTGTCCATCACCACCCCTTGTTGTAAATAATTTTGTCCACCCTAAGCGTGGAAGGGTATACTCAGATGTGAGTCCCTTGCTCATTGCACCATCAGGATTCAAGCAAGCCGGGCCGAAGACGCCTGAAATGGCAGAAACCGGTCCCCGGAAGCTTGTTTCCTTCCCAGTGTAAGAATTGGCTTTTGTAGTCTGGTCTGCCCTGTTCCCATGAAGCACTGGGCCAGGGACAGACTAATTTGCATACAGCCAGGTTCTGAAACTGGGATGGTGCAATGAGCTAAAAAACGGTGTTGGATCTAGCCCTGATCTCTTGACTGGGTGAGAGTACTCTGCTTAATTCAGAGACTCTGTCCATCACCACCCCTTGTTGTAAATAATTTTGTCCACCCTAAGCGTGGAAGGGTATACTCAGATGTGAGTCCCTTGCTCATTGCACCATCAGGATTCAAGCAAGCCGGGCCGAAGACGCCTGAAATGGCAGAAACCGGTCCCCGGAAGCTTGTTTCCTTCCCAGTGTAAGAATTGGCTTTTGTAGTCTGGTCTGCCCTGTTCCCATGATGCACTGGGCCAGGGACAGACTAATTTGCATACAGCCAGGTTCTGAAACTGGGATGGTGCAATGAGCTAAAAAACGGTGTTGGATCTAGCCCTGATCTCTTGACTGGGTGAGAGTACTCTGCTTAATTCAGAGACTCTGTCTATCACCACCCCTTGTTGTAAATAAATAGTTTCTCAAAGACCGGCAGGACTGATAAACACATCCACCCCCCTACCCTCATCAGGAAGGGAAAATATTAATTACGAATTGTAACAACATATCACTAATACCAAAAGCGCAGCAGAATAAGGCAGCGCGTTATTCACGCCCCGAGGAGAAGAATTCTCCCATTGAAACCAACCCATGGAACTACTGATTAATTAAGAGGAGTCTCTCACTCGTTTCACGAAATATATATATATCACTGGAATGTCAGAGAACGCAATTAGCCGTTAAGAATTCAAGTAGCGTTAAAGCTGCATATTTAATACCGCACATTGAAGCACGCACTTGTTAGGAAGTTTTTTAGTTGCCCTTGGTTGCGTGCAGGATAGAGTAGTACCTTTGCAGTACCTGGGAAAATAATCCCCAAAATGTTGTAGGGCACTTGTAAGGAGTACGGGGAGAGTACGGGGGACAATGAAGGGGAACCACACTCAGCCTCGTAAACATTTTTCAAATATTCACAGCTTTGAATATTATCATTGCATGCACATCTCGGAAAGGGAACCAACCGCACAGCACTGGCAGATAAATCTCTTCGACATTATGCATTTTCCACGTCTTGCTCAGCGTGGGAATATGTAGAGTGGTTTAGTGCTACATGCGCCAAAGTAAATAAAAACACGTTTTATTTGTATAGGGCTTCATGTGTCTACTCACTCAAGTGCGGGAGTAGGAAACTCAGGGCTAAGAGGAAGCATATGGGTTATGAAAAAAAAAAAAACACAGTAAGCGAAGTAATGGTATTATGCCCGATCTGCGAGTGGGAGTGATGTTCATTAAAGAAACCTGAGGCACCACAAAATATGATATATTAATGAACGTGTTGGTGTTGAAGATAAAATAATATAGACATTTACAAAAGCACGGCCGGCCGGCCATGAAAAAGCCTTTGATGCAGCAAGGGGGCAATTAGGGGAGGAGAATGGCTGGGCTGAGGCAGAGCGCAAAGCCTTTGATGCAGCAGGGGGTGGAGCGGGAAGGTGCTGGAGGCACCAAGCTGGGGAACAGATGGCGAAGACTGGCGATTTGATGCTGTGCATGCGCATTTTAACTCATTGCGCTTGCGCATTGAGCTAAAATCGCACATGCACTGCATCAAATCGCCAGTAAATCGCCAGTCTAGTTAAACTCTTGTTTAAGCCCCTATAGTCTCGCTCCGCTCAATGCGCATGCGCATTGAGAGGCGAGACCTAAAACCGGGACATTTCACAAAAATAGAAGAAGGACTACAATTTTACTTCAAGCGATGAGAGCACTCCTCAGCAGAGAAATACAGAACAGGTAGTAAGAGCATACATAACATGCAATTTTTAAACCCAGTAGCTTGCCTGTTAATTAAATTGTTTTCTTTAAACAACTGCTAACTATCCCTGCTTTTTAAAACATAAAAACACCTCCCACCGTTTTCAGGCGACCCTCTTTAAAAACCGGGACATGAGCTACATTCCGTGAAATTTGCTGGGACTGCTGGTTAAAAACTGGGGCCATCCTGGAAAAACGGGAACGCCTAGTCACCCTAACTTACAAGGGATACCTGCAGCCCCCACCTAGGTCCCAAATAAACTGAGTTGATCCATGCTGGGTGTGAAAATTCACAGAGAGGCCCTCCGACCCTTAAGCTGATTGCTACACTGTAGAGATTGTGGAAATACCGCAGCTCTTCCTGAGGTGAGCGGGCTGCTGACGGCTGTGCCAGGGACGAGAGGGGCGGACTGCTCCCTCCCTCATGCGTACACTGCCACCAGGTGGCTTCTCTCCTGAGGCCTGGTGGGGCTATGGTACTGTCAGTGGCTGCCGGCCTGGGACGCAGTCGGTCGTGTGCCGGGTCTATCGGCGGCTGTCCCTGGGCGTGGTTGCAGGCTGTGGGTGGGTGGCGAATCGTAGGCAGCCTCGGATTGGTAACACGGGCATTCGGGCAATGCCCGAGGGGCCGGAGTCTGAGATCTTGCTGTGGGCTGATTTTTTGAGCAGTCTGGGGCCGATTTGGGCGGTGTCTCTATTTTCGGGATACAGCCAGCGGCCCAGTGGGTGGCTGAGTGGCCTTTCTGCAGGCAGATAGGCGCTCATTGTCCCTCCCCATACCCCCCCCCAGCAACACCTCTTGTCCCCCACCTCCGGTTTAGCAACCGGCAGAGGTATCACTCCCTTTCTCTCGCTGGCCAGACCATTAATGTGTGCACATACTGAGCGGGGCAGGAGGCCTCAGTAGAAGAGGCCTCGCTTGTTTTCAGGTGTGTTTCCCTAGTGTAAACTAATACGTGCATTTTGTTAAGCCCCCCCCCCTCCTTTTTAATGCAATTACGCTGAAGCAGTGATCTGAGAAAAGTCATTATGCAAATGAGGGCCGATTCTTTTTGTGTGCCAGGGCCGATTTTCAATCCCAATCCGACCCTGATCGTAGGCGTAACTGAATCTGCCAATACCGGGTGAATGGTAGATTTTGTGGAACAATTGCTCACAATACTATTTGAAGCATCATCATTTTCTAAGCAGCTGGTAGAGGGAAGAGACCACCACTCGCTTGTGACTCAACCTTCTTCCAGTACTAACTCGCGACCCATTATTGCTAGACTATTAAACTACCGTAACCACGATTCCATACTCTGACTGGCCAGAGAGTAACTATTGCTCAATTTTGAAGGATATGTATTATCTATATATCCAGATTTTACCATGGCGGTGCAGGAAGCTCCCAAAAAAATCCTACCTGTTAAGCGGATATTGCAGCAGGCCAACATCCCATATGCCATGTTATACCCGGAGTGCCTCACCTTGCCTTTCAGGGCAAACAGCACACTTTCAGTGACCCACAACATATTAATGACTTCCTGCGATGCACTACCTGCCACTCACCCCAGCCATTGAAGGTCAGTGAAAGCACCGGCTCTCCGTGCCACTATCAGACGGGCTAAGGCTGGGGTACTGAATCCGGCTAGGACCCGCAGATTGACTGACCTGTTGTCTATGACATGCATATGCGCTGGAGGCAGGGCTGGATCTGCCTCGTGCTGAGGAGACAGGAACCAAATTTAGAGAAGCACTCACTGATTATCAGGCCAGTTCTGAGCGCAAATGCCTGTTCCGTAGTAAATACTTCCAAGCTTGCAAGTATGGAGGGGGTGAGCAACCAGGGAAGGCATTGGCGGAGAAGATACGCAACCCAGTTTTTCCAACTAAGCTATTTACATGAGCAACAGTTTCATTACAGAAGGTCTCATTCATTTGTTAGGCACAGGTAGATTAAGTGTTTTGCCTAGAATTACAGGATGTTGAGCGTCGTTGACAAAACTCGAACCCGTTTCCCCAGCTTCGAGGTAGACCGCTCTAACTGGAAGGCTACATAGGTTGCCTGACCTATTTTATAATAACATGTTAATTATAATAATTATTTTATCTAAAACTTAGTTTCATCATGCTTTGTATATTTATCTAAATCTAAAAAAAAAAAAAAAAATATTACTCAACTTCTCATTTTATATATAGCATACATATGATATTATATACTGTAAATTACCTTGTGGGTCATTTGGATTAAGCATGGGAAAAAGGAAAATATTACCCGACCAAGGAAAGCCTAATGCCTCCGAACGGTCACATACACAGACCTCGCTACTAAAGTTCATATCAAGTGCTATGGGGACAATCGAGAAGAAATATATAAAACTCGTTATAAAAAATATATATATGCCCTTGTGATCAGGGGCGCTGATGGTTCCCAAAAAAGATACACAGCTGATATACTCACCACTTTTTCAACATTTTACTCTACTCTTTACACCTCGCGCAGAACCAACCATCTTGATACAGATGCCTACTTTGAAGATGTGGCATTGGGCTGGCTCAGTGATTCGCAGCGGGAGGTCTTCTCAGCTGATATTGTGGAGGATGAGATCGGGGTGGCAGTAATGTAATTGCGTTCCGGACATGCTCCGGGGCTCGATGGCCAACCAGCTGATTTTTATAAAAGCTACATCAGTCCCCTAGTTCCTATTATTAAGACTGTATAAGTGGAAGTGGAAAAATTGGACATCCTTCCAACCTCAATGCGGGAGCCAATGATCCTATCTCTTCTTAAGCCTGGTAAACCGGCAGAAAATTGGGAATCATATCGACCTCCATTGCTAACCAATTGCAATGTTAAAATACTCATGAAAATTCTAGCTAATCAACTGAGCCTGTTGATGGAGTTCCTTGTCTGACCTGACCAATCTGGTTTTATACCAGGATGCACCACCTTGCATAATCTGTATACACTTTTCTCGCTGCTCCAGGACATAGACCCAGACTTGGATGCTGTGCTTCTCTTTCTTGATGCCACCAAGGCGTTTGATTGCCTAGAGTGGGACTATCTATTTGGAGTGCTGAGACTGATGAGCTCCCCCCTTCCTATCATGGATTGCTCTATTATGTTGTCAACCGATGGCAAGAGTACCAATAAATAACACCTGTTCTCCTTATTTCTCCATTTCCCAAAGTACTAGGCAGTGATGCCCATTGTCAACCCTCCTGTTTGCATTAGCAGTGGAACGACTCACGACCAAACTCAGACAGCACCATCGGGAGTATGCAATCCACTACCCTACCACTATACACTATACATTGACGACATCATACTTTATGTCCGAGCCGCAATACTATTTTGCATGAATTCATCTGCTTCAGAGGGCAATCAGGCATTTATATTAATTGGGAAAAGTCTCAGATATTTCCTCTTGCCACTGCCACCCAGAGACAAAGTCTGAAATACCCACTGTAGTGGTGTGAAGCAGAGTGTGAATATTTGGGGGTGGTCATTTCTAGAGAAAGGGGGGAGCTCCTGCCTGCAAACTACGGCACCGCACTGAATGTGATGATACTCTTGCACGCTGGATCTCAATGCCCCTCTCGCTGGCGGGCCGTATCTCCCTAATGAAGATGATCATCGTACCAAAGCTTCTCTATTTATTCCTCAATATCCATTACTCACCAGGATGCCATTTTTTCATAGCCTTAACAAGACAGGACATCAGGCTGGCATGCGGAGGAAAACCCAGTTTGTAATGGGACATCCTTACGCAGCCATTAAAGCTCCAATTTCTGTGTGGCCAAGCCCATTTTGATACATATTTGTTCCAGCCACCCCACTTCATGCCTCATTTGCCCTACAACTGCATTCCTGGGAGCGGCAGACCCATGGTGGGGATGAAGCATCCTCTACAGTTGCCTGCACTATTTCTGCCTGGAAAAAACTGGCTAAGCGGCTAAGCAAGTCTCTCCTCTATTCCCCATTCATTCTTTTGCCCTATCCCTAGCTCTCAGTAACGCATGAGACAGAATGTCAGAATATTCTTCAAAATATGGGAGCCTTTACCTGTAGCTGCGACAATTTTTCCGGGCAAACCCTGATGCACTTTATTATGTTTTGTAGCTACTACGAGGAATGTAGGAAACAGTTTTTACTACCTATTCTGAGAGAAGCAGGGTTTATACAAGTTCGTCCCGCTCTCCGCTACCTACAGCTCCTAAGTAGCACTAAAGTAATATTCGGGGTCGCAAGCTTTTTAGTTGCAGCTACACGTATTAAGTCTAAACAATTGAAGCTAATCGTTCCATGATATGTTTTTTAAATCTACTTACCATTAGCCGTTCTGATGATTTGCATTATTGCACTATCCCAAGTAATTATATGAATTTGTTCTCTTTTATGCTTCTCCTTTTAAACTAAATTATTTACATGAAATGTTTTTATTATATGATATTGTTGTATGTATATTTGTGCTGGAAATGCTTTTATGATTTTAATTAATCGAATAAAGCTTGTATTGACTGACTGACTGACCTGGGGCGCCTATATGCAGAGGGAGTAGGCATGGCTCAAAATGCCCTATTTGCTGGGAAAGTGCCCTCTCTATTGGAGGTATTCCTGTATATCAGGCTTTGCCATAATTTGAAGGCGGTCAGTCCTGATTTTCCTGAGGAGCCTTCCACTCTAAATACACTGCATGTCTTACTACACCCTACGACTCCTACACATGTAGACTCCATGCTTTATTAAAACGCAGTTAAAACAGTCTGAAATACAGGGGGGCTCGCATTTCAGCTGACACACACAATTGAGGACACCACTCACTGATAAACAATGGCTCCATTGCTGTCAGTAGACTGGCCGGATTACGGCTAGTAGGCGATTACGCCTTATACACTTTAAATTTCTCTACCGGTTATATTATACCCGGGTGAAATATTGCTTGTGACCAGATGACAGGTGCAACAGATGTCGGGACATGATCTCCCCCACCTGGCATGGGAGTGGGAGGTGATTAACAATTACTGGAATGAGCTTTCAGGCGCTATGACACGGATGCTGGGCTCTCATCTGACTTTCACTCACCTAGTGGCTCTGCTGGGCTATTCTGAGGATGTTGAGGCGTCGACTAGGAAGTGTAATTCACTTGGGCTGTTCCTGGCCAAGCATAGCAATCCATGCAGGCTGGGTAGAAGATAAGCCCCCAAGTTTAAGGACTGGCCTCGTGACCCTAGTTATTGCAAAGACCAGATGACCATTTATGCAGAATTATTACCCCAAGCTCCCTACCACGAGACATATGGGACCCTCTACAGACATACCTGTAGGAGAGTAAGATCAGCTTTCATAGTTATCCCCAATTTATGCTTGGTATCAGTGTGTTTTTGACCTAGTCTGACTGGGAACCTGCTAATCAGGCTCCAGTCACTATGCTTTCTCCCTAAATTGACAATTGGTAAGTACTTTTGTACATCCACAATTGGCTACTGGTGTACCACTGTAGGTCGCTAGTATATGGTACTGAGATGCCCCGGGCATAGGTACACCAGCAGTCTCCCATGGGATGCAGCATGTATTGTGTCACCCATGGGAGCCCAACTAAGCTGTGGCTACAGGCCTGTTGGGGTATTCTGTGCGAGTTGGTGCTCGCACCTCTCACGACAGATATAAGTTTCCTTACATCTGAGGTCACTGCACATTAAACTTATAAGTCACCCCTATGGCAGACTTTTAGTCCTGAGGGCAGGGTGCTTGGTTATAAGTGTGAAGGTGTCCCTGCATGAGCAGGGTACATCTACAAACCCTGGAATCGATTCTCCAGGCTTTATAAGTGCAGGCAACCATTTTAATACATATATATTAGACATCAGTCCTTATGAGATGTCTAACTAAATAGTGACTGCACTGTACCCGGTCATATTTAGTATCAAACATGTTGGACACATACCCCAACCCTGTTGGAAGTATGATCCCATATACTTGGGGGCTCCCTTGAGGTACCCCCTGTGGTCCTGGTAACAGCCTTTCAGGGTCTGCCAGCAAGCTAATGCTACTGCCGATCACAAACAACATTCTGCCCTCCTGCTGCTGAGCTGATCTTGAGCAGGGGAAGGTAGAACAATAGGTTTCCTGCCACAGGGATCAGACAGGACTCATTGTGCAGGGATAGGGTCACTTGCCAGAGCCACCAGACTGCATTGAAGGGCACATATGGTTCTCCCCTTCCATACTCCAGTTTGAGCCAATTGAGGGAGCCCTTGGCTCCTGCTCTGGTACGAAACTTGACAAAGGACATGGGAGTAGTCTCCTCTCCATCCATATCTTTCCCTGCAAGGTAGCCCTGAGTTGTTCCAACCCTTCCCTCGGGGGAACTTCAGGTCTTACCTGTGGGTGGTTCCTTAGGTTCTTCATTCGATAAGACTCAGGCCTGAAACTACGTTCCTCTTCGACCGTTTGGACACTTGGGCTTCGTTCGACTTCGACTGGAACCGAGACTGCACTACACCAAGAAAGACTCCTGCTGCTCCTGGTCTTGCTGTTCTTCCAGTCTTCTTCGTCGTCTGTGCCTGTGCTTACTTGGGTTCTGTAACAGACCTGTGAGCATCAAGTACACAAAGAAATCTCCCTTGGGGTGAAGGACTCAATCCCCTCCATCTGCAGGCACTGCAACAAAGCTGACCTATCTGCTTCTCCTGTTGTCCTATGGACTTCCCGAGGCTCAGCAATGCATGTGGGGGTTCTGCAACTACCTTAAGGCCTGACCTGTCCTCTCCGTAATTTTAAAGCTAGAATCCTTCGTCGGAACCGCTCGGACCGAACCCCTGTGCACAGCATCAACTTGCCGTTGCCAAGGCTTTTTGGCTCTGCACTCCAGAGATCTTCGGGTTGCAAGAAGCTCCAGCCTCCAGCATCTCTTCCTTGCAAGATGAGCATCCTCACCAGTCCCCTGTACCCAGGGCCTTCATCCTTGGTGAGCTGCTCAAGGTCCTCTTGAGACTCCTGTGCCTTTGGCCTGTGGGTCCTCCTAAGGGTCTTCGACTTCTTTAGAGGGCTTCCCTGTTTGCTCTGGGGCTGCTCTGATTCTCCTGCTGATGGCAAGTCCCTTGGACCTTGCTGGTCCCAACGTTGCTCCTTCTATGTTCTCCATGTCAGTTCCGGCTAATAAAGGCTTGTTGGTGCTCCCGCTGGACATCGTCCACCTAGTCACTGACATCCAATGTGGGACAGCTCATGCACAGCTCCTGGTCTTCTTCAGTGTCACCTGGTTCTCACAGGTGCAGCGGCAAGGTCAC
Source organism: Lissotriton helveticus (assembly GCF_964261635.1). Classification (NCBI taxonomy): domain Eukaryota; kingdom Metazoa; phylum Chordata; class Amphibia; order Caudata; family Salamandridae; genus Lissotriton; species Lissotriton helveticus. Next base: position 20,568,593 of record NC_136062.1, read on the forward strand.
CGTTGACTCTTCTCAACCGCCCGACATCAGTGTGTATTATGACTCCGTGGCTCCTGGTCACTTCCGAGTGGCAAATACTCTGTCCCCTCTACTTGCAAGTTCCTCACTTCCAGAATCCACCCTTGGATTCCACTGAACTTCTTCACCGACTTCTCTAGAGGCATTTTCTTCAAAATCTTCCATTGTCTTAACAGAGGTTTCCGACGTCTCTTCACCCCTATGTACCTGGCTTCTCTGGTGTAGGTAACCAGGTTCCCACAGAATACGAGGGTGGGGCAGTTCTCCAAACTTCTGCCCTCCAAGGGAATTCTTCGGGGTCCTCTGGGAAGGGTCCTTCTTCTGCAGAACTGCAACTGCGACTTCTCCATTGACTTCCATTGGGCATGCAGCTGTGTTCCCATTCTGCGCACAGCCTCAGTGGGGTTCCTGGGGGAAACATCCTTTACAACGCAACTTTTACCATGCAGTGCCTTTACGACGCAACTTTTACAACGCAAACCATTACAACGCATTGCGCTGGGGGGCGCTCTAGGATAGGGAATAGATTTAATTTACTATCCAACACCTTCCCTACTATCCACGGGGACTGGAGTTGGAATAGTAAATTAAACTATTCACTATCCAGCACCCCAAAGCGCTATGCGTTGTAAAGGCATGCGTTGTAAATACCCCGTTGTAAAGGCATGCGTGGTAAAAGCATGCGTTGTAATGTCATACATCCCTTTTGCAGTTTGCTTTTCACTTTTTTAATATATGGTTTGGTCTCCACCAGGAGACCACTGCATTTTGTGTTACTTGCCTGATTGCATGTGAAGTATTCTTGTGTATTGTGTTGATATCTTCAGGTAGGAGATATACCAATGTGTTAGTGAGTGCTATGTCTAAAAGCAAGCATGCCCTCATAGATGTGTTTAGTTTAACCACGCAACAATACAGGGTTAGGTTTATAGACACACAGAAGGCACACACCCAAGACTGGATTGATTTAGTAGACAGTGCTATTAAGGCTCTGGAAGGCTGGCTTCATCTAAGTTAGTTGCTTGACTATGAGGGACTGTACAATTTATTGATGAGGGAGCACATTCTTAATAACTGTCAGAATCAGCAACAGCATCCGTAACTGGTGGACTCAGAAAAGACCTATGCACAAGAATTGGGAAATAAGACAGACAAGTGGGTCTGCACCGGTGTGAAGCAGAAATCTAGTGGTGGTGGTGACCAGAAGGATCAAGATTCTTCTAAGGCTGAAGAGAAGGGTGGGAAGAAAGGTAAAGACAAGAAAGAGTGTACACTTGGTCCACAAAAGTCTACCAGTGGACTGTCTCTTGGGCAATGATTTAGAAACTCCAGCCTTGTCTTAAGTGAAGTTCAGGACACATGCAGAGACAATGGGTATTTCAGCCAATTCCTTTACAGTCACTGGGGCTCGGGCCAAGAGACGGGGCACAGAGGGAGCCCTGGATCCTCGAAAAATGGACAAGCCAACTCTCAAGAGAAGGAGCAGTAAGGGTAAAGATTTATCCTCCTCCCAGACTCCCAATGAGGATCAGTCTCCAGAAGGAGATTACCTTAGCCCCTGTGAAGGAACTGTCCCAGAGGAACTTGGGCCTGACACAGTAGAGTTCTTGGGGGCAAGGGGACGTTCCAGGGCAGACTTGAGTCTGGAGCAGAAGAACTGTCCCTCTCTTAAACAGCTCAAACAGCAAGCTGTTGCTGAGGAGGCAGGGAATGTCAGTGGGTCCCATAGGATCTATTCGGAAGATGGGCTCCTATTTTCTAAGGATAGAGACCCCCAAGCCTGGTATCACCAAGATGTTGGTCATACCTCAGAAATTCAGGGGTTTTCTATTGAGCTTGGCACATGGCATTCCACTTGCAGGACATCTTGGGCAAAACAAGACTTGGGACAGACTAGTCCCTCACTTTCTCCGACCCCACATGTCTGAAGATACCAATGAGTTTTGTCGCTCCTGTGTCACCTGACAAGCCAGTGGTAAGTCAGGTGGCACTAGAAAGGTCTCCTTAAACCCCCTTCCAGAGGTTGGGGTTCCCTTGGAGAGGGTAGATATAGATATTGTAGGTCCCTTAAACCCTCCAACAGCATCTGGACATAGTTACACTAGGGGTGTGGACTATGCCACTAGGTATCCAGAGGTTATTTCCCTTAGGACCACTACAGCCCCTGTGGTGGCCAGGGCCCTCCTGGAATGTTTTCCAGAGTTGGGTTTCCTAAAGAGGTCTTGTCAGACAGAGGTACTAATTTCATGTTTAGCGACATTACTGCTATGTGGAAAGAGTGTGGTGTAAACTACAAGTTTACCAAAACCTATCACCCACAGTGCAATGGGCTTGTTGAAAGGTTCAATAAGACCCTAAAGGGTATGATCGTGGGACTTACTGAAAAGCTGAGGCAAAAATCGGATGCCTTACTACCCTGCCTTTTCTTTGTCTACATAGAGGTTCCTCCGAAGGGGGTGGGCTACAGTCCATTTGAACCTCTGTTGGAACACCCAGTTAGGGATCCATTGTGTCTGGTTAAGGAGGGATGGGAGCAGTCTCTGAAACCCTCTAAGCATGACAATGTACTTTGCCTGCATCCTATTATGGCTGAGTATATGAAGAAGGGTAGCAAAAACCTTGAGGCAAGCCAGGAGCTTCAGAAAGCGTGGCATGACCAATAGGCTGTACTGACTGTTTACCAGTCAGGACAAAAAGTGTAGGTGTTGGAGTCTGTGGCCCCATCAGCTCTCCAGGAAAAGTGGAGTTGACCCCACACCATACTTGAAAAAAAAGGTGAGGTCACTTACTTGACAGACATAGGACCTAGGTACTCCAAGAAGTCCTCACACGGTACTTTGTGTAAATCGCTTGAAACCTTTTTTTAAAAACATTGTTTCTATGATTAGAAACTGTGTTCTGGGCACTTCAGTATAGTCGACTTACGCATCACGGTGGTGCTAAGTCCTGACTGGCTGACTTTCGGCCAATCAGACTCTAGACGGGAGGAGCCTGTTTGCCACCATCTACTTCAAGCACACCGAATGTGGACGCGTTCTTCCAAGTATCCGTGTGAGAGGCGGGTGGAATTGCGCTCTGGCTTTGTGTTCCTTTGCTTAAATCAATTTATTGTTGCGTGTTCTTAATTGCTTTTAAAAAACAACATTGTTTTTAAAATTGGAAACTGTGGTTTGGCCACTTCAGTGCAGTCAACTTCCGCATCACGGTGGTGCTAAGGGCTGATTGGCTGACTTTCGGCCAATCAGACGCTAGATAGGAGGAGCCTGTTTGCCCACCGTCTACTTCAAGCACACCGAATGCGGACGCGCTCTTCCAAGTATCCGTATGAGAGGCGGTGAAATTCTGCTCAGGGCTGTGTTCTGCTGCTAAAATTAATTTAATGCTGCGTGTTTTCAACTGCTTTTAAAAAACGACATGGTTTTTAAAATTGGAAACTGTGTTTTGGGCACTTCAGTTTAGTCGACTTCCGCATCACGGTGGAGTTAAGGGCTGATTGGCTGACTTTGCCCACTCAGACGCTACACGGGAGGAACCTGTTTGCCCACCGTCTACTTCAAGCACACAGAATGCGGACGCGCTCTTCTAAGTTTCCGTGTGAGAGGCGGGTGGAATTGTGCGAGGGGCTTTGTGTTCTTCTGCTAAAATCTAATTATTGTTGCATGTTCCTTATTGCTTTTAAAAAACAACATTGTTGGGGGGTGTGGCTAACAGCCGAACAAGATGGCTGCTTAGTTGAGGAGCTCCAGGGACAGCATAGCCCTTCTTATCAATCGCATACTAATCCGCAAGACTACGGTGCTCCGAGGGCCTGCGCTGAGGTCTAGGACCGAGCGGCACCGACCAAAGCAACTTAGGAACAAATCCGACACCAGGAAGTGGAGAAAACGAGGAGTGATCCGTGGCGGACTACTCCGCGAGCAGAGACCGGGGACTGGAGTGGTTTACGACCTGGGTGCGAGTGAGGCGCCAAGCAGGGAGCAGCGAGTCGAGGCGGAGAGCACATCCCACAGCTCCACAAACAACTGCAGGTGGACCATGCTGCGGAGGCATTGCAGCGGCCAGTAGCACAGTAGGAGCACCGCTGGAAACACCGTGGCAGTGGGGCCTAGCGATGAGGTAACGATAGAGAGCTGGCATCCCGAAATGCCGCTGCAGCTGCCACACGATAGCGCGTTAAGGTACGCGACCCCACAGTGACTACAGGGGCGCTCATAACGCCGAAGAGACGGTGCTGAGTCTTGGGGCCCCCCCACTTATCCCCCTGAACGGCGGCATCGTGTATGTATGGCGATAGTGCAGGCGCCATTCGGCGCGGGGGACTCCAGTGGACAATATACAGGGTGCAAGACAGGGAAACCCTCGCAAAAGACAGAAGGTCGCCACAAGTGCCGCTTATAACAACGCTGGTATAAAGCGAATAATCACTACTTTTCCTGTGTGACAACACCCATATAAAAATCATCAACCAGTAGACTATGGGACTTGTGGCTGAGTGTGTGCTACGCAAGGAGGTGCCTGGTACACCTTTGCGGCGCCATGTCGGGCAGGGGCTCAAGAAATCAGACTACGCAGGCCAAGTTGGACAAATATGCATACGACAAGGGATCTCCCGCATTGACGGAGAGACGTGCCTCTGCAGGGAAGGGGGCGGACGGAGTAGGAACGCGGAAGGTGACACTGGAGGACATTATGAAGGCACTTTCACAGGTCCAAACTACAGTAGGGACGATCTCCACAGATGTCTCCCTGCTACGTGCGGACTTCCAGAAAATTACGGACAGAGTCAAAGAGGTGGAGATAGTCACCAAATCTCTAGTGGCAGACACATCAGAATTACAAACAGCCGTCTCTAGACTCGAGACTGAAAATAAACTATTGGCAGCGAAGCTCGATGAGCAGGAAGGACGCTCGAGACGGAATAACGTACGCATTCTCGGCATTCCCGGAAAGTGAGGGCACTCAAGCAATGGACCTCTACGTGAAAGACCTGGTAAGAACACGACGGCAACCCAAGGGGCTGTCGAGCTTTTTCTCGGTGGAGAGAGCCCATAGGGTTTCGGGTGGGAGCGCCCCCTAGACCGGTGCTCGCCAGGCTATTCAACTTTAGAGACAGAGATGTAATCCTGCAAACAGCGAGAGTCGCCCCGCAAATCCGAATACAAAACTCAACAGTCGCCTTCTTCCCAGACTATACAGCGGCGATCTCACGACGTAGGCGAGACTTCCTAGAAGTTAAGAAAGCCTTGAGAGCACAAGAACTACCCTATTCCATGCTATTTCCAGCAAGGCTAAGAGTGGTAGCGGACGGGAAAACATGGTTCTTCGAGACACCAGAAGTGGTTTACGATTGGCTTGAGGTTTGGACAACAGTGAGTAACCCCGGTCGCGGAAACAGGAATCACCGTTGTCATGAAGAGGAAGACGCCTCCGGACACCAAACGGCACGACGCCAGGAGTCGGACCACTCACCAGAGACAGAAACTGAGACCAGTGGTCATGGATAACCTTATTGGCCAAAAGACCCCCGGGACCATTATCCACTGTGTGATTAACTGCGGTCGAGCTGACTCTGGACACTGTACTGAAGCCGGCCTTGGAGGACAGGAGGGGCTGGTGCTTCCATTGGACCTTTCATCCCCGGCAAGCAAGTACTATGGTTTGGGATGGGGTGAAGCACTCTGCTGAGTTGGGGAGGCGGGCCGTTTTCAGTCCGTTGAGCAGGGAGGCAGGGAGGGAGGGGAGGATAAGGGGTGGGGTAATTCACAGTTTGTTTAATTCTGTTACAGTTCATAACGGCAATGTTGACATAGCAGAGAGTCCCCTGGTTGGGGATTCCGCAATAGCGATGATTGGGCACATGCTACTGACATCCACATATCACATCTATGTCACTGGGTTAACAAGTTAATTGTTCCCCGTCCACGACCCAGGCAACACAGGTAGCCCCGTTGAAGTTCGCTACATGGAATGTCCGAGGGCTAGGGGACAAGATTAAGAGAGGTCTGGTGCTGCAGGCTCTAAAACAACACGGCCCTACATTAGCACTATTGCAAGGAACACATCTCACGGGAACGGCATGTAGGGCGCTAGACAGATGGGGGTACAAGATGGTAGCCCACTCCGAGTTTACATCTGGCTCCAGGGGAACGGGCATATTGGTGCAGAAAAACTCACCCTTTATGGTTCTCAGTACCAAGATCGCCGACCAGGGAAGGTTCGCAGCGATACAGGGTGAGTGGGAAGGCAAACTTCTAAATGTAGTATCAGTATATATCCCACCTTCCCTGCACACGGTGGCACTCCCAGCCCTCAGCGACTTTCTACTTTCTCTGCCTGAGGGAGGCCTTATCGTTGTGCGGGACTTTAATGCTACGATGAACGCCAGTATGGACAAATATTTATTTATTATTTATTTTTAAACTTGTAAGGCGCAACAGCTACCCAAAAAGAGTTTCCCGGCGCCGAGACACAGCACAAAAGTAGCGAAGGTTTGCAAGGTCGTTCCAGATTATTGTTCAAACAACCAGGTTTTGATATTTTTCCTGAATCTGGCGTGGGTTTCCTCCTTGCGGATGTAAGGAGGGAGTGCATTCCAGAGGGTTGGACCAAGATGAGCAAAGGATCTGCCACCCATTCTAGCAAGTTTGAACCTGGGTATGCAGAAATTGGCTGCTGATTGTGACCTAAGGTTTCGACTAGGGGTGTAGGGATGGGCTAGTGCAAGTAGATATTTAGGAGCATTACCTGTTTTTATTCTAAACATATAGTTCAGTGCTTTAAATCTGATTCGGTTTTCTACCCTGAGCCAATGCAGGCCCCGTTGGTAGTTTGAAACACTGGTGGTTTTAGGAATTCTACACAGTAGCCTGACAGCTGAGTTCTGGAAGAGCTGTAGCCGCCTTACTACAGCTTGATTTGAGCCTAGGTACAAGATGTTACCGTAGTCAAGCCGGGATGTAATGAGGGCATTGACTACGGTTTTTTGGGTGGAGATAGGCAACATCCAGAGGATTTTCCTCAGCCACTTCAAGATGTGAAGCAGAGGCCAACAACTTTGCTGGCCTGTTGTTTCATGGAGAGGGAGCTAGGCCACCGGCACCTGGGGCCTCTCGGTTGCAAGGCTTTGCTGACGCCGTGGGGATAGTAGATGTGTGGAGACAATCCCATCCAGCAGAGCGCCAGTATACGTATTACTCCACAGTACACAATAGCCTATCATGACTAGACTATTTTATGATGTTGGGGACGGGTTTCCACAATGTTGAGGGGGTGGAAATTAAACCAAGGGGTATTTCCGATCACTCCCCGGTATTATTGACCTTCTCCTACCTCCAGAAAGCCCGACGGCGGATATACCCTATCTACCCCGGCTATCTGTATGTCCCCAAAATAAAGAAAGAACTCCGCACAACCACAAAACATTTCTTTGAGGAAAATACACATTCGGTTAGCTCACCCTCAATATACTGTATTTAGAGGGCAGGCGATAGCGTTCATCTCGGGCCATAGACGGGAAAAACAGAAGGAACTTTTAGACCTGGAAAGGGCACTGCAGACAGCCGACATAAATCACTCCGCAGATCCAACGCTGGAAACGGCGCGCACACTACGCATTAGACAGCAACAACATAGGGGCTATTTGCAAGAAAAGATGATAGCTAACCAGACAGCCACTAAACACAAGATTTACGACGTGGGAGACAAAGCGAGGAAACTGTTGGCTTGGATGGATAGACGGGAGACAAGTTCCAAAGGGATACAACCGATACGGAATGCAGAGGGACAGCTTTCGACAGACCCGGAGGACATAGTACACACATTGGCAGACTATTTCCAGGGAGTCTATACAGCGGCTTCGGATGTAGGGGAGGACGAGATAGCAGAGTCCTTGCTACACATAGAGATGCCGAGGTTACCGCACGAGGCTTCTTTGGAGTTAGAGGCAGACCTCACGAGCGAGGAGTTACAGTTAGCAATTAGACCACTGCAATCAGGCAAGGCACTGGGACCCAACGGGATCCCGGTGGAATGGTACAAATATATGGCAGAAACTCTCAGCCCCCATCTCTTAGTAATGTTCAATGACAGCCTAGACAAAGGAGAGCTACCAGCGGATCAAAGAGTAGCGACGATAGTGGCAATTCCAAAACCCGGCACACCCCCATCTGAATGTGCTTCATATCGCCCTATTTCATTGCTAAATGAGGAAGCAAAAAATTAGCTAAATTAATAGCCAACAGGTTGATGCCCCACTTACCGTACCTGATCCACCCGGATCAGTCCGGTTTCATACCCCACAGGGTTACGGCGCTTAACCGCAGACGGTTGCATGGAGTAATGGCTTGGGCACCGTCGCTGTCGGAGGCAGCAGTAATTCTGTCATTGGATGCGAGGATGGCATTCAACATGGTAGAATGGCAGTACCTCTTTGCGGTCCTCCCTCATTTAGGGTTCGGCCCCAAATTTTGGGCCTGGGTGCGCCTCTTATATACAAACCCGATGGCTCATATTACAGATAACGGGTACATGTCCAACGAGATACCATGGGCAAGAGGGACGCGTCAGGGTTGCCCCTTGTCACCACTCTTGTTTGCATTAGTTCTTGAACCCCTAGCTACGCTGATCAGAGACGCCCCACTATTGAAGGGTATTAGATGGAAAGAAGGCTGGGAGGACCGCCTCTCTTTATACGCTGACGATATATTAGTATATCTTACAGACCCAGAACAATCAATATCGACACTCCTCGATATCTGTGGGGCTTTCGGGAAGCTCTCAGGTTACACCATAAACTGGACCAAGTCGATACTGTACGTATTGAAAGGGCCGGCGCCACAACTCCCTACCGACTGCCCATTAATAGTGACGAGTGATTCCTTTAAGTACTTAGGTATACACATCACACCGATCGAACCTGACTTCTTCTCCAAGAATTTGTTGCCCCTCCTGGAGAGACTGCGGAGGGATGTGTCACACTGGGCGGCCCTGCCCCTTACACTGTTAAGTAAAGCGGCACTATACAAGATGATGGCCTTACCCCGATTCCTCTACGCTTTAGATAATATGCCATTTCAGGCTCCACCCAGGTACTTTCGACAAATAGCCACGCAGGTATCGACATTGTTATGGGGCCACGGTACTGCTCGAATAGCCCAGGCTAAACTACACAAAAGTTGGTACGACGGTGGGATAGCACTCCCAGACGTACAGTTATATTATTGGGCGGCACACCTCAAAGTTCTCAACCAGTGGTTGCACGCACCGCAAGACGATCCAGCCTACAGGGCGGATAGAGCCCAGCTAGGAGAGAGTAGCATGCTTACATTCCTCTACAACAAAGGACTGGCTCGGACACTGGAGGGCCCTACAAGACATACGGCTACGATATAGCACTCAGCATTGACACGGTTGGGATGGAAGGGAGTAATTACTAAACTTACCCCGCTGTGGGACAGCAAAAAACTGGGACACCTGAGGAATAGCAAAGGGTTTGAGTAGTGGGACAATATTGGCATTTCTACAGTGGGAGACCTGTGGGATAAGGGGACGGTAATCCCATTTCAGCAACTCCAGCGTCAATACGAACTAGGCCCAACGGAGTTATACAGATATACACAAATTAGACACGCGCTATTGGCAGCAATCCCAGCAAACACTGAGGTCCCTGAGGCCTCCCCACTGGAGGACCGGCTCCTAACTGAGCACATGCAGATGAGCGCCACATCACTAACATATAGAAAGCTACTCAACAACTTATCTGACCCAACAGTCTCACTACGGGGCAAATGGGTGGCAGACATGGGGCAAGTAGATGATTCTGAGTGGCAAGAAGCACTAGTGTCACCTAAGGAGGTGGGAATCCTTGCCAGACTGCGGTTAGTGCAGCTTAAGATCCTCCATAGAGTACACTATACCAGGACCATGTTAAAAATAATGGGGGCACAACATCCATATTGCCGGAGAGGGTGCGGAGAAGAGGGAACTTTCCTACACACAATATGGGGATGCTCAGCAATAGTAGACTACTGGCGGCAGATAATGAGAACAATGTCGCAGGTGATGGGGGTGTCCCTGGTGCCAGAACCGCGCAGATGTCTTTTAAACATATGGGAGCCCAACGACCTCACACACCATGGACAAACATGGGTCACTCTGGGACGCACGGTGGCGAAACGCAATATTGCACAAAAGTGGGGAGCGGTCGACTCACCGTTACTAGAGACTTGGTGCAAGGATATGGACCTTGCTATGATAGCGGAAAAACAGTCTATACTAATCGCAGAAGCCCACGTAAATGGACAAAAATATGGGTGGCTTGGAACGCCTACAGGGGGGACATCTGCGACCCAATACCGGAAGAGGACTCTGACAGCTCCAATGAGGATTGAAGGGGATAGGCTGGGGACTGATTTACCATTCACAGATGTTGAGGGAGATGTTGATTAACTCTGTATAATACTGAAACTGATTTCTGAAATGTGTCACCTGATTGTATCGCATGATCATCTACATACGTGTCATCATTGCCTAAAGTTGGTTGAATAAAAAATGTTTCAAAAAAACAAAAAAAACATTGTTTTTAAAATGGGAAACTGTGTGTTGGCCAGTTCAGTTCAGTCAACTTCCGCATCACGGTGGTGTTAAAGGCTGATTGGCTGACTTTCGGCCAATCAGACGCTAGATGGGAGGAGCCTGTTTGCCCACTGTCTACGCACCGAAGGAGGATCCGTATGAGAGGCGGGTGGAATTGTGCTCAGGGCTTTGTGTTCTGCTGCTAAAATCAATTTATTGTTGCGTGTTCTCAACTGCTTTTAAAAAACAACATTGTTTTTAAAATTGGAAACTGTGTTTTGGGCACTTCAGTTTAGTCGACTTCCGGTGGTGCTAAGAGCTGATTTTCTGACTTCGGCCAATCAGACGCTACATGGGAGGAACCTGTTTGCCCACCCTCTACTTCAAGCACACCGAATGCGGACGCGCTCTTCCAAGTATCCGTGTGAGAGGCGGGTGGAATTGTGCTCGGGGCTTTGTGTTCCGCTGCTAAAATCAATTTATTGTTGCGTGTTCTTAACTGCTTTTAAAAAACAACATTGTTTTTAAAATTGGAACCTGTTGCCATGGCCTGGGGGGCATCGGCCCCTCCGCAGTGGGATCAGTGGGAGCTGGACCTGGATTGGTGCCAGCGGGCAGAGGAAACCATTTACAAAAGCAGGGGGTGCCCGAAAAAGTGGAAGTAGATATGGGGGCCCTGGAGAAGATATCGGGGTATGGGGGTGGTCTGGGGTAATGGGTTCTGGAATGGTGGTGTTGTTGATGATTCGCCGTGATTATCCGGTGTATTTATTTTATTTATTTATTTATTTTTTGCATTTGTAATGCGCGCAGATACCCACAAAGGGTTTCCCGGCGCCAGGGCTAAGAAAAACCAACAACACAGAAAGCAAAACGGCCAGAGACCACAATTATTTATTGAAAAGCCAGGTTTTAACGCTTTTCTTAAAGCTGACAAAGTTTTCCTCCTTTCGTAAAGCTGGGGGAAGGGAGTTCCAGAGGACTGGTCCCAGATAGGAAAAGGATTTCCCTCCCATTCTGGCCAGTTTAAATCTGGGAACCACAAAATTTGCTCCATTTGAAGAACGGAGATTACGTGCAGGAGAGTAGGGCCTAACTAATTTTTGCAAATACTTTGGTGCGGTTCCTGCCTTTATTTTAAACATATAGCTCAGGGCTTTGAACCAAACCCGGTTCTCCACCCTGAGCCAGTGCAGGTCCTTAAGGTGCTTAGAAATCCTTGCTGTCCTGGGGATTTTGCACAGCAACCTGGCTGCGGAATTCTGGACAAGCTGAAGCCGCCTGATCACGGCTAAGTTGGAACCCAGGTAAAGGATGTTACCGTAGTCAAGCCGAGATGTAATAAGGGCATTGACTACGGTCTTCTGGGTATCAACAGGCAACATCCAGATAATCTTCCGCAGCCATTTGAGGATAGTCAAGCAAGTACCAGCCACTTTGTTGACCTGCTGTTTCATCGATAGTGTATCATCGATGTGCACCCCTAAATTTCTGACATGGGTAGCTGGAATAGGAAAAGCGCCCAGGGATGGCGGCCAATGAGTATCCTGCCAAAGGTCTCTGTTTTTACCTAAGAGAAGGATCTCCGTCTTCTCCCCATTGAGCTTCAGCTGGTTCGTTGACATCCAGCTGAAGACTTCATGAAGACCTAGTTTCAACACAGAGGGGGGTGAAGGATCCGAATTGGTGAGGGAAAAAATAATCTGCGAATCATCCGCATAGGTCATGAGTTCTAGACCAACTCGCTCTGCTAGATCGGCGCTAGGGCGGAGATACAGATTAAAAAATAGCGGACTCAAAATTGAGCCCTGAGGCACGCCATGGGGTGAAACAAAGGTGTCTGACTGAGCCTGTGAAGACAAGATCTGAAACGTCCGGTTGCACAAATAGGATTTAATCCAGTCCAGCGCTGCCCCTCCGACACCATCCTCACTCAGCCTGGTAAGCAGTCTGTCGTGTGAGATGGTGTTGAAGGCTGCACTTAGATCAAGCAGGACAAGTGCAACCGTTTGCCCCACGTCCAGGAGCCCCCTGATCTTCTCGGTGACTCCCAGGAGGGCGGACTCGGTGGAATGACCAGCCCTGAAACCTGACTGGGAGAAGTGGAGTAGGTTGTTATTCTCCGTAAATGTAGTAAGTACACCGTGAATGTGTTTCTCCAAAATTTTTGAGAAAGCAGGCAACAGGGAGATGGGGCGATAGTTGGCCAGCACCTCAGGATCAGCAGAAGGCTTCTTCAGCAAAGGGCTGACCATGGCGTGCTTCCAGGACGCTGGGACTTTTGCCAGATGAATAGAGGCGTTTAATGTCTCAGAAATGATCTTCAGAGCAGAGTCATCAAGTTGGCTCAGAATGCTAATAGGGAGAGGGTCACGGGGAGAGCCTGACTTAATAGAGATAGCTAACAATTTCAAGGTTTCCAAAGTAATAGGTGGCCAGGAAACAAGCCGGCCTCCTACTGATATAACTGGAGGCGGATCTTCTCTGCCGTCCCTCAACGGAGGGTTGATATTGGCAATAATGGTCTCAATCTTTTCCACAAAATAGGTGGCAAGGTCTTGACATTTTTGGGTGGTCAGGGGGCGTGCAGCAGCCATAGAATTTGCTCCAGCTAGTTCCTTGACTGTATTAAAAAGAGTCCGTGCTTTGTTAGCAGCCGTGTTAATAGTCTCTGTTACATAACAGGCTTTGGCTCTCGTACAGGGCGAGTGATAAAGGTTTCTGGCATTACGGTAGATCTATTTTTTTAGAGGGTCATAGTGTTTGCGCCACTTCCGTTCGAGTGCCTTACACTTAGTTTTTTCTAATTTAAGCTCCTCAGTGTACCAGGGAGCCGGTGGGCGATGAACATTCCCTCTACACCTGGCAATAGGTAGACAAGTGTCAACTGCCCTCTCCAACCATGTATGGGTTTCCAACGCATTTTTATCCATATCACAGCCCAGGACAGGGGGGGATTTCTTTAGTGCATTCTGCAGCTCAGTCAGGTCCAGCCTTTTCCAATTTCTCATCAGGATCGGAGGCCGGGTGGAGCATAGCTGCCTAGGTTCTCTAAGGGTAATACTAAAGAGAGTTAAAAAATGGTCAGACCAACAAATAGGGTCAGTTTTAAGCCATTTTAACTCCTGTATGTTAGATATAATGGGGTCCAACAAATGTCCTGCTTTGTGAGTAGGGCCCTCATTTCGCAGTGTCATATTCAGAGCAGTAAAATCCTCCAGGAGGTTCACAGCTATACTGTTTGACTTGTCCTCCAAATGGAGATTTAAATCACCCAATATAGTTAGGTTTTGGGCATTAAGAAAATAAGGCGAAATGAAATTAGCCAAATTCGCAGCCCAAACATTACTATTTCCAGGTGGGCGATAAATTAAAAAACCAGAGAACATAAAATTTGGATTTAGTGAAATTTAAAAAAATGCTGCTTCACATCCAGGAATATTGACCGGTTCAAGGTCACATTTAAACTCCCTGTTGAAAATCACAGCAATACCACCTCCAACGTGTCTCACTCTATCTACTCTAGCAATAGCATAGGTAGAGGGCAAGGCGGCGGCTACATCGGGGCCTGCACTTTCATGCAGCCAGGTCTCCGTTAAAAACACCGCACATGGTTTTTCTTCAGCTAAAAGATGGTAAATATCGGATTTATGTTGGGGTAAGGATCTACAATTAACGGTATAAAAAGTGAAAACACAGGGGTTATGATCAGAGGATTGAGTAGGTAACGTATGAATATGTGTAACCTCTGGATGGGGCTGAACATTAGATAGGGCAAAAGCACAATGAGAACATGCTTGTGTACCTGTTAGGGAAGGTTTTAGGACGGTACATTTCCCGTTGCTACTAGGGCGCAGAGCCCTTAGCTGATCCGCAGAGATCATACCTGTAGCAGCGTTTCCTGCCCCGTGACCCGGCCTGGCCCGGTGTACTGTATGCTCCTTATTTGTTTAATGAAATGTGGGGTGGTCTGGGGTAATGGGTTCTGGAATGGATGTATTGTTGATGATTGGCCGTGATTATCCTGTGCACTGTATTCTCCTTATTGTTCAATGAAATGTGATCAATGGACTGACTTTTTAAATGAAATGAGCACTGTTAATAAAAAGATTTTCCGGAAAAAAAAATTGGAAACTGTGTTTTGAGCACTTCAGTTTAGTTGACTTCCACATCACGGTGGTGCTAAGGGCTGATTGGCTGACTTTCGGCGCTAGATGGGAGGAGGCTGTTTGCCCACCGTCTACTTCAAGCACACTGAATGTGGACACGCTCTTCCAAGTATCTGTGAGAGAGGCGGGTGGAATTGTGCTCGGGGCTTTGTGTTCTAGTGCTAAAATCAATTTATTGTTGCGTGTTCTTAACTGCTTTTAAAAAATGACATTGTTTTTAAAATTGGAAACTGTGTTTTGGGCATTTCAGTTTAGTCGACTTCCGCATCAAGGTGGTGCTAAGCACTGATTGTCTGATTTTCAGCCAACCAGACGCTAGACGGGAGGAGCCTGTTTGCCCACCGCCTACTTCAAGCACACCGAATGTGGACGCGTTCTTCCAAGTATCCGTGTGAGAGGTGGGTGGAATTGTGCTCGGGGCTTTGTGTTCTTCTGCTAAAATCAATTTATTGTTGCGTGTTCTTAAATGATTTTAAAACATAACATTGTTTTTTAAAATTGGAAACTGTGTTTTGGCCACTTCATTTCAGTCAACTTCCGCATCACGGTGGTGGTAAGGGCTGATTGGCTGACTTTCCGCATATCAGACGCTAGATGGGAGGAGCCTGTTTGCCCACCATCTACTTCAAGCACGCTAAATGCGGATGCGCTCTTCCAAGTATCCGTATGAGAGGCGGGTGGAATTGTGCTCGGGGCTGAGTGTTCTGCTGCTAAAATTAATTTATTGTTGCGTGTTCTCAACTGCTTTTAAAAAACGACATTGTTTTTAAAATTGGAAACTGTGTTTTGGGCACTTCAGCTTAGTCGACTTCCGCATCACGGTGGTGCTAAGGGCTGATTGGCTGACTTTGGCTAATCAGACGCTACATGGGAGGAACCTGTTTGCCCACCGTCTACTTCAAGCACACCGAATGCGGACACGCTCTTCCAAGTATCTGTGTGAGAGGCAGGTGGAATTGTGCTTGGGGCTTTGTGTTCTGCTGCTAAAATCAATTTATTGTTGCCTGTTCCTAACTGCTATTAAAAAACGACATTGTTTTTAAAATTGGAAACTGTGTTTTGGGCATTTCAGTTTAGTCGACTTCCGCATTAAGGTGGTGCTAAGGGTTGATTGGCTGACTTTCAGCCAATCAGTCGCTAGATGGGCGGAGCCTGTTTGCCCACCGTCTACTTCAAGCACACCGAATGCGGACGCGCTCTTCCAAGTATCCGTATGGGAGGCAGGTGGAATTGTGCTCACGGCTTTGTGTTCTGCTGCTAAAATCAATTTATTGTTGCATGTTCTCAACTGCTTTTAAAAAACAACATTGTTTTCAAAATTGGAAACTGTGTTTTGGGCACTTCAGTTTAGTTGACTTCCACATTACGGTGGTGTTAAGCGCTGATTGGCTGACTTCGGCCAATTAGATGCTACTCGGGAGGCACCTGTTTGCCCACCTTCTACTTCAAGCACACTGAATGCGGACGCGCTCTTCCAAGTATCCGTGTGAGAGGCGGTTGGAATTGTGCTCGGGGCTTTGTGTTCTGCTGCTGAAATCAATTTATTGTTGCGTGTTCTCAACTGCTTTTAAAAAACATTATTTTTAAAATTGGAAACTGTGTTTTGAGCACTTCAGTTTAGTCGACTTCCGCATCTCGGTGGTGCTAAGGGCTGACTGGCTGACTTTGGCAAATCAGAAGCTAGACGGGAGGAGCCTGTTGCCCACCGTCTTCCTCAAGCACACCGAAAACGGACACGCTCTTCCAAGTATCTGTGTGAGAGGCGGGTGGAATTGTGCTTGGGACTTTGTGTTCTGCTGCTAAAATCAATTTATTGTTGCGTGTTCTTAACTGCTTTTAAAAAACAACATTGTTTTTAAAATTGGAAACTGTGTTTTGGGCATTTCAGTTTAGTCGACTTTCGTATCAAGGTGGTGCTAAGCGCTGATTGGCTTACTTTCAGCCAATCATACACTAGATGGAAGGAGCCTGTTTGCCTACCATCTACTTCAAGCACACCAAATGCGGACGCGCTCTTCCAAGTATCCGTGTGAGAGGCGGGTGGAATTGGGCTCTGGGCTTTGTATTCTGCTGCTAAAATCAATTTATTGTTGCATGTTCTCAACTGATTTTAAAAAACGACATTGTTTTTAAAATTGGAAACTGTGTTTTGGGCACTTCAGTTTAGTCGACTTCCGCATCACGGTGGTGCTAAGCGCTGATTGGCTGACTTTGGCCAATCAGACGCTACACGGGAGGAACCTGTTTGCCCACCGTCTACTTAAACCACGCCGAATGAAGACGCGCTCTTCCAAGTATCCGTGTGAGAGGCGTTTGGAAATGTGCTCGGGGCTTTGTGTTCTGCTGCTTAAATCAATTTATTGTTGCGTGTTCCCAACTGCTTTTAAAAAACGACATTATTTTTAAAATTGGAAACTGTGTTTTGAGCACTTCAGTTTAGTCGACTTCCGTATCACGGTGGTGCTACGAGCTGATTGGATGACTTCGGCAAATCCGACGCTAGATGGGAAGAGCCTGTTTACCCACCGTCTACTACAAGCACACCGAATGCCGACACGCTCTTCCAAGTATCTGTGTGAGAGGCGGCTGGAATTGTGCTCGGGCTTTGTGTTCTGCTGCTAAAATCAATTTATTGTTGCGTGTTCTTAACTGCTTTTAAAAAACAACATTGTTTTTAAAATTGGAAACTGTGTTTTGGGCATTTCAGTTTATTCGACTTCCGCATCACAGTGGTGCTAAGCGCTGATTGGCTGACTTTCAGCCAATCAGTCGCTAGACGGGCGGAACCTGTTTGCCCACCTTTTACTTCAAGCACACTGAATTCGGATGCGATCTTCCTAGTATCCATGTGAGAGACGGGAGGAATTTTGCTTGGGGCTTTGTGTTCTGCTGCTAAAATCAATTTATTGTTGCGTGTTCTTAACTGCTTTTAAAAAACAACATTGTTTTTAAAATTGGAAACTGTGTTTTGGGCATTACAGTTTATTCGACTTCCGCATCACAGTGGTGCTAAGCGCTGATTGGCTGACTTTCAGCCAATCAGACGCTAGACGGGAGGAACCTGTTTGCCCACCTTTTACTTCAAGCACACTGAATGCGGATGCGCTCTTCCTAGTATCCGTGTGAGAGGCGGGTGGAATTGTGCTTGGGGCTTTGTGTTCTGCTGCTAAAATCAATTTATTGTTGCATGTTCTTAACTGCTTTTAAAAAACAACATTGTTTTAAAAATTGGAAACTGTGTTTGGGGCACTTCAGTTTAGTCGACTCCCGCATCACGGTGGTGCTAAGCGCTGACTGGCTGACTTCGGCCAATCAGACGCTAGACGGGAGGAACCTGTTTGCCCAACGTCTACTTCAAGCACATCGAAGGCGGACAAGCTCTTCCAAGTATCCGTGTGAGAGGTGGGTGGAATTGTGCTCGGGGCTTTGTGTTCTGCTGCTAAAATCAATTTATTGTTGCGTGTTCTTAACTGCTTTTAAAAAACGACATTGTTTTTAAAATTGGAAACTGTGTTTTGAGCACTTCAGTTTAGTTGACTTCCGCATCACGGTGGTGCTAAGCGCTGATTGGCTAACTTCAGCAAATCAGACGCTAGATGGAAAGAGCCTGTTTCCCACCGTCTACTTCAAGCACACCGAATGCGAACGCACAACGGACAGGCACAGCGGGGGTGCCGATGGCGTGCCTAAGGCAAGTCCGTCTGCGCCGTCCCCGCCTGGATGCTGCGGGCGGGCGGCCATACTGTGCCTTCTCCAAAACATATAAAATCTTACTCATGATCTGACCTTCTGTCATTAAACATCAAAGGCCCTACCTGTAGCAATTATTCTTGGTCTCCTTTGGCTGGCCCCTTCCAGTGCCAACACCGTGCTTTCCAAAGTGACTCTGGTGGAAGAGGTACTCCCACCCCTCATTTTACTGATTTTACATTTTGTAGTTTGAACTGCAGGTAGTTAGTCAAGCATCATGCCGAGATCTTAGATCTATTAACTGATGAGTCACCGGACGCATTATTTTTGTTTCAGACATGATTGACACAAGATTTTGTTGCTGCATCATGGTTGGCTCTCCCCCAAGGTTACTCTATGAACCAACTTAAAAGAACTGGAAATAGAGGTGGGGGATTGCATTGATTTATAAGGAGCGGTATTCATGTAGTCTGAATAAGGAGGATATTTCAGCGCACACTTTCAAATCTTGTTAAATCATAACTTTACGGTCTCTGGCTTGTTAATCTATCAGCCACCTGGATCGTCTAAAGTTTTCAGAGAAGATTTAGTTAACAAGATCACTTTATTGGCCAGTAAGGCAGACAATTTTACTATTTTAGGCGATCTTAATCTTCATTTAAATGATTACGGTAAGGCAGACATTGCTCATTTTTGGCCGATCTGAAGGCCTGTCAGTTGACCCAGCGGGAGTTGAATAGTACTCATGTTGCTGGCCACTTGTTGGATCCTATATTGTCCAACTTAGACTCCCTGTCTGCCGCAGCCCCAATTCCTATGGTTTGGACAGACCATTTTCTTATCCCTTTTTCTATCCGATGACTGGGTAAGCCATCCCAGAAGGGTTCTATGTCAATTTTAAAACGACCTTGGCATAAAGTTAAACACTCAGGAGTTCACGAATTTACTATTAAGGCACAAACATCAGATTCCACCTAATATAGAGTCCGCCACTGCGCTCTTCCACGATTGGCTGTCTTATACTCTGGACAGTTGTATTCCCACTAAGCTCTGCCCGCCTAAAAAAAGATAGAAATCCAATCCCTGGTTTAACGAATCCCTAAGCAAGGCAAAAACGATATGTAAACAATTAGAGCAGATTTGGAGACTTGCTTTTGACTTGGAGGCTAAAAACAATTATCGTAAGGCAATCAAGTCTTATCATAAACTAATTCTGAGAGCCAGAGCAGAGTTTATTGGCGGTAAAATCTTGGAGAGCAAGAATGTGCCAAAAACAATTTTCTCACTGCCCAAGGTCATGAAAGGCTCCAATCGGAATCATGACTCTCCTATTACCTCCAATACTCAATGTGATGAATTAGCCAGGTATTTTATTCATAAAGTGGAAAAAATCTATGAGCATTTCACCCTCACTGTTAATTGTGATGGGGATTATCATGAAGTCAGAGGCACTTCCAGGGTAATAAATTCACTGTGCCTTTATCCCCACTATCTTTCACTGAGCCTGAAGCTCTATGTTGGAAGATTAAATCTGGTTCATTAGTTGACCCTCTGAGACCAGCTCAGTTCCGTTAATTTCATAATGTTATTCTCCCAGTAGCCCAGGAACTGATTAATCTATCTTTGTCCTCTGCATCTCTTCCATCAGCCTGGAAACATGCCAAAGTTATCCCTTTCTTGAAGAAGCCATCGTTGGATCCTTCCGAACCGGGTAATTATCGCTCCATCTTCCAACAAACCTTTCTAGCCAAAGCCACGGAATCTCACGTTAATACCATTCTCACAGAATTTGTAGAGCTTAATGCTCTATTGGATGCCTCACAAAACGGTTTCAGGTCCCGCCATAGTACGGAATCCTTTTAATGGCGGTGGCCAAAGAAATCCGTGGCAGACTGGATGAGGGGAACTCGGCGGCCTTGATTCTGCTTGATTTAAGTGCCGCATTTGATACGGTGTCTCATGAGATTTTACTGCGTAGGCTGCGGGAGATTGGGATTGGGGGTCCATCCTAAGCATGGTAT
Organism: Lissotriton helveticus; assembly: GCF_964261635.1. Classification (NCBI taxonomy): domain Eukaryota; kingdom Metazoa; phylum Chordata; class Amphibia; order Caudata; family Salamandridae; genus Lissotriton; species Lissotriton helveticus. The sequence continues at coordinate 20,589,063 of NC_136062.1, forward strand.
TGATCCTTCTTAGAGGGCAGGACCTTCCAGGTCACCATGCCACCTTTCCATTGCAAGGAGCATGCCATTAAATATGGGGTTCCGCAGGGCTCCATTTTGAGCCCTCTGCTCTTCAATATCTATGTTCAACCGCTGGCATTGGTAGTCAGGAGTAGAGGGTTGTCATTGGTGTCGTACGCCGATGACACCCAACTTGTCATCGTCTTCTCCAAAAAACATGAATTCAAACCTCGTTAAATTCAAGGATGATCTGATGGCAATTGCTGATTGGTTGACAGCAAATTGCTTGCAATTAAATCAAAGCAAGTCGGAAATACTTGTGCTCGGGAGAGACAGTAATATGTGGTCAGAACAGTGGTGGCCGGATAATCTCAAACCTGCACCCATTCCTAAGGAGGCGGTCAAGAACTTGGGCATTTGGAGTGATAGAGTCTATCCTTCGATATTCAATCCAAGGCAGTTGCAGGCACCTGTTTTGGGCTATTGAGAGGGCTGAAACCTATTTTGGGGTTCTTGAGCCCACTGTTTATCAGACCATCCTTCAGGCCACAATTTTGGCTAAGCTGGACAACACAAATTCTTTTTATTTAGGGGCCAGTAAATCATGTACTTTGCGACTCCAAAGAATTCAAAACGCTGCAGCCCGGATTCTGCTTGCACTCCCAAAATCGTGCTCAGTGTCTAGGTCCTTATTCCGAAAAAAGTTTGGAGAGGTCCCCTAACTAATCCAATCAGGGACTAGGGGTAAGTAAGTCAGAAAGATACACTGTCCCAAAACCATCCAACAGTTAAGGAGCAAGAGAAAACAATGATAATGTATACAACAAACGTAATACCACTGCCATACTGAAATAATACACCACTGTGAGCAAAAAGATTTTATATAGAGAAATAAGGATATTCGTTTCTTATGTCAAAGTACATTTGTTCCTTTTATTCAAATACATAAGCAATCAATATTGACTTCACAATTAATTGGTATTTAAAAAACATAGTTAAAAACAAATATTAAAAGACATCACGAAGAATAAAAACAAATTATATAATACAAGTAACGTTGTTTGAGAAAAGTAGTTGTCGACGCAGCGTTTCGGTATATATTAGAATTCTTACACCTTCATCAGGACAATTTCTAAATGACAGAGAACAAATAATTACTTGACGGATCCAATTACATTTTATAACAGTTACAAAAATATATACATGTTGTCACTAGTGGTCAGTAGGCAGTATTTACAACAAATTGAAAACATCTTTTATGTATAAGTTGCAGTTTGCATCTTCTACTAACATTGGAACATTCTAATTTACATTGTCTATAACTAGTAACTCAAACATTATCAGTTCCACTTAGTTAGAACTAAATGTAAGAAAAACACTCTTGTCGGGCACGCTTTCTCTTATAGTCCCTATGATAAACAGTGTATTCTCTGTGTAAGAGACATCTATCAAAATCATCAATATGTGGAGTTTACTAGAGTATTTCAAATGTTAAACATATATATTAGGCACATACCTCAGCTATAGGTTTAGAGCAAGATGAATTTGTTCAGTACAGCCCAGGTTTTTTTTAACATGGACCCTTGGTTTTAGATGTGCCAGCTCAATCCTGCTGCTCGCATCAAAGAAAATTCTTTCCTTAAAGGAACAAAAAGGGCATGCCTATTATGATCCCACTCCCACATTGTCTATAACTAGTTACTCAAATATTATCAGTTCCACTTAGTTAGAACTAAATTAAAGAAAAACACTCTTGTCGGGCATGCTTTCTCTTATAGTCCCTGTGATAAACAGTGTATTCTCTGTGTAAGAGACATCTATCGAAATCATCAATATGTGGAGTTTACTAGAGTATTTCGAATGTTAAGCATATATATTATGCACATACCTCAGCTATAGGTTTAGAGCCAGATGAATTTGTTCAGTACAACCCAGGGTTTTTTTAAACATGGACCCTTGGTTTTAGATGTGCCAACTCAATCCTGCTGTTCCCATCAGAGAAAATTCTTTCCTTAAAAGAACAAAAAGGGCATGCCTATTATAATCCCACTCCACACTTAAAGAGATCCTTAAAAGTACCACAACTCTCAGGTGTTAAGTTACCTTAAAATCCAAATGTATTTCCACTTCACGTCTTACAAAGGGGCCACCGATATCTGTAGTCAATTTCAATCTAAAAAATGTTTTGGGGGTATCGTATCATTATAAACATACTCTAGGCTCCCTGAGAAATGTATTTACCAAAGGTCTTATCAAGCACTTACCAAAATAAACTGGAGGGTAAATGTGTATGTGGGTTAAAAATCCTGCCGTTGCAGCTTTGTTTGCTGAAATGCTTCATTTCACGGCGAAACTTTGATTGGTTAAATTCAATCTGTTGATAAAAAGGATGAACATAGAGTATAAACTATGTACCCGTATTTAGGCTTTAGGGTATTCTACAGAGAAACGGGTTGACTATATAAGTTTAAACTCCAGAGGGTAACTACTATTTTGAGCTAAACTTATGTTATTTAGTGATAAAACACTATCTTATAAACCGAGCATTATTAAGGCGGGGAAATTTTATAGACACCGCAAAATTATATTTTTATACGCTGCAGAATGTTCGGGTAATAAAACGTCTCTGCGGCCCTTTTTGCGACCATTAATATGTCTGGTCTCTAAATTTTGGATAAAACTAAATCATAAATCTGCCATTATGCATCAAACTGACATGAGCACGGCACGCTCGACTTGGTACCTGCAGGGTTATACCTTACTAAACGTCTTGTACGGGTCCGCTCAGAGAGTACTAGGTAATTAAAACTACGGGCTGAAAACTCCAGACGGTCTATTACCATTGTGGCAGCTCCTTACCTTAGATAGAACGAACGGCCTCCCTGCACCCTCTCGCGTGTATATTGACAGTTCGATTGGAGTAGAGACCTGGCTATTTAAATAGACCCAAATCTGCCATTGGCTTATACCTGAACACCTGAAGCAAAAGGGGCTAGATTTAATCGTTTCTATATAGTTTTGTATAATAAGAAACCAAAACAACTCACACAATTCGCTCCCAATCCTCTTTACTATTAAGTCCATGTCTGACAGTGTTCAGACGGGACATATAATATTGTTCTCTTTTCTTCCTTTTACTATTAGTGTCTCCTCCTCGGCTATTCATTTCAATTACTTCTAGGCCACACCAAGACAGATCATCATTTTTATGTCCAGCCTCTTTCCAATGATCTACAAGAGGGGCACCTCTCTTGTGATTTCTGATTGCTGACCGATGTTCATTTAATCTCACACGTACCTCCCTAGAGGCCTCTCCTATATATGCGAGATTGCACGGACACTTTATCAGATAAATAATGTTCTTCGTGCGGCAATTGATGAAACTCTTAATTTTAGAAGATATTCCATTGTGTTCAATATTATTGCCTTTCAGAATACTACTACAATTAGGGCAATTGTTACATGCAAATGTACCCGTAGGCAGTGGTGAATGATCAATACACGGTTGGTGATTAAGTTTCTCTTCCCAGTAGGTGTGAACTAAGCTATTTTTTATTGTCCGATTTCTCCTGTAAGACACCATGGGTTTGGGTAATTGTTCTTTTTTGTTGTTCATCAGTAGCTTCCAATTTCTATTTATTATATTTTTTATTTTATTGCTCATGGGAGTAAAATTAGTCACAAAGATAAGGGGTTGCGTACTTAACTTAGGTTCTTTAGGTATGAAAAACGAATCTCTGTTAAAATATTTCGCTCTTTTATAAGCATGACGGATCATCCGTTTAGGATATCCTCTGTCTAAAAACGTCTTTTTAATTAAAAAAAATTTTTTTTAATTTTTAATTTTTTTATTTTATTTTATTTATTTTTTAAAGAAATTTTTAGACAGAGGATATCCTAGACGGATGATCCGTCATGCTTATAAAAGAGCGAAATATTTTAACAGAGATTCGTTTTTCATAATAATATTGAACACAATGGAATATCTTCTAAAATTAAGAGTTTCATCAATTGCCGCACGAAGAACATTATTTATCTGATAAAGTGTCCGTGCAATCTGGCATATATAGGAGAGACCTCTAGGGAGGTACTTGTGAGATTAAATGAACATCGGTCAGCAATCAGAAATCACAAGAGAGGTGCCCCTCTTGTAGATCATTGGAAAGAGGCTGGACATAAAAATGATGATCTGTCTTGGTGTGGCCTAGAAGTAATTGAAATGAATAGCCGAGGAGGAGACACTAATAGTAAAAGGAAGAAAAGAGAACAATATTATATGTCCAGTCTGAACACTGTCAGACATGGACTTAATAGTAAAGAGGATTGGGAGCGAATTGTGTGAGTTGTTTTGGTTTCTTATTATACAAAACTATATAGAAACTATTAAATCTAGCCCCTTTTGCTTTACGGACATTTCATCCCTATTGGTGTAATTTGATGGACTTGCTGTTAAAAACCATTAGCTTAATAGGTAATTTGGAGATGACTAAAGCTTCGCAGAGATGCGGTATGTTTTGAATCAAAGTAATAAATAGCCTTCATTGGATTCATAACATGCACCATTTCGATAATACCTCTGCAGGAATACTGAAATTCCCTTTCAACGCTTATCGAGCGAGTTCTTTGTATAGATGAAACAATAATAACATATTGCTCACGCATCGTTTGTGTGACATTAAAGTTAGTGCTCAAAAAAACTGGGAACGCAACTTCTTGACGTAACACGTCGCAGTAACGAATAGGAGATTCTGTTACAGCCTATCAGGTGTTCAGGTATAAGCCAATGGCAGATTTGGGTCTATTTAAACAGCCAGGTCTCTACGTCAATCGAACTGTCGATATACACACGAGAGGGTGCAGGGAGGCCGTTCGTTCTATCTAAGGTAAGGAGCTGCCACAATGGTAATAGACCGTCTGGAGTTTTCAGCCCGTAGTTTTAATTACTTAGTACTCTCTGAGCGGACCCGTACAAGACGTTTAGTAAGGTATAACCCTGCAGGTACCAAGTCGGGCGTGCCGTGCTCATGCCAGTTTGATGCATAATGGCAGATTTATAATTTAGTTTTATCCAAAATTTAGAGACCAGACATATTAATGGTCGCAAAAAGGGCCGCAGAGATGTTTTATTACCCGAACGTTCTGCAGCGTATAAAAATAAAATTTTGCGGTGTCTATAAAATTTCCCCGCCTTAATAATGCTCGGTTTGTAAGATAGTGTTATATCACTAAATAACATAAGTGTAGCTCAAAATAGTAGTTACCCTCTGGAGTTTAAACTTATATAGTCAACCCGTTTCTCTGTAGAATACCCTAAAGCCTAAATACGGGTACATAGTTTATACTCTATGTTTATCCTTTTTAGCAACAGATTGAATTTAACCAATCACAACTCCAAATTTCAATGCGAGGAAGTTTCGCCGTGAAAATAAGCATATCAGCAAACAAAGCTGCAGCGGCAGGATTTTTAACCCACATACACGTTTACCCTCCAGTTTATTTTGGTAAGTGCTTGATAAGACCTTTGGTAATAAATTTCTCAGGGAGCTTAGAGTATGTTTCTAATGATACGATACCCCCCAAAAAAAATTTAGATTGAAATTGACTACAGAAATCGGTGGCCCCTTTGTAAGACGTGAAGTGGAAATACATTTGGATTTTAAGGTAACTTAACACCTGAGAGTTGTGGTACATTTAAGGGATCTCTTTAAGTGTGGAGTGGGATTATAATAGGCATGCCCTTTTTGTTATTTTATGGAAAGAATTTTCTCTGATGCGAATAGCAGGATTGAGTTGGCACATCTAAAACCAAGGGTCCATGTTTAAAAAAAAACCTGGGTTGTACTGAACAAATTCATCTTGCTCTAAACCTATAGCTGAGGTATGTGCATAATATATATGCTTAACATTCGAAACACTCTAGTAAACTCCACATATTGATGATTTCGATAGATCTCTCTTACACAGAGAATACACTGTTTATCACAGGGACTATAAGAGAAAGCATGCCCGACAAGAGTGTTTTCTTTAATTTAGTTCTAACTAAGTGGAACTGATAATGTTTGAGTAACTAGTTATAGACAATGTGGGAGTGGGATCATAATAGGCATTCCCTTTTTGTTCCTTTAAGGAAAGAATTTTCTTTGATGCGAGCAGCAGGATTGATCTGGCACATCTAAAACCAAGGGTCCATGTTAAAAAAAAACTGGGTTGTACTGAACAAATTCATCTTGCTCTAAACCTATAGCTGAGGTATGTGCCTAATATATATGTTTAACATTTGAAATACTCTAGTAAACTCCACATACTGATGATTTTGATAGATGTCTCTTACACAGAGAATACACAGTTTACCATAGGGACTATAAGAGAAAGTGTGCCCAACAAGAGTGTTTTTCTTACATTTAGTTCTAACTAAGTGGAACTGATAATGTTTGAGTTACTAGTTATAGACAATGTACATTAGAATGTTCCAATGTTAGTAGAAGATGCAAACTGCAACTTATACATAAAAGATGTTTTCAATTTGTTGTAAATACTGCCTACTGACCACTAGTGACAACATGTATATATTTTTGTAACTGTTATAAAATGTAATTGGATCCGTCAAGTAATTATTTGTTCTCTGTCATTTAGAAATTGTCCTGATGAAGGTTTAAGAATTCTAATATATACCGAAACGCTGCGTCGACAACTACTTTTCTCAAACAACGTTATTATATAATTTGTTTTTATTCTTCGTGATGTATTTTAATATCTGTTTTTAACTATGTTTTTTAAATACCAATTAATTGTGAAGTCAATATTGATTGCTTATGTATTTGAATAAAAGGAACAAATGTACTTTGACATAAGAAACGAATATCCTTATTTCTCTATATAACATTTTTTTGCTCACAGTGGTGCATTATTTCAGTATGGCAGTGGTATTACGTTTGTTGTATACATTATCATTGTTTTCTCTTGCTCCTTAACTGTTGGATGGTTTTGGGACAGTGTATCTTCCTGACTAGGTCCCTATTCAAACTTCACTGGCTGCCAGTAGAGAGAAGAATTCAGTTTAAAGCTCTATGTGTAACACATAAAATGTTGTCTCATCAAGCTCCCTCTGTCCTATCTGATATGTTAGTGCCATACATTTCGAGTTGACCACTCCAATCCTCGGATCAAAGGCTGGTCTGTATTCCCCATGTTCGTAGAGTCAGAGCCGGTGGCTGGTCTTTTAAGGTGCTGGCGGCTAAACTCTGGAACTCTATTCCCCCTGCAATTCAAGGATTCCAAAACCTTCTAGAGATCCGCAAAGCCATAAAGACATGGCTCTTCCCTGGTTAATCTCTGTTATTTCCCTCTGCTCTGCTTTAACCATGTTTACTTGGGTAGCGCTGGGACGACCCATTGCTGGGGCAGCTATGCGCTGAACAAATTTCAGTAAATAAATAAATATTGACAGGGCTGACATGAGCTTACTCATGGCCACTGATGAGGGATAGGAGGAAGAGAATGATCCTCTCCCTGATCTCCTCTCTCAGGACCCTGTTGATGGATCAGTAGAAGGAGTAGTTTTGGCAGACAGCCTCACTGGACAACAGCAAGCTGATTGGAGATATGTTCTTAGTCAGTTTTCTAGTACCTTCTCTCCGACATCCAGCCAGACCACCTGGTGTACCCACCAGTGACAGACTGCCTGTGAAGCGCAAAATTTATAGACAGCCTGACCATGTCGGAAACTGCATCAGGAATAAGGTCCAAAAGATGCTAGATTTGGGAGTCTGTGAGCCTTCAGATAGCCCTTGGACTAGTCCTGTAATCCTTGGGCCAAAACCTCAACAAAGGATGGTAAGACAGAGATGAGGTTTTATGTGGATTACAGGGGACACAATGCAATCATTAGGACGGATGCCCATCAAATCCCCAGGGCAGATGAACTGATTGATACTCCGGCCTCTGCCAAGTATCTCAGTACATTTGACCCGATTGCTGGTTACCGGCAAATCAGGCTTTCTGAAGATGCCAAGCCAAAAACAGCATTTTCAACCCTCAGTGGGCAACATCAATTTATTTTACTGCCTTTTGGTTTGAAGAATGCACCTGCCACATTTCAGAGGCTGGTGAACACAGTCTTGACAGGTCTGGAAGCCTCGAGTGCAGCATATCTAGATGATATTGCTGACTTTAGCTCCACCTGGGAGGATCACCTGGTCCACCTCAGAAATGTACTTGAAGCCCTGCAAAAGGCAAGTCTCACTATCAAGGCCACAATGTGCCTGATAGGGCAGGGTAAGGTTGTGTACTTGAGCCACCTTGTAGGTGGAGGCCAAGTTCAACCATTGGAGAGCACAATTCAGACCATAATGGACTGGATTGCTCCCACTACCCATACTAAGGTCAGAGCTTTCTTGTGCCTGGCAGGTTACTATAGGATGTTTGTTAAGGGCTAGGGATCCATGTAACACCCCTTCATGATCTTACTTCCAAAAGGATGCCCAAGAATGTTCAGTGGACAGTTAGCGGCCATAAGGCATTTGACGACCTGAAGCAAGCCATGTGCTCCGCTCCAATTCTGTGAAGTCCTGATTACTCCAAAACCTTCACTGTCCTGACAGATGCTTTTGTGTTTGGGGTAGGTGCAGTATTATCACAACTCAATGCAGATGGGCAGGATCAACAGTAGCTTTTAAAAGCAGAAGGTTGACCCCCAGGGAGAAACACTGGTCAGCTATTAAGAGGGAGGCCTTTGCTGTGGTCTGGGCCTTGAAGAAGTTGCAGCCATACCTGCTTGACACTCACTTCATTGTTCAGACAGACCATAACCCTATCTTATGGCTTAAACAAATGTTGGGGTAAAATCCCACATTTTTGAGGTGGTCCATTGCTCTACAGGGGATGGGCTTTTCTGTGTACAATAGACCTGGGAGTAACCATACCAACGCAGATGAACTCTCCAAATATTTCGACTTAGAAAATGAAGACACAACTGGGCAAGGTTAGTCTCATCTCCTTACGTTTCGGGTGGGGGGTTGTGTAGGAAAGTAGGATCTGTTTTCATGGTCACTCCTATCTTTTGCTTGGTGTCAGTTGTTTTGTACCTCTTCTGACTGGGATCCTGCTAATCAGTACCCCAGTCTCTGTGCTTTCTCCCTAATTTAAACATGGTAAGCACTTTTGTACATCTACCATTGACTACTGGTGACCCCTGTAAGTCCCCAGTAAATGGTACTGAGGTACCCAGGGCATAGGTACATCAGGGGTCTCCAATCCGCAGCCGCATGTATTGTGCAACCAATGGGAACCCACCTAAACTTTGACTACAGGCCTTCCATTGCAGACTGTGTGAGTTGGTGCTTGCACCTCTCACGACAGATATAAGTTTCCTTATATCTGAGGTCACTGCACTTAAAATCTATAAGTCACCTTTATGGCAGGCGCATCGGTTTTAAGAGCAGGGGCTTGTTTATAAGTGTGAGTTCACCCCTGCACAAGTAGGACACCCTACAAACCCCAGAGTCTATTCTCCAGGCTGTATAAGTGCGGTCAGCCATTTTAATACATATAGTGGACATCAGTCATTACAAGATGTTTAACTATATAGTGACTGCACCGAACCTGGTCATGTTTGGTATCACAAATGTTGGAATCATACCCCAACACCAATTCCAGTGTTGGAATTATAATCCATGTACTTGGGGGCTCCCTTGTGTTACCCCACTGTACTCCCGGTGATAGCCTTTCGGGGTCTGCCAGCAAGCTTGTGCTGCTGCCAGTCACAGACACAATTTTGCCTTCCTGCTGCTGAGCTGAGCTCGAGCAGGGGAAGGTAGAACAATAGGTTTCGTGCCACAGGGAGGTGTAACCACCTCCCAGACAGGAGTTGGTGTATTGGGCTGGGGCTGCTTGCCAGCATCAACAGACTGCTTTGAAGGGCACATTTGTTGCCCTCCTTGCATATTCTAGTTTGAGCCAGTTCAGGTAGCCCTTGGCTACCACTTTGGTGCAAAACTGGAGAAAGGACATGTGAGTATCCTCCCCTCTGTCCAGCTCCTCCTCTGGGAGGGTCCCCTGAGTTGTTCCAACCCTTTCCTTAGGGTACTTAAGGACTTATCTGTGGGTGGTTTCTTAAATTCATCGTGGAACAAGACTCAAGTCTGAATCTACATCACTCTTCGACCGTCTGGACACTAGGAATTCATCTGGAACCGAGACTGCACCAAGGAAGACTCCTGCTGCTGCTGGTCTAACTGTTCTTCAAGTCTTCTTTGTCGCCTGTGTCTGTGCTTCTTCCAGGTTCTTCAACAGTCCTGTGGGCATCAAGGGCACTCAAAGAAATCTCCCTTGGACTGAAGGAGTCATTCCCCTGCATCTGCAGGCACCGCAACGAAGCTGACCGGTCTGCTGCTCCTGTCGTTCTACGGACTTCCTGAGGCTCAGCAACACAGGTGGTGATTTTGTGACTCCCTCGAGGCATGAACTTTCCTCTTTGCAATTTTGAAGCCAGTGTACGTTGTTGGAACCTTTGGGACCAAAACCCTGTGCACATTGTCGAATTGCCTTTGCCAATGCTTGTTGGCCCTGCACTTCAGAGATCTTCGGGCTACACAAAGCTCCTGCCACAGCACCTCTTCCCTCCAAGATCAGCATCCTCACCGCATCCTCTGCACCAAAGGCCTTCATCCTTGATGAGCTGCTTGGGTCCTCTTGCGACTCCTGTGCCTTTGGCCTGTGGGTCCTCCAGAGGATCTTCTACTGCTTCAGTGGGCTCCCCTGCTTGCTTGCCTATTCTTACTCTCCTGCTTTTGGTGAGTCTGTTGGATCTTGCTGATCCGAACGTTACTCCTTCTTCATTCTCCACGCCAGTTGCAACTACCAAGGTTTGGCGCTCCTGCTGGACACCTACTACCTAGTCACCAATATCTAATGTGGGACAGGTCGTTCATGGCTCCTGGTCTTTCCTCAGCATCGCCTAGTCCACACAGCTGCAGCGACAGGTCACTGTTGACTCTTCCAAGCCTCCTGATATCGGTGGACATTGTGTCTCCGTGCCTCTTGGTCTATTCCGAATGGAATAGAGTTTGTCCCCGCTGCGTGCAGCTTCTTTACTTCACCAAACTTGGATTCCACTGGACGTCTTCACTGTCTTCTCCAGAGGCATTTTCTTATAAGGCTTCTATTGTTGTCTACAAAGATTTCCAACGTCTGTTTACCCCCATGCACCTGGCTTCCATGCTGTAGGTAACCTGGTTACCAGGACATCCACAGGTGAGGTGGCTCTTCAAACTTCCGTCCTCCAAGGGAATTCTTTGGGGTCCTCTGAGAAGGGTCCTTCTTCTGCAAAACTGCAACAGCAAATTCTCTATTTACTTCCATTGAGCCCACAGCTGCACACTGCCTCCGTGGGGTTCCTGGTTATTTACCTTCGGCGGTTTCTGTGACCCGGCTCCTCTGTGTCTTCAGGTCCAAATCCACTCTTCCTTTACAGTTCGTATTCAATTTTTTTATGATACGGTTTGGTCTCCCCCTGGAGACCACTGTATTTTGTGCTACTTACCTGATTGCATTTGATGTTTTCTAGTGTTTTGTGTTGATATCTACGGGTAGTAGATATACAAATGTGTTAGTGAGTGTTGTGTAATAAAAAGAAGTATTTTTATATAAACACTGTGTGGTTCTTTTTCACTTCTCATTATAGATTAAACTGGTAAAACAAGCTGCTTAACACTCCTTCAAGATAAGCCTGAGGCTGCTCTCCACAACTACAGCTTTGAGAGCTTTCTATGGTTATTAAAGACCACTAAAATCACCATAAACCTTTGCCTGGTTTAGTACAGGGTGCACCACTTGAATAAGTGTGCACCATATACTAAGCCAGCCTACTACAGTACCCGATTGAGAATCCTTTGACTCGGCTGGGGAACTCGTCCTTTTGTCACACCCAATATAGAAAAACAATGGTCCTCAAACCAATCCTTTGCCAAATATAAGTCAATTACGTTACTCAAACCTTTCAGAGCTCGTGAATTGTCAAGCTCTTACAGTTAGACAAATCCTCAAAAGAAAAAAGAACAACGTGCAACAGCCAAACGTATATGGAAACATATGAATTTATTCCGTTATATGGAGGGTTAACTCTAGCCAGTATATTGGAAATCAAAAAAACAGTTTCAGAAGTGGTTGCTCTAAAAGGAACGTGCAAAAGAGTGAGTACTCAAGGATAGTGAGTGGGAATAATCCCAGGTGTAGGATAGAAAAGAGTTAGAAATAAGGTTTAGCAGTGAGATTAATAGAAAAATATCAATCAGGGTGGCCTGGCCCAGAACTGTTTTACATGGTCTATTTACACCATATTACAATCACAGATTGCATCCTGTGTGGGCATGTCATAGATTGGGGTTTGTTGGGTCCAGGTACATAGGTATAAGCATTGAAGTTTCGACCCGGCTTGTGGCGCAGAGGGTGCTTGGGACCTTGGCCTGCGGGTCTTCCTCAGGACTGGGGTGGGCAACCAATCGGGGGTGTGGTAACCGGGTATCTCATCTGCATGCGATTGCGGAGGGAACCAGTACATATATTCTGGTGACAGAGCAGGAACCAGCCATTCTCTGCTATTGGAAGGCGTAAGTCCAAAGATTAGGTTCTACCGGACAAGGGTCGGTTAAACCGGCAATAAATGCATGGGGGACCAGAGAATGTATCCGCGTACTGGAAGTGCAGGCTTCTTAATTGCATCCTGGAACATGATGGTTCAGTTTGGCACCATGGGCGGCTGCTCTGTCTCCCTGATAATTAGGGTCGCTGGCATCCAGTGGGGAAATCTTACTCAATCGTAATTCTGTGTTGGCCTGCACCTCGACCGCCTCGTAGCAGAACAGCGTGTGCCTGTCTGCTCAGTTCGAAAAGAGCATGAGAGGCCAAGCTAGGCATACTAGAAGACTATGAATGGGCAGAGGCAATACAGAGTCCTCGAGTTGTGGCTATAAGAGCATGGTTTTGCCGTATACAACTTCGTATTTTGCACAGATAGTACACCTCTAGGGTGTTCTTACACCAAATGGGACGCAGTGACACTGTTCATTGCACATGGGGGTGTGGAGAGGTGGGCACTTTCTTTCACAAGTTGTGGGCCTGCCCCTGATTCAGCAATACTGGAATGGGATAGTGAGGTCATGTCTGAGGTGGTGAGTCAAGAGGTCATGTTAGAGGCTCAATGGCATATACTGTGTGTGACAGGGGAAGACCCACGTATGAAATACACAAGGATATGACTATTGGTAGCAGACATAGTGTCAAAAAGAAATATTGCAAGGGCGTGGGGTGCAAATCAACCTCCAAGGGTCGCAGAGTGGAAGGCGGACCGCGATTGGTGCTGTGCAGCTGATAAAGTAGTGTAAAAAAGCTGTGGGTGCCCAAGAAAGTGGGGCAAGGAATAGGGTCGGTGGGTGGAATATAGAGGGGCCTTAAATATTACAACTGTGGATGAAGCTTTGGGAGGGAAGGTCGTCTGGAAATTCATAATTGCAATGGAATGTCTTGTGTGTTGAATTCACTGCTAAAATACTGCAATGGACCAACTGTATTGAATATGAGTGATGAACCTGATAACCTCACTGGAACTTACCTGATGATTCTTTATATCTGAAGTGCACTGCTGAGTATTTGTTCAATAAAAAATAAAAAAAATTAAATTGAGTTACATAGTGGAGCGTACGCATTTTGGAAAACGGGGTCAAAAAAGAAGGAGAAACTGTTGAAAAGATTGTTTAAGAAATGAGAAAATTAGCTGCAAGCTTTAAGTGTGGGGCAACATGTGAGGAACGGTTGAGAGAAGAGTTCATATTAGTGTGCAAAATTGAGAGAATATGTGAGGAGCTGGGGTTAAAAAAAGATGATCCGCCATTGGATGAAGTTTTAATTGTGACAAAACTAGTTGAGCATATGCTGCAGTGTGTAAAAGAAATTAAACAAGATACAGATGAAAAAGCATAAGTAAATGTGGTATCAGAAGATGTAAGTGATGTATTGGTGATCAAAGGGACAAAAGAAAGAAGAAACATGGTGGCAGTCAGGGGCAGTTGCTATGGATGTGAGAAAGCTGCATATACGGCAATCATCAAAGAATGCCCTGCATTGAAATCCATATGTAATAAATGTGGGAGAAAGGGTCATTATAAGATTTGCTGTAGAAGTAACATCACTCCCAGAAAATCTCCTAAAAGTGTCTAAAAACGGTGTGTCACAGGTTTGGAGGAAATTGTATTGCAGTTGACAGATGTTTGATCTAATAATCCGAAATATGTCATACATGTAGAATTTCTGTTCCAGATTGACAATTTCTAAACAAATGTTTGAAAAAATGTTTGAAGGAAAAATTAACTTTTTAAGATGGATGTCATTCCAGGAGGATATAGTGGTCAGCCCATACAGATGAAGGGGTATTTCTGGGGAAGCATTACATACAAAGACAGATACAATGTTAGCAAGGTCTCACACAAGGGGGACAACATTTTATGGTGGCCCAGATGCCCAAGGGCGGTTAGAGGAAACCTTCCAGTATCCCTGCCCAGGGTGGGCAGTACCTCGCAGGGTTGTGAGGCAGCCGCGTAGGCCTCGAATTGGGGCACAGAAACAAATGTTAGCATTCATCACCCTAAAGGGGACCTGATTTTGCTACCGGCCTCCCTCCCATCCAGTTGCCTGAACAGCTGATTCCCTTCCCCTCAGCAAGACCTGCCTTTTGCCTGGTACCACCAGCACACCCTTGTCAAAACTGAGGGCCCCACTATCCACCACCGAAACAGAAGCAGAGACTTTCAGCTTACCATACAGGTTGGGGGGTACAGCAGCTGCTGCTCTCCCCCTTTTCTCTCTCACTGTGCCATAAAGAGACCGGAGCTGTGTACGCTCCTGACATCTCCTGGGTTGCAGTAATAGTTAACTTCTGATCTTCAACTACCCCGTTATCCTGCACCCGCTATTGACCTGCCCTTCCTGGGTGGGAGGGGGGAGGAAAAGGGGGAGGGGAGGGCTCTGGATAGCACTTTGGTATCTGAATCTTCTACAGAGGTACAGCATTGGACTACTGCTTGCTCCACATTTAAGGCTCATCTTAGCTTCTGCTATTAAATGTACTCCTGGCTTCCTGCCTCTCCTGGAGTGAAACCAGCATAGCTCTTTTCTTGCAGTCCTAGGAGTACCGCTGGACATAGATTACTGATTTGGGGGTAGAACCCAGTAAATCACTCGCACATCCTTGATCTGGCCAAACACCTCATGGGGCGCAGGTGTCAGCACAGTGCCTCCTTCTTACACCCTGCTCCACTCCGTGGGGTTTACAGTTCTCTTGCGTTATTGCTGTGGATATTTTGACCAGCAGTGCATTGCGGACTGGACACCCTCGCTCATACTCGGCCGTATAGAGGATCTCCACCATGTCGGTGGTCAGTTCAACAAAGGATTGCTCCCTCAGAGACATGGTCACAAAGCCTACTCGGACTACGGGCGATAAAAAACCACCCATGCTTGAAGAGAATAACCCTTCTGAGCCAGGGGACTAGTAGGGGCCAGGGACCAGGTCCTTTTGAGAAGCACTCTTCACATTTCTCTGAGATGACTTGCAAGCGGTGAAGAGGGACCTCTGCGCAGATATGCGAGAGGCCCAACGTGATTTGGAGGAAGTTGGTGACAGGCTGCCCGCTATGGAGGACAGCAAAAGTGGACAAGAGGAAGAGGTTGAATGGGTACAACAAGAAGTTCTGCACCTGAGATAACAACATGTTGATCCACAAGGTCACACCAAGGATTTAGAAAACTGCCCACATCGGAATAATGTGTGTATCAGAGGAGTTTCAGCTCACACAGAGGGATCTGACCTCAGAGAATATGTGGGGACCCTCTTTCGATACATCCTGGGAATCTCGGAGAACACAGACCTAAAACCTCTTGGGTCCATCGAAACAAGACAATGCCAGCTGATATTTTGATCTCTGTCCATGACTTCCTGATGAAATAGAACATTTGTCACCTTCAATTCTGGGGTCATAAACCTGTGTTATATCAATGAGCTGTCATCAATAACCCTTCAACAATGTCAAGACTTCGGCCCCGTCACAGCTCACCTACGCAAAGCTGGAATATCATATTTTTGGGGCCATCCTTTTCAAATCATATTTCCCCTCAATGGTAAATTGCTCATACTGAGATCACTTAAACAGGCCTGCAATATACTTGGCATCATGGATCCCCGATATAAATAACCACCACAGCAGTTCTCCAGACAGCAAGAAGCGTAAAAAATTCTATGGCAACACACCAAGGGCCCTTCTATTGGTGTTAAATCTGACCCCCTAACTATTGCCAAAAAGAAACAATCAGTGCTACAAGTAATTTCTGGGGAAGCCGAGAAGCCTGGGGTGTCCTGACTTTGAGGGAATTTCTTCACTACAACTTTGTTCTCCCAGGCAAGGGGGTACCACGGTGGAGGGGTTGGAGGACGGGACACCTCACACTTAGGACAGCCTTGAGATCCCTCTCTTGCAAGACCGATGTACTCTTTGCCTTTGGCTCATTCAACTATGTTGACTATCATCGCAGATGGGCTTTTTTAACTTGTTATTTTATGTATGATGTTACCTTTTTTTCACTGTTCCCAGGGTTGTCATTCCTTTATCCTATATGGTGGCAGTAATACACACTTGGGTTGGGTTTGTTGTCAGTTCTTTCGCAGTGTCTCCCATTCCATGTCCCCACTTCCTCTTCTCTGTGACTTGCTCGACCCTAGCATCCCTCTGACTGATAGTCTTGAAAATTAAAATCACAAGCCTTAACTTTAGAGGCCTTAACAGCCTTACTAAACAGAACGCGATTCTCTCCTTCCTAAAGGCGTTCTGGCAGAGATATTTGCCTACTCCAGGAAACACATTTATTATCTAAGGATGTATATTGCATGCAATCTCACTGGTTCCAACAGCTGTGGTCCACCAATTCCTCAAGAAGAGGAGGCTATTTTGTTTACTCTCAGTTTAGGGTTGACATAATCTCCAAAGTGACTGAGACAAAGGGCTGATATTTCGCATATCAACATCATCTTCATACCTTTCAATTCACCCTAGCAAATATATTCGCTCCAAACGACCAACAGGAAACTTTTTTTTATGAACGCCCTCTCCACCGTACCTAAAACTCCACATTAGGCTATACTGATTGAGGGGGATTTAAATGTGGTCATGGGCAACGACCTAGATCGCTCTAGCCAATGCTTGGACTAAACAGGTGCCTTTTCACCCCAGAGTCTCCATTGGTTGGCAGACTGTGAACTGGCTGACGTTTGGCGCGTAAACCATCCTGACATCAGGGACTACACTTACTACTCAGTAGCACACAAAACCTACGCTCGGATGGATTATTTTTTTAGCGTCTTCTGCCCTTCAGACACCAGTTGGTGACTCCTCCATTGCTCCTCAATAACTTTCGAATGACGCACCCCTAACTCTCACCATATGCATTGACAGTATGCAGATAAACACTCCGCATGACCACCATAGGAACTCGCTACTTCAGTCCCCCCTAGACAGTCACAGCTACATGAAAGACGATAGTAGACTACTTATAATGGCATTGATCAGGTTGCACTAACCTCCTTTTTGGAACCTTTGAAATTGGTGATGAGAGGGGAATTCATTGCCATATCTGCCTCAGTATATCATCTCTGGGAGAAGCAGAAGACTCTCGAACTGAAAGCCCTTGAACTTGAGGCATTTCATAAACGCACTGGGGCCCTATGGGGCTGTAGAGAGCTAGAGCAAACTTGCTTGCTCCTCAAATGCTTAGACTTAGATAGAGCAGAATATGCCCTGGTCTGCCTGAAACATAAGTTTTATCGGGGTAGCAATGACTGTGGAAGAATGTTGGCTCATCGCCTACGGGCCAAGATACAATCTCTCAACACTTTCAAACACTTTTACAAATCTCTTTATACAGAGCCAATAGGAACTTCCGTTGATCCCTCGGATTACCTCACATCTTACCCTCAAACCCCGCCACAAACAGCTTTCTCCCTGGATAAACCTATACATATTGAAGAGGTAGTTTCGGCTATTTCCTGCCTTAAATACATGAAATCCCCGGTACCCGATGGCTACCCCTCAAAATATTACAAAATCCTTTGATACGAACTAGCTCCAATACTCACACAACTCTTTAACTCTTTTGTTTCCATTGGTTCCCTTACAGATTCCATGTTAGAAGCTTCTATATTTGTCATCCCCAAGCCAGGTAATGACCCAACACTATGTAGGTTTTATAGACCTATATCTCTGCTAAATGTCGATGCCAAATTATTTACAAGCACACTAGCACAACGACTCATTTATGCTGAGACGGATTTCACCTGATCAAACTGGCTTCAAACCGGCTGGTCAATACCGGGACATCACTAGGTGCATCTACCATTTGCTTGACAAAGTGTGCAGAGAAGGCATTCAACAGAGTACGCATGCCCTACCTTTTCAGGACTCTGGAGCTTTTCAGGTTCTGCACCCAGTTTCTTGGATGGATCAGGAGCATTTACAGCTGGTAGTGGGCTTTCTTCTTTGCCTTTTGCTGTCTGCCGGGGCATTTGACAGGGTTGCCCCCTGTCCCCTCTCCTTTTTGCCCTATATATGGAGCCCTTGCCCAACACATACTAGCACACCCAGATATCTCTGGCATGACACTTGAAGGTGAACAATACGTAATCAGCCTCTATGCCAATGATGGGATTTTGGCTGTCTTAGATCCTATGACCTTTCTCCCCTCTCTAGTCACAAAGCTTCAAACGTTTGGAACCTTTTCTGGCTGTAAGGTCAATGTGTAAAAATTGCAATTCCTGAACCTCTATTTCACACTCGACTGAGGCCTCCCTGTGGGCCTCTACCTCTACTCCCTACCTCAGAATCCGACTTGCAAACTCTATTTCTAAAACCATCCCTATCGACTATAGCACCTTCTCCAAGCAAATCAGGGCAGATATAAGCAGTTGGAAACGTTTGGGTCTTTCCTCGCTGGGCAGAATTGCAGCCATTAAAATTGCCATTTTACCACGCATTCTTTATCTTTTTCAGGCTCTATCTCTGACCCTGCCCCATCATGCACTGAATTCAATGCAAGTGCCTTCCGAAAGGTTTATTTGTAGGCTGGGGGAAGGAGGAGGACAAAACTTTGCCTACACAAACACCTCATTTACTGCTCAACGTGTGAGGGCTGCCTTGCGGTGCCTTCCCTCCTGCAATATTACCAGGCTTTGCAACTGCGGTTCTTAGTGGAATGGAGCGACCGCTCACTGAGAAACATTGGTGTTTCATAGACCAGGCAGTTGCCGGGTCCCATGTCTGGAAGGAGTGCTAGCTTCCTCAGATGAACAGGACCTGGGGACTCTACTCCTTCCTAGTAACATGCTCTATCTTTTGTGTATGGGAGGCAGTGATGGCTAAATCTGGACTAACAACCTTCCCTTCCCCAATGAAGCCAATTCTTAATAACCATGTGTTTACTCCGAGGCTTCAACCTGATCCCTTTCGGCGCTGGCACGAAGGGAGCAGTAAACAGATTGGATGTCTGTTTGACCCTCAAGGGATAATTCCCTTTATTCAGCCCAAAGCAGATTATGACTTGGAGGAAGTGGATTATATCCAATACCTCCAAATTCTCCATTTGGTGCTGCAGCCTTCCATCCGGTCCCATGCAGAGAGGCCCTTAACCCCCTTCGAAAAATGGTTAATCCTGAAGGAGAGTGATAGGGACTAAATACTGGATTGTACACCTTCCTTAACGAGGGGACTATCATCCACTCAAAAGGGCAAAAACAGGGGCAGGATGAGATTGAAAGGCCTCTTTCCGTCGCAGAGTACGCAGACATATAGCACAGAGCATGTCATACTAAACACAACATCTCAAGCACAGAGACAGCATTTAAAATAGTGTCCTACTGGTATTTAACCCCTGCCAGACCTGGTGCATGGAGTTTTGTAAAGAGTGCTGAAGGAGCTGCGAGGGGACAGGCTTACTGCTTCACCTTTTAAGGCACTGCCACAAACTCCCGTGCTAACTGACATTGGCAAACGATTCGGGACTTCTATCTCTAGGTTTCCAGCCTACACGATCCTTGGACTCCCCAACCCCCCGAAGTTTCCCCTCTATTAATGCCGAGAAAAGCATATGGCACTGGCACTAAGCGTGGCACACCAGGTAATTCCTTCTCCTTGGGGAACTAATAAGAGCCCTTAATACACGATTTGGTTGCACAAGCTATGGTTTATTATAGGAATGGAGAAATGTCGCTCACAATACATCAGAGACCAGACGATTACACTACAGAATGGGCTCCCTTCATACGCATCCTATTTACAGAATTCAACTAATGGACTTGCCTCTCCTACTCAAAGCTGCTGCGGTTGCTGCCCATCCCAGATTTTCCATCTATTCATACCTCCACTTAACCACTCTGGGATACTGACTCTACCACCCATCAACCTTAGATATGACTGAACTTTAATACCCATCATTTACTTACACTTTTAGAAGGATTATGGGGGTTGCGGGATTGTTTTGGGGGGTTGTTACCTTTTAGAATGGTTGCTTGTTTCAATATTGCTGCCGGCCCTGGGTTGTAGGCGAAATCTGTGTACACCTTCCTCTTTAATGACATCACACTGCCGGCCCATTGGAGCTGTAGGTATTTACCTGTGTGCCACTTTTATAGAGGCTTCAATAAAAAGAATTGATCTATAAAATATTAGGTTCATAGAAAAAACTAAAGGAGAAACCAAATCCAATATCAGCCAGAGTAAGATGTCTACCACTGTCAATGCATGAAGCATTAAGTGAAGAATTAGACAGACTTTGCAATCTTGGGGTGATAGAGCCAGTAGATGCCACAAAATGGCTTGCCCTCATAGTAGTTGCTACGAGGACATATGGGACGATACAGCTATGCATAGACTCTGAATAAAGAAGTAGTTGTATATAAGTACCCACTGCCCAATATTACAGAAATGATGACCAAAGTAGCACGGGCTATGGTCTTTTCAACACTAGACCTTACATCTGCACATTATCAGCATTATCAGGTCCTGCTACATCAGAATCTCAGGCGATCACAGCATTTATCATGCTTATGGGGGCGCAAACATTTAAACGCATGTCGTTTGGACTTGTATCTGCGGCAACAGTTTTTCAAAGAATAATGATGGGTATGCCACCAGGAATTTTGTTATCAAGACTATGTCTTGATCTAAGAGAAATCCCAGGAACAACACGACAAAAGAATTAGACAAGTGCTGCAGAGATTTAAGAAACAGGAACTCACAGTCAAAGTGGAAAAACGTAAAATAGGTTGTTCCGAGATAATCTACTCATGACATAGGATAACTGCTGAAGAGATACTACCCAATTCAAAGCTAAAAGATTCCCTAATGAAGCTGGCCTCGCCATAAAGTTAAGATAAAGTCATATTATTTCTGGGAATGTTGTCGTTCTACAGTAAGTTTGTCAACAATTTTTCCAGTAGAACATATATCATTCGATCATTGATGAAAAATTTGGTACATTTTGACTGTAATGAGCAATGTCAAACAGAATTTGAAGATCCTAAAACTGCATTAGCTACAGCCCCTAATTTAAAAGCTATTGTACAAGGAAGAAGGGCCATTATAACTACTGATGCAAGCTCAAAAGGTTTAGGAGCTGTAATGATGCAAGAAAGTGAGAAGGGTGAAGAGACTATTACCTTTGCCTCCAGATCGTTGAGACAAGGAAATTAATTATTCAGTAATCGAAAAGGAGGGTTTGGCAGTGCACTGGGCTCTCAACAAATTCAAAAACCTTATCTGGGGAACGTTTACCCTAAGGACAGACCTTAAGCCACTCACAGATGTCTTAACAAAAAAGCGTTGGACTCCATTTCCAGCAGAATCAGCCAGTGGGTGCTTAACCTACAAGAGTTCACATTTTGTGTAGAATATGTCCCTGGGGTGAGAAATTATGCATCAGATTGTCTCTATAGTCCTTAGTAGATTACTCTAAGGAGGAAAGGGAGGGTGATATGGAACAGGAGGAAAAGCAATTGGAAATACAAAAAGGAAAAGTATGTGTAATAACACAAGGGGCCATTGTAGAAACTCAGTGGAAAGAGGAATTGAAATCTGACCTACTTTTGCAAATGGCAGGTGAAAAAAAGATGAAAGGTTGGGTGGGGCAAGAGAGACATGATAAACATTTTAGGCCATTCTGGATGATTCATGAGGAGTTGTTTATAGTTGATGATTATCTCTTTAGGGGTACAAAATTAATTCCCCCAATTTCAATAAGAAATAAACACCTTGACTTGGCACATGAGGGTTATACAAACAACAAGGAGCTCTCATGAGGCTAAACACATAAGTGGAGGTAGAGATTCACAACATTTATTTCCCATCTACGCCTCTCTTTTATATTACGAGGTAGTAACCTCCCGCTTTATTGCCTTAAACTTTTTTTTAAACTTTTTCAAAAACTCATTTTTGTAAATGGCAGTCACTGCACTATATTACCCCTGACCAACGTACAGGAGTACATTGACTTGGCACATGAGGGTTATACAAACAACAAGGAGCTACAGAGGGAAAGAATCCGACCAGGTCGCCCTCGACTCAACATCCAGTATCAATACACTAAGACCTGGTCTGCAAGGCACCACTCATGAGGCTAAACACATAAGTGAAGGTAGGGATTCACAACATTTATTTCCCATCTACGCCTCTCTTTTATATTACCAGGTAGTAACCTCCCGCTTCATTGCCTTAAACTTTTTTTTAAAACTCATTTTTGTAAATGGCAGTCACTGCACTATATTACCCCTGGCCAACGTACAGAAGTACTGTGAATGGTGTAACAGATTGAACATCACAATCAAAAAGAAAAAAATGGTGAAAGGGCAAGATGACACCTCAAGTGCGCACCACCAATCAAGCTCACTGGTTAGTACTCACCAATGCAAATGTTAGAGTTGTGAGCACAGACTGGCAGACACTATGCTGAAAAGGAACCCCTGAGAGTGATTGGTTGTGTACCTGTCTTGCTTTTATATTTGGCAGTCCCTGTGAAAAAAAAAAGAAAAAGATAATCTAAGTGTCCAGTTCTGGTGCCAGGCGACCTCACTGCCCTGATGAAATTGCCTTGAAATTGTGGTGGCAATGAAACTTGTTGGCTCAGTATGAAGCGGTATGCATGACATGCAACCGATTTTAATTTGAATAAGTGCACAGTGAATGATAAAGTTGGTATCGATTAAAGTGCAACTTATTTCAATTTTAGTTTCACATGGTCGCATTTGTGGGATGTGATTGATTCACTTCACTTCTTAGCACCAATTTCTGTTTGTTTTGGACACTACACTTATTATTTTTTAAGGCAAGATGGCTACCAATGATGAAAAAATATGAGGGTTTTCTCAGGATCACCAAAACGCAGAGGATATGCTTAGACCTCTGGTGGCCACATACAGACTTATGTTTAGAGAGCAAATTATGATAGTGTATGCCATGCTCATCAATTGATTAAGTACTGAAGTTACATACTCCACCTCTACACTGTAGACCTCTCCTGGAGGGCTCATTTGTTGACAGAGCACTGGATACAGTGGGTCCTTTAACTAGTGAAAAGCAGTAGCCTTACATACTAGTATTGATTGACCTTTACATTTCTCTGTTTCAGAGATCAACAATAAAACGATTATACATTTTCTAGTGGAAGTATTCCTGAGAGAGGAGTTGCCCAACACTATATTAACTGAAAATGGGATGCAATTCTGCTTTCAAGAGATGAAGGAATTCCTACATTGTAATAGTATACAACATAAACTATGTGCCTTGTGCCACTCAGAACCCAACGGGAATAGAATCATCAAAAAGGGCATGCAACTAGCTAAGGTCAGTGGATTATGCTGGAGGGAAGAAATAATGAAACTTTTGGAAGAATACCACTTAACACCCCACCAAACCACTAATGAAACCCCATTTGAACGAATGAAAGCAAGAAAGTCGAATTCGAGATTAGTAACTGGATGAATGAAGTGGCACAAGGGATGGATGAACAACTCAGAAAACACACACAAGAGGAAAAGCGAGTATAAATCTCAGGCTGATCACAAAGAAAGGTATGACAGAATACTAGGTAAACTATGTTTGGGCTATAATAGCCCACACATCTGGGTTGACATTGTTGGATTTTCCGGAAAGCCGTAATGCACACCTTCCTATTCTTGATTTTAGAGCCAGTGCCATTGTTCTCATAAACATGATCATTTTGGTAGTCAGGATCTTTAATACATTTGTGCACTAGGTTAAAACGGCACTACATGCAGTCCTCAATATATCCCAATCATAGTTATACTTCCGCAAAGACTATTCCATGTTTTTTCAGATAATGAAGCATCAATGACATAACGTTTAGTTTCTTGATTCACCCTGCCAGGCCAGAACGGGGGCTTGTTTCTAATGTAGGTGAGCAATCTGCTCACAAAAATATTTCATCACACTATTCGGTGTATGAATTATTTTCATGACAAGAGTAAAGCACTCATCTGACTCCATCAAAACAGAATACGTCTACCTATTTGTCTCACATCCTTCTTTTTCACAACACTTTTATTTTCACATGATACGATTAAGAGGTATTGTGATCAGATTATTCGGGATCCTTGCAAGTACCCACTACAAACACCCCAGTCTTGCACGCCTTATAAAGTGTGCAAGCTCTATGAACCTGGTCCTGAAGAAAGCCACATTGACCTAGATGGGCTAATAAAGGTGGCTGAAACATGTAGACCACACCCAGGATGACCACACTCAGGATACATGGGACCGATTACCTATCCCATATATATCCACCACTCTTTTTAATATTGGCCCAGTGTCCACCAAATAAAGGTACTGCTGATAAGAGGGTCACCTGAGCCAATGTTTATCATTGTTTCACAAAGACACATACACAGTCACTGATTCACCCAAAACAACCAGCTCCGCTGTAATGAGCGTCACAGTACAACCTGGGAGCATTTGTAACCAGGGTGGGAACCCAATGATGAAGCAGGTCACCTACTAGGTAGGTGAGCGAGGGTTCTTTTAAAATACCCTGTGGTTTCCAAGTCTATGAAACGTCAAAAAGACTGAAGGAGTAGACTTGAAAATCCAAGATATAAATAGTTGTTTATAGAATTATTTGACTGGGAAGACAAACAGGTTATTGCTTCTCTCTCTCTATCTCTCTGTTTATCCTGAGTTTCAGTGGGTGCCAGCTCTGAGGTGAGGAGAGCAGTCACAGCTGAGGCTGAGGTGTACTTAACAAAGACTTGGCTTTTATCATCTAGTGTTTCTCTGCATCTCCTTGAGAGCTTGATATCTAAATTCCACAAGTACCCTCTCCACCAAACTCTAAATCAGCCCCTAAATATATTGCACTATGTAATGTTATTGAAAGCTTTGTCTAGTGTACATATTTCTTCAAAATATTATCAGATATTTGTAAATAAATAAAGAAAGAAAAACAGGAACATAAATACATTGAGGCTCTCTGTTACTATACATAACTAAAGTTGAGTGGTACATCTTAAGCATAAGTGCAAAATTATACCATGACTGGCCATCTAGGCTGCTATGTATTCAAAAACAACAAGCAAATTGGTCCAGGGCAAAGGAGAATGACTGTTTACATTGTGGATCTGTGCCTATTGTAGTTCTTTAATCAACAAAGTACTGAAAAACGATTACCACTTTTAAGTTTTATGGTTTGTATGCGTGTTCACGGCCACCTCAGTCATGACAATCAGGATTTTCCTTGTGCCAACAATAAATAGTAGTGCATATTACACGTTCCTGCCCTGCACAAAAACTTTGCTTCAAGGCAATGTACACTTTCTATATGACATTCAAGAGGTAAACATGAGGAGAAATAAAAACATTCTCCTCATTATACATGCCTCAGGGAGGTGTAGGATTTTGAAACAATTCTTTGTAGACAGAGATTGCGTCAAAACCTATGGGTGGTTGCATTGGAACGTCCTTGAAACACCCATGGAACACCCCTTGACGCAAAATAATGCAAGGCAGCACATTGCACTGTATTGCACTACTTTTGGTTACAAACCAACATAAATTCTGATATTCTTTGGTCTGTAAATCCCAGCAGAAAACTTTGCATTTGGTTGCTCTAAAAAAGTAAGGCAAACCTGATGCCAACTTTTTCTAAATCTGGGCCAGAATGTATTGAAGCAACATGATTTAGCAGAAGGAACATACTGTCAAACACAGCATGAAATCGCAGTTTTAGATGGCATGAGGCTCAGGAACTTAGGGCCTGATTTAGAGCTTGGTGGATGGGTTACACTGTCATAGCAGTGACGATCTGCCAAGATCTAAATCAGGCCCTTAGTCATGGAACTGGTGGTGAACATTACAAATCAACAAGACATGCAGGAACAAAGTTTGCCACTCATGGGTTTCAAGGAATTGGTGGATTACACAGCAGATGAAACAAAGTTATTTGCTGACTCGTCATATCTTTCAGGAGTGAGAGAGAAAATTGTAATTTAACTGAAACCCACAAATATTGTCATTTTTGTTATTTAAGTTTAAATATGTCAATTCAAAAGAGCTTAATTGTAAAACATTTATAAAATATATATCATTTAGTTAATGTAAATGATTAAAAATGGTGCAAAAGCAAACACATATACATAGGGTTAAATTGACTAAAACAGTCAAAAGCAGGTATTATAAAATGTGCGTCAGAATAAACTCGTTGTTGAATGCACTGATAACTAAAAATCTGGAGTACATGTTTAGCTAAATTAAGCCCTAAATCTCACAAACAGACTTGTCGTAATTTAGGTGTTTCCTACAGCGCTCATTCGCTGTCAGCAAAAGCTATTGGTAATAAAAAAAACAGCTTCAAAATGGGCTTAGAGCCTGCCCCATAATTATTGCTACTTACCATTGGTTGGTTCCCATGTTTTTCTCATTTCCTTGCGTCTCATTGGTCAGGGCCTCCTGCTGCTTTCACTTTCTCTTCAGTTCTTCCATCCTCCATTGTCCGTGGAGCGTGCACCAAGAACAATTTCCTGCATCTTGCTGACAGTGTCTTTCCACTGCCCATTGCTTAGTAGAGGTACTTTTTTTATTTTTAACCTAGCACTTCCTAAGTGTGCGTGTGCGTGCATGGCCTCTCTACCCTAGTGTAACAGCACACTACCCACCCTGAAAGTTGTTTCCACACCTTTCTGTGTTTTGTATTTTACCACATTTGCGGTTACCTATATTTGTAATGCATGTTTAAATAATACTGCTTGAATGATAGGAGCATGTGTGTGTTCTATATCACACTGCTGGACACATAGCACATGCTTTACTATTTATTGAGCAGTCGGTTTAGTAGCCCCTACCTTTCTGTACATTTCTGCTTTTGCTGGAATCTATAGTTGTGATATCTCAATGTTTAAAGGTTTTGCCATTGTGGATATTGTGAGTACACTTGTATTCATTGCATACGTGTACGTCTGAGTCCATAGTTATGTCTGGCACTTCTGCTGTTGGATATTTACGCTTGTTTTCCTACATGCGTTTATTGCGCTATACGTTGTGTACTTATTTGAATTGTTAGATGGGTGAATACAGTGTCAATGAATAACATATGTGCAGTTCCAACAATGGCAATAATAATAAAAGCAGTATTATTGTATGCCATCAACTGGGCCTGCATGACCATGCCCATACCCGTCAATGTAATATCAATGTATGTCATAACCTGGGTCTGCACAGTGACGTATTTGTCAAAGTATGCTATGACAACTGTATGCACAATGTTAAGGGTGTCAATATAAATGATACCAGTGACTGCCATATTATTTTCAGGAGGTCCAATAAATTTGTATAATTGCTGTCGGATTCACCCAAGGTGACCTTCCCATCAACCCTGAGTCAGAGATACATGATTAGACAAGTCCTACAACTCACACCCACACTTATCAAATATCAGGTCACAGGCGGGGTATCTCTTAACGTAAAGACAAACACGCACCCAGGGAAAACCCTGAACAATCCAACAGATAGTTGCACCACAGGTCAGAGGAAACTGGCCCCATGAATGGGCCCTTGAAACATGTTTGGCCAAGAGCTCACGTTCCCCAAAATACCACAAAGCTTGATACCACATGTAGATAGAAACATTCAACAAATGCAGGATACCCGGACGCATACATACTGGCTCACACTAGCTCTCCCCAAGGTTACGAGCCATCTGTATCCTTATCAGATGCTTGCATTTATTGATTTATGACAAAGATGTTTTTTTGGAATGTAGAAAACTGCTTTATTGTACCTCATGAAGTGTATATAAGAGCAGCCAATACTTTGTATACCAAGAGACTTTGAGCAGATGCACTCTGTTGAGGCTCTCCTGGCTGCAGCGTTTAAATAAACCAACTTGTTCCTGGTTTGCCAAACACCTCTTGTCGTTTCATTCATTTAAGGAAAACTCATATTCGTGGGAGATTTTAGTGAGCCTGATAGGAGAAATTGGTTCATCAAGCCAAACTGCTGCCGAATGAAGGACCCCAGCCAGAACAGATTCACACCTGCGCAAAAAGATCGGTGAGAAGATGCCATAATTGATTAGAAGTTCTGCTGAATCCATAGGGCGGAGGTTCATCCGGAGACAGCCGTCATAGGGTAAGAGACTATATCTGATCCTTGGTCCCACCATGTGGCATATGCCAAACTAGGACAAGCGTGTATATCACTTTTGTGTTTCCCCTAGTCAGCATGCTAGATGAAGACAAAGGTAGCTACCTGACCTTGGGCGTGGTATGCCTCGCCCCTGGGTGTTAGTAAGGGATAGCCTGACCTTGGGTATGGCACAGGGTACTCCTCGTCCCTGGGTGTTAGTAAGTGATTGGTTGTACTACTAGACGTGCATCAGAGGATACACCTTCTCCCTGGGTGACAGTAAGGGATAGCTTGGACCGCTGGTTGCAGTGCCAAGTCGGTATATATAGGCTATGTGTGTGATATAGGGATAACATCTCACAAATATTTTTTTTTACAAATGTTTTCTTAATGCTATTGATTCCACACTGGTAGCATCTAAAAGAAGTAAGTGGAGTTCCCTTTTTTCTCTTGTTTGATTGCTGGGCATTAGGCAGTGATACGCACAACCGCTAGGTTTGATATAGGGTGTCATTTGGAAATTTGTTGACAATTCTGACATTGGTGAATCACGTGTAGCTTGTATCAGGCCACAGGGGACTGACAGTTATCAGGTTATTCCTTTTTGTCCACTTAAATTGTTGCTAATTTTTGCCCGCCTAGAACTGCGTACTACTCAGAACATCCCTTCTCCGTGGGCAATAAGCACTAGGAGAGGGCTCAGTTTTTTAGACAAAATAATACATTTTTCTGTCAATATTTTTAGTCTCTATTAGATTTTATACCATATTATGCATTTAATGATTGTATTGTATTGCAGTTGCATTTATAAAGCGCTTACTACCCCAGGCAAGGCGTTGAAGCGCTTTTTTGGCAAGTATACTACTCCAGAACCCATAAAGGATTAATGGTGAATTTGTATAGTGTAGTATGAAAGTAATTTGAGTGGTGGATATGTTAGTCAGTTATTTGGACTCAGAAGGATAGTGAAGTGATAGAAGAGGGAGGGGGGCATTTATATAGCGCTTGCTACCCTTGATGAGAACCCCAAAGAGATTAAGGGTTCAGAAACGCGTCGATCTTTACCAGCTAGTCACAATACCCATTTAACACACAGAGTAATCCTGTATGCAAACAAGGCAATCAGCCTTTTGCATTGTTTCCACTTTAGGCTAGCTTGTTGTGGCAGGCTGCATTTCTGAAATATTGTGAATTATTTTTGCCGCCACCTGTTTTCAAACTTGGACTGGTCAATGTTTGCTACATATGTATTATCACTTTATTGGTTCTGTACCTGTTAATTTTCAAATGTTTTTCTGTTTTTCATGTCTTTTTGAACTTTCTAATTGAATGTTTTTCCATGTTTGACATGACGTAAAATGTTGATCGTGTTTTTTCAAAATGAACTAAATAAGCATGGTAGAATAGAGACACCAAAATCACTTTAGTTGGCAAAGTGTTTTTTCGAAACATTTCTTGAATTCACACACCCTACCATTTTCTTGTTTAAAACTATTGCTGAGGCCTAGTTGGGGTGCTGTAACGTCCCATCCCCCTTTTTTGTGAAAAATCTGCATAGTTATAGCACATGAGGTGAAATTGATTGATCAGTGCCGGTAATGACTTCATGTAGATGTTGAAAAGCATGGGCAAGATGATAGAGCCTTGAGCGACCCCTGCTTTTGTGGAGTATGGTTTGGACGAGAAAGGTGGGGTATGCATGACATTAGTTCTGTTGCGAAGGTAGGATGCAATCCATTCTAGAGCATTCCCCACTTTGCCAGCTACGTAGAGTCTTTGTATCAGAGTGCCATGGTCAACTGTCTCAAAGGAAGCTGAGAGGTCAAAGAGAAGTAGCACAGCAACCCCGTTACGATCAACTGTGTTCTTCATGTCCCAGATAGAAGAGGCACAGAACCTGCCTTCCTTGCCTGAACGGAATCCCGTTTGGAAGTCTGAAAGTATGGCATTGTCTTCCATTAATTGGGACATCTGGGTGAACGTTGCTCTTTCTATCAGTTTGCCCAGGAATGGTCCACTTGTAATCGGCTTGTAGTTGTCAGAGTTCAGCGGGTGGAGATTGTTTCTTTTAGTAATGGGCATATGTTTGACTTAGTTCTTCTGGAAATATTCCAGCAGTCTTACTGAAGTGGCAGCAGAGGTTGTTAGAAGAATTTGTCTTGAAGGTTTGCAGTGGACACAGGCCAGAAGGGCTGCCAACAGGTCTGCTTGCTTTGACCAGGTCAGTACATTTGTGTGGAATGTATTGGAAGGAACTGAGAGGCTGGGTTAGAGTATTCTTAGATTGTTTAGTAAAAGGGTCAGAGTTGGTGCTTTGTGTTTGTTTTAAATATGAGTTTAACTCGTCTGCTTTTGCCGTGTAATAATTTGCCAGTTTGTCAGTGAAATCTTGAGTAATGGATGAGCTCCTTCAAGGCAATTTGGTTTATGAAATACATTGAGTATATTATAGAATTCTTTATTTGTACATTCAGCAGCATTTTGAATTCTGTCTGAATAGTATCTGCTCTTCACTTTTTTGATAGTGGATAGTGGACTTGTATAATCTGTTAATTTTCTGTAGGTGATGTTTGTCTTGATTGGTATTTGTTTTGAGCCTGGCACGTTGCAGCTTTCTAATTTGTTGTTGTATGTATTTTATCTCTGCATTTCTCCAAGGTGCTTATTTTCTTTTGTTCTGTTCTTCCTGTAGCCACTCAGTTTTTTAAGAGA
Source organism: Lissotriton helveticus (assembly GCF_964261635.1). Classification (NCBI taxonomy): domain Eukaryota; kingdom Metazoa; phylum Chordata; class Amphibia; order Caudata; family Salamandridae; genus Lissotriton; species Lissotriton helveticus. Next base: position 20,620,493 of record NC_136062.1, read on the forward strand.
ATTTATTGTTTCTAGATCTGTCCTGGATGTTAGGTTTGTTTCTAAGTGTTCCAATTGAGGTTGTTCCAAAGTCAATAGCTGAATGCAAATAAGGTGATTTTAGGTGCGTCACTTAGTGTTGTTTCATGTTGGAAAGCAAGCAAATGGGGGTCTGACCCTTTGACCTGAGTTATAGTTTGAAAAGTAACTAGTTCATATTAGCAACAATGACATCTAGGATGTGTCTGTTGTGGTGCTGTTGAAATTGTTCAAATTATGCTGCATGTTTAAATGTTATGTCATGTAAGTAATTCTAGGTTTAAGGTAATAATAAACCATATTCAAATCAAAGGTTCATGATTGGTAGTTTGCTGCTACAAATCAACTTATCCTGCTTTTAACTAACAATTGCAAATTGCACGTTTGTTATAGTATATTACCATTTCATTGCACTTTTGTCTCTATTTTTATGTCAATCGATTGTTTTTGATGCATCAGTATTTTCCAAGCTCATGACCAAGTAGATTGGTTTTTGGTACCACCCCAGGTACAAAGATCTCCAAGAGTAGAATTGTTAACATTCAAAAAACACTTGAGACAATCAACATTTTTCAAGGACCTTAGAACAAACAAGCTTCCCAATCTATCATGGAGACTCAACTAGACCACATGCAGGTCAGGGTCCCCAACTAGGGCAGGAAACTAGAGAAACACTGCCACAAGTGGCATGCCCATACCAAAACCCATGCCTTTCCTTGGCCTGAGAGGTGGACATTCGATACCAACACCATAGAACACACACAGACGGACATGCATACCAGGTACACAGGACATAAGAAGGCCCTACTAGAACTGTGGGCCAACTTCAAGGTGGCCCCAGCCTACAAACCTATCCCAGAACCCATGAGTGAGGCTTAGACCGGTACCTATCCCCCTCAGGGTTTGATCCCCTCACTCATTGGCCGTGACCCAGCGGGTATGAACCTAACAAGGAGCACATACAACTGAGTGCCCCACCAGGCGCCGTAAGGCCAGAGGGAGGTTTGTGGTCCTCCTAGATGGTGATTCTTCCAGTGGAGGAGAAGAGATGGGCACCAGCCCGCAAGATACAACTCTGATTGAGGAGCCGCAGGCTACACTCTACCAAGGCAGGCCTACGGCATGGAAGAAGCATCAGGGAGTGAGACTGAGGCCAAGACATTGCCTAAAAGAATAGCACGTAGCACTTGAGAAAAGGAAGACACCCATGTGGGAGGTAGAGGAAAGACGAGAGATAAGGATGGAGAAAAAGAGAGCTCTCGCTATGGGAAGTCCAGCAAGGAGAGGGGACAACTTCCCCTTCAACCGGAGGTAACATGAGGTTGGCTTCGTGCACCATATAGAGATGAGCCCAAGGATGAGTCAGGAGGGAGGCCCCTAACAGCGACTCATACATCACCGGGCCATCAACATAGGAGAGGGGCTGACCAGGAAATAAGTAGCCAGGAAGGCCTGACAAAGACACAATTGAGGCACAGAAGGAGCAGCCTGGCACTTTTATGAGTGCATCAGGAGAGCATCGACGAGGGCGTCCGGCGCTCCCCCAAACGTGCTGGTCAGACAAGCCAACCCCTAGAGTAAAAATATCCAGAGTAGAGGGCTAGACCTTCACGTGATCTTTTTGTCATATACTGAACTGTTGGACCGAAAGGAAGAGCCACTAGCATGATCATCCTTAGCCAGAGGACAGATTCGGCATGGAGGGGGAGATCTGAATTGGAACTACCTCTACATAAAGGAGTGCTTGAGACAATGGGAACGCTACGTCGAGGAGAAACCAACAGAGCTGCCCCGAGCCAGGATTGTCTGCTACTCTAGAAAGGCACAGCAGGAACCATCTACGTGCCTTTGGCACAGAAATAAAGTTCCCCTCTTGATGGACGGGGTAGGGAAGTGTATCTTCTGCTTTGAAAAGAACGCAGCGGGTGTATGACCCTAGCGATGGGCAATAACAAAAGCCTGCTCAGCAGCCTCATTGGTGAGCAGACCAACATGGTGTTCTCCCGAGCCCGCAGTCATGCACATAAACACCAAGCATGACAGGGATGCATTTAATTCATTCAGACACCAGATCTGGATGGCCCGAGGGAGTTGTTCCCTGACTGCACAGACATAGGAGGATTAATGGCAGAGAGTGTGAAACCTGGGGAAACCATGACTGATTTCCTAAAGGGAATGAAAGAACGGTGGGGCAGGAGACAGGACATCCCTGGACTTGTTCTACAACATCCTCAAGAGGGGACTACCCACGGAGATCCAGACCAGACCTGATAGTGTAGTAGGACTAGACACCAAACCCTGACGGGAAATACAGGCCCATAAACTACACTACTACCACAAGAGACAGGAGAAGGACCGGGAGAAGCAGAAGCAGGCCTGGAGAGAGACCGCCAAGCTGGTCCAACAGAAGCTGAAAAAGACAGCCCTCGAAGGGGCTGCATTAGCCACGAACGTCCAGATGGCACCAGTCACAAGGGGAGCTCCGCATATGGACCCCTGCCCAGTCCTAATGGCCGAGGTCTGGAAAACTAGGCCCAAACCGGCCTCATAGAGTGCCACTTCTGTCACCGAATGGGCCACATGGCCGACCGGTGCAGCCTTAAAATATACCATGCCCAGAGCGGAATAGTACAGGACAGCCGCCACAAAGCATTCACCCCAAAACCAAACTCAGAACCTGCATCCCCCATTCAGTTTCAAGGATATCAGGTTGCACCCACCCCACCGGTGTGCAACAAACAGGGAGTTCAGTCCAGCAGGGGCCGTATCCCCAGTTATGACAAGGTGGGGTGACTGTCTGGGACGGCAAAGTCCTAGCACAATCTCAGGGTACAAACACACCATTAATGTAAACCATTGCCTGAGATGACCTACTCCCTACAAATCACTCTCAGTCACACGTCATTACCTGCCTCCACAGCCAGTCTTCAGGACAGCCATGCTATGTTGATCGGGAATCCATGCTAGAGTCCGCCATCGGGTTCACGCAGGAAATCCAGGCCCCCCTCTGCTGAGGGTCTCCCAGGGAAGGGTTATATGATGATGCCCCCAGGTGGAGGTCAGTCTGACCTAGGAGCAGGGCGGGTCCATACTCGTGCTTAAAAAACAGGCACCCAGGACCACTCACCCAAGTCCAACTTGGGAGGGGGGGTTACGTACCCACCTCTACCGAAGCCTAAAATTAAACATCCGCCTCTCCTCATAATTGCACACTGCTCATGCAGGTCAAAAGGACACCACAGCGCTGGTTAAAACATCAAACCTTCAACCAGAGTAGCCCACAGGGAGGAGTACGGTCCCCAATGTGGCAAGAGAAGGAGGAAAAAAACACAATATGAATAGCAAAAAAATTAAAAACGTTTAAAAGTCAGCATTTTCCCCAAAATTCTAGCACCTACTAACATTAGTTTAAAACCCCACCATTCCACTAAAATTCCAATACCTCCAGCCAGTTCATAGAAGATTTTGTCCCCCAGTAAAACAATAGAGCATACCATTTACAAATAAACGCAGCAATGTTCCAAACCTGCCTAATAATGGGGTTTCTCCAAGATAACCTGCAACCTGCAGCTCTTATCCTGCAGGTCTGTGATTGAACTACAAGTGCAATAACATGGCCGCAGTCTGCCATTTCTTTAAAAGGGAAATTTCCTTCTCCAGCATAGCTGCTCCCCCTTCTGCACTCACCCGGCATGACCCCGGACCCAAGGGCTCTTTGTGTGATATGGAATCTATAAGTGGGAAGAGTGCCCTCGCTGGTCCATTAAATCTCCTCAGGCCCCCTTGTGTGTATGTGTTTTCCAAGATAACATGCAACCTGCAGCTCTTCTACTGCAGGTCTGTGATTGAACTACAAGTGCACTAACATGGTGGCAGTTTCTTTGATCAAAGCTTTCAAAGACTATTTACAAGGACAATCGCTCAAGTAACACAATCTCCGAACTGACTTTTGTAGCCTCGTCTTAAAAGCTGAAAGGGCACCACAGGGGAGGACACCGTTTGGCCCTGGGACTTTGTCTCAATATACGTTACAGATGAAAGAAACTCTGTGGCATCAGGCTCGAAGGAGTATTTTGGCTGGGCTCAGAACAAGGTCATTCCCCAAAAATGTCGACTCTTCACTAAGACTCAAGTAAACATCCATAAGCAAACAAAAATGAACGCACGTGGATTACAAAAATCAGATGGGAAATGATGTAGATGATCAACAATACTGAGCTCGGCCTAAACGCTATCAAGGAGGAATTGAGAGCCAACTGCCTCATGGTGGTGAAACATCAGGAAGTGTTGGACTTGATGACCGCTATGGAGGGTAAAGTGTGTGCCAAGATTGGTGCTTCCAGTTGTACTTTTATTCCCAGAAACTATATGGACAATAGGACATCAGCCCATGCCGTCCATGAACTGCTATGTTTGCAAGATGAAATGAAGAAGGATGGAAGTGCACCAGAGCAAGACTGGCTGCATAGTATCTTTTTGTGGATCGCCTTCTAGATATCCAAACTATGCACATCATTTATACCAATTGTCATTGTTGTGCTTCTGTTATGTAGTTTCCTACAAGTGGAGGTTTCCTGCTGTAAAAAAGCTGTCCGTAGGTAGTATGCACATAGCTAGGAAATAGTTAACAGACACTATACACACCTTCTAATAACATAAGCGTCATGACATATGAGAAGGATAGATTAGTTGAAGAATCAACTAGAGGGTGTAGTTGTGGAATAGGTGAAGACGATGTCAATGAATATCATGGTGTGCAGGCCAGACAACGGCAATACCAATAAAGGCAATATCAATGTATGCCATAAACTTTGCCTGCATGACCATGTCAATATCCGTCAATGTAATTTCAATGTATGTCATAACCTGTACCCTCATAGTGGCGTAGACACCGGCAGTGACGAGATCATTGTACGTCAGAATCCATGCACAAATGAGGATACTGTTGCTAGATGTACGTTATGACTTAAGTCAAGTTAACTGTGTCAATACCAGTCAGAACAATGTCAAAGTATGTGGAATAAAAAGCCTTTTTAGGGGCTCACTGATGCACCCGTCCTTAAACCAACAACGAAGAAATTGGCACGGAAGCTGTAATATCAAATAAATATATTTATTAACCTCTCATGAGGGAGACTACGTCAATACGGTACCCTCAGGCCACTGTATGAGGTAGTCCAAGAAGTACAGAAACCATGGGCTTTTTATACTGTGATAATTGCAGTGTAAGCATGGAGGTTCAAAAAGAGGTGGTACAAGTATGTAAATGTAAATGTACAGGAATTTATATAGCGCAAATCACCAAGCGGTTTCTAAGCGCTTGCTTATGGAACCCGTCCTGGTATTCACCTGTGAGATAACCCCGGCAGGGTATCCGCAAGGTG